>NC_069658.1:32640000-33377500 GCF_027244095.1 Hemicordylus capensis
CTGTGGAAAAGCAGTATTGAAATGGAAGGAATGAATGAAGAATGAAACTGAATGAAGAATGAAATTGAAACAATGAATAACAGAAAATCTCTGGGCTCTTCCTCACAGCCATTTTGGGGTGGACTGGAGGAAAGGCACACTCCTAGCTCATGCCCCCCAGAGCCTCTTTTGCAGCTTGTGCGCCCACACAAACACCACAGTGGTATTCTCCATTGCTGAAATTGGGAGCTGGGTCCTCCACGTATACCACAATCAGTGGCGAGGCAATGCTCAGTGCTAGCCACAGGACTGTATGGTAAACATGGCCGCCAGCTGCCTGGGAGCAGTGTAAAACTGCACAGCAGCATAGACAACAACAACAACAACAACAAAAGGCAGGATGGACTTTCTTTTCCTCCTACCTCACATTTAACCTGTGTAGCAGATCTGGGCTACCCAGGTTTGGGCAGGTTTGCTGAGCTGGGAGGCCTCCCAGTTCCCCAGATCAGGGATTCTCAACATTGGGTCCCCAGATGTTATTGGACTTCAACTCCCATAATCCTCAGTGCCAGTAGCCTTTGGTTGGGGATTATGGGAGTTGAAGTCCAATAACGTCTGGGGACCCAACGTTGAGAATCTTTGCCCCAGATGACCACGGATTCATCCTGTCCTACTGAATAATCTATGGTCATGAGAATAGGCTCAACCTCTCTTTCCCATACTTTTATTTATACCTGACACTGCTTTACCACTCTTCAGGGTTCCTACAGCAAAAATAGCTTCTCCCTCTCTGAGTCGCACCATAGATCTGACTTGGCACATTTCTTTGTGAAGAGGCTGGGAGTGAGTTCCTAGAACTGGCGTGAAGGAGCAAGTTGTTCTTCTTACCATGAATAATAGTCATCGTGAAGAGTTTGGCAATGTGCATAATTGTGAATTTCTTGTCCTGTCAGCTGTGATGTCTCCATATTAGGTCAATAGGAACCCTTGTATTGGAAGGTGCTACTCATTGTGATATAAGAGCACTGTAACCTAGTAGGAAGAAAGCATTCTTTTTCTTTTTCTTTTTCTTTTTTAAAAACATGTTTTCCACTTCAGCAGTTTTTGATTATTTATCATAATCAGCTGTGCAAGGAGAAGGAGGAGATTTCAACAAGGGAAATTATGAATGAATGAGAAAAGTGTGTCCAGCATGAATTGTTGACTTGGTTTTCTCTGGTGAACATTAGACAAAAGCTCTTTCCAGAAATACATTTTGGGGTCAAAAATGACCATGTAATGCTTAGCACCACAGCAATCTGACTTGTAATAATATTTATTTATTTAAAAGACGTATATGCTACCATTCCTTTAAAGACGGGAGAATCTTTTAAAGATGTGGGCAGAAGGGGTTTGCCCCTGGTCCTGTGCGGTTTTACATTCCTCAGCTCAGGTGAGGCAAGACCATAGCTGTATGGGTCCCCACCCTCTTGTTCCTCCCATTCACTAGATGCCAGCCCGGTGCTCATAGGTGATGTTTGAGAAGTTTCCCATGGGGCCAGAGGTGCACCTACACTGTTTTCCCGAAATTAAGACCTACCCCGAAAGTAAGACCTAGCAGTAATTTCTGATGTACCGCTAATTGCCCTAGTGCATTTTTGGGGGCTAAAATTAATATAAGACACTGTCTTATTTTCAGGGAAACACGGTAGGTAATTTTGGAGCCTGGACCAAAAGGCCATTGGAGGCCCCTGATCCCCTGCAAATTAAGCATCAACATGCTCAGCCAGGCAACCACAACACTCAGGACAGTCTAAAGAGAATTTGGGGGGCCCCAGGGGCAGTGGAGTTCCTGGATTTCAGCCCAGAAGTCCAGGCGTAAGAGCACCTCTGCATGGGGCTCATCTGTGCCTGTAGGTTCCTCCCAGTCCAGCAAGCTGGGCCTACAAGATCCCTGATGAAGATCAGGGACTTTCATCGATGCTTCAGTGAGCATGCCTTCAATGTTCAGGCATGTTAGTATGAGTACGCAGTTCTACTGAGCTTTAAGGCTGAGATGAGATTAGAACCCGAGACCTGCTGGTTCACAGCTCAACCTCTTCATTTCTACATTACACCATCTCCCATGTAGAGTGCTCAGTGCTATTACACATCACATGCAAAAGCAATTAACAAATGCTTGATTATTATTATTTTTAAAAAATGGAAAAAAGTTGCTCTCTTCTGCTTTGAATTAATGCACATATTTCCATAACCAACTGTTTAAAGGTTTGCTATTAATGGTACAAACAATATCCACATCTGCATATCCCACATCCGAATCCTTCTGTAAACTGATGTGTTTTTATCACACACAGAGAGACATCTTTGTTGACACAGCAGGTTTTTTTGCACTGCGATGTAGCAAAATAATACTGGTTTTATTGCACTTCTACTGTGATTTTATGATCTTTTTTACCTTTATGTTCACTAGTGCTTTGGCAGCTGGATATCAGTCCTCTAACTACATTCTCGACTTCCAGGGAAGTCTTTTGTGCTCTTCTGGAAAAAAGTAGTTTAATTATAAGTCTTGAATCAGACTAATGGTTCATGTAGTACCATATTATCAATAGGACTTGAATCAACCCCTCATGACTCCAGGGCTGCTTGTCATGTTCTTTCTCTATACACATTTTCTGAAGCTGTACGTAGGTGAGAGGACAGAAAACGTACGTCTTTGTAACCTGGCAGTAGTGAGATGTGTTCATCAGGCATGCATTCAGCCAACTTGCTGTTGGGAGGCTTGCCAAGACATATCTCAGACATGCATCCAATTCTTAACAATGTACAAAGACACACTTTGTGACATCAGTCCAAGAAATTTCCTGCAGAGTGGTCTCACCTTTTCACTTCTCCGGTGTATCACAAAAGAGTCTCCAAACGGAGGCCTAATTACTGCATTGGCATTCTCCTCCTAGCCTGGCTGAAGGCCTGAGCTGCCTGAGTGGCTGCACACTTCCTAAAGCACTTTCCTACATATGACTGAGAACCATGACTGGCAGTGGCTTCTCCAAGGTTTCAGGCAGGAGTCTTTCCCAGTCCTACCTGGAGATGGCAGGGAGTGGAGCTAGGATCTTCTGCTTGCAAAGCAGAAGGTTCCACTGAGTATTCCACAGAGCAACGGCCCCATCCCTGTTATGATAAGTAGGGCAAGACACGTGTACGTTGTGGGAACTTTACAGTGAGGGCAAACCCAGGCACTGATGTGAAGATGATACAAAGGAGGGCAATAAGCTTCTAGTGCACAATACTAAACATTTATTGAATGACCATCAAAATATATATTCTCATTTTTGGAGAATCTATAGAAGAGGTCCTTAATTGTAATACTAGCAATATAGAATGACACAGAAAAGCAATGCATTCCATAGCACTCATTGAAATGAATGGCATAACCAGAGTTTTAAAAGATAAATCTCCTAGTAAGCCTCCTTAGCATTAAAATAGCTGCTTAACATGGCAACGCTACATGAAGATTGTCTCTGAGACAGGCAGAGGATTAACTGGGGAACAACAAATCAGAGAAACAGACAAGTTTTAAAAAGGAGGGGATAGGCAAAATACATTAATTAGGGATGTGCAAACTGATTAAAATTAGAATCAATTCGACTCAAATCTGGGTGATTCAAGTGATTCAAATAAAACCGAATCATCCCTTAAAAGGTAATTTGATTTGAATTCAAATCAAATTTTTAAAATTCAATTTGAATTCAATTTGAGAGCCATTGGGCACCTTTTGAAAACAATTCAGGCCCCCTGATTAGTTTTTAAAGGCACCAAAACAGGGTCAAATCTATTTGGATTTTATTTTAATTCGAAGCAAATCTTTGAACCAGATTCAAATTCAATTCAAATTCAAAATAAATTTCTTTGCCGTTGTTTTAGGGTCCTCCCAAGTAATGCAATTTACCCAGAGACCTGTTCAGCCCTTGTGTTATCATTATCAAGCATGGGGAGAGGGGTACTACTGCCAAACCTTCTCTTACCTTCCATTATCAAATATGTTCTGTTTGATCTCTGGTAATGCCAGTGTGGACCTGAAAAGTCCTGGAGCTGCCTGGAAGACATATAAGCATACAGTTTGGGCAGAAGAGAGGGTTATTCTTCATGACCTGTAAGGGAAAGATATTACAGCAGCATTCATTTGTAGACATCAATTCAAATGAAAACCTGCTCAGCGAAGGGGACAATTCATGCCTGCACAAAACCAGCTCTCCTCCCAGTTAAGAGATGGGGAAATCAGGTCTGCAACAGGTAATCAATTAATTGGTCATAATAATAAGACATTTTAAAAATGTGATCTCTCCAATTAATAAGGCCAGTAGATTTATGTCTATCTGTCTATAGCTGCATACTACTGGCAAAAAAGTTGGCAACTCAAATGTTCTTTGAAGAGGCATTCTGCTCCCAATTCTCACACACAGAAGTGGTGTTTGCTGAGGTGTTCATGAGCATTATAATACAGTGCTCATGGATGGTAGCTACCATCTTGAGGAGGTGTTCTTCCTGTTTGAAAGAGGAGGAGAAATGCCATTTTTAAGATGGTGTCTGGCAAATGCCATCTTTGAAGTTAACCCCTGCTAACTTGGCAAAAAGGCACCTTTTAACATGGTGATTCTCTTTATTTAGCAGAGGGAGAGTAACTGGCCCTATCCACCCCCAGCACAGTACCACCAGTGACTGTCGCTGGTGTCATGTTTCTTTTTAGACTGTGAGCCCTTTGGGGACAGGGATCCATCTTATTTATTTGTTATTTCTCTGTGTAAACCTCCCTGAGCCATATTTGGAAAGGCGGCATAGAAATCAAATGAATGAATGAATGAATGAATTCACTGATATGTGAGAAAGAAGGGGTAGTGCTATTTTAAGATGGTGTCTGGCAAATGCCATATTTGAAGAGGCAGTCTCTCCTGTGTATGACAGAATGGACTAATTCCATTTTTAAGATGGTATCTGGCAGCTTCCATCTTTGAAAGAGACATTCTCTCCTGTGTGTGAGAAAAGGGGTAATGCCATTTTTAAGATGGTGTCTTATAGGCACCATCTTTGGAGAGGCATTCTCTCTTGTTTGAGAGAGAAGAGGATAAGCCATTTTTAAGCAGGTGCCTGGCAGATGCCATCTTTGAAGAGGCATTCTTTCTTATGTGTGAGAGAAGGGGAAATGCCATTTCTAAGATAATACCTGCTATTTGTTGGCATTTGTATGACAAAGCAGCAACACATGAGCTTGTCGCTTTAGTGTCAGAAAGGGCAGTCCATAGGGTGTGGGGACAGTCCGCACACCCCTCTCAAAAACTCTTCAGATGTAAACAGGCTTGTTGAAAATGCTGGATTCGGAATGACACCCCTGAGCCTATTCCCACGGTCACTGGAAAGTGGGCTAAGGGAGCCTAGCCCACTTTCCAGTGATCATCGGAACCATTGGGCTTGCCGGCAAGCCCAGTGGTTCCAAGGTGACTAGCCCGCCTAAATCCCTCTTCCCCTTAAACGAGGTTAACGGAGCAAGCACTCCCTTAACCTTGCATTTTTGCTCGTGTGCCACTGCAGCACATGGCAACACATGAGTAGACCCCCGGCTGGGAGGCTACAAACACCCTCCCAGTCTCAGGGGTCCCCCCAAAATGCCCCATCTGCTTGCATGGGTCATCCTGGGATATCTGGGGGCCGCATTGCCCCCGCTCCCCGCAGCCCCCACCGACCCTGTGATGGAGCCAGTAGTTGTGTGGGTGGCCGATCCGGCCACCCAAGACTGCAGGCCTGATTGTCTGTGGGGAGAGCAGGCTTAGCCCGATCTCTCCACAGAGCCCGGTAAGGTGCTTCACACTAATCATGTGAAGCACCTCCACTGTGTTCCTGTTATGTTTAAGGTAACAATGTTCTTCTAAAAGAAAACAAAACAAAGTGTGCTTTTTTCTTCAGAATGACTGGTTATATTCATATGCAAATTCTTCTAGCAAAAATTAAACATATTTTTTTTAAGAAATTGATTGTAGAGGTGGAACAAAACATAAAACCTAGAAGCGAGCGTGTATGTGTGTGTGTGCTACAAAAGCTATGAACAAGAAGCACGCTGCCTGCATCCCCAGAATGCAAAATGCTCTCTGCCATGTGCTTGTTTTTTTTTTTTTGAAAAAACGAGGCACTTATCAAGCTACGCATTGTTCAATCACACAAATAATCTCCCTCCCCTCCTCCTCAGTTACTACAGAGATATTTTGCTCATGCTACATTTGAATGACAATGGCACACAAGTCAAGGCTAAGCGCAAAGCTGAACGATGAGCATCCTGTTTGACTGTGTCTTCCGAGAGTTGCACCAGCATAATTTTGGTCTATACACACAGAAACAAATCTATTTGCTGTAATCAGAGCACAATGAATCCACCATTTTATTTAGAAAGTAGAAGGAGCATGCACTGATTGGAATGCTAGATCCCCCAAATGTAAGGACAGAACTGGGTGGGGTTTTTCCTCTCTCCCCTGCCACCGCCTTTGCCTTCCCCAAACAGACATGCTGAATGGGCTGTTTGGGATTTCATCTGAATGCAGCTGTTTAGCAATTTGTTTGTCCTGCACTCAGATTTTTCCCCCTTTCATTAAAAATATGTGGTTAACAGCAGCCGAGCTGATTTGCATGCGCGTGTTCCTGATTTGTTCACCGCTATGCCTCCTGTCTTCTACATCTTAATCACATCTAGGCGCCCGCCCCATTACATTACCAGAAGGGAAGTGATGGACGTCCCTTGACTTCCTCCGTGACCCCCTGATAATCCTGTTTCACACACAGGCTCCCTGCTGGATGGAACACAAAAGCTGCCACTGTCGTTCTTTACTTCCAGTCGATATTCTGACAGACTTGATCTAGCAAATTAGTATGCTGCGGTAGGGGCTCGACAAAAGACCCCTTTTGACACACTCTGAATCGATACAAAGGCCAAGAGAGAGCCATTTCACCACAGTTCTGTTATTTTTCCCCTTTTGATGACCCTGCTTCTCCTCTCTTTTTTGAAGCTTGTGTGACCTTGTCAGATTTTTAAAACAGGATGTTCGAAAAGTCAACCTTGCTCAGGCAAAAAGAAGGAAGCAAATAAATAAATAAATAAATAAATAAATAAATAAATAAATAATCGAAACACGCTGAAATTCAGGAAAATATATAGAAAAATAAAATACAACTAGCATTCAGAGATGCTTATTTTGGTTGTTTTGCCTTATTGTTGTTAGAATCATACATCATAGTACACATGTTGGAAATCCCCTCGTGCTTCAAATGTTACCACATATGCATGGTCCTGTTTAGTAGCAAGGCTGAATGTGAATTCTCTGCCACAAGATGTGGTGACAGCCAACAACCTGGATGGCTTCAAGAAGGGTTTGGATAACTTCATGGAGGAGAGGACTATCAATGGCTACTAGTCGGAGGGCTGTGGGCCACCTCCAGCCTCAAAGGCAGGATGCAGTTGCAGGGGAGTAACAGCGGGAGAGAGGGCATGCCCTGAAATTCTGCCTGTAGGCTTCCAGAGGCATCTGGTGGGCCACTGTGCGAAACAGGATGCTGGACTAGATGGGCCTTGGGCCTGATCCAGCAGGGCTGTTCTTATGTTCTTATGTTAAGTGTGGGAGGCTTCCAAATGTGCACATCAGTTTTGTTACAATATCATTTTCCAAACTATTTGAGATGTTCAGAGATTGAATTGATTTAAATAGTCTTTCTATTTGAGATGTTTATGATGTTAAGTGTAAACGAAACGCAATTTAAGAACATCCCTCCATTCACAAACATCTAAACCCATTACACCTTTGTTCCTTCCCTTTGTGCTTTTCTTGCTATGTTAGAAGGTCCTTCACTATAGTCCACAGGGGAGTAAGTGCCAGACCTACTTGCACAGCCCTTTCTGCTTCCTCTTCAGCAATTTCCTTGCAGAACTGCCAGCCCACCTGTACAAATCAGTTTAAAGCTGCTAAAGATCAAAGACAAGACCGGGAACTGATGGGCCTATCCTGCTGCTTGCTCATGTGTTACTGACAGGGGCGGCTCCTCCATGAGGCGAAGGGAGGCAGTTGCCTCTGGCAGCAGATTATTGGTGGGCCAGCAAAGTGGCAAGATGTCCTTTTGCCAACCCACTTTAGAAAGGGAAAGATGGGGAGCAGGGTGTGAACAGGGGAGGGTGGCATTTAGTGCCCTACCTCAGGCACACAGAGATCTTGTCCAGCTATTACTGCCTAAATTGTGGCCCTCACGTTTACAAAGCTGAATAGTCTTTTCTAGTATGGCAATTGATGGTATAATCTGCCTTCTTTAATATTTTCACTTATACCTGTTATAAAAGGATTTGAATTATGTTGCAGTGCACAAATGCACACAAGTGTATTCCTTGTTTTCTGTAGCTTAGATTCAAAGAACCCCTTGAGCAAACGCAAAGGGGGTTCACAATTCAGCCCCTAGCTGTGGCCTGCTGTGTCTCATGGGCATGCCCTTCCGGAAGGTTGAGTGCAACTCCTACCTGTGGTTCTGTGGATCCGAGCAAATATGTGTATGTACAACACAAGTGAGACTAGAAAGACCAGATTCAGCTATAGAGTACATTCTCCTTGCAGCTTTGTCCTTTGCAATGTCTCTGTTTTAATGTTGTCTCTGAGTGCTTAATTAAAGGCTTTTAAATGCCTCTCTTTGGGGAAAGAAACACCTAAATATTGACTGTACCTGATATCCCCTAGTTAATGCTTAATGCATATTTGCATTCAAAACTACATAAATATTAGAACTTTCCTTCATTATCATCTAAAAGGTATAATTATGCATATTATAAGGCCCCACTGACAATTCATATGCTTTCCGTGCACACTTTACAAGATAAAACATGCCATCCATCCTTGAAGTCTGAGATGAGCATTGAAATCATGTAAACAATCTCTCTTTCGTAATCGCAGGCTGCAATGGCCCACTTGAAGCCACTTTCTCCCCCCAGCCTACTCTTTGCGTTTTAAGTTCTCCCAGTGCACTGCAAAGAAAACTTAAGTCAATATCACACGAGACATTCCTAGCACTTGAAAGCACTTTGCTCTTAGCACACAAAGAAATCTCTTCCTAAAATACAGGTGCACAAATTACCTCTACTATTTGTGGTACAGTATGTACATTTGACCTCTGCCATCCTTCACCATTTTTCCACATATAAACCGTGTTCTCTCAAACAGAACAACTCTGTAGCCACAAGGGATATGACATATTGTGTAAGAAATCCAGACCACTTCAGACAACTCGTCTTGAGAACACTGGAGCAAAATCATATTGGCTCTTTCACTCTGAGCCATAGAAGGTTTTTGTTTGATTCAATATGCGCCTATATAGGTGGACCTCATTATCTGCAGGGGTTCTGTTCCCTCAGATTACCATGGGTAACACAACTGCGGATAATGAGTCATTGAGTCTATGGGAAAGTGGGGGTTGGGTTCCCAGGCTAAAAACAAACAAACAACAAATTGCCCCAAAATTGCAAAAATGGGACAAATAAAGGAGCTCTTCTCACGACCAGGAGAAATCAGGCTAAGGGAGCTAACCTCATTTGTTTGATCGTGTGCTGCTGTGACGTGGCTCCGTGCTGTGGCAACACACAAGAAGACCCCTGCTGGGAGGCTAAAACAAGCCTCCTGGTCTTGGGGGGTCTCTCCAGAATGCCCTGTATGTTTCCACGAGGACTTCTGGGGGACTTCCAGGGGACTTCTGGGGACTTTCGGTGTCCAAGCGGCCCCTGATTCCTGCAGCCCCCGATTCCTGCAGCCCCCACCGGTTCCATGACAGAGCCAGTAGTCATGTGGGTGGCCAATCCGGCCACCCAGGGCTTGGAGGCTGTTCGTGTGTGGGGAGAGCATGCTAATCCCACTTTCTCTACCCAAACCCTTATGGCGCTTCATACAGGTCATGTGAAGCAACTCCTACCATGCTCTGCGGCTCTCCTTGTGCCCAGCAATGCCCACCCAAATAGCCCCCCAAAGTCCCAAAAGGTCCCAAAAGGGAGCTGGAAATGACCCTCACAGTCATTTCCAGCCTTTTAGGAACCACAGATACCAGGGTTTTAACCCTTTCATATCTGCAGACGTCAAGTGTCTATTTGACATCAGCAGATACGCGAAACTGTGAATAGAAGTTTATTTATTTTATTTATTTATTGTTAAATCTATATACTGCCTTTCATTAAAATAATCACAAGGCAGTTCACATAGAAAAAGTTAAAACAAGACTATAAAAATTACACAATTAAAATATGCTAAAATATAAAAACAAATCTAACTGAATTTTTTTTAAAATGCATACATAAAATTTCCATGTTCCATGTATAATGAGGTTTGCCTGTATACCCAACACATTTAAGTCATCATGGGTGCATTAAAATAAAGGAAAGAAGCCAAGCTACCCAGGATAAACATCTGAGCTGTAATTCTGAAGCCCTGCATTTAAAAAAAAAATCCTGTGTTGCTGAAGGGCTGCATTGCAAGAGCAGCACAAATTTGCATAATGCAAGAACAGCCCGTAGCCTCAATCTTCTTATCGTATTAGCCATGTTCATGTGATCTTTTTCTAAGTCCAGAGTCACACTGCAATATGTTATGCTGTAATTCCAGGTCAGTGAGAAGTAAAGCTGCTATTGAAATGCAGTTCACTGCTCTTGGGGACTGCAATTGTGGCTCTTCCAAAGATATCTATTGTTGTACCATTTCTCTAAAGAGAGTCAGGCAAACATTTAACATGGCTACAATTTAACCAAGGCCATCTTGGTTGAGTAGACAGTGCTGGACTTGGACCAAAGGGAGTTGGATTTAAATGAGCCATGAAGCACATTGCATAATTTGGGCAACTCATTATTAGCCTGATCTCACAGGGTTGTCGGGAGGGTAATATGAATACCGTGTACACCATCTTGACCTCCTTGAAGGAAGAGATGGATGGATGGATGGATGGATGGACGGACAGACACTGTAACACAGGAGATGCAACACCTGTGAAGTCCCAGGGCTCTTTATTTCATTATAAGCAGACATGGAAAGGGTGCTACACTACTATAAAAAGATCAGAGAACGTGTGTGTGTGTGTGTGTGTGTATATATATATATATTAGGGGTGTGCACTGTTGTAAATGTCAGGATCGGGTCCAATCTGATCCATCCCAATCCTGCAAATGTTGATTCAGGATCCTATGGATGCTTTAAGAACAGCCCTGCTTGATCAGGCCCAAGGCTCATCTAATCCAGCATCCTGTTTCACACAGTGGCCCACCAGATGCCACTGGAAGCCTACAAGCAGGAGCTGAGGGCATGCACTCTCTCCTGCTGTTACTCCCCTGCAACTAGTGTTCAGAGGCATCCTGCCATTGAGGCTGGAGGTGCCCTATAGCCCTCCAACTAGTAGCCGTTGATAGACCTCTCCTCCATGAACTTATCCAAACCCTTCTTAAAGCCATCCAGGTTGTTGGCTGTCACCACATCTTGTGGCAGAGAATTCTACAAGTTGGTTATGCATTGTGTGAAAAAGTACCTCAGGTTGCTGGTCCTAAATCTCCTGGCAATCAATTTCATGGGATGACCCCTAGTTCTAGTGTTATGTGAGAGGGAGAAGAATTTCTCTCTATCCACTTTCTCCACACCATGCATGATTTTATAGACCTCTATCATGTCTCCCCGCAGTCGTCTTTTTTCTAAAGTAAAAAGCCCCAGGTGTTGTAGTCTTGCCTCATAAGAAAGGTGCTCTAGGCCCCTGTTCATCTTGGTTGCCCTCTTCTGCACCTTTTCCAGTTCTACAATGTCCTTTTTTAGATGTGGTGACTAGAATTGTACGCAGTACTCCAGGTGTGGCCGCACCATCGTTTTGTATAAGGCCGTTAGAATATTAGCAGTTTTGTTTCCAATCCCCTTCCCTAGCATGGAACTGGCCTTTTTCACAGCTGCCACATATTGAGTCGACACTTTCAATGAGCTGTTGAACCCAAGAACCCTCTCTTGATCAGTTACCGACAGCTCAGATCCCATCAATGTATACTTGAAGTTGGTGTTTTTCGTCCCAATGTGCATCACTTTACACTTGCCAACGTTGAACCACATTTGCCGTTTGGTTGCTCACTCCCCCAGTTTGGAGAGGAGGGGCAGAGCCACCATTGGGCCAACGGGTTCAAAGAACCCAGGCCGCACCCAATCGAGCAGCACCTCATGGCTCTGACACGCCCCCACCCCTACGTCTGACATCAGACTCAGGGGTGCTGGTTTTGCTCCCGAACAGGGGCTGTGCAGCCCCTTCAGGAACTAAACTAAGGCTGGTGCTGCAGGAGTGCTGCTCCTGGCTGTGCTGCGAACACAGCGCCAGCCTAAGTAGCTCCTGAAGGGGCCGCACGGCCCCTTCAGGAGTTAAAAGGCTGGTGCTGCACTTGCAGTACAGCTTTAGTTTAGCTCCCGAAGGGGCCGCGCTGCCCCTTCAGGAGTTGGACTCCAACTCCCAAATGGAGCCTTCTGGTGTGTGTGTGTGTGTGTGTGTGTGTGTGTGTGTGTGTGTGTGTAAATATATACAAAACACAATTATGATATATTCTCTCTGAATGGAAAGCAGACCAGGATTATTTTTCTGTTTATTTGACAGATTTATATACAGCCCAGAATTTATGTCTCTGGGCAGTTTACAGTAAAATAGTGCAAATGAGAACAAAATTAAAATGTTAAAACATTAAAATAATTTAAAATTTAACACAATGTTAAAAACTGTATGTCTAATTGCCTGGCTGGACAAATGTGTCTTAATGGATTAGGTATCTGTTCCTTGAACTCAAGGAGTCTTGTATTCTTAAGAAAAGAATTCTCTTTTTAAATATCTGGCCAATATACTCTTCTACATACCCTCCAACTTTTCATAGGTAAAAACAGAGAGCAAATTTCAGAGGGATAGCTGCAATGGTGCTATCAGATTTTAGAATGCCTGGGGCATAAGTGTTGTGCCTGCCAGTGTTCCCTCTAATAGGGATTCCCAGACGTTGTTGACTACAACTCCCATAATCCCCAAGCAAAAGCCATTGCAGCTGGAGATACTGGGAGTTGTAGTCCACAACATCTGGGAATCCCTGTTAGAGGGAACACTGGCCCCTGCTACACACATACACTCACTCTCTACCCCAGGTCTACTCAACCTAAGCCCCACAGATTTTTTTGGACTACAACTCCCATAATCCCCAGCCACTGTGGCCAATAGCCAGGGATCATGGGAGTTGTAGGCCCACATCTGCAGGAGGGCTGAAGTTGAGCAGTCCTGTTCTAGCCACTTACCTGACTGACTCTGCCGTGCTACTTTTGCTGCTGTGATCTCTCTGACAGTAATGGAATACCGCCATGGCTAGAGTGATGCCAGCCATAATTTGGTACTGCTTAGAGTGATACTGATGGCTCTGTAGTGCTGCTGGCTGCGGCATAAGTGAGCCACAGGCAGAACTGCTTTAAATCTGTCATTCCCTGACATGGTCTTCTCTATCTGTTGTGGGGCCTAGGGCAAGAATAGTTTATGCCCCCCTGCCCCTGCAAAATGAATTATTCTGCTTCTGATGGAATCAGAAGGGGATGTGCACAGAACTGGTGGGGGCCAGCTCAACAGTGGGGGGATAACTTTAAGGGCAGGGGAGGGAGCTCTTACCCCCCCCCCCGCATTTCCCCCACTGGCGCTCACTGAAAAACTGGTCCGTGCGGGGCGTCAGCGTACCTCCCTGCCACCTGTCCACTCCTTGGACCGGAAGTGACAGTAAGTAGCATGCACGTGTGCGCACATCATGCTCCCGCCCCATGTGCGACATGTGTGCACATGCACTGATGTGCATATGCGCACACGCTACTTCCTGTCACTTGGTCTGAGGAGTGGGCAAGGCGGCAGGGAGGGACACTGCCATCTCACCAGACCAATTTTTCAGCGAGCACCGGCGAGGGAAACGTGGCCGTGGGGGGTAAGTGCACCCTCCCCTGCCCTTAAAGTTATTACACACACACACACACACACACACACACACACACGCTGTTGAACCTTTGAACCTCCCAGTGTTTGAACCTGTTTGGAGGCCTGTAAAAGTGCCACCAAACAGGTTCGTGCATATCCCTAGCAAGATGAACCACTATTCTTCTGCTTCTGCTGGAACCCGAAGGGGATCTGTTACAGCAAGGTGCAGAAATTCATTGGCACCGGAGATGACTCATTTCATTTTGTTGCATGCTAGGGCTGTTTCTGAGTAGCCATTTTAGTTTGTTGCTGCAGAACAAGAGTCATGTGGAACCTTGAAGGTGAACACATTTATTGTTGGGGAAGCTTCCATTTTATGAGATGTGTGACCCTCAGGTGACAGGTATTTTCCTTTCTGTGTGTGTGTGTGTGTGTGTGTGTGTGTGTGTGTGTGTGTACCAATTGAGAATAATATGAGAATAAAATGTCATGCATCTGATGGTGGACTGTAGTCCACAAAAGCCTATGTTGCAATAATTGTGTTAGTCTAAGAAAACAGAGACAGACTTCTAAGATTCCTGTTCTCACATAATGACATTTGTCCCCCTGTCCTTAGCCCTGTGTGATACCTCTCTAAGCAAGAAGATAATTCCAGGTCTTCAGCAGGTAGCAAAGGAAGGGATGCAGTGCTCTATGCTGAGCCACTTATCCAAAGCCAGGTAGGAAAGGTAAAACTGCTCCCATGACTCCGACTGGCTAATACAGAATCCAAAAGAACGCAGATAAATACATGTTCAGATTTGTGTTATTAATACAAATTTGTAATTATATTTATCTGGGTTTCTTTTGGATTCTGCTTTGGTTGTGAGTGAACCTAGACACAGGTCTTTTAAAAATTCCAGCTAGCTAATAGACAGGATTGGGTGGGGTGCCATTCTGAGTGCTTCCTCACTGAGGCGAAGGGTGAGGGAACAGTATGAGCAATGCTTTCATGTTGCCCAGCGAGGCTCTGGGGAGAAAGAAGTACAACCTCCTGGCATGTCGGAGCCCACTTCAAGCCGTGTAGGGGTAGGCATCCGCTTTAACATCAATTATTAAAGAGGTCTCTTCTTCATAAGCAGCATTAAGATTCTTTGTTCATTTTTAATACTGTTTACAGACTGTGGGCCAACTCTCTCTGCTCTGATTGCCTGGGAGGAAAAAAAAAAGTTCTATCTTAGCATTGCTTACCAAAAGCAAATGCCTGAAACTCTGTGCTGGATTGGGTGACTAGGAACACGTCCAGATGGCAGCGGCTGTATGCTGAGTCAGATCACTGGACCATCTAGGCCATCTGTTGCCTACACTGACTGGCAGCGGCTCTCCAAGGTTTCCGGCAGGAATCTTTCCCAGCCCTACCTGAAGATATCAGAGATTGAAACTGGGGCTTTCTGCATGCAAGTGGATGCTCTGCCACTAAGCTATGGCCCCATCCCTGTGAAGCCCTGGAGTTATCCTCAGTTCTGTCCTTCAGCAGCTCCCCCTATTCAGCCTCAGAGATTGGATTTAGGAGATTTATCTATCACCACCTCGTCCCCCTTCTCCTTTTGTGGATAGTTGCCATCTTCCCAGATGCACAGGGAAGCCACGCTCCAGCCAGCCCTCATCTGTTGCCTGTCCTCATCATTGGCTGGCTTGTTCTTAAATAAGCCCCCTGAATGTCTTGCACTCCCTGTGGGAGGTGGAGTGCTTGCTGCCCCTCAAGGGAGACATGAGGCATATTTGGCCTGTTGGTCCCCCAACCTCTCCCTGCTGGGACCAGGCTAGGATCTGGTTGGTCATAGGAACTTAGGAAGCTGCCATATACCAAGTCAGACCATGGATCCATCTAGTTCAGTATTGTCTTCACGGACTGGCAGCAGCTTCTCCAAGGTTTCAGGCAGGAATCTCTCTCAGCTCTATCTTGGAGATGCCGACGGGGTGGGGGCGGGGGAACTTGGAACCTTCTGCATGCAAGTGCTCTTCCCAGAGCAGCCCCATCCCCTATCTTACAGTGCTCATGCATGCAGTCTTCCATTCATATGCAACCAGGGTGGACTCTGCTTAGCAAAGGGGACAAGTCATGCTTCCTAATGCAGGAGCAGCTCTCCTCACTGAGGCTGGCGTGCATCTAGCCACCTAATCAGTTAGGGAAGATGGGATGCATTTAGCCAGATTGCAGGGTGTTCAATCCCTCCCACCCTCTCTCTCACAGTTGGCCCCCAACAATCCCCCAAGGGGAATATCTTACAGCAGGCAGTGCTCATATGTTGTCACCCTTCCAAATGCAAACCTAAGGGAACCCTGCTTAGCAAAAGAACAAGTCATGCTAACTACCACAGGAGTTATCGCCACCCCTATAACCCGCCATCTAAACTTTTTGGAGTGTTATAAATCATCTTAGATCCCATCTGAAGATTGGTTTGCCCATTTCCAGAGACCACCAAAAAAGGAAGTGGGTGGTCCTTCCTGTTGTTGCGCATCCCAGTAACGTGGGACGGAGGCACGCATGGCTTAATAGCATGGCACATGCTTTGCATGCAGAAGGTCTTAGGTTTAATCTCCAGCTAAAATGATCCTGCAGCAGATGATAAAAGGATCAGGTAGCAAAGGATCAGGTAGCAGAAGACCTCTTTAGAGGACTTTACAGCTTGGTCGATATGGTTTTTAATGGAGTTGGGTTTCTTGTTTTTAAGAATTTGTAATGGTTGGTGGTTTAGGGTTTCTTCAAAATGATGTTATGATTCTGTTTTATGATGTGTAAGCCATCTTGAACTATTTTGAAAAGGCAGGATATCAATCTTTAAATAAATAAATGATCGTTCAGAAACTTGGGCTGCAATGCAGCTCAGAGTTTGATGTACTTGAGCCCTGAAGCCCAATTGCAGTATTGCTAGATTAACAGATTGGAATCCTTATTACTGAGCCTCAAATTCTAGTTTTGTTTAGAACTCATTTACAAGAGGGTGAGGAAGAGAAACTCCAACCTCCTTTTCCCCGCCTCTCTCTGACAATAGCCTGATAAGCCATTTCACCCCAAGAAATGGCTTGGAGAAACACAAGGAGAGAACCCACTGTCTATATGGTGTCAAAGCAGAAGAAACAGCAGGACTGTAGATTCCTTGCAGCATTTTCTGCTCACAGTATTGCCCTGAGCAATATATTTTCAAATATCAATAGATATGGATATTCATATATTGGTGTGCTAGAGAGCCAAATGTCCCCTGATTTCCGTATATCTACAAGAATTTTCAGATTATCTGGCACACTGTCAGTGGTCTTGCGTGTGCCCAATTCTGTGGGTTTAAAAAGAAAGAAAGAAAAAGTGGAGACTCCCACAATCTTGTGCCTACTACTGGTTTTTGCAGCTGTGGAATTGTGCCATATACAAAGAGGATGGAGCAGAATCAGTATAGGCTGCAACCCCTGCCACATGTGACTGGATACCTTAAGCACATCCCATCTCTTGATTAGCATTAGCATGTCTAAAAAGTGTGACTCATATGGCAAGTCAGCAGTGATGTTTTTCAGGATAATGTGTTGGAATGCAGAGGATTCATACAGTTTACAGGAGATTGCAAGGCATGTAAACACAGGTGCCAAATCCTGTTGCCTTAATAAAAAGGAATATCAGTCATTTTCAGTATACTACTAACCATTTGAATGTAGCAGGAGGCGGTGGCAGGGAGAATGTGTGATCTTTATGCTGCTGCTGGGAAGAAATTGCACATTTACACAGGCCATTTCAAGAAGCACAGCTAAAGACAAAGAACTTTTCATTCGTATTCAAAAAATAATGATTTTCACATCTTAAGAAACTCCTGAGTTTTTAATTGGGATAAA
Source organism: Hemicordylus capensis (assembly GCF_027244095.1). Taxonomy (NCBI): domain Eukaryota; kingdom Metazoa; phylum Chordata; class Lepidosauria; order Squamata; family Cordylidae; genus Hemicordylus; species Hemicordylus capensis. Next base: position 32,657,815 of record NC_069658.1, read on the forward strand.
CATTATGACTGATGGTGCATGCTCTAGTAACAATACCTTCTAATCTCCTGCTAACTTGGCAAAGAGGCACCTTTTTAACATGGTGATTCTTTTTATTTAGCAGGGGGAGAGTAACTGGCCCCATTCACCCCCAGCACAGCATCCCTCCAGTGGCTGTTGCTGGTGTCTATCTTGTGTATTTCCCCCCCAGATCGTGAGCCCTTTGGAGACAGGGATCCATCTTATTTATTTATTATTTCAAACCGCTTTGGAAAATTTTGTTGAAAAGCAATATATGAATAGTTGTTGTTCTCTGCATAGCATTTGGGCAGCTGGATTTATTTATTTTTATTTCATCTGCTGTGTTTATGTACTGCCTTTCTGCCTGTGCACTCAAGGTGGTTTAATATATATATCTATATATTTTTTTAAATGACATATGGAAGAAGGAATAGAGAGGGAAGGAAAATTAACAATTCCATGTACCAACCAGTGTTCCTGCTAACATGGATTCCCAGATGTTGTTGACTACAACTCCCATAATCCCCAAGCAAAAGCCATTGCAGCTGGGGATTCTGGGAGTTGTTGTCAACATCTGGGAATCCCTGTACCAACTCTATCTTACTGTTACATAATGACATTCTGTAAGGACCAGATGGAATCATCACTCGATCAAACAGTTCTGGGAGGCAGGGGCGTGACGATAGGGGGGGCAGGCAGGGCACGTGCCCTGGGTGCCACCCCAGTGGACCACGTTGGGGGGGCCCAAAAAGTGGCATCCCCCGACCCCCCCCGATCGCCCACCGAGTGTGGCGGCGGCGGTGGCGATTCGGCAGTGCTGGTGGCGGGCAGCGGCAGGTCGCCCGCCGAGTGCGGCGGTGGCTGGTGGCTGGCGGCGATTCGGCTGTAGCAGCTCGAGCGGCGGCGGATCGCCTGCCGAGGAGTGCAGCAGAGCGACGCCGAGGCCTGCCGTCTGGCCCGGCGTCGCTTCCCAACTGCTTCCTCAGCAGGCGATCCGCCGCTGCTCGGGCTGCTACAGCCAAATCGCCACCAGCCACCAGCCACCACTGCACTCGTCGGGCGACCCGCTGCCGCCCGCTGCCGCCGAATCGCCGCTGCCGCACTCGGCGGGCGACCCGCCACCTGCCACCACCACCACCAAATTGCCGCCACCCCCGGCGATCTGCCGCCTGGGGCGCCAGCGAAGGTATGTGGGGGCCTGGGGGGTGGGGGGCGGGCGGGGCGGCCCAATTTCAGGGCCAGAGCTTGCCCTGGGCACCGTTTCCCCCCGTTATGCCACTGCTGGGAGGTGCAGCACCAAGTAATAGTTGGCCTGAGCCTGGCTGATGGATGGATTAGTGCATCTCCTTTCCCTCAAATGCAGCCAGGTAGAATGGATGCTAATGGAAATGTAACATGCCTTTTCTTTCTACACTGTCAGGATTATGTTGGGGCGAATAGCAAAGTAGTTGCAGAGACATTTCTTCTGCCTGCAGTTCTGGGTAAGTCACTGTTGGATATCCAGCTCCAGATAGCATTGACCTTCTGCATCGATAACTCTAATGACCACTAGGGAGAAGTCAGTTAAGAGGGGTTTGGATAACTTCATGGAGGAGAGGTCTATCAATGGCTACTAGTCAGAGGGCTATAGGCCACCTCCTGCCTCAGGATGCCTCTGAGTACCAGTTGCAGGGGAGTAACAGCAGGAGAGAGGGCATGCCCTCAATTCCTGCCTGTAGGCTTCCAGTGGCATCTGGTGGGCCACTGTGTGAAACAGGATGCTAGGCCTTGGCCCTGATCCAGCAGGGCTGTTCAAGGTCTCCTTCTCTTTCTTGTTTATCTCTGCCTCTATGACTCATCAATTGATAGATTTTACTCAGGAAGTTCCTGGGACTGGCTTCCTCCTCCTTCTTCCCAGAATGCTTCTATAGGTCTCTCTCTGACCACCATGTATCTAGTAGCTAGGTTATAAGTGTTTCCTATCATCATGTACTTCTAAATAAAGTAGATTAGTTTAACCTTAAATCATGCTTATTATTTACAAGCTGTTTCCCCTGAGACCCTGGGGCAAAAGTAAAGATGGTCCCCAGCTCCCCAATCAGTGCTCCCTGTAAGAGGGATTCCCAGATATTGTTTACTACATTTCCCATAATCCCCAGTTAAAGGCCAATGAAGAAAGGAATGCTGGGAGTTCTAGTCAACAACATCTGGGAACTCTAGTTATAGGAAACACTGCCCCCAATTTTCTGCTCCTCCACCAATCCATGTGTTTGCTGCAGAACTGTAAGGCCATGATGGAAAACAACATTCTCAGCATACCCTTTCTCTCACTCCTGTTTCTTTCATATACACACACTTTCATATACACACACTTGCACATGTACATTGCCTTGGCTCAGATTTATATATATATATAAATAAATCTGAGAGGGCTTGTGTGGTGTATATATATATCTGAGAGGGCTTGTGTGGTGATGCAAATTGCCCACGCACATGTGTGGTGGTGCAAACAATGGCTGGCGTGGGGCAGAGGGCTGAACCAGCCCTGAAATGGTCTGAACCAGCCCAGGGAGACTCAGGGGGAGGCTGGTAAAGGTAAGGGCAGGGAGAGCTTCTGGAGGATTCCCCCCCCGGCCACCACAGCCCTCGGTGGTGGTAAGTCAAGCTTTTAACACCATTTATTTTAACACCAAGATTTTAACACCATTTGGCACCCCCAAACCAGACCCAAACCAGCCTGAAATGTTCGGCTTGACCTTCAGCTGAACCAGACTCGGTTCAGTTTGAGGTTGAGTCCTTGACCTGGCTCAAAACCGAGTTGGTTTGCCCATCCCTAGCAGGGACATGTGTTGCCTGTCCTTGTTCAATTATAGCTACACCCCCCATGGATTTCAGGAAAGCTGATTTTAATCAGCTCAGAGTAGTGGTAGGTCCTTATCTAGCATGGTATTCCATGGCTAAATAAACAAAACTGGGGATGCAACCCAAGCTGGGTAAGAGTTCCTGAACAAGTTACTAAAAGCACAGTCACAAACAATTCCAATGAGAAAGAAAAACTGAGACATTTAAACAAGCCAGTGATGAGCTGAAAATTAAAAAGGACAAGAAATGGAGGAGAGGTCACCAAAAATGGAAACAGACATGAAGCCTAGACTCATATAGGAACAGTGGAAAGTTAATGTTTGTTTATTATTTTTCTGTGTAAACCACTTCAAGAACTTTTGTGGGAAAATGGTATGTAAATATTGGAAGTAGTGGTGGTGGTAAAGTTCAGAATGAGCTGAAAGGAGAGCTGATCTTGTGGCAGCAAGCGTGACTTGTCCCCTTAGCTAAGCAGGGTCTGTCCTGAAGACTACATGTGTGAGCATTGTAAGATATTCCCCGTAGGGGATGGAGCCACTCTAGGAAGAGCAGAAGGTTTCAAGTTCCCTCTCTGGCATTTCCAAGATAGGGCTGAGAGAGATTCCTGCCTGCAACCACCTTGGAGAAGCCACTGACAGTCTGTGTAGACTATACTGAGCGAGATGGACCAATGGTCTGACTCAGTATATGGCAGCTTCCTATATTCCTATGAGTCTAGTGAGTGCTGCTCTTATGGACAGTGTTGTGATGAGGACAAAAGTTCTCCTCTATCCTTGACACTGAGTGGTTCAGTAGTGGGGAGGTGCAATGGTGTCTCTTATCAAAGAGCTGTGTTGCATCCCCAGGGGGCTCCATGGAAAGTCTTAAGCCTTGGATCCATCACACTCAAGTGAGGTATCCTGCACATGACACTATATCACACACACTAGATGCATTACTAAACATGCAAGGGGCTAGCCAAGACCCTGCTATGCAGGAGCCAAGCCAGCGAGAAGAGGAGGGACAAGGCAGCCAAAGCCTTGCTACGCAGGACAGCACTCAGCCTGAGAACCCTGATCAGGGCGGGTGGCCAAGACCCTGCAGCGAGCGATCAGCACTCACACACTGACACTGATAGCTGGACAGCAGAGCCCCTGGACGGTTTGAAATGGCTCTTCACAAAATGTACTTGATCACATTATTCTTCATGCATGTGGCATTTTCCAAGGCTTCCTTCTGGCCATGGAAAATCCAGGATGAAACACAAGGAGAAAACACCTTTGAGGCTTTTAAGACACAAATGGCTAGGGAATTAAACTTAACAGAATGCTGGCTGTGCGCACAAATTCTGTATCATTCAAAGGAACTGCCCTGGGCGGTTTTCCGTTTGGGTGGCCTGAAGAATGTAGAAGGTTACAGCAACTAGGATATCTGAGTGACGCACGAGTTCCACTTACACCTATAATAGTGGAACTCCGAAAGAATTGTTCAATTGAAGGCCCCCGTAGCATTGTGGATAAAGTCATGTCACTACCCTATTATAGAAACACTGAATCCTCCCCTGTAAAACTCAGGGAGTCCCCTGAAGGGTTAATTTGTTATACTCAAGAAAAATCGCCAACGCACATTTGGTCAGCTGGTCAGAGCACCTCTCCATGTGAGCTATCTATCGATCAGCCCAATTGTTCTGTCCCCCTAGGTGCTCACACTCAGGAGCGTATCTAGGGTAGGGCAGGCAGGGCACATGCCCCGGGCGCCACTTGAAGGGGGGCGCCATTTTGTAAAATCAAAAAATTAAAGAACAAATGGCTGCCGAAAACAAAATGGCCACCTTGCATGCTCAAATGGCCTCTGTGAGGCCCTAGGTCATGCCAGGCCTTGCAGAGGCCATTTGAGCATGTGTGGTGGCCATTTTGTTTTGAGTAGCCATTAAAAAAAAGATTATTTTTAAAAATGGCCACCGCACATGCTCAAATGGTCCCTGCAAGGCCCTAGAGGCCAGCGGGGGGAGGGGGGACCCTTGCAGAACCCCCCCCCCCCAGCCTTTAGGAAGCCCTCCAAAGGGGCTACAGGTAATTTAAAATATATATATAATATAAGACACTGTACACATATTCAGATTGGCACTATGTACAGAGAATCAGGGCTTGTGAATACTGAGCTGAAGCTTATGAGCTAGGATTGTATTCATTTGCTCTTACTTTGCTTCTTGTGACAAGTGAGTTAAATGTGATGTCTTAATAATATGGCTATTAATGGTGAGTTTGTCTTTGAATCAGTGTGAAATCCTGAGTATGAAGGCCCACTGGGAGTTTCTTGCTCTCTTGCTCTCATTTTAACTGTCTTTCTGAAATGCTAGGATATATTCCAAGCAGTGACACAGTTTACTCTGCATATCCTTTCGTTATTTTCAGAGTATCTGGGAAAAGTCAAATTCTCCATTTATTTTTAAAACTTATGTAATGGTGATGCTATGATGCATAGTAGAGAATTAGACAGCCACTTCTGTTTAGTTTTCCAAGTACACCTCCACATAGTATTGGGGTATTTCATGAGCCCTAGCATACTGAAATTGGTAGTTTCCCAGCATTTTTTGGTCTGGCTAAGTCCACTGCTAAATAGTTTTTGAAATATTAATAGATTAACGAGCCTGACTTGTATTTTTGAGCTGATATTACGGTAAAGTTATCTGAAATATGGGTGTGAGATGTTTGGACAGGGGGCGCAATTTCAGTGCTTGCCCTAGGCGCTATTTTCCCTAGATACGCCTCTGCTCACACTTATACTTGAGGCCTGAGTCTTGGGACTTACAAACTGTCAAAAACAGGCACAAACGGTTAGGGGTGCGTGCGGAACCGTCTGGCCCGGTTCCGTTCAAGGCCAGACCGGCCTCGAACGGAACCAGGCCAGTTCAGTCTGGCTCCCATCAACCCCCCCGCCCCCGGCCCGGTCCGGCACAGGTCTGCAAACTTTTTTAAAAAAATAAAAAATTTTAAAAAAATTAAATTAATTTTTTTCGGGGGGCTTTCCGTAGCCATGGGGGGGGGAGGTCCATGAGGGTTCCCTCTTCCCCTGCCGGCCTCCCTCATCACCCTGCAGCTGGGTAAAGGTAGTCTTTTTGGCCCTTTGGGGGCTCCGTAAAGCAAGCACTTTACCCGGCCACAGTGGTGATGAGGGAGGCCGGCGGGGGGAGAGGGAACCCTCGTGGAAACCCCACCCCCACGGCTACAGCAAGCCCTCCGAAGGGGCTACAGGTAGTTACTTGTAATTTTATTGTTTGAAAAAAGTTTGCAGACCTGTGCCGGACCGGACTGGTGGTTCGGTTCCGGTCCAGACAGAACGGGGGGGGGGGTTGTTTTGGTTCAATCATGAACCCCCAAACTCCCAGACCAAACCGTTTGACCGCGGCCCGGTTTCGCATATCCCTACAAACGGTCTCATAGTTGGGGGTGACACCTGGTGGGTGTGTGGTACCAATGCTTATAAGTGGCTTCCCCCTGGTGGCACGGGAAATGTTTCAAGGCTACCTTAGTGCCCTCCTTTACGTTTCTGGACAAACAACCCCCAGAAAGGCCCCGCTGGGCAGTGTCCCATAAGGCAGCCCTTGCCATACTTGCCCCATCCCTTTCAAAATTTAACCGGTTTGGAATGATTGTCCTTCCAGGCTATGGCACTGGTAAATTGGCTTATCTCTGCGGTGTCATGGCAAAATTCATCACAAAGTTTTCTGATGAGACAATCAGGGCCTTGAATGAGACCAACATGGAATTGTATCAAATCAGGATGGTGGCACTACAAAATAGACTGGCCCTGGATTACCTGCTAGCAGCACATGGCGGGGCTTGTGCAGTAATCAGTCAGGAATGTTGCTCCTTCGTTACTGACAATGCTGAGGGAGTAAACACCCACCTGTTGTCTGCTGAAAGGTCTTTTAAACAATGGAGAAAGGATAGTGATGAAGGATCCTTTGGTGGTGGTCCATATTCCCAAACCTGGGGTGGTGGTGGAGGAAGTGTCTGGAGATTGCTTTTGTATCCATAGCAATCCTTGTGTCACTGTGTTGTTGTATTCAATGTATACCAGGTCTGATTTCTCTGTGTAAACCTATGTTTGTAATCAAGCCCAAAGTCAGATCCAGAACAGAAGTATCTCAATTGATTGCTCTACAATATATTAGTGAAACTACTAGTGAGGCTTAAGGATGTTGATTGACATCAAATCCTTTGCTCAGAGGAGGGACTGTTACCTGTGAATCTAAGCATTTTCTATCTATCTATCTATCTATCTATCTATCTATCTATCTATCTATTGATCCTATGGTATGTAGTTAATGTAGAGCTGAGCCATAGTTGTTCCATTTTGATGAATTATAAAAAGCAAGAGTTCTCACCATCTTGTATTCCTGAATGTATGTCAGTAGGAAGGAATCTGCTTAGTATGCTTTGGTTCTCATACTCTGTGCCTTGCAGACCTTGTAACTTGCAACATAGTGGGGCTATTCTCACGATTAACAAAAATCGGGCTAGGAGAGCCTAGCCCGATTTTTGCTAATCGTCAGAACCACCGGGCTTGGCTGCAAGCCCAGTGGTTCTAGAGTGGGTAACCCGGTCTGGAACCCCTGGTAAAAAGCAGGTTTTTTCCATCTTGGGTCCATCTTGCCTTTGGGAACTATCCCCTTGACAGTCACTTTGATTGCTCTGCAGAGATAAATAAAGCTTCTTGGAACTTTAAGTCTCCTCTTGGTATGTCTGGGAATTTGCTATCTGCTACCAAGCAGAGATAACCCGTTGCAGTTATTAGTATATGGCAGCTTCCTATGTTCCTATGAGTCTATTGAGAAGACTTGCCATTCATCCCTATGAGGGAAAACTACAGTGCTGCTCTTATGGACAGTGTTGTGATGAGGACAAAAGCTATCCTCTATCCTTGACACTGAGTAGCTCAGTAATGGGGGGGGGGGTGCAATGTGTCTCTGCTCAAAGAGCTGTGTTGCATCCCTAGGGGGCTCCATGAAATACAAATCCTCCCTCCACATACACCATGCCCATTCTGAGGGCCATCTTCAACATACTGAGGTCATTCACACAATCAAAAACTGTGTTCTACCCACGTTTTGGAGCTTTGTGTGTTCCTGGTTTTTGGTTTTGTGGAAGCAAGGTAAAAAGGAAAACCTAGGCAGCAGTGCTTGTGTGGAAGCAAGGTAGGAGGAAAAGCTACACAGATTTTCCTCCTACCTTGCTTCCACACAATCACTTCTATCCAGGTTTTCCTCTTACCTTGTTTCCACACAACCGAAAACTGGGAGCAAACACAGCTCCCAAACCCGGGTAGAACACAATTTTTGATTGTGTGAATGACTTCATTCTTTCCTGTCTCCTGAGGTCATCTGGGAAAACTCTGTTTTGGATCCCATCCTTTTCAGGAGGTTAGACTGGTGAAAGCCCAGAATAGTGCTGCCCGGCTGCCTTAGTGATTGTGCCAATATTGTGGAACTCCAGGGAAACCATTTGTCTAGGGGGAAAGCATTTGTCCATATACTGTTTGCTGGCAAGTGAAGATTTGGTTTTTATATCTATTCTGGGTTGAAAAAAGAGAGTGCCCAGTAAACTAGAACTGAATAGTTTTGCTCTGTGCACTATTGTTTATATGATTTTTATGAGTGTTTTATGGCTTGTTATTTTATTGTGCCATGTTTTTAGGATTATGGTAGGAAAAGGTAATAGTAATAGTATATGTTGCAGGTTTACTATTGAATTAATGGACATATTTCATTGAGTTGACTGTCATATTTCAATAAGCAGAGACACACCAGTTCTCAGTATGCTTGATGGATCATATCTGTACTTGACTGAGGAATCCCACTGCATAAGTACTATTACACAAGCACAGCTATTGTCAGGTCGAGCAGGCCAGCAATACATAAGGCCCAGAGGCCAGATCTGGCCCACAGGGACTTTTTTGCTGGCCCGCAGGTAGGACTATCTTGCAGCAGCAGTACCCTGTTGTATTCTATCCACTTATATTTTGCAGTTCATTTGTTCGGACATTTGTCCCAAGGGGGATCCTGTAGAGAGTGTGGGAGAGGAGTCAGAAAGGAAAAGGGAGGGAAAGGGGAAGAAGAAAATAGAGTAGTTGCCAAGTAAACCATTAGTTAAATCCACATAAGATTTCCTTGTGTGTGGTGTAGTGGTTAGAGTGCTGGACTAGGACCGGGGAGAGCCGAGTTCAAATCCCCATTCAGCCATGATACTAGCTGGGTGACTCTGGGCCAGTCACTTCTCTCTCAGCCTAACCTACTTCACAGGGTTGTTGTGAGGAGAAACTCAAGTATGTAGTACACCGCTCTGGGCTCATTGGAGGAAGAGTGGGATATAAATGTAAAAATAAATAAATAAAATAAATAAAAAACATACCCCAGAAAGGGGTAGGGCCAATTATTAGGTCAGTTCCCTCTTCTCCAAGGGAGGTGTCCTCGGTCATCTCTGCAACTGCCTTACAGCACCACCTTATGCATATTTACTGAGGAATATTATATTTATTATTATTTATTTAAATATTTATACCCCACCCCTCCAGTGCCCTACTGCTTGGGGCAGCTCACAACAATAAGATAGACACAGATACAATAAAGGTAATATAATTCTTTTTTTTTTAAAGTCAGATTAAAAACCACAATTATTAGGTTCAAATTAAAACTGAAAATTATAAAAAGCTAAAGAAGCTAAAGAACCTGCCAGATATAACAAAACAACAATGGAGCATTAAAAAGCCTCCTTAAAAAGGTGTGTTTTGAGATTTTTTTAAAAACACTGAGGGAGGGAGCATGGCTCTTCAGGGAGGGCATTCCAAAGCTGAGGGGCCACAACCAAAAAGGCCCTGCCTCTAGTCCCCGCCAACTGGATCTCTGTTAGTGGCAGGGTCATGAGCAGGGCCTGAGATAATGAGTGGAGGGCCCTGGCAAATTCATATGGGTGAATGCTGTCCGACAGGTACCCCGGACCCAAGCTCTGACAGTGTTACTGTGTGAGCTTTACTCCTAGGTAAGCGTGACTAGGATTGCAACCTGAAAGCAATGGTAATTTAGCAAAAGAAGAGTACTTGACATTTGTCTGGGGCTGGCCTGCACCCTAGATGCCCCAGTGACTGAGCAGGGACAGGGCCTATTTACCGCCAGAATTCTTATTTAAAATTGTGGGCCATTGCTGAGGGGGAAAGATCCACAAGCAGCTAATAATTGCTTTCATTAGTATTTTTAATAATTAATTTTAATGTAATAATGCACTGAAAATTGACCTCAGCCCCCGAACACCACTGGTTCCAGCCCACCAGGGCATTTGAGTTGTGCACCGCTGGGGGAAATCTTCCTCTTCCTCTTCCAAAGGGTCGTTTGTTTTCTGTCTGTGACCTGCCTTGCCTCCTTCTACCATTTACTGCCATCCTCCTTCTGTCATACAATCCAAAGGATAAGGTATTTATGATCATGTTATTTACACAAAAGGAAATTATTCAAAAGTATTGAAATAAAATTGTTCCAAAAGTGAGTGTGTGTGTGTGTGTGTATATATACATATTTAGAGCAATGACCTCACAGGACCCGAGTTTCTTTTCTAGAAACAGAAATTGCAGGAAGTTCAACATTTTTATACTTCAGCTCAAACAGATACCGCCAGGCACTGACCTACATTTAAACTTCAGTCTCCAGAGACAGGCGATCTTCACATTAACCCACTGTTGCTCAGACATGTAATACTTTACATATATCAAAGGACAGCAACCTAGAAACTTGAACTTTGGCTGTGTGTCTTTTGTTCTTTTCTGTGGCAGAGCAATGACATGGTTTCCTCCAAAAGCCTTAATCCTCGTCCGTACAAATTTCTCTAATATTCAATAATCACTCCCAGTGGGGGACGTCTGGTAGCATCTGTGCCAGCATATGTTAGACATCTCCAAGGAGCCATGGCTTCATTTTGCCACAGTATTTTCTGTCACCTAGGGAGACAGAGTGGGGGGGAGGGAATCCCTTACATCATAACAAAGACTTCTGCAAAACATGACATTGTCGAGCTTCTATAAATAAACTTGGCTGAGCACATTTTTAGCCACACTCTGCATATGGTAAGCTGCTAACCAATATTAGGCTTACATGAGCGGAAAACAGAAGTAAAACAGACAAATGAATATACAGGGTTTTCACTGGAGGGCTCAGCAATCAGCTTCACCCAAGCAACAGTACGATGTTTGCAAGCACTAGAAAGTAATTCTTTGGGTGAAGCTAAGGGCAAGAATGGTGTATGGGGTGCAACCCCTCCACCCCTACTGCAATGTTCTTTTCTCCTTCTCTGTAAGCCATTTCCCAAGGTTATCTTGTACACATTCTAGCATCACATCAAGAAATGGCTTGACCATGGTTGTCATGACTCTAGCCCTGAACTGATAGGGTCTGATCCTGAATAGTGGGGAGCAGCTGGGCAGGAAAAGTCTCATTCCCAGCCCAAAGCTGTGTCTGAAGCCTGAGGCTGCCCACTGGGCAACCCTGGAACTAGAGACCCTAGAATCAGCACACATTGGGGCTATTCTCACAATTAACAAAAATCAAGCTAGGAGAGCCTAGCCTGATTTTTGTTAATCGTCAGAACCACCGGGCTCAGCTGCCCGGTGGTTCTAGAGTGGGTAACCTGCTCTGGAACCCCTGGTAAAATGCAGGTTTGCGGAGCGTGCTCGCGCAGGGCATACTGGGGCTTCTGGGGGCCGCGCGGCCCCCGAGCTCCCCAGCCCCCGCCGGTTCCATCTCGGAGCCGGCAATCGTGTGGGCAGCCGATCCGGCCGCCCAGGGCTCCCTCCCCGCTCACCTGAAGAAACTGGGTCTCACAGATCGTGAGACCCAGCTCATTGAGATCATTCACAAAATCAAAAAATGTGTTCTATCCAGGTTTGGGAGCTGGATGTGCTCCCAACTTCTGGTTGTGTGGAAGCACGATAGGAACAAAACCTGGGTATAAGTGATTGTGTGGAAGCAAGGTAGGGGGAGCCATTGTGAGAACCATCGTGAGAACCACCGGGCTCGGCTGCGAGCCCGGTGGTTCTTCAGTGAATAACCGGTTTAAGTAGCCCTGCCCTAAAACCTGGTTTGCGGAGCAAGTGCTCCACAAACCCTTTTAAAAAATCATGTGTTGCCACAGCATGACTCCGCACTGTGCAACTCATGAGTAGACCCCAACCGGGAGGCTTAAAAGCAGCCTCCTGGATCGAGGGACTCTCCAGCATGCCCTGCGCACTTGCGCAGGGCATGCTGGAGCTTCCGGGGGTCGCACGGCCTCCGATCCTCCCAGCCCCCGCCAGCTCTGTAACAGAGCTGGCAGTCATGTGGGCAGCCACCCAGCTGGCAGTCATGTGGGCAGCCACCTTCGGCCTCCCAGAGCAGACTGCCTGCTTGTGTGCGGGGAAAGCAGGCTAAGCCCTCTCCCCCCACAAACCCCATCCAGGCTCTTCTCACCAATCGTGAGAAGAGCCTCTTTGACTATTTGAATTACCTCAATGAGGTCATTCACACAATCAAAAACTGTGTTCTACCCAGGTTTGGGATCTGTGTGTACTCCCAATCTTTGATTGTGTGGAAGCAAGGTTAGAGGAAAACGACACAATCAAAGATTGGGAGTACACACAGTTTTCAATTGCGTGGATGACCTCAATGAGGTGGGTCTCACGATCCGTGAGATCCGCTTTTGTAACAAATGCGGGAGCTCCTCGTAGACAAGCGGGCAGGGAGCCCTGGGCGGCCGGATCGGCCGCCCACACAGTTGCTGGCTCCATGATGGAGCCAGCGGGGGGTGGGGGGAGCGGGGGCCGTGCGGCCCCTGCAAGCCCCAGTATGCCCTGCATAAGCGCGCAGGGTATACTGGGGAGACCCTCAGAGCCGGGAGGTGGCTTTTCGCCTCCTGGCCAGGGGTCTACTCGTGAGTAGGCACGGCGTGAAGGCGCGCTGCGCCTACTCACGATCCTAAAAAGCAGGTTTGCTGGAGCTCTCGCTCGGCAAACCTGCTTTTTAGCAGGGGTTCTCGAGTGGTTTTCCTGCTCAAGAACCACCGGGCTCAGCTGCGAGCCCGGTGGTTCTTACGGTCAACAAAAATCGGGCTAGCCTCTGCTAGCCCGATATTTGTTGATCGTGAGAATCGCCCCAATGTATACTAAGTGCTCTGAACACTCAAAAGTGCACATGGTGTGAGCCAGTTCTAAGAAAGGTCTATTTTTGCTGCACAAGGCTTATTACCCATTATACCACACACTCCTTGAAAAGCTTGCAAGAAGCATGAGGAGAGGATACTACCAATAGGGATGTGCAAATTGATTCCGGTACAAATCGAATTGTACCCAAATCTAGCTGATTCGAGTGATTTGGAGACAAAACAAATCACCGCTGGTGTCCATTGGCTAGATTTGGGTACAAATTGAATCACACCTGATTCGATTCAAATTGATTTGAGATTTCGATCCCTCCTATTAATTTCCCCAGATTCCCAGCTTTCATTTTTTAAACAAGCTAAGCTCTAGCCCTTGTAGAAGTGGTGTTATGGAGCAAAATGTGTGGTCACTATTTTTCAAGTGTTTGGATTCTTTGGTGTATAATAACTTCCCCTCAATGAATCCCTATGAGGATTCATTACACACCTTCATTTCTTCTTTTCATTTTGACTGTCTTTTCGACAGTGCCAACTGTCAACTGCCATGTGCCAATTACACCCTACTCCTACCCACAAGGCAGTGGGATACTACTTAGTTTATGTTCTAGGATTTTTTTCAAGTGTTTAGGCTCTTTGGTGTCTAATACTCTTTGGTGGCTTTTGGGTGGGCTATGGGTGGAGACTGCCTTGTTTGGCCTGATGGAGGATCTCCAATTGGGAATTGAGGGAGGAAGTGTGACGCAGTTGGTCCTTCTGGACCTCTTGGTGGCTTACAATACTATCGACCACAGTATCCTTCTGGAGCGTCTGAGGGGGTTGGGGGTGGGAGGCACTGTTTTACAGTGGTTTCGCTCCTACCTCTCGGATAGATTCCAGATGATGTCAATCGGAGATTGTTGCTCTTCAAAAACTGAACTTAGGTATGGTGTCCCTCAGGGTTCCCTATTGTCTCCGATGTTGTTTAACATTGACATGAAACTGCTGGGGGAGATCATCGGGAGATTTGGTGCAGGGTGTTATCAGTATGCTGATGACACCCAAATCTATTTCTCCATGTCAACGTCATCAGGAGAAGGCATAACCTCCCTAAATGCCTGCCTGGAGGCAGTGATGGGCTAGATGAGAGGTAACAAACTGAGACTGAATCCAGATAAGATGGAGGTACTTATTGTGCGGGGTTGGAACTCGGGAGATTATTTTGATCTGCCTGTTCTGGATGGGGTCACACTTCCCCGGAAGGAACAGTTATGCAGTCTGGGGGTGCTTCTGGACACAAAACTCTCCCTGATGTTCCAGGCTGAGGCAGCGGCCAGAGGTGCCTTTTATCAGCTTCGGCTGATACGCCAGCTGCGTCAGTTTCTTGAGATAAATGACCTCAGAACAGTAGTACATTTGCTGGTCACCTCCAGACTTGACTACTGCAATGTGCTCTACATGGGGCTGCCTTTGTACGTAGTCCAGAAACTGCAGTAAGTTCAGAATGCGGCAGCCAGATTGGTCTCTGGGTCATCTCGGAGAGACCATATCACTCCTATCTTAAAAGATCTACACTGGCTGTCGGGTATTTAAGAGAAGTGTACCTCTGCCTTGACATTTAGGTGGTAGGTGGCACCCATGGGGACCTACCCATCACCCAAATTTTGTGTCCCTAGTACTTTGTGAAGTGGTCCAAATCTGTCTGAAACTGAACTGAATCAAAGCAAATACAAATCGAATCTGGGGTGATGGAGGGGGTAGATTTGGATGCAAAACAAATCAGGGGTGATTTGTTTGGGGCACAAATCAAATCAAAAAAATTGATTTGTGCACATCCCTAACTACCAACCTTCCTGCCTCCATGTGCTTTCAAAGCTTACAAAGGTATTTTGCACCTCACCTCAGATACTGCAATTCCTTGAAACATCCCTGAACTAACAATGTTTCCTGTTAGCTCACAGCTAGCCTCTGCTAAACTGCCAAAAGCAAACTGCTCTCTCTCTCCCCAGCCTATCCAAGGTATATCCACCCCTTATCAAATAAACTTTCTTAGCAACCATAACACACACACATTAACCCTTTATTTATCCTCTCTTCCCCCTAGACTTCACACCTGCTAATGGGTTGTATCCAAACTCAGCCTCTTGTTGAGGATTGCTTTATAGCTGCTTCCCTCATAAATACAAAGCAATCTTATATTTGTTTATCTAAGCTTTTTTCAGCAACAACTCCATTTTTTTGCCTTTTCCTTTCCCTCCTTTACCTTCCTGACTCCATCCCCACACTCTCTACAGGATCCCCACTGGGACAAACTTCTAATTAAGAAATCATAAAGAACTGTTAGACAGAATACAATACATCCTTCCCCTTTATAACATAATTGAATTGATTTAAAGTTTGGTGACAAAGTTTTGAGGTCTTTTAGGTGGTCTCCTAAAATTCTTGGGATCTCTGGCACTGGAGCTGTTAGTGATTTGTTTTCTGGTACAGAGGATTGTCAATCACTTTCATCAGCCTAATTAGTGAGGTCAAAACAAGAGGCAAGATCAAATTCCTCTACAACTCCTCTTTTGAGATGAGACTTCCTTCCCTCTTTTCTCATAATATGCATGCTTGAAAGTCTCAAACTGTTCAATTTTTTTCATCCAATATGACAGAATCTCCTCAGGTTTTGATAATTTGTTTTAGTCCAAACTATTGGGAACATCCCTTTCTCACTTTATAAGGCAGCCATACTTGAACAAAGCCCTCCACCTGAAATTTTTGCTGTTTCGCACCTCGTTTATGATCCACATACAATTTATTTTTGTTGTTACTTCTCCCTTACCCAATCACGAATCTCTGCATCCTCAGGGTGAGATGGTATGGAAAGGCATTTAGATTGGGGATGTCCTGTGGAGGCAAGGGTTTATATTACCCCTTCTCCCACATGACTGCTCCAATCAAAATCAGGGTCAATCCCTGTGGCTGCTCTACAGTGGGGGGGGGGGAGATCTGGAGATTAGATCATGGCACTTCGTGTGATACTCTCACTGACTAATTAGGTTGTGTGTGAGAGATATATAAATTTATAGTTCCTTAGCAAAACAGACATATAATGTGCAAGATCTACCACTTGTCCTCTTGACCCTTGTCCAACATGGCTTGTTCTGTCTAGCAGGGAGGCTGTTGTAGGCAGCCTGGTAGAAATCATAAACGCTTCTCTGAGGGAGGGCAGGATGCCTCCTTGTCTTAAGGAGGCAATTATTAGACCTTTTCTAAAGAAGCCTGTGTTAGATCCCTCAGAGCTGAGCAATTATAGGCCAGTTTCCAATCTCCCATGGCTGGGCAAGGTAAATGAGAGGGTGGTGGCCTCTCAGCTCCAGGCGGTCTTGGAGGAAACTGATTATCTGGACCCATTTCAAACTGGTTTTCGGGTGGGCTATGGGTTGGAGACTGCCTTGGTCGGCCTGATGGATGATCTCCAATTGGCAATTGACAGAGGAAGTGTGACTCTGTTGGTCCTCTTGGATCTCTTGGCGGCTTTCGATACTATCGACCATAGTATCCTTCTGGAATGTCTGAGGGTGTTGGGAGTGGGAGGCACTGTTTTACAGTGGTTCTGCTCCTACCTCTCGGACAGATTCCAGATGGTGTCGATTGGAGATTGTTGCTCTTCAAAATCTGAGCTTAAGTATGGTGTCCCTCAAGGCTCCATACTCTCTCCAATGCTTTTTAACATCTACATGAAACCACTGGGAGAGATCATCAGGGGATTTGGAGCTGGGTGTTACCAGTATGCTGATGACACCCAGACAGGGGCGGAGCTATCATTGGGCGAACGGGTTCAAAGAACCTGGGCCCTGCCCAATCAGGAGCCGCCATTCACAGCCCTGACACGCCCCGCGTCTGATGTCAGACGCAGGGGCGGTAGTTTAGCTCCCGAGCGGGGGCCGCATGGCCCCTTCATGGCGAACGCAGCACCAGCCTAAGTAGCTCCTGGAGGGGGCTATAACTATATAACTACTGAAGGGGGATATAACTAGTATCTTGTATTTTGCCCAGAAACGTATCGGCAGCCAGTGCAGTTCTTTTAAAACAGGAGTATACAAAGCCACCTAATGGCACAGCGGAGAAATGACTTGATTATCAAGCCAGAGGTTGACAGTTAGAATCCCTGCTGGTATGAACACCTATATTGGGCAGCAGTGATATAGGAAGATGCTGAAAGGCATCATCTCATACTGCATGGGAGATAGCAATTGTAAACCCCTCCTGTATTCTACCAAAGACAACCACGGGGCTCTGTGGGCACCAGGAGTCAACACCAACTCAATGGCACAATTTACCTTTAAATGTATACTATTATTTTTTTATTAACAGCTTCCTTCAGGGATCCAGATACTTGTATGTAGTTCCGTTTGCAGCTTTAAAAATTCTCTCTCTCTCTCTGTATGTCTGAAATACACCTCCACTGCATTTTTGTTGGGGCTTCTAACACAGCTCTTCAGTTTTCCTTTGCAGATGGGTAGATGAGTCTTCAAGTAAAGCAGCCTGAGTGGACTTGCTATAATTACCATTTTCTTTCTTTTCTGCTGTAAGTCGGAAATAGATCAATATCCTATGAGAGGAAGAATAAGAATCTTAAATAACCTTTGCAGCTCCCCGAAAAGGAATTATGATTTATCTGAGGCTTAAGTCAATGGCCTAATTCAAAATTATGATTGAGCTATTTGCTAAAGTGGAAATTAAAATTAGGGGGGGGGGAGGTGTTTGGGACCGGGCTGTTTGCAGCAGTGTGTTTGAACAATCATGCAGAAATCCTCTTTCAAGCTCCTGAGTAGCTTAATAAAGAATCAATATTGCTGTGGGCCTCCAAGGAGTCAAGCTCTACATATTTGCCTTGGTTCAGCTGAGAATAAGAATATCATGCAAAGATGTGCACAAGCATTTTAGTCAACTTGTCTGCTTACTGACTAAGCCTAAGGAGATATTTAATTACAGAATAAGGGGGTTAGAGGTGTTCAGCACCCCTTTCCAGTATAATTTGCCATTCATTTTTAGAGGATGAGTGACATGAATGTGTACAGTATTAAGAAGAGGGAAAGGCAGACTGTTCATTTTTAGGGCTACCATCTTCTGAAAATTGCCTAGGAGTCAAACTATAGGCACTAGTATGAATGATTTAAAAACACACACAAACCTTTCCCACCTGACAGTTTTAGAGTAGGAGGAGGATTTGTGAATATGGCTGGTATGGTTTCTTACACAGAGAGCAACTATTTTTAAGGCAGATGGGATTTTGAATGAAAAGTTCATTGAGAGTTAGCATAGCAGTTGTCAGTGCTAAAACTGGGAACCAACTTTTGTATGATAAAGGTTTACACAATTTGTGAAGTTTTTCTCCCTCTCTTATAACACTAGATGACCCAGGGTCATCTAAAGAAAGTGGCTGCTATTCAGATGAATCAGATGTGCTTAAAAGGACTTGCAGGGAGCCCTCACACAATTCCCCCAGTGCCAGTGCTATATGAGAAGTGGCAGCACTCCCCATGGCTTCAACTCAGTAGCAGTGATCACATGGGGAGGGGGAAAATTTCTATGACCTCACCTTCCCTTGGAAACGCTCTGTGCCCCATGAAAATATGTCCCTGCTGGCCATGCAGCCTTCAGGGACATATTTCTGTCTAGCACAGAGTGCTTCTGGGGGAAGGGAAGGTCATCAAAATCCACCCCCCACTCACACACACACACATACGAGCACCAGTGCTGCATGAGGTAGGAAGCCATCGAGAGCACCGCCATTTCTCACATAGTACCAGCGCTTCCTTAGTCTGGATGTTGGCTAATATAAACATTTATATGTCACTTTTCAGCAACAGAGTTCCCAAAGTGGTTTACATATCAAAAGGTATGGGAAAATATCTCTCTATCCCAAAAGGCTTCACAATAGAAGGAGAAGGAGAAGATGACCATTGAAGCCCCTGAAGAGACACTTTGCTGGGATGAAAATGAACAGTTGCTCCTCCTGGTAAATAATACCGGCTGTTACTATTTGTCAGCAAATGCTATTTTGTGCCATATATAATTTATAATTCTCTACAATATGCTGCTGCCTTTTATCAAGTCAGAGATTTGGTTCATCTAACTCTGTATTGTACATACTGAATGGTAGGAGCTTCCCAGAGTTTCAGACAGGGAGTCTTACCTGATGGAAAAAGCTATACAAATCTGATATTTTCACACACACACACACACACACACACACACACACACACACACACACTGCTACTGCTCCAATTTCATAATCACAACCACCTTGGGGAGCAGATTAGACTGAAAGGTAGTGCTGGCCCAACATCACCCTGCTTGATATCACCCAGTTTGATTCATGGCTCAATGAGGATTTGAACCCAGAGTTTCCTTAATTTCTAGTCCAGCATTCTAACCACATTGTTCTTTATAATAATCCAAAAGATACAAAAGGCTGTCCACATATGTATGCTGTCTTTGTGCATTGTGTTTTATGTACATCAAACAGATGAATATTCAGCAAGTATTAAATTGTTCAGGATGGTTTCCAGAAGGTTTGGAAGGGAATTTCAGTGAGGATTTCAGCAAGCCACATTGTACACCCCTCAAGCATCCAGAAGGCTACTAGATTAGTTATGCAACCCCTGAACACATCTCTTCAGCCAAGCTTTTTGTTATCTGGTAGTTTTTATGAATATTTTAATTTGATCTTTTTATATGTTTTAACTGTTAAAATTTCTTGTTTTGTTCTATTGCGGTAAACTGCCTAGAGACTTAGGTTGTGCATAGTATACAAATATGCCAAATACATACATACATGCATACATACAAACAAACAAGATAAAACCTGACTCGGTCCATTCTTATTTTCAGGTTCTGCTGTAGTAGTTTAAGATTACTCATTGCTAAGAAACGTTTAAATCTGTATATTCCTATTTTCTTTATTCTTGACATCTCACTGCTGTCTGCTGTAGTATATCTGAGACAGAAATGTTTATAGACAGTGCAGAAATATAGAGCATAGCGGATGACATATTTATTGACAAAAGCACTTTTCTGTCAATACTGTTAACATGAAGCTGTATCATATTGAACTATTTGGAAATCTGGTTCAGGGTAAAGCTTTGCGTTACGTAGAGTACAGACACACAAATATGTCTGTCAAGGAAGGTGCCAGACTGACTGTGCGGCCATTTGCTATAGACCAATGAGTCCATGATTATTGGATCATTAATTGTTAACAGTTCCTGTCTACACAACAACCTTAAATCAATGTCATTTGGATGGTTTCTACCTGCTCCCGTAGGAATCCTGGGAATTGTAGTTTCCTGAGTAGGCAAGATAGGGGTTCAATTGGACCCATTGTTCCCCAGAGCAGGGGCGACCCTTTCATGAAGCAAGGTGAGACAGTCACCTCAGGGCAGCAAGTTGTCTCCTGCCATCACCATCAGAACAGCTCTTTGGGATAGATCTGACCCTTTCAAGCAGTGCCTCTCCTCACACTCCTTGCAAAGCTTGCAAGGAGTATGAGGAGAAAAGTCGAGACTGCTAGCAACTTTCCCTTCTCCCTGCCCTCTGTACACTTCCAAAATTGGCAAGGATTGATTTTGAAAAGAGGCTGGCTCCCACCTGGGGCATGGAACAAGGCAGAATTTTGTATCTTGCTCAAGTGCCACAATACCTTGGGCCACCCTTGCCCCAGAGATCTCCTGTTTTCAATGCCAGGGCTCAGTCCTGTAACTTAAGGAGCAATAACAAAAGACTGAGTACCTTTGAACATGTACCACATGTGGATAGCAACTCCTCAGCTATGTGTGCAAGCAACTGAAACATCACAGCTGTTCAGAAGGCCAGCTTGTTGTTGTTGATGCTAAAAAATATGTATACTCTGACACACCAGTGCAATACTATTCAGGGTAGCTCACAAAACTAGTAAAACAGATTTTATATATATATATATATATATATATATATATATATATATATATATATGCTAAAATTACTAAAAATTAAACAAGACCCAGTTAAAACCAAATTTAAAAGTTTAAAGTTAAAAAGTTTAAAACCACTTTCAACTTTCACTGCCATCCCCACCATCCATTATGGCAGAGACAGCAGTGAGACCTCCTCACATGGATCTGCTTTCCTCCCAAATGACACAGATCAGTCCAATTTCAGGCCTCTGCGCACATTTTATTTACATTTTTATTTTATTTTTACATTTTTATATCCTGTTCTTCCTCCAAGGAGCCCAGAGCGGTGTACTATATACTTAGGTTTCTCCTCACAACAACCCTCTGAAGTAGGTTAGGCTGGCCCAGAGTCACCCAGCAAGTTAGGCTGGCCCAGAGTCACCCAGCAAGTATCATGGCTGAATGGGGATTTGAACTCGGGTCTCCCCAGTCCTAGTCCAGCACTCTAGCCACTCCACCACGCTGGCTCTTGCTGCCGTCCTTGCCGTGCCACCGTGCTGCTACAGTTTTAAAAGTGTGTGTGTGGTGGAGATTTAACTCCCCCGCCACAAGATCTGATGCCGTAAGCAATTGTTCCTATTGCCTATGCGATAATCCGCCCCTGGCGATGCAGGGCCATGAGTGGTCCTGAGAAGTTTGTCATTTGGATCTAGAAAATCTTTACGCAAACTGGAACAGGGTCTCACAGAGGCAAATGCTAGCCAGTTTACATCCCCATAGCTTCTGCTCTGGAAGCTCACTAACCACAGGGGCATATTTTCAGAAGGCACAGAGGGCTGCAGATGGAATGGCAAATCGGTGAAAATTGTCCCTCCCCTGTTGTGTGTGTGAAACTTTATTTATTCAGTGTGTGTGCAACAGGGGCGTAGTTATAACTGAGCGAAAGGGTTCAAAGAACACGGGCCCCCTGCTCCTGAGGGCCCTATAGCTCCATCCCTCCCTATTTTCTTCATTGTCTCTCTCAATCTGGGGGGCAGCCAGAGAGAGGGATGAATACGGGGCCCCCTCTTCCCTAGCTATGCCCCTGGTGTGCAACACTGATCTGTTAGTCAACCATTTCCTTCCTTCCTTCCTTCCTTCCTTCCTTCCTTCCTTCCTTCCTTCCTTCCTTCCTTCCTAAAGAAAGAAAGAAAGAAAGAAAGAAAGAAAGAAAGAAAGAAAGAAAGAAAACTTGATGTGCTGCAAGAATAATCTGCACTGAATATGCTAGAAAATAATAAAGTGGCTGATCATAGAATGGCTTAATATTGTGACTAATGCAGCAGTGACATTCATATTTTTGTACAAATATATATTTTAAAAAGCTTACCTTTCAAAGCATTCTTTTAAATCAGCCCCTCCCATTTCAGTGTAATTACGCTTTATTTTTTTTCCCCTTTTGCATTCTGATTTCAAAGCACTGTTCTTTTGGAGAGTGTGCTAATGCTATCCCATGCAGTTTGTGATGACTGCTGACAATGACGTTAAATCACTAGTGACAGGAATCCTTTTTAGAGGGAGGAAAGGAGAGGGAAAGAGAGAGAGAATTTTATTTCAACTATAGATCTAATATTCTGTGGTAGATGATAAAAACATGCAGGCTTTCAAAGATGATTCCCCCCCCCCCTTAGGAAGGAAAAAAAAAGTGTGTGTTTTCAGATTAATAAGTACAGCAGGTACTCATAATATAGTTCTGCGGGTGGCAGAATATTTTCTTCTTTAAAAATTCTGGGGGGGAGGAAAGGGCGAGGAAGACTCTCGCAGTTTTGTTCTTCTCTGCTATTTGCAATTACTTAGCACACAGTGTGCTTTTAAGAGCAGCATCTTCAAAACAGAGTACATCATATAGACATTGTGCGGAAATCTGCAACCACCATCCCCTGAAAGGAAGCACTTGTGTTTCTTCTGGTTGACATCAAAAACTGTCAATGTACTTCATCTTGTGAGGCAATTTATTTTTTCATTGAAATGGGTCCGGTTTTTAAGGAGGGAAGCAAAACACCTGAGCATCTTTGCAGAGGCGGTGTGTGTGTGGGGAGAACTATCATTGACCTAGGCTATCTGCTTGGAAAGACTCCATTGCTGTTTTCCTATTTTTGGAGTGAGCTTGGTTTTAAAAGAGCAGAGGATATTGTTGATCACTCCAAAGAAGTGGTTCCCCAACAAACTTACTTGGAAGCGGCTCCTTTAGTGCAGTAGTCACAGAATCCTAAGCGCTGAAGTGAATCTCTTTCTAGTTTCAGGATCCTCCAGACCTTAACTAGTGCCTATAAGTATGGAACCTTCACACCCTGGATTTCACACATCACATATACAGGAGAACCTCATTACACGCAGATTCTATATCCGCAGTTTGGCATATTCACAGGTGTCTAATTTACACGCGGTTTCATTATCTGTAGACACATCATGGTTTAAACCCACGTATGTGACGGCGGAAGTCATTTCTGGCCACCATTTTGTTTGTGGGAGCCATTTTGTGGCTTTGTTTGGCAAAAAAAAAATTAAATCTGTGATTTTTGGGACTTTGCAGGTATACCGCCCTTATACATGGAAGTTCCATTTAGTGATAATGGTTGATAGGACAATTTCCCATTGTCAAAGCTGGAGTCAATAACATGACCTCTGAGTGGATAGAGTCTAGGCAGTGGCTTCGCCATTTTATGGAGGCACCAGCCACCATGCTGCCTGGCCCAGTCCAGCCTATCAACTGCAGAACTATCCTGCCACCTGTGAAAGTAGCAGAACATTTACTACTAAAATTAGTAAATGTCAATCTGACTCAGCTGGATAGGTGGATAGATTATTTGCACCACCTCAACCCATTTTGGGGCCAAAGGGTTGGCTGACTAATGCACATGTCTTTGTCAGTTCTTTGGCTAACACTTTTATTTCCATTGAACGGAACCATAAAAGTGATGGAAGCCACATGAATTTCAGTATTCTGGAACAGTTGCTGATAAGAGGTGTCTGGAGACATGCTTTATATTTCTTGCCAGGAAGCACAAGACATAAAGGCACAGTTCACGGAACAATGTTGCGTTCATTTTACCACAGTTTTTGCCATGGTTAAGTGCCTCTACCACAACAGCCTTCAGATTTACCAGTGGCAGACACTGTATCAGCAACTTGCTATTTCACCTCCACCAAGTGTGGTACACAGGTTTTGGCTTTCTTTTTAAAAATCCTTTTAGCTTAGCACAAAATGACTCTGCCAGCTCTTTGGAGTGACAAATTCCTTCTTTTCTCCTGGGTGGAAACAGCTGATTAAAGTGACATAACTCAAGCACTGTCTCCTGCCTCCTCCATCATGAACTCTCTTGCAAGTGACTATGACCACAGCTGACAATTATATTTCCCAGAAGGTGTTTTGTGGGGGGAAAGGAGGAGTGAATAGAGCAGAGCCAACTTCCATTTCCAAAGTGGCTATCTATCTATCTATCTATCTATTTTTATTGAAACTTCTTATACACCGCCCAGGGGCGTAGCAAGGTTGGAGTGGGCCCAGAGACGAGATTTTAAAATGCCCCCCCTCAAAGTCCAGGGCCTCCACACACCCCAGGCCCCCAAGGATTTAAGTCTGATATTTCAAAATAAGTATGCTGCCTGGAAATATATTTCACTGAATACACACACACACTTCACAATATATAGTGATATACATTGAGTACTATATATTTGTGCTACTTTTAATGCCCAGAACACACTGGAAACACTAATCATTAAAATGGGACCCTCGCTGCAGATTAGCAAAGGAGACTTTCAACCATGCAGTGTGAGCCTATGTATGTTTTCTCAGAATTTTGAACAAATTCAGTAAAGTTTTATTGCAGGAGATTTTTCACAGGAGGCTTTTAAAGCCCTTTAACACACATCTCCTCTGGAACAGAGGATCTGCATTTATATGTTGGCCAGATTTACCCTGAAGTCCCTGCGAGTTACTGGGGAGCAGTTCACACATAAGAAAAATAAAATAAAATAAAATAAAAGGACAACACATGCTTCACAGTTCTCACTCAGACCTTCTGGATTGCAAAACAACTTGAGCATAAATGCATTTATAAATGAATGAATGAATGACTAAATAAATAAATATAATATTGTTTGTTCCAGAAGTTTTTATAATTTTCTGCAATGAAACAAGCTACTTACAGGACTTTTTAGATAGGTTTTTTTAAGCCAGCAATTTTTCCAAGATGTTTTAAATTAAATATTCAGAGACTTCTCAGTCTCTCCCCACCCCCATATCAAAGCCCTATGGCAAGCAGATCCCTATATATGGGTGGTGGTGGGGGGGGTGACCACAAAAAGGAGTTCACATTCTACCTGGCAAATGCTGGGCTGGGCAGAGGGTCTGCTGCAGAGAGCTGTGGGGGCCACTCTGCCTGCCTGCCTCCTTCCTTGCTTGCTAGGGGCCTCCCTGCAAGCCTACTCCAGTTCAGGCTTCACTGAGGCCTACATGGAGGCCTCCCTGGAAGCCCCGCCCACCTGCCGATCAGCTGAGAGGCAGGGAGAAAAGGAGCTCTTTGCAGCTGGCCTGCTGCTTAGATTGCCCGCCAGGAGGACAAGCAGGACAGAGGAGGGCAAACAGGGCAAGTGGCTGAGGGGCCTTGGGGCTGGGCAGGGGGCAATGGGGAGCCATGTGAGGTATCTCTGGGGGGCCCCACAAGGCAGTGGGGGCCCCAGGCAACCGCCTCCCCTTGCCTAATGGTAGTTATGCCCCTGACACCACCTCCTCCAAAGACTAACTAGGTGGTGAACAACAGAAATATCGACAACAATCATTTTTTAGAAAAATTATTAAAGGGCAAACACCTGGCGAATCAGGTGGGCCTTAAGAAGGGCCTTCTTTGTGAGAAATTATTTTCTCACAAGGGCTCCAACATTCATCAGACACCTGACCCAAGGACTTGTACTATGGTTACCTTAAGAGGCCTAGATCTACTGCTTTTCAACAAAAGTTCTGAAAGCAGTTTACACATAAAAATAAATAAAAGATAAATAAGATGGTGCCCTGTCCCCAAAGGGCCCACAATCTAAGAAAATGCATAAGGCAGATGCCAGGAACAACCACTGGAGGAATGCTGTGATGGGGCTGGATATCTGTTCTTCCCCTGCTAAATATAAGGGGATCACCCATCAAAGGCACCTTTTCCCCATGGACTTCTGGGCAGAAATCTGCCCCTCCCCCTGGGCCCCCCAAATCATGCAGCAATTCCCGCCGGCCTGTGCTGCTGAACTGGATGGCTGAGTGCGGCTGTTCCCAAAGCTCAATACTGAGTGCGGTCATCCTGCAGCTGAAGCTCAGCCCCAGTGTGCCCAGTATCCTCCCACTGTGGGCTGTGGTGGGACTGGACAAGCGGCCAAGCCAACTGGCTGCCCAGGACTCAGTCTCCACACATAGTGTGACCTGCAGTTTCACTGTGCACATGAGTGAAAGTCTGATTGTCACTCCCCTTCCTGGGTGCTTCCTTCCGGTTCCCTCTCTGCACATGGCGGCATCCTTAGCAATAGCTCGCTGGGCCGCCACAATCAAAGAATGCAGCAAGAGCAGAGTGAGACCCCCGGAGCAATGGCCTGCCACCGCCCCCACTTGCTCCCACTCCCTGCCGCCGCCCCCACCTGCTGTGTACTGTAAAACACACTGTAAATCATTTCCACTCTTTTTGTGACACCAGCACAGAGAAAAGAAAAAAGCAAAGTGAAAGAGCAAGTCCGTCGTCACTCCCCTTAGGTGCGCCACCCTCTGGTGCACAGACAAATCAGGCTCAGTTTGGATGGGCTAGCTACATTTCAATTAGTAGGGGTATCCACAGGCTCTGGTACCCTGCAAAGGGTTGCTGCTGCCACCCCTGCTTGTATGTGTTTATTTCGATCACACATGAAATGAATCCTGGAGGGGAAGGGGGCTTCCCTGTGGATTGTGCACTTGGTGGCAAACCTGGGTTCACACACTAGCTGGGGTGTGTGTGAAACACTCCTAAGAACTCTGCATAATCAGTCTTTGCAAGACAAGCTAATCAGACTCTGTCCTCACTGGATCATTGTGCCTTTACTCTTCCAGCAACAGCCCTTTATTAGCTAGCAGGAAACACACTGTAAATCATTTCCACTCTTTTTGTGACACCAGCAAAAAAAAAGAAAAGAAAAGAAAAGTGAAAGAACAAGTCCGTCGTCGCTCCCCTTAGGTGTGCCACCCTCCGGCGCACAGACAAACAAGGCTCTGTTCGGATGAGCTAGCTTCATTTCATATTTGTGTGAAAGAAATGAGGTTGCAATAAAGTCCCTTTCCCCCGCTTTTTGGCCACTGCATGCAGCAATGAATATCACACCCAGCAGGGTACAGTGGCACCTGGCTGTCCAGACCCTGCGTAGCACAAAGCCATCTGGGGGTAATTACGGCAAGGTATTCTTTAAGGACCAGATGGGACCAAGGAACAGAAGCCCTTACCCCTCCCAGTCATTTACAACATAATTCCTTTCAATGATATACTTAATCCTCCCACCAGCTACGCTTTTCAGCTTGCTGTTGTCACTGTTCCTTTATGTTAATTCAGCTGAGAGACGGGGGTTGTGGGGGGTGGGGGTGGGAGAAAATGTGGGGAGTGGAAGAGCGGGACACCGGTAACTCAAGGGACTAAAAGAAATGATTCATCCTTAAATTGTTTCCACTACACTACGTACAGTAACATTTTTTTTTCCGGGGTGGGGGTGGGACTGAAATTATTCTCAAGAAGGTCAATGCAAAAGCCCTGTGCAACACCAGCTGAGGTTTATTCAGCCACCTGTTAGCTAGGAAGGCTGCTTGCACGCTTGCCATGCATTTAACCAGTTTAAAGAGCCCTTTCCTCCCATTGACTGGCAGTCTCCCGACATTCAGAAGACACAAGCCTTGGCCCTGCTTTGTGATCATATGTGGCACACACGACTTAATTCAATTATGTTGTAAGCCTATCCTGTTTGCATTTGTGCCCTTTCACTTTTGTATCATTTGTAAAGTGTTTTATCTTTTTTCTTAATTTAAGAGTGAAAGGGTGCACACCCGTTTCAAAAGACAATGGCCTTTATTTGGTGCGCCCTCCCCTTTCGAAGACGCTGCAGATGTACATGTCACCCTTTAGCCTCGGAAAGGCATATCTGCTTTTTTTGTTATCTTAATAAACGGTGTGATAAGAACCATCACATAGAAGCCCTTGGTGGATTTTCAAAAGACACTCCAGTGCTGAACAATGGATGTAACTATTGCTGTTAATCACTGATGCAAGATTTGTAAACTTTGGGGGGGGGGGAAACTAATTGGCTGTAATATCTGATGTTGCTGCAAAATTGATAAAATAGTGCACCTTGAGACTGAGACGCCATAAAACTGTAACATAATAACAAAACAAATACGAATACAATGGATATTTATATACTGCTTTTCAACCAAAGTTCCCAAAATGATTTACAGAGATATAAATAAAGATGGATTCCTGTGCCCAAAGGGCTCACAATCTAAAAAAGAAATAAGTTGGACACCAGCAACAGCCACTGGAAAAATGCTATGCTGGGGAAGGATATGTCCAGTTGCTCTCCCACTGCGAAATAAAGAGAATCACCCCTTTTTAAAGGTACCTCTTTGCTCTTTTAAAGGTAAAGTGTGCCGTCAAGTAGATTCCGACTCCTGGTGCCCACAGAGCCCTTTGATTTTCTTTTGGTAGAATACAGGAGGGCTTTACCATTGCCTCCTCCCGTGCAGTATGAGATGATGTCTTTCAGCATCATCCTATATCGCTGCTGCCTGATATAGGTGCTTCCCGGAGTCTGGGAAACATACCAGTGGGGATTCAAACCGGCAACCTTCTGCTTGTTAGTCAAGCATTTCCCTGCTGCACCACTTAAGGTGACCTTTGCTCTATTCCCAGAACTGCAGCGCTTCCATTCTAACAGTTACTTGAATATTCTGGTTTCTGTTCTGTGGGCTTCACAATACCCCTGTGAGGCTGGACATTGTTGTTCTCTTTTAACAGGTGGGGAACTGAAGCTGTGAAATAGTGACTTGCCCAGAGCCGTTTGCAAGGGAGGAACAGCAGAGGAGCAGGCCTTCATCCCTTATCTGTGGGCTTCTCAGAGGCATCTGGTGGGCCAATGTGGGAAACAGGATGCTGGACTAGATTGAGCTTGGGCCGGATCCAGCAGGGATGTTCTTATGTTCTTATAGGCTGTTGGATCAAGACCTCACATGAGCAGAAATAGAACTTTCCCACCGCTTCCTAGAATCAAGTGGAAGTGGGGGGACATGGCTGAAGGGCAGGAAAGAATTGCTAAAAATTGAGGGCAGTCACCTTTTGTAAATGGGTCTCCTGGACTCTCACAAAGCGCAAGGTGCAAAGAAGGGGACAGGTTGTTTAGCGACCATCTGGCTCTGAATGCAGTAGATCCAAGCCCCTCCCCTCCTGTGGTTTTATCTTCCAAGACCAAAAGTATCTCCCCAGAGGGGCTCTTACCCCTGGACTTCTGGACCGAAGTCCAGGGCCTCTGCAGCCCCGGGAGGCCCCCAAATCATCTTTAGTCCTTCCCAGGTGGTATGGTTGCCAAACCAAACATAATGATGCTTTATATGCAGGTGAGGGTGGGGGCCTCCAAAGGCCTTTAGGTCCAGGCTCCAACATTACCTAGGTGCACCTCTTTATCCCCCCTCCCTTCGAAAGCTGTTTCTATTGTATAAATCTGTTCCTGAGGGTTGCACAGCACTGAAGAAAGCTGCTGGGCTGAGATGTGGGCCAAGCGCCAGAGTGATTAGGGAAGTAAACTGGGGTTATAAACCTCCATACAGTGGCTTATAGGACTGGGTCAAGAAGACTCCGGTCTTAAATAGGCTTACTTTGATGAAAGTGGTGTTGCTGCTTTCCAGACAAATGTGTTTAGGATTGAGGTGTAAATCTTACATTATTTATGCTTTATACTTGTGCCCTGTTCTTCTGTGCTCAGAACAGCTTACATCTGGCTTCCAGGCACCCTCCTATTTAGACAATACTTAAGTTCAAACCTGGCGAGCTTCAGCACTAGAAACGTGTTGGCCATACGGAGCTATATTTTACTGAGCCAAACTGTTGGTCCATTTAGTTCAGTATTGTCTTTGCTGACAGGTCTTAGATGGCACTTACTGGCCGTATTCGCACGTAATGAGGAACCGCAGGTTTTGACCACCTCCACCCACCCACCCACAATGCGTGGTTACCTGTCCGCATTCGGACGTAACCAGCAGAACCCCTACTGCAGTCAGGTAGACTTCAGAGGGGAGGGGAGGTGGCTGGGTGGGCTTCCTTCTGGAATGAAGGACAGCCCTGGCCACCAATCACAGCTAGAGTGAGGGAGGAGCTTCCTCATCTCTGGCAAGAGCACAGCGGGACTGCAGTTCAGCATTCAGATGTAAGGCAGGGACCTTCTAACCTCAGGTAGGAGCAGCGAAACCCACTACAAACCGAAGGTTCAGATTAGAGAACCCGTACCAGTTGCAGTGGAGTAACAGCAAGAGAGAGGGCATGCCCTCAACTCCTGCCTGTAGGCTTCCAGTGGCATCTGGTGTGAAACAGAATGCTGGACTAGATGGGCCTTGGGCCTGATCCAGCAGGGCTGTTCTTGTGTTGTTATGGAGTTTGGGGAGTGACTCCTCGGGTCACTTTACTCTCCGAATATGTGTTCAGATGTACTAAAAATTCAGTCTCAGGCCCCTTCACCTCCAGTTTCCTGTCACGTGCGAATGGGGACACTGTATTATTAACAGAGCTAATCAGGCAGGAAGTGCTTTATTATTTATTATTTTATTTTATTTTTTACATTTTATATCCCGCTCTTTCTCCAAGGAGCCCAGAGCAGTGTACTACATACTTAAGTTTCTCCTCACAACAACCCTGTGAAGTAGGCTAGGCTGAGAGAGAAGTGACTGGCCCAGAGTCACCCAGCAAGTCTCATGGCTGAATGGGGATTTGAACTCGGGTCTCCCCAGTCCTAGTCCAGTACTCTAACCACTACACCACGCTGGCTCTCTATTACAACTTGCTCATGAGCCAGCCTATTTCCTCTTGATGACATCATCCAGTGCTACTCCTAGACAGGAGGTTCACCCTTTCCACTACACTTACTGCCTGAGATTTTTTATAGAGGTATTGGAGACTGCACACAAAGCATGTGCTTTACTACTGAATCACATAACCCTCCCACTGAGCCTATTCAGAGTATTCATGTGATTAATTATGTGATACTTTTTTTGTCTATGCAGGATCCAATTCAAAGGTATGGGCTCATATAACAAATCTAGGTTTTCCTTCTGTTAGTTTCCCCTATGACTCCTGAATTTTTTAATGTTCAAGTTTCCCTCAGATGCATATCTAATCTATAGATGTATTGCTAACTGAGCAAAGAGGCACTTTTCAAAGTGGTGATTCTCTTTTATTTAACAGGGGGAGAGCAACTGGCCTTATCCAATCCCAGCAAAGCATACCTCCAGTGGCTGTTGCTGGTGTCTATCTTATTCTTATTATTTTAGATTGTAAGCCCTTTGGGGACAGGGGGCCATCTTATTAATTAATTAATTATTTTTCTATATAAACTGGTTGGGAAACATATGTTCAAAAGTGGTATATAAATCATAGTAGTAGTAGTGTTTAGTAGTAGTAGTAGTAGTAGTAGTAGTAGTAGTAGTAGTTTGGCTCTCTAGCTAGTTCAAGAGCTGCTGAAAGACAAACTAACTAAGTGAAAAACACAGAACTCACACATTAGCAGCAATTCACCATTCACTAATTCTCATACTCTCCCATCCTATGCTGATTTGTTTAATTGGGATAAGTTTTTGAAATGAGTTCAGGAGTGGGAGCAGCTCCTAAAGGAAAACCTTAAACAAGCCTGATACACTACGTCTGCACATCTCTGGATCATGACTTCAGCCTGCACTGCAGTATCATATCCATCTTTACTAGACACAGATAAATATTAATTGCTATGTCCTCCCTTTCTTCTGTCTTTCCCCCCCACACAGCAAAAGTCAAATAAAGGGCAGTAGTGCCAAGTTACTAACTAGTCTCCAGTGCAAATGGGTATCAGTTGCTGGTGTAATGGCCATAGCTATGCAATATCTTCATGATGACAGAGATCTTACATTTTCTACTTTCACGAAGCTCCCCTGTGTTCAAGACCCATGGAATGTGACTGCAGGTGGGGTGGGTTGGAGGCTCGTGCAAACGAGGATATTTCTCAACTTCAGCTTTACAGTTGAAAAATGAGGATAGCAGTCATCTACCTTTTGCATGGTTGAATAAGATGAGAATGTGGCAGGAGAATCTAGGCAGAATCTAGGCAGGAGCTGCCTAAGTTGAGGCTGAAAGCCATAGACTTTTGCATACCTCTTCCCCTGTGTGGCAGACCACTGAACTGCAGTAGAACATTGTGCTCACAGGCCCTCGATAGGCTCTGCCCAGCCAGGCTAACCATTAGCTCTTTACAGAATAGAAAGGAAGATCTGAAGGCTGGGACTATGGCCTTGCCTCACTACCAAGGTCTTCTTCATTCTGCTGCATTGTTGTCTGCAAATTCTGGTTTGTCTGCTTGGCTTCCAGCCCCGGCTCTGACTTACACTCTTGGCTCGCTCTTGATCCTGGATTGTGGTGTCAGTTAACAGACACACCAGCCATGGAAACTGGCTGTGTCCAGCTCCATCCGTGAGGCATCTGGAGCTTAGTTGGTGGCTGGCTGAGGTGGTGGTAGAGGCTTAGCCCTTACAGGGGAGCAGCAGAGTTCCCGTCACTGAAGTGTCCCAGTCTTCCTTGTGAGTCTCCTGGCACTGGGCAGTCTCGTGAATGGAGGAGATCCTATGCAGCAGAGACTCCACCTCTCACCCTGCAACAGCTGCCAGGACATTGGGCTGATGATGAAAAGGGGTGAACTGTGCTGAGGGGCCCTTTGTGGCAAAACCTTTACTACCCTTGCAGCATCCCAGGCCATTAAAGGGGCAAGGAGCTCACAGGGGACACTGCTGAACCTCCCTGATTACCCTTTCTAGTGTTGACATCCTGAAGGGAACCACAAGATGCAATGGAGATCCAGGAATCTGGCTTATCTTTTTGACTTTGATCCCAGCTGGCTTTTGACCCTCAGCTTGCTCCTGTCCTGATATTGATTCCTGATTGCTTTGCCCCCTGGCTTTGGCTTTGACTCTCGGCAAAATAACCCTTGCTAACTGAGCATGGAGACCCCTTTTAAAGTGTTGATTCTCTTATATTTAGAAGGGAGGGGGAGCAACTGGCCCTATCCAACCCCAGCACGGCATCCCTCCAGTGGCTATTGCGGGTATCTACCTTGTGTTTCTTTTTAGATTGTGAGCTCTTTGGAGACAGGAGACCATCTTATTTATGTATTATTTATTTTTCTATGTAAATCGCTTTGGGAACTTTGGTTGAAGAATGGTATATAAACATTATTCATAATAGTAGCAGCAGTAGTAGTAGCAGCAGTAGTAGTAATACTGGTTCCTGGTCTGTTCCTCCCATACCTGGTTTCCTGTCCAGCCCTCCCAATCCTGACTTCAGATTCTGAACTACCCTGCAGAGACTTCCCACAGCCCGGCATTGACAGAGGCTGGTTGCTGGTCCTGAGCCTGGTGGCACTGAGCTTTGGCTGCTAAGTAAAGAGGGAGCACAGTCTGGGATTCTCATACAACTGCCAAGGTCTTTAAGCTGGCCTCATAGACCCTGCTCCCAAGTTCTCCTTTGATAGGTATCTGCTTGGTGGACATGAGAGACAGGGCCTTTCTAATGGCAATGCAACAACTCTGAAACACCTTTCCCAAGGATATCCATCAGATCACCACTTGCTCACTTGGGGTGTAAAGACATTCCTATTCCACAAAACTTTTTGTGATCTAATGCTAGGGATCATTAGGAAAGGGGTTGAAAATAAAAATGCTAATATTATAATGCCCCTATACAAATCTATAGTGCAGCCACATTTTTTATTTTATTTATTTATTGTTCAATTTCTATACAGCTTTTCATTTAAAAAATCTCAATGCAGTTTACAGCATGATTAAAACAATGCACAATTAAAATACAAAAGTACAGATATTCAATTTAAATATAAAAATATCTCTGTTTAAAAGTTTTTTAAAAAACATATAAAACAGTAATACACACAATACAAAGCAGAAACAGTAAAAAACAATACTTTCATTAAAAAGCCTGGGTCTTTACATTTCCTAAAAACTGTCATGGAGGCTGAGGAGTAGATGTCAGCCAGGAGTGCATTCCAAAGCCTAGGGGCAATTACTGAGAAGGCCCTGTCCCTCATGTTCAACAGCCAAGCCTCTCTCACCACTGGCCCATGGAGCAGAGCCCCCTCCAATGATCTTGTCAAGCAGGCAGAAATCCTGGGGGCAGGTGATCCTTCAGATATCCAGGGCCCAAACTGTTAAGGGCTTTCAATGACAAAACCAGCACCTTGAATTGGTAACAAATTGGTAGCTAGAGCAGCTCTTTCAGAATGGGAGTAATAAGATCCCAACAGGCAGCTCTGGCTAAAATCCTAGCTGCCGCATTTTGCACTAGCTGCACTTTCTGAATATTCATTTCTGGCCACCCCAACCTGCAGATACACGAGGTCAACGTGTCCACCCCCCTTTCCCCATGTATGCCAAGGTCGGGTGTCTATAACCCAACCACTGATATGCAAATCCACGGATAACAAATCTGTTGTATCTTAATTAGTTGGATATGAAATTTGTTTTGCTGTTCTTTTATGGATTTATTTGTTTCATTTTTAATCCAAAACAGCTCAGGGTGTTTCACAATACATTATAAAATAATTCAAATTCTAAAATTATAACACAAAACTCATTAACACAATTTTAAACCATTTGAACAGCATTAAAAGCTCTCTCTTTTTTAAAAAAAGAGTCTTTATGGCTCTCTTGAACGCATCTAAAGATGATTAATTACTCCTGTGGTGTTTCTGCTGTTCTAAACAATGTTTATGGCTTTTGATTTAGCAGAATTCGTTTTACTGTTTTGATAGGTTTTTTTAGTTTTATGTTGTTGTTTTATTTCATTGTTGTTAGCCACTTTGGACTGTTCTTGGGGAAAATGGTATAGAGCCTTGCTAACTGAGCAAAGATGCCCCTTTTAAAGGGGTGAGTCACTTATATTTAGCAGGGGGAGAGCAACTGGGTCTATCCATCCCCAGCACAGCATCCCTCCAGTGGCTGTTGCTGGTGTCTATCTTATGTTTCTTTTTAGACTGAGTCCTTTGGGGACAGGAAACCACCTTATTTATTATTTATTTTTTCTATGTAAACCGCTTTGAGAACTTCTGTTGAAAAGTGTAGAAAATATTCATAGTTGTATAAACCTTAGTAATAAGTATAAAAACTAGCTCCAGTAAGATTGTTACTAGAATTGGAGAGAATGCCAAACTAATTCCACAGTCAAATCTGGAGGGAGAGGAGAGTGTAAGCCAGGATCTGAACCAGGGTCCATCAGAAGGGGGAATCGAAGATGGTTCAAGGCAGTCAGCAGTCAGAAGGGAAGTCAAGTGGTTAAGGAAGCTATGGACTGGAAGGAAACCAAGCAGTTAGGCAAAGGTACAGCTTGGTAATTTTGGACACTGGGCCTAATGAGCTTATGGGGGCGGGGGGCTGCAAAATAAGCATCATCTCCATATATATACATTTCAACACAAACCCACAGGTTTGGGCCAGAGTGCATTTGGGATAAAGAAAGAAAAAAGACTGCACATGTATGCCCTATTTCAGAACTCTAAGCACAGCCATTCTGCAAATGTAAAGTGGGTTGGGGATTGCACTTTTTATGGAGGCAAGGGACAGACTCTTCACATGGGGGTGGAATAATGGCCCAATGAGGAGGCTTCATTTCCAGAAGTTTTTGTAATTTCTGCCACTTATGAAGCAAGCCACTTTTAGGACTTTTTTTGAAGTTCTTTTTAATTCAAAAAAGCATTAAAAATAAAAAAATTGATCAATCTGCTTCAAAAGTCAATTCACAGAGTCCTGATAACCTGTCCTAAATCTGTGCCAAATTTCAGAAGTCTAGTCCAGACCATTCCAGGAATATAAAAGGGCCCTTTCCCCCTCCTTAAGGAATATCATGGGGCCCTCTAGGAGAGTGGGCACATGGACTTGGTCCCCTAGGTCCATGCCTAACAGTGCCTCTGCAGCTAGGAAGTGAAACAAGCAAGATGAAAAGCAGAGACACTTGGA
Organism: Hemicordylus capensis; assembly: GCF_027244095.1. Taxonomy (NCBI): domain Eukaryota; kingdom Metazoa; phylum Chordata; class Lepidosauria; order Squamata; family Cordylidae; genus Hemicordylus; species Hemicordylus capensis. The sequence goes on from NC_069658.1 coordinate 32,693,997, forward strand.
GCAATGCTACACAAGCAAAATTGGAGTCCTCCTGTTCAATCTGCAGGAAAAGACCAAAGCCTGAAATATTTATACCAGACCAAGCATCCAGGAAGTGAAGGGCGTAGAAACATGCTGAGAATTGAAAGGAAAATACTATCCCTTCATCAGTTCTTCGTGTTTCAAGAGGCTTACCACAAAGGGTGCAAGTGTACAGACCAGGAGGTTCAAGTCTCAGCGGATCTTGACTGCTTTGGAGGAGGGGTGGATTTAATTATATTACTTTCATCAGTACTACAAATATTATTGGTCTATTGGTTCATTAGATGTATGCATATAAACTCCTTGTTTGTATGTGTAAATGTTTTTTATTTCCCCAGACCTTTAAACTGATCCTAACTTGCTTTTAATCTGTTGTTTCTTTCTCTTTCACTTTAATTTTATTTTTAAAATGTTATGTTGCTGTTACTTTACTTTTGAATTTTGTGAGCTGCTTGTGTGTCAAAAGATGGGACACAAATCCTATCTATCTATCTATCTATCTATCTATCTATCTATCTTCCTTTCCATTGAAATTTTTAGTAAAAGGTGAAAGATTTAATTGATCTGACGAGAAACCAGAATACATATACATGCATGCATATAAATGTTCCATGTCCTATCCTTTCACATTTTTACAATCACAGTGAATTCAGGTGGAACTTGGATGTTAAGAAAAAAGTTGGCAAGAATTCCAAAAGTTTATTTTCCCCTTATTCTGATCAAATCAGCTTTCCCTCTCTCAGTTTAATCTACCTCTCAGGGTAGACTGAAATGGGTTAATCTCACATCTAGCACCCTGTGCTTCTTGGGGGAATATAACTAGAGGAAACCCTTCACGGGCCAAAAATGTAAGAAACAGATACAATTCCTCCCTGGCAGGAGGCAAAGTAGGTGAAAAATAAATTGACATCATAGATAAATGACTGAGCTCCTATGGATGTGGAAATGTATCAAGTTACATAATTTAACTGGCTTTAAAAAAAAAAAAGTTACCCAGCTCATAAATATTAAAGAACTCTCCTTCTGGGAGGGGGGATGGTAAAGTGTAATCTGTACACTGGGACAGCTACAAAGAAGCAATAAATTATTACTGTAATGACATGCTAATTAAAATTTTGCTTGTAACTCATGTAAGTGTTTGAAGCCCAGCAAATGTCTTCTTTTCATTTGCTGAGTGTGGAGGTAAATTGCCCGGTGACAGTGGGACATTGCTAACAAATACAAATTGAATAACATGCGAGCTTGCCTCTATTAGGCCTGACTGGCCTGTCTGAATTAGATATTCAGCACACTCCCCCATTGTAGCCTTGATTGATAAATGCTGAGGAGAATTTGTCATAACAACAGGGGCTACCTCCAGTGGGACATCAATATGCTCTATTTAGTCACCCACCAGCACTGCCTACATAGGATTGTCACATAAAATTAAGACTAGCTGCTAACTAGCCATCAAGCCCGCACCCACCCCCTCCACCCCAACCTCAGGAGGCCCTGTCTTCTGTATGCATATTAGTCACATGCTTAACAATTTGGTCTGTCAGGTCTGAAGCACACCAGTGACCTCTGGAGCAAAGGTTGGGTTTTCTGAGTACACGGAGACGTCGTGCTCAGCTGTTCAAGATCTCCCGACCATTTCCTGCCAGACCCGCGCACAGATGCACTGCCCTGAGCTATAATCTGCTGCCCGGCCCAAAATGACAAATGGCAGAGCATAGATTATTGCATTATATATTAAGTACTACAAGACTGTAAATTATAAGTAAACGACTGTTCAGTCCAAATGTCTCGTTGGGCTCGCGGCGTGTTTTCCTTTCGAGCTCATCTCCCGCACAAGCCCTAATAAATATTGGGTGCAGCAGGAGATCAAAAGCACCCTCGGGCTGGAATTAGCGGTCTCTCTGGCTAATTAGTGCTTGAATATCAAACCGCTTGGTGCCAGCTGCATAACTGAACAGGTTACTACAAGGTTAGGCAGCAGGACCTGCCAACATACTTTCTTTGGGGTGGCAAAAAATACAAATACTGTTTTGCTTTAGAACATATGAAGAGCCCTGCTGAATCAGACCAAAGATACATCTATTCCAGGATCTTGTTTCTAAGAGCAACTAGCCACATGACTCCAGGAAGCCCATAAGCAGGACATCGAGGTGATGGTCGTCTCCTGACATTTGTCCTCTGCATCTGCTAGGCAGAGGAAAACTGCTTCTGGTCATCTTCCAGAAGGGACTCAGGGGCAGCCCTTCTATGTGGCAAGGTGAGGCACCTCAGGCAACAGATTATTGGTGCATCAGTGGTGTGACAAGATGCCCTCTGTTCTCTGTTTTTTTTTAAGGGGGGAGGAGGATGCATATAAGGTGGGGGCACCATTTGGTATTCTACCTCAGGCACATAGAGGGCTTGAGCCACTACTGAGACAGGTAGCCATGTATTATTTGTATGTATGCATTTATTTATACATGTATATCCTGCTCTTCCACCAAAGAGCCCAGTACAGCTTTATGTTTATCCTCACAACAACCCTGTGAGGTAGGTTAGGCTGAGAGAGAAGTGACTGGCCCAGAGTCATCCAGTGACAGATTGTTCTCTGGGCAGCTCACAAAGAAAAAACAAAGATAGTAAAATAGGATATACAATTACAAAAAAAAACAAAAAACCCACCATTAAAAGACTTTAAAAAACCCACTAAAACAAAACAAACTACCAACAAATAAAAAAGAACCTTGTATTTTAGACAAACACGTTTATTATAGCTTACGTTTTCATGGATTAGAGCCCACTTCATTTCACACACACACACACACATGGCCCATTTACACACTCGTTTGGCAGGGAGGGCAGGGAGGGAGAATGCATAACTTTACCTTTCTGCAAACAATCACCAGGAGATTGCTGGGTGCATGGATTGCATGCCTAGATGCTCCGCTGCTGCCCCTGGCAGCATGGGGGCTGGAATGCATTGTCTCAGCCCCCGGGATTCTCACAATGCGCCGTGTGAGTGTGCGGTACATTGTGGGGATCTCCCTGGTGACACCAGAAGCCCGCTTCTGTGCCAGCACCAGCGTGGAGCAGCCAGCACTCACACATAAGCAGTTAGCCCAAGTTACAGGCGCACGTGCGCTTGAACTTCAGCTAACCAGCAAGCTCTGTAAGCCCACATGGATCCTGGCAGTTCTCACAGGCAGCCAAGCCCTGGCTTGGCTGCCTTAACCTGGGTTTGGCTGCTCATAAGAACAGTCACACACACACACACACACACACACACACACACGGGAGGGGGGATAAGTATGAACTTTGCAGCCAAAAAACTATGAAATTCAAGAGGTACAGTTTGTGACCATCTCTCTCTCTATTTCTCTAAGGTGTACCAATCACTAATCCCATGCGTGGCAGCTCTCGCGAGAGTTTGTGAGAGAGCTGCTGGCAAAGGGAGAAGAAAGTGTTGGCACTGGTGGCTTGCGGGTGATGGGGAGGAGAAAATGGTGGCGGGGGGAGAAAACAGCGGCAGGCAGGCAGGAGGGGGAAAGAAAATGGCAGTGGCAGACAAGCGAGCAGGGAATGAAAATGGCAGTGGCGGCGGGAGGGGGGGCTGAGAACAGAGGGAAAACCGAGAGGGAGGTGCACCCAGCCCAGCTAGTTCTTATGTAAAGCTTAAAGATATGAGATAAGTACGTTGAAGACTGATAACAGCAGTAATAGGTGATTACTAGAACCCCTGTCCCCTGGTCTCTGGCTAATTTGCTTCATATTGAGTTTTAAAGTTAAAGGGAAGACCTTTCTGTTCCAGCAGGCCTTCCTTGAGGTTTTATCATTGGTTTCCTGCTGCCTTTGTGTCTTTGAATATCTAGCTTTTATGTTGTGCCTACTGTGATCAGTTTTATAGCCGCACCATTGCTATTTTATTGTATTTTTATTGTGATTTTAATTTATTGCTGTAAGCTGCCATGGGTTCAGTCTGTGGACATCGGTGATGTATGTTAGGGATGTGCATGGAACCGGTCCGGAGGCCCTTCATGGGCCTCCGAACTAGTTAGAAGAACCGATGGTTCCGCCAGTCCAACGCCGGTGCGGGTAGCTGTTTAAGGGCGGGAGAGTGTGCACTTACCCCTCCTGCCACTTCCCCCCCACCGGCACTCTGTTAAGTTCCCCAAATCCATGGGGCGACCGCGAACCTCCCTGCTGCTCCTCCCCCCGTCGTTGGCTGGAAATAAGCATGTAACATGTGCACGCCCGCTCTGCACATCGCACGTCATGCACACAATGTGTGCAGCGGGCGTGGTACTTGTTTATTTCCGGCCAACAATGGGGGAAGCAGTGGCAGGGAGGTACGCTGCCACCCCATGGATTTGGGGAACTTAACGGAGCGCCGGTGGGGGAAAAGTGGTGGGAGGGGTAAGTGCACCCTACCCCGCCCTTAAAGAGCTACCCCCACCGGCGTCGGACTGGAGCTCCGTGGTTCTGTGCACATCCTTAATGTATATTTGAGAGAGAGAGAGAGAGAGAGAGACTAAACTTCCCATACACGTTTCTTTTTCTGTTGCACAAGGAGGGAGGGGCAATTTTTGGTTCTCTTTCTTTCCCTCTGCAGCCTCTTGCGCCTCCCAAAACCATGTCCCTGAGAGTTTGGTAATTCTCAGAGTTTTGGTAAGCACAGTCAACTGCAGAGGGAAGAGATAACTGAAAATTGCCCCTCCCATCTTGCACAACAAAAAAACCTGGGCGTGTACCCAGAAGGTCAGTCTGGATGTCAGCCAGGAAGTTCACCTCATTATGCTAAGTCAATTAACTCATGTAATTGTATAAGAGAGCATTGTTCCCATTGCCTCTGAACATGGAGGTTTTATTTAGCTATAATTTATTTAGCGGTAATAGCCAATAATTCTCTTTACTCCATGGGGAAAAACAAAAGCTATGATGCAGGTCTCACTTCTTTCCCAGGCTGCTAAGGTTGAGGAGAGCTAAAGGGAGGAGAGCTGGTCTTGTGGTAGCAAGCATGACTTGTGCCCTTAGTTAAGCAGGGTCCACCCTGGTCCCATATGAATGGGAGACTACATGTGTGAGCACAGTAAGATCTTCCCCTCGGGGATGGAGCCGCTCTGGGAAGAGCATCTAGGTCCCAAGTGCCCTCCCTGGCTGGCCTCTCCAAGATAGGGCTGAGAGAGATTCCTGCCTGCAACCTTGGAGAAGCCACTGCCAGTCTGTATAGACAATACTGAGCTAGATGGACCAGTGGTCTAACTCAGTATATGGCAGCTTCCTATGTTCCTAGATAAGTGTCATACTATATTGGTTGAGTTCAGTCATAATGATGGCACCTGAGGTTGCTGCCACCATAAGGAAGGCAGGAGTCCCCACATCCCTGTGCAAGCTGCTTTGTTGTGGGTTCCAATATGCCAAGGTTGTGGGTTCTGATATGCCAAGGTTGGCTGTGCCATTTGAACCCAGCAGTTTCAGCATCTCCTGATCTACTTAGGAGAGGAGAGCTGGTCTTGTGGTAGCAAGCATGACTTGTCCCCTTAGCTAAGCAGGTTCCACCCTGGTTGCATATGAAAGGGAGACTTGATGTGTGAGCACTGCAAGATATTCCCCTCAGGGGATGAAGCCGCTCTGGGAAGAGCAGAAGGTTCCAAGTTCCCTCCTTGGCACCTCCAAGATAGGGCTGAGAGAGATTCCTGCCTGCAACCTTGGAGAAGCTGCTGCCTGTCTGTGAAGAAAATACTGAGCTAGATAGATCAATGGTCTGACTCAGTATATGGCAGCTTCCTATGTTCCTATGTACTTCCATCAAAGAACCTGATACCTGTCACTTACTTATGTTCTGCTTTCTCTGCCTTTTCAAAAGGCAGCGTTGGGGAATGGAGTGGCAGGAAGTGTGGACTCACACTTGCTGCCCCTTTCCACACTTCCTGAAAATGCAGTGAGAGCAGCAGCAAGGCGGAAGATGTGCCTAAGTGCTGCTGTCACCAGTTGCTGTCACCAACCCCATGGGGAGGGCTTGGGCTTGAGACAGGGAAACCTTCAGAGGTGACTCTGGGGGAGGGAAATCGGGGTTGTGAGGGGGCAGGAATTGGTGCTTGTTGCACTCTGCGCAGTGGGAGGGGGCAACAATTCAATAAACCACCTTAGGCTCCAGTGAAACTTGGGCCGGGCCTGAGTCTTACTCAGCAGTTTTATGCTTTTCTGCGTTTCTTGTGTCTGTGTAGTTCACAGCTCTCTCTTCATCTGTGAAGGTGAAGCAAAACAGGCATTGAATCTTTCATTCACGACGAATCTCTCAACCTTTGAGTTGAGAAGTTGCCATGGTGTACCTTTTGCCTTCCTTTTCCTTCTGTGTAACTTGCCCAAACGGCTCTTGTTATTTTTAACATAACTCACTAGCTGCAACTCGTTTTGTCCTATTGTTTTCTGATTCTGATCTCCAACAAACTCATGCTTCAGCAATGCACGCATCCTCACTAGACTATCCATTTCCTATATTTTCCCTTTCTGTTTTCAAATAACTAATCCCCGGGCTGCTGGATTCATTTCTTGATATTTCTCAATATTTTTCCTCCTCCACCTAACATTGGTTTGGATTGTAATTTTATTTCAAGCGTAACCTTTCCCAACAACTGTCTTGAAATCATTTTTCAAGCAAAAAAGAAAAAGAAAGAAAGAAAATAATCTTGCTTACTAGTGGTCACTCTTGGACAAGATGTTATTTGCATGTGTTTAGCACTTTCCTGTCTCATCCTTTTTCCCAAACAGGCGTTGTAGGGAAACCTACCTGACCCACTGTCTGAGACTATGGCATGGGAGGAGTCTTTGAGCCTTTGCCTTCTGTTGTATCCCCAGTTTGGATTGCTGCCCACCCACCACTCCACACTGCTATTGAGAAGTCAAGACAGAAATGTTTACAAGCACATGGTAAGAATCAAGTCTGGTGTGGCTTCAGAGATAGGGGCAAGGCCCCCCCCCCCCAGACAAGCAGTTTGCCCCCCCCCACCTGCCCTCCCATTTCTGTTTCAGAAGTCTAACAAGTGGGACAAAGCTCACCCACCCAGAAATGCACTTTGCCCTTCCTGTGTCCCCCTCAATTTTCTTTCTAGTGTAGCTGCTGAATCTGATTTTACTCTTACCCTCTAAGCTTACATATATATGTATTTATTGCACTTTTATCCCACTGTCCTCCAATGGGATAGTGTATATGACTTCCCACCACATTTTATCTTCACAAGCCTGTTGTTATCCTGAGAGACAAATACGAATCCAGGTCACCTAGGTGCTTTCCAGATTACACCCTACAACAGTGTCACTATGGATCTGCTAAGTGTGCTTCCGCACTTCCTGTGTTGTGACACCACAGTCCCTGCTCCGACAGCAAGGTGCTGTTCACATTTCCGGTGCCTTCTTTCAGATTTTATCTTTGCAATATAGTGCTCCAATGTTGCATGTGCATCGTGAAGATGTCGCCGTATGTTCCCGTTGTACGAGCTTGAGATTCTGGGGGTCGTATCCTGCCAATCCGAAGCATTTTACCCCTGTTGTAGGGTTTAATCTGGAAAGTGCCCTAGTGAGTTTCATGGCTGAGTGGGGATTTGAACTTGTATCTTCTATGTTCTAGTCTGAAAACTAGAAAACTTGTAAGCTACCAGACTAAATGCAGCCCATTACCCATGTATTGTAACCTGTCAGGTGGTTAATGTTTCTCCATTTTGCAGGCATAGTTAATAAAAACAGGAGTTAGGAACAAAGGAACATAGGAAGCTGCCTTATCCTGAATCAGACCCTTGGTTCATCTAGCTCAGTTCTGTAATCACTGACTGGCAGTGGCTCTCCAAGGTTTCAGGCAGGAGTCTTTCCCAGCCCTATATGGAACTGCCAGGGATTAAACCTTCTGCATGCAAAGCAGATGCTCTAATACTGAGCCACACCTCCAGAGTTTAATCAAACCACCACCACCACCACCCCACCGCCGCATATGTGGATCATAGGCTTGGTGGGCTGTAAGCTTTTCAGGCCTGTCTTAGAATCTTAAATGTAATCATGTTATCCTGACCCCATTTTCCACCCGTTCTACTTATCAGTTGTTCAGAGCCAAGTCCTAAATGGGCCTCTTTGGATTTCTGGAGGAAAATGTGTGTGAAGGCAGGGTCGGGAGACATACGGGGCTGTTTGCCACTTCAAATGTGTCCTGCAGATTCATCACCTTAAGGTTATCCTTGTCTCTTCCCATAATGCTGTATAAAGAATACATATCTGAAGACCTCAGGATGATTTAGCTATGCAATAAGTGAACAGGAAATCTAAATCATACCAGTATGCAGGGTATTACTTGCATTTGCATTATGCTCAGTCTCTGTTTATATGTGGATGACTTTGTTTATATGCTGAACAACTGTTAAAAAAATGTGAAAAGGAAGCTGGATGGGGAAAAGGTCTCCTTTATTAGTGAACTGAAACATTCCCAGTCCAAAACCGGAATGCATCCAGCCACAAACAAGCACGAATGTTAGTGTATTTGGCTTGTCTCTGTCACAGTTGCTGAGCAGGTATGATGCGGTGCATTGTCTTCCAAACTAGAGCCTCTGTTAGTTGGCAGGTTCCTGTGCTCAGCTCCTCAAATAGCCACAGGCAAGCAATTGTCTTTCAGCCTCCAATGAAAAATGTCACAACCTAGAAGGTTGTGAACCTCTGCCAGAATGCAGGTTCTTTCCTTTCTGAGAAAAAGTCACCATGAGACTATTATTAAGAATGAAATTGGATGCTTGCATCACCACCTTCAAGAACAACTTGTCTCTTGTTGATTCGACACCTCACCCACATGTATATGATTTCTGACATGTATCGTGTATTGCTTTTATGTTTCCAAGGATATTCCATCAAGCCTGAGGACTCAACACTTTAAATGCATGGTTATTGATGGAGCAATTGATGCTTCGTTTGTTCATTTAAAATGTTTTTATTCCACTTAATTGTTAAGGACCCAAAGCAACTAACCAAGAATTCCATTATAATAACCTGTAATTCTACCATATATTACATGCCAGGTGGCTACAAAGATGGTGGTCAGTAGCCCATTAATCTTAATGTATCTGCTCTTGATTTGGTTGTGGGACTTTGGAGGGGGGTCAGCTGAAATGTATTAGCCACCAGCAGAAATATTTAGAGATTCTTTCACACATGATGAAGCTTCCTTTTATTTTAGTCCAACTCAGAGACATTTGGGTCAACTCTATAGAAAGTGAATTTGTTTACAACAGATGCATCTATAGTTGTGGACTCAATACATGAATTCCATTCCAGAAATTTAACAATTCAGGCTTTCTTCACACTTGTGTACACACACACACACACACACACACACACACACGGATAAACATAGTCATGTGGAAGTCACTTCCTCATTTTGTAATCCAATATAGTTCTGGTATGTCTGTGAATGCCACTTTCAAAGGCTGAGGCCTACCTTGTGGTATTTACCACTTAATCACCATTTTGCCAGGCTGGAAGGTAATTACTAGGTGGAAAAGACCCACAAATTGACCCTGCAAGATTGATTGCAGTGCTCACAGTCACAGACATATTGGCCAGCTACATAGGATCACATTATTAGGAAGCAGCTGCCATGTGGCTATAGGTGTGTGTGAAGTAGGTCTTACTCTTTACCTGTGTGCCATATTGCCTCATGTTTAATGAATTCATGTGGCTGAGGAAGTGAGCACTGAATACCCAGGTCAAATCAAGGTATTTCGCTGATGGATTTTGCACTACCTGTCATCTTAGGCCTGAAGAAAGAATTCAGACCCAAGGAATAAAGGGAAGCTAGAAGAAAAAAGTGACCAAGGTCTACAACACTATCAGCAGATTCTTAGAGCTCCAACTTTAAAAAGGAAAAAGGTTGATATGCATGAATGGACTTCCTGAAGGCATATATTAACAAAATGAAACCAAAAAACCCCACAAAAAAACCACAGGTTATACTACCAAATGAAATGGAAATTTGGTTTATTGCTTTTCTTGCTTTTCCCCCTTATTGAGCGAATCGGCTGTAAAAGCAGATTTAAGTTTTATGGAGGCAGCAATAGTTAGAAATAATTGCCTGCATTTGCTTGCATTGTTGTAGAGATTCAATATTTCCCTCTCAACTGGGGCTGTTGTGTATTTCCCTCACAACTAGGGGTGTTGCATGTAAAGGGATTCCCCTTTACAAGCAGAGCACTCAAACTGGTTGAACCAGGCTGAACCAGTTCAATCCGAACCGGGCCAAGTTTGATTCGAACTCGGACCACCACCACCTTCTTTTGGAGGGCCAGTCCACTTTGAGCTTGAACTGGTCGAACAAGGCTAGTTTGAATTGAACCAGGTTTGACTTGAACCAATTCTACACACCCCTACTCACAACACTCTCTTCTGTTTATTTTTTAAACTTTCCTTAGATGATTATGTTCCCCAGTTATTCATTGTAATTCTTCATAAATCTTTGCTGCCGCTTTGCATTAAACTACATTTTTTGGCCTGCAACAGGAAATAAAGATATTATATTCTACCTACCAATGTTAAGCAAAGACCTATGTGTTGTGTGTGTGTGAACATAAATTGCAAAAAGAAAAGAAAAAGAGAAAGTTCATGGCACTTGGAGTTTTGCAGCACACCACAAAGCTACAGCTACCTCAACAGTATGTTCATCTTCCAGGAAAAACAACAGCATGCCCCAGTTGCCTGAGGCCATGTCCAGATGATGGATAACGTAACAGATGAGTCTTTCTCTTCACTTCGCTCCTAAACTCTCCCTACTAATTGTCATCAATATCATCAGTGATACCAGACGAAGCCGGCAGTTCAAGTCGACCACCTTCCCGCTCCCCCCTCGCTGCCTCCGAATCAGAGGCCCTCTTGCCCTCTGGAGACTTGTCCCTTTTGCTCAGGCAATCTGTGGTACTACTTAGTGCAGGGGCACCTGCTGTGTCAGAGCAGATAACAGCTGACTGATATGGATTCCAGATCCGGAGCCAGGCTTTAATGCAGGCCGTTACAATTTCCTGCATTAAAGCCTGGCTGATTGCTGAGGCTGGGGGCGGCGGGGGGGGGGGGGGGAGGGCAGCCGAGCCTGCTGCCATGTGCACACTCAAAGGTTTTGGGTTTTTTTAAAGACACATTATCCACCTTGCTGACAGTGCTTTGAAATATTTACATGTAGAGATGTCCATAAATTCAAGGATGTTCCCCTTTTTTTGGTGCAATAACTTGTATGCATCTATTGCCTTTCTCTTTCCATAGATTCCAACTCTCCCTATGTACTAGGAACAGTCCCTGTTTTCTATAACCAGTCGCTGGTAAATCATTGGCTGACATCCAGAGTTGTCTACCAGTAGGGCAGCAGGAAGATGTGCCCACATGACGGAGAGCTTTCCTAGCTGTGCTCTGACTGTGTACCCTTGGGAATGCTGCGGGGGGTGGGGGGTGAATTTTGATAGTCTGCACTGCCTCAGGATGTGCCCTGTGTCACCTGAAAATATGTCCCTGAGGGTCACGCAGCCATCAGGGACATATTTTCAGGTGATATAGAAACATCCAGAGGCAATGCAGACAGTCAAAAATTACTGACCCCTATTGTGCACCTGAGGCTGCGTGGCCACAGCAGTGGTGGGGAAGCTCTTTATCGTGTGGGTGCTTCTTTCTCCCATGCTACTGGTATGGTAGCTTCAGATGTCAGTTGCTATCCCTATTTTTGCCTCTTGGGGATATCTTCTTCCTTGTTACTCTTACTCATCTATTTACGGTCAACGACCAAATAAACACTACAGCAAAGAGCAATACAGTACAATACAAGAACATAAGTAAAAATTTAAAACCAGTTTGCAGACACCTTGTTTTACGTGCCTCAGATGTCAGTCACTATCCCTGTTTTTGCCTCTTGGGGATATCTTGTTCATTGTTTTTCCTCGTGAATAGCTAGTGTCATTCTTCAGGATTTAGCTCTCATTCCAGAGTCTCCAGAAGTTCAGCCTCCAAGTGTGTGGGTAGATGCATCATGTTAATGGATATGGCACTATGCAGCTCACAGCACATAGCAGGTGTAATCCAACCACTTTGGGAACTTTTATTGAGAAGCTGTATATAAATATTCATAGTAGCAGTAGTAGTAATGGGTGGGGTGCCCAAGCAGTTATCTTCCATATAAGAATTAGTTGTTATCAGTGTATCCCTGTTTTCTGGGGATGTACAGAATGTTTCACTGGCAAAACATTTCGACTCGAAATGGGACATTTCAAGTGTTTTGAGCTCGACAGAACACCCTTTAAATAAAGAGCCTGTTTCAAGCTTGGAGCAGAGCAAATCCTGTTTCGATTGAAACATTTTGACATTCCAAGAGCCATTTTGGAGGTCTGTACCCAGCTCCCCCACTGATTGTTTTTCTGGCACTGGCTTCTGATTGGCTTGTGATATTCTTGTTTCTAGGTTGGCTTGTTATCATAGAAATCAAGTGTTGTCATGGGCAACTGTGCCCCCATTGGCTGAGGGGAGGGAGGAGGGAGGGGGAACACTTTTGGAGGGAATTTCAAAATGTATTCAAAGGGACTGGGAGGCAAAGCAAGCCCTTATGTCTCTCTTGAAGAGGATACATCAGGAGAGGAGGAAGGTAGGTTTAATTTTTGTGGTGTTCTTTTTGCAACACTGAGTTCAATATGCTGTGCTATTGCTGCTATAACTATCTGGTTTTGCTGGATCTCAGATTGACAAAGTCAGAACTTGGGTGCCTGCCATGAATCTCCCTTGGGTTGTGGTTTGGTTTGTTCATGAGAGTGTTCTGAGAAATTGACAGTGACACACACACCCCACCCTCTCTCTTTCATATTTCTTGGTGATTGCTGTGATGAGCTCCATGTCTGCCCTTGAGACTAATTTGTGTGTCTGCTCTTCAATCTGCATTGCAAGTGTACTCAGTCAAAATGTGGCTGAAGTTGTTCTTGTTACGGCTACGCTTGCTGTTAAGTAAGGGTGCCGCTGTGGCAGCTGTTGCAATGCTAGGAAGTAACATAAGGAGTCATAATTGTGTGAGAGAGAGCAACATGTGCCAAAGATGTTACTGTAGCATAGGCACTGTGGCTGGCAGTGGATTCTGGGTCAGTGATTCTTTTTTGGCCATTTTTGGACTGTGTTTGAAATGTGTGTTCTGTGTTGGGAAGGGCAGATTCCCTTTTATGTGTGCTTCTGCAGCGGTTTTTAAAGGCAGGGTTGCAAAATGCATTGCAAATTGCAATGCAAAACTTGTGTGCAGTGCACTCTGTGAGAGCAGCTTGTTCCGGCCATGCGGAACTTGAAACACCCCATGGTTCTTTATGGATAGCTCCTATGGACACTAAGGTGGGTTGGGTGGTAGGGCATGATGAGTGCTACTTACCACTCAAGCCACAAAAGAAATGGGCAAGTGGGCAATACAATGTTTAACATTTTTTTAACCTCTCCCCAAAACCCCCATATGATTTGTGGTCGGCGGGGGAGGACTCCATGGGGTACAATTGTGTGTTTCAGGTTCCTCATTGTTCCCTATGGCTTAAACACTCAAAACATTTTGAGTTGTTCCATTGAAATAGCTGACTCAAATGGAACATTTAGGCCGTTTTGCATTTCGTTTCGAGCTCGAAACAGAACACAATTTTCATCTGTGAAATGCTGGAGGGTATGGGCTTGGCTCATCCTCAGGGTGTCCTTTAGGCGGGGCAAGTGAGGCAATTGCCCCCAGCCCCGTGCTCTCTCAGGCCGGCCCCAACCACCCCCACAATCAGCTGCCAATCCTTGCCCCCCACCCCCCAATAGGTCTGCCTCCTCGCGGCTTGCTGCCCTCCCTCTTCCCACCACATTTGATGCCACCTGGTCCCCCTCAACCCCAGCCCAGCTAAGCAGAGGAGAAGACAACATGGCGGGGCGGCAGGGTGGACTCTGTACTTGGCACAAAGTGGGTGCCTCCTTCATTCCACAGCCACTAATCCGGAAGGCGAGGAAGCTCCAGGAGGCAAGGCTGTCCTTTAGGCGGGCAGGGGAAGTATGGCAATTGCTTCCAAAGCTGGGAGAGAAGTGAAAGCCCCATGGCAGGGCCCAACCACTCCTGCACCCAGATAGCCAAGACCTATGCATATCACAAGGGGTTCTGTCCCCCTACTCTGGGAAATTCTGATTTTGGAAATCAATACTCTCTCTCATAACGAGAGGAAAAATTGCTGTGATTTTTAAGATGCTGAATTCTGAGCTCGGTGCTGCTTTCCGTGCTTTTTCTGTGCTTGCTCAAAAATGATCAAAGAGATGAAGAATCTGCATATAAGGCTGTAATCCTGCACACAGTTCCCGCAGAGTAAATTCATTAAGCTCAGTGGGACTCACTTCTCAGTAAATCACATCAGGGCGCATGCACACCTATCATTTAGTAGAGGAGGGAGCTGATCGAACTCCTTACCAGTGCAAGCACTACTGGAGGGCAGGGGGAGAGGAGTGGCAGTGAAGGAGGAATGTGGCTGAGGGGGAGTGATATGTGCTCCCAGCACTGCACCCTTCTAGGTATGCTCTCCATACACTTTATTACCTGCCTTCCATATGTTGCATGCTTGTTGTCAGAACTGTATGCCATGCCTCCAAAGTAATTTGGCCACCCTCCTATACATTCACAGGCATGTCCCTGTTTTCACTGTTGAAATGCTGGAAATTATGTTTCTCATACATTCCTGCATTCAGCAGAAGAAGAACATAAACTGAAGTAAGGGTAGGCTGCAGTTGCTGAGACCTTGTAACCACTGGATGTGAGAGCTCTGACTGTAGTTGACTGCAGTTCATTGGTCCTTGTCTTGTGTTTCGACCTCTATTCAAAGTGGTGGTGTGCCCATTTGAGGCTGCCTACCATTGGCCCATCAAATTCAGTGCTGCTTTCACTGATTGGAAGCGTGATTAAGAGATGGGCTTAAAACCGGACGCTGACCAGAAGTGCCCCTTTTTTGGTTGAAAAGCAGGCTCAAGGGGCCCAATTGGATTCGTGAGCATGGTGTTTGGGAAGGGGGGTGGCTTTTCCCATGTAACATTTTATAACCCAGAATGATTTCCTGAAGTTGTTATTTGCCCCTGTGGAAATTCTATTCTGGAATTACGAGGTGGAAGTATGTGGTGGAGTAGCATTGGAATTATGAGGGAAAGGTAGGAAGGCCCTTAATGACATCAACCAATCCCACCCCCTAGCTTCCAAGCCCCACCCTTTCAGCCAAACCATACCCCACCGGTAGTCTTCTAAAAATATTAGCAAAGGGAGGCATCACCAAAAGTAAGGGGGCTGGGCTTCCTCTCACCCCCTGTAATTTAAGCATTGAATGGTTCCAGCCCCATTGAAATGAATCCGAGGTCTACAAGAACCTGTACACATTCAATACATTTCAGTGGGGTTTGTGCCAGGAAGGTTTCCAGAAGAATTATTCAAAAAATTAAGTTTGTTTTTCTACCCTCCAAAATAAAAAGGGACAAAATGAGGGTGGGCGGGGGGAGAGATAATTCAACTCATTCCACTGAAGGGTTAAACTTTACACTGCAAGCGGAGTTCTGCTTAAGAGTGCACACAGGTTAAATACACTGAATCCTCATCCAATACACAGTAAGGCAGCAACAAGTCAAACATAATGACAGTGCTGATTAATTAGGTACTCCTACTCCCAGCACTTGAGAGTGATTTATTGAGACACATCTCTAACCCGATCCATTGTGCTGACTGGATTAATGAAGTGAGCTGGAGAAAATTCACTGGCAATGTTAGATGCAGAGCAGGAGAGCATTTATCCTTAGAGGTTTCTTATCTAGCTTATTGACAGAATATTAATTATGACAAAACATACATGTCTCAACGCATTATCTTTTGATAGCACCATGTATGCGATGTGTGTGTTCATTATACACACACATATGAATGACAAAACGGACACGTTAAGACTTTTTAGACAGATGTTTAGGCTTCCATCTTCCTCACTACACACAGTTGTTGTTGTTGTTGTTGTTAATAAAAAAATTTATACCACCCTTCCAAAAGGCTCAGGGTGGTTTACAGTTGTTATTTAAATGAACACTGGGCCAGTTTGGATGATCCACCCATGACAGATGATTGGGCCAGTTCAGATAAGACACCCATGGTCTTGGTGACATGGGGTCCCACCAAGAGCATGCCCACTCTGACATTACCAGAGGACATCCCAACATGCTCTCAAGGTGCCCCTTAATTGCATGAAGGGGCTGTCCATCTGAACAGCCCCCTCATGCGATTGAGGGACACCCCAAGAGTGTATCAAGATGTCCTCTAGGGATGTGCACAAACCATTTGTGCACCCTCCAGTGGGGTGGTTGCTGGTCATGTGCGTGTTGACGGCCCACAGAGGCTGCAGGAAGCAGCACCGCAGCCCTGCACCGGCATTTGCAAAGCAGGCACCACCAGCAGAAAAGCAGCAGGGCAGGGTGAGCAGGCAAGGAGCGCCTTACCTGCTTTTTAAAGGAACCACTCCCTGCCCCATTGAGCCGGTTTGAATGCTGGTGCTTGAAACGGTTCGGGGCTTCCAAGAGGAGGTGCTGAACCAGCTCGTACACATCCTTAATGTCCTCTGTTGACATTGGAGCAGGCATTCCTTTGGCACAACCCCAACCATACCATGTGTGCCAGTAAGCATCTTGTCTGAACACTGTGCACATGCAGCAGTGAGAGTCCCAACTATGGCTGTGCTACTGCTTGAGCAGGGGAAGGGGCCATTTTCTGAAGCCCGAAGTAAGCTAAGGTGACAGCTTAAAGAATGTTGCAGATGGCAGAACTTTCAGCAGAGTGTCATATGCAAGAGAATTAAACACACACCTACAAACATACACATATAAACATACACAAACAATTACTTTAAAGATTGAAGCCAGTGTGTTAGGGTCTTAAGTCTAAAGATCCTGAAGTTCTCTTTGTTTTCTAATATTCTTGGATAAGATGGTTTCTTTCTATGAAAAATTTCCTAGTCAAAGGGGTCCATCAGAACAAAGAGGTTTCACAACAGGTTGTCTGAATTTGTTCACACAACCTCCAGGGACAACCTTTTGGTGACACTTCTTTCAGCAGGAAGAGGAAATTGGCTAAAATTGCCCGACCGCACAGCACTAGTCTGGATGCTGGCCACTTAAACTTTAGAAATGGAACATTTTCCAAGGAAAAATAAAGTGACTTTAGATAAATTCATGGAGGACAGGTCTATCAATGGCTACTGGTCTGAGGGCTATAGGCCACCTCCAGCCTCAGGGGCAAGAGGCCTCTAAATACCTCCAAATGCAAGATGCAGGGGAGCAACAGCAAGAAAGAGAGCGTGCCCTCAGCTCTTGTCTGTGGGCTTCTCAGAGGCATCTGGTGGGCCGCTGAAACAGGATGCTGTTCTCAATGGGCCTTGGGCCTGATCCAGCATGGCTGTTCTTATGTTCTAATGATGTGCGATGTTACGTCTCTGTAACACTGCACTGCAAGGCTGCTGCAGACTTTAAAGCAAGGCCTGGCATTGTTCTCCATAGCTTCATTGTTTTCCATGTGTTTGCCCATTCATAACAATGGGGCAACCTGTAGAAATGCTTCTTCCCCATCTGCTGCTTCAGAACGGCATCAAGGTGGCTTTGAATTCTGCAGCAGCCTCAGGGCTCAGTGTTATGAAGCTATAACACTGTGCATCATGTAAGTTATTATGGGGAAATTCCACCCCACATCTCTGATCACTTGTCCTGAGACATTAGGGACAAAGAAAGAGTGGTATCCTTTATGACTTTGGCGGCAGTAGGGGTCTGGCAAGATTGGAGTGGGCCTTGGAGAAAAATGGAAGATATGTTCCTGCCCCTGCACCTCCCTGCTTTCTTATTTGGAGAATCAGGAGGCAGAGCTGGTGGGCCTCCTCTCCCTAAGGGTCCCAGGGACATTTCTCTTCCCACCCCCAACGTTCAATTATAGCTATGTCCCTGAGTATGCTCTTTCAGTGCAAATGTGCAACTAGAGCATATTATTCTAACCAGTGAAATGAGAATCATCCCCTATTCAAAACCTCCAAATATTCTTCACCTCACCCCCTGCTAGGACATGCTATGTGCTCATCCCAGGCAGCCTGGGTTATGTCAGACAGTTATTCATCATATTGGAATTTTTCCAAACTTTCAACCTTCAGATAACTTTCCCTCTGTCAGCTTGTCTGCTGAAGAATCTCTATGCATTGTACGCAATTCTGCACAATCACTGTATAAGCTTCTGGAAGCATATGGACAATAAGTGGACAATAAGTCCATAGGGTGTACTAGCTAGGCTGATTGAATCACTGTGTCCACCAATTTAAGTCAAATATGCCAAACTGTTAAATAAATACTTTTTATATACATCAGAGAGAGAGAGAGAGAGAGAGAGAGAGAGGGTGAACAAGCTTTTCTAAACAGAACATCTAGCCTTCCCCCCCTTCAAACTAACAGGAGAAGGGGGGAATTTGAGGGGCTGGTATTTCTCTTTAAGGGATAAATCCATGTGTGTGTGTGTCTGTGTGTGTGTGTGTGTGTGTGTGTGTGTTGTGTGTGTGTGTGTGTGATTTGCTAGGGCTAGCATTTGCCAGGGCTAGCAAACTCCAGTGTTTGTCCCTGCCTGGAGGGGGTGGAGTCATCTAGGGCTGTGGGAGGCCCCACAATCCTTTGACCCACATCCTGTGTCTCAGTTTGAAACCTACTCTCTACATAACAGGTGAAGGCCTGAGAGCATAGCAAACAGGGATAGCAAACATGTCATTGCAGTTTTGTGGGAGTTTAGCGGGAAGTGTGCGGCGGTGCCTGGAACAAGCTCCCGTGATCACAAGAAGCCCGGTGGAAAAGATAAGGTTACAAATCCCTTCCTCATATAATTACTGAGCTCTCACTCATATTCTTGAGGAAGTCTGGACAGTTAAATAGCTCACCATTACAGCTGAGACCTATCCTTCTAAATACTGTAAACCCCTCTGTAAATACTGTAAATCCCTCTAAATACTGTAAACAGACAACAAAACCAGTATGAAGATAGAAAGTCAGCAGGGGAGGGGGCACTTCCCAGTGTATTGCACAGAGTGCCACATGTATGACTATTTGCTTCATGGGCAGTTCGGGAGAGATGGAAAGTACGGTCCATGTTATTTTACACTGCCAGTTTTATAACCTACCTGTTTGGCCTGGCCTTCCAGTGCTCTTAAATTGTTTTAAAGGGTCATTGATGTTTGTGAACCGCCCTGAGCTATTTTGTAAGGGCGGTCTAAAAATTGAATAAACAAACAAACAAATAATGATGCTAGATTTGAGCTTATTTGCCCTGAACTTGCCTTATACCCAGATTTGGATGATAATTTATGTTTAACTCATCTTTTAGCTGAACAGAACATAGCCAGATTGTGGAAGGTTGCCAAATGTTGTTACATTGTGGGTAGGATACGTTTGGAGGTTATGAATAGGGCTGATAGAGGGCTGATAGCTCCTCTGCTATCAGGGAGAATGAAGGTCTTGGGGAAGGAGGACATCGATCAGAGGAAGAGGGAAATGCTCCCTTAGAAGGGATGCCTTCCGTGGAAGATAAGCCCATATCCTCTTGCACAGGGGATACTCCTCCGGGATGTGGGGGCCTTCTTGTAGTGGGTATAGAGAGAGGGGGTTTGTGACCCGTGTGTTGATTGCACGGTGACTTGCCTGCCTGTTGAGAAGGTTGTGGACATCACACAAATCGATGGAAAGCATCCTCAAAGATAAAATGGTAAAGCACATAGAAGATCAGGCCCTGCTGGAAGAGAACCAGCATGGCTTCCGCAAAGGTAAATCTTGCCTCACCAATCTTTTGGAGTTCTTTGAGAGTGTCAACACGTGAGTGGATCAAGGTGATCCAGTTAACATAGTATACCTGGACTTCCAAAAGCTGTTGACAATGTTCCTCATCAAAAACTCCTGAGAATACTTAGCAGTCATGGGTTAAGGGGACAAATACATGTGTGGATTGCTAACTGGTTGAAAGACAGGAAACAGAGGGTAGAGATAAAAGGAGAGTTTTAATAATGGAGGAAAGTAAGAAGTGAGGTTCCCCAGGAATCTGTACTGGGGCTGGTGTTTTTTTAATTTATTCATAAATGAGCTAGAAGTACGGGAAAGCAGCAAGGTGGCCAAATTTGCAGATGATACCAAACTCTTTCAGGTAGTGAAATCCAAAATGGATTGTGAGGAGCTCCAAAAGGATCTCACCAAACTGGGGGAGTGGGCAACAAAATGACAAATGCGGTTCAAAGTTAGCAAGTGTAAAGTGATGCACATTGGGACGAAAAACCCCAACTTCAAGTATACGCTGATGGGATCTGGGCTGTCGGTGACTGACCAGGAGAGGGATCTTGGGGTCGTGGTGGACAGC
Organism: Hemicordylus capensis; assembly: GCF_027244095.1. Classification (NCBI taxonomy): domain Eukaryota; kingdom Metazoa; phylum Chordata; class Lepidosauria; order Squamata; family Cordylidae; genus Hemicordylus; species Hemicordylus capensis. The sequence continues at coordinate 32,714,419 of NC_069658.1, forward strand.
TCATTGAAAGTGTCGACTCAATGTGTGGCAGCTGTGAAAAAGGCCAATTCCATGCTAGGGATCATTAGGAAGGGTACTGAAAATAAAACTGCTAATATTATAATGCCCTTATACAAAACTATGGTGCGGCCACACCTGGAGTACTGCGTACAATTCTGGTCACCGCATCTAAAAAAAGACATTGTAGAACTGGAAAAGGTGCAGAAGAGGGCAACCACGATGATCAGGGGCCTAGAGCACCTTTCTTATGAGGCAAAGCTACAAAACCTGGGGCTATTTAGTTTAGAATAAAGACGACTGCGGGGAGACATGATAGAGGTCTATAAAATCATGCATGCTGTAGAGAAAGTAGATACAGGGAAATTCTTCTCCCTATCACATAATACTAGGATCAGGGGTCATCCCATGAAACTGATTGGCAGGAAATTTAGGATGAACAAACGGAAGATGCATAATCAACTTGTGGAATTCTCTGCCACAAGACATGGTGGCAGCCAACAACCTGGATGACTTTAAGAGCGGTTTGGATAACTTCATGGAGGAGCGGTCTATCAATGGCTACTAGTTGGAGGGCTACTGGCCACCTCCAGCCTCAAAGGCAGGATGCCTCTGAGTATCAGTAGCAGGGGAGTAACAGCAGGAGAGAGGGCATGCCCTCAACTCCTGCCTGTGGCTTCCAGCGGCATCTGGTGGGCCACTATGTGAAACAGTATGCTGGACTAGATGGGCCTTGGGCCTGATCCAACAGGGCTCTGTGTGTGTGTGTGTGTGTGTGTGTGTGTGAGAGAGAGAGAGAGAGAGAGAGAGAGAGAGAGAGAGAGATAGATTTGTAGCCAACATATGTGTTTTGCTTAAACAAATTTTAACAAAGATTGTACATTGTCTTGTACTTTATTGGTGCAAAAAAGAATGAAAATACTCTATTTTTGAACAATAATGCCCATCTGCCTATTGTGGTGTTTTTCGTCAATCCATTCCCTGAGCCAGGCCAGCTTTTGAATGGGGCTTTACTTACTTATATTCCAGTCCTGGGGTAGAACCGAGACTAACAAAAAGACAGCAGCAAGAGCACTGAAGGCAGACTGCACTTGCCTCTCTGTAAATAATATCTGTCTCATTAAACTGTTAATATTCTTGATTCAACTTCACGTCCTTCACAGTCCTTGCATACCACAACTCTTGCATCTGGATTCTATGCCCATCTTCCCTCCTGTCCCCTGATAAAATTAGTTAATTTTAATAGGGGCGTAGCAAGGTTGTATTGGGCCCAGAAACAAGATTTTAAAATGCCCCCCCCACAGAAGCTCAGCTCATGAAGTAAAGAAATCTTAAATGAGGCTGAATAATGGTAACAAAAAGCATAGTAAAATAAATCTATCTATCTATCTATCTATCTATCTATCTATCTATCTATCCTATGTGCCACAATAGAACATCATCCTAAATTATTTTAAAAAGGTTTCGTAAATTGTGGATGACGCAAGTCATGTAATGGTACTAGAGGAAGACATGCTGTTCTGGTAGCTCCAGATCTTAATACTCCCAGACAACTGTCTCCCCTTGCCCTATTATAGTTATGCCCCTGAATTTTAATTAAATAACCCAAACCCTAAATGGCTGTTCAGAAATAGTAGGTTAATCCATCTTCCATGGGTGACATGGAAACCAGGCAGCCATCAAAAGATGTGTAACCATTTCATTATAGTCTAGACTATAGTTACAAAGGGTTGTCTACGGATGGAAAGGGTGGTAGAAAGAACTGAATGGCCACATCATTGTTTTATGTGAGAGTGCATACTAGAACACAGCACTGCTGTGATTGTGCCTTTTGTGGGGAGGTTGGCAGTACTTGTCTATTACAGACCTTCCGAGTGAAGGATAGTAGCCTGGCATGTCACAAGGTTGGACTGGGCTCTGGGCCACAAAGTGAAGAAAGGTGCCTGTCCTTCTTCAGAGAGGTGTGAGCCAGGGTCGCCAGAACCTAAGAGGTATACTCGTGGGTCAAATGGGCTGTAAGCCAGAATTTGGCTTTTCCCCCCAGCCAAATCTGGCCACTTAGGTGTGAGCAAAGAGCAAGCTTTCACCTACCATCCCTCACTGGCCCAGGGACGTTTGCCTCCCTCACACACCTTGTTCAATTGTGTAGAGGTCAAGATCTGTGTAAAGGTCCAGATCTGTACACGGGCGCAATCATTCACAGATGGCGTTGAAGGCAGGTATAGCAGTACACTTCCTGTCTGTACCATGCATTTGAGGGACCTGTACTCAAGACCACTTTTTAAATGAATGCAGATAGTCATTCACAGAAAAACATGACCTGTGTTGAGGTCATAACCAAAAAAATAAACAAATAGCACGCCGCCACCCCCCCCGCCCCGCCCAAGTAATCTGAGCACGGATTTTCTATTTTGGAAAGGAGATTGACTCCAATAATTGCAATCTCCTTTCTAGTCCCCTATTTTCTAAGCTTTGCTGACTTTGTACCTGTGCTCTTCCATTCTTTAAAAGGTGTGGGGGGGATGCCTAATCTGAGATCACCAGGACGTGAAAAAATGCAAACATAAACACTGGCTACACAGTGACATAAATTAGTACTTTAACGTTTTCTACATATCAACTCTGAACTGAAAACAATAATTTCCTAAAGTTTAATTTGATCAACACGCTTCCCCTCCTCTTCCACTAAAAAGCCTATTTAGTATTCTGGGTAATGATTACCATATAGACACAGTGTTCGTTACAGTGTTCTGTCTATCTAAAATTACTTGGAAATGATCTATCATTTCCAAGAAATTTCAAGGGCAGGTTTTTTTTATAAAATAGGCACATGATAAGGAGCTTAGTTCTCTTGCAGTTGCATTGGGCTTTCCTTAATCAGCCCATTACTGGGAACCCTGCTCAGAGTCTTACTCAGAGCCGTACTCAGACAGGGATCCTGTTTAAGAAGTTACTCAGGATTAGTGAGCCCAGCAGAGCTGATTGTGAAGAGCCGAGCAGTGTGAAGTGCTGAGAGGAGGTTTGCAGGGAGAGTGGGTTTGACTCACTCGCCTGTTGCCGGGCGGATGGATTGCCCGTCCAGATGAGCGGTTACTCTCCTGCGGACCACCCACACCTCAGTTACTCTTGGGGTCAGGCTTAGGGAAGCGCGACCATGTGGTACCCTGACCCCCCCCCATAGCCCCATTAATGCACCGTGCAAGTGCGCATTAAATTACTGGGAGGCCCCCACCCCGAGTGTGTCCACCATGGCTGCAAGCAGTTGTGGCAGACACACACGATCAAGTAACCCGGTGATACTTGGGTTAGATCTTATACACCTGGGTTAGGTGGCAGACTACTTAAATGGGCTCGCTGCGCCACCACTGGGAGCCATGCGGCTCTCGGTGGTTCACACACGCAGCAGAAACTGAGCTGGTCTCCCGTAGCCCGGTTTCTGCTGCACATGTGAATAGCCTCTGAATTGCAGGGCAATCCTTGTCAAAGCACTCTGGTTTACCAGCATTTAACCAGGATAGGTAAGCCAAATAGATAACAAGGATCACCCTGAAATTCTGGGTTTACACAGTCCGTGCCACTGGGCTCATTCAACTTGATTAACTTTTAAACTGGGATCCTTGTGATAAGGGGTGGGTGAATGTCTTCTATGAACTTGAGCAGCAACCTGCCAGGGTCCTTTTGCGGGCTGCTTCTGTCTGCATTGGGGCCCTGCTCCCCTGCTGTTTTGCCGCCTCCACAGTGGCTCCAGGAGCTGCAGTGGCTTCCTAAACTTTGGATGCTATACAAATATCACAGTCCAGCACCTATTGCTGGACTATGATGTTTTTATAGGGTGCAGAGGCCAGGAAAAGCTTAGAAGCTGCTGCTGCAGCTCCTGAAGCCTGAGAATAGCATGGGAAACATACTGTTGGAATAGGTCAGAAGTAGATAGTGTCATATGGTGGCAACTGAGCAATCAAGCAGTATCCCTCTTAAATACTTACCATGGAAAAAGGAGAAAGGGAGAGGATAGCGTGAACTTTAGTAACCCTGTTGTGGAATCAATTTTTGAAGTATGGAACCAAAGAGAGAAGAAGCTGAATTATGGCACATAACCCTGGGAATCATGCGATACTTGAACCGGCTGAAGTGCAGTTGTGCAGTAGGTCAGCCAAGGTTTTCCCACATTTGAGATTTTGCAGTGGACAAAACCTGATGATACAGGGATTTCCCCTATTTTTCAAGCACAGGCTGCTTTGGGGGGAAAACATTCAAGATGAGAGCCACTTCCCGCCATGCTGACTGTGCTGTGCTTTTCTTAGCGCTGGGAGGGCCCTTTAAGTGATATGGAGCCCTCTCTTAAGAGTTCTGTGGGGAAGGTGCTGGGAAGGGCTACATTCCCCAGGCCTTCGTGCACACCTTCCAAGATGGCTCAGGAGCTCAAAAGGGCTCCATTTCCCTTAAAGTAACCCCCTGGCCCTGGGGAAAGTTCAGCACTGCACAGTGGGAATGGTCACCTCTGCACAGTGATGAAAGAGGAAGAACCCCAATATATGATCTAGTCCTCAATCTGCATAATAATCAAATATATTTCAGTCAGAAATATTTATATTTCTGATTAAAAGATATTTGATTCTTAAGCAGTTCATAAGTTCATAAACAATGTTGATCCACCATTTATGAATCCACTATGCAGAAAGATATATCACGTGTAGTCATAAATACATCCCAAATACTCCAAATTTATAATATCTACTCCAGTTTATAAGATCTACTTCCAATAATGAAAATCAAAGCCATACACTAAAACATATGAATGAATAAAATGTCCTTTTTGTTGTAAAATCTTAAAAAACCTTAAAAGAGTCCCAAAGGATGTTTCTCATAGAGTTCCAATGACACCTACTTACTCCAAGGGATTTCTTTGCAATCCTTTGCCATATATGAACATCTACATGTTCGCCTTGATGCTCAACATATCATCATATAGTCCAAGGAGATTGTTAGTAATCTACTAACAAGCCAGACGTATCCACAAGCCAGGTGTGTTTCGACTATGGAGTCAACTTCACCACTGACATTAATTAACAATCAAACTCCTTGTAATGCAATGCAATCACTTGAAAGTATATAATATTTAAATGCCATCATAAAAGAACTATCTTAGCAAACATCTTTCCCTCTCTCCGCCCTGCACCCCTACCCCTTGAACCCCTTTAGAGTAGAAATCCCCTCTGCTTGTAAAGGGGAATCCTCACCGGATTCCCCTTTATGAGCACAGCCACCCAAACTAGGTTGATCTGGGCTGAAGCGATTTGACCACAGGAAATGAATGGGGACTTTTACACACAGCAGGCTTTACCGCAAGTTAATGGGGAGGCTTTACTGTGAACTTGAAATTGTCCCCAAAAAACTGACACAAATAGTGGATTTTGGGGGGCTCAAATTTGAACCAAACCACCGAGAACCGTTCCATGCACACCCCTAGGAACTTCCTCTCTGGACTTATAAAGCATCTACCCTGCTTGCATCCAATTGACTCAAAAGCCTCATGCCCAGCTAATGGTGTCATGTACATCCCACCCGCAAGGCTGGCTGCAACTCCCCCCCACCCCTGATATCGCACTGGGCGATGTGGTGTTTGGGATAAATCCATTCCTTGATCCAGGCCAGCTTTTGAATGGGGCTTAATTACTTGTATTCCAGTCCTGGAGTAGAGGCGGGGCTAACAAACAGCCAGCAGCAAGAGCACTGAAAAACAGTCTGCACTTGCCTCTCTGTACATTTCATTATTTCACTAAACTATTAATATTAATAACTAATAATTAATATTCCTGATTCCACTCCACTGGTATCACTTGCATACCATAACTCTTTCCCTTGGATTCTACAGGCGACAGGGTAGGGGCAGCTTTGCGGATTCGTTCTCATTCGAGGCATGGTTGGCAGAGACAAAAGGGAGGATCTTCTCAGTTGTGGTGCCCACTCTCCAGAACTCCCTGCCCTGGCAGATTCATTTACCTTCTCCACCTCCGATTCTGTATGTCACGTGGCCTTTTCCCTGCATTCTAATTTTATCTACCTCTTCTCTGATCTCTGATGTTTGAAAATGGAGATTCCCCCCACTGCTGTACAGTTTTCTAAGGATGTGTTTTATTTTTAAACCACTTTAGATGATCCATTTTTGGAGCAGAAAGGGGACATATTAGTAAATGTGTAACAAACAAACAGCTCCTACCCCTCTGACAGTGTACTTTTGAGTTCCAAGCTCAGAATCTGGATATGATTGTTCCAAAGAAATGTGTATGGATGCAGAATTTTTGCAGGTGATCTTATGTACATATGTGCATACAGTGTAGCAGCTCATATGATCAGGTTGTGAGTGAGTTCCTGGTTTTGTAACATACTTCAGTAGTGGAGGGTGGAGGGGGAAGCAGTGCTGCTAATAATGTTGGCTCTATAAATTAGAGGTATGAAAGCATCTATCAAGGTTATTGTGAGCTAACCATAAAGAATCCTTGTATATCCTATTGCCTGAGTAGTTAGCAAGTAATTTGGCACACCATTGGGAAGTAATTCCTCATATCTGAGAGGGGCAGAGGTTGCTATTCAACCCTGGAAAAATATTTCATGTGAAAACATAATTTTTCCTCCTTTCCCCCCTCCTTCAGGCTTAAAAGAAATCAGATGCGGTAATGAATGTATTTCAACAGAAGCATAGAAATGGAGGTAAAGGGGGACTTCTCATCAGCCTTTGTAGAAATGCAGAACCTTCGGAAAATTTTCCTATCAAGAAAACGACATAAGTACTATCTTCTTTTCAAAAGAAAGGATTCACTGACTATTGTATGGAAGACTCTTGACAGTTCGTTTTCTTCGGGGTAGCAAGATTTTTACATTTGAAGCTTGTCCAAATCATATACATAAAAAAAGACCAGTCTTGCTTTTTCATAAAGTCCTCTGTGAAAATGTCATGTTTGGGGCTCAAAGAAGCTTCCAATTTATTCCAATTGGTAGAATTTCAGGAATAAAAATATAAGGTTAATCTACCCTAATTGGAACTGTGGCAAGCTTGTCACTGGAGAATCTGGCTCAGGCCCTTTCAATCTCACAAGCTCTCTGCAATTTGCTAGGAATGCAAGTGGCATGAAAATTGGGCAACTGAACTAATGAAGACACACACACACACACACACACACACACACCATTCTCCAACGCTTAAGATAATGAAAAGCATAAGATAGTATTGAGAAGGAGTTCGTATCACAGCATTGATTCAGGTGATTTTTTAAAATGCATTGTTATAAACCAGGGGGCACAACTCAAATTTCCTGGTGGGCTGGAACCAAGCATGACTTGGTGTGCATGGGCTGCGGTCAATTTTCAGCACATTCGTTATTATACTAAAATTCATTATTACAAAATTAAAGAAAGTGAGGAGGCAGAGGGCTGGGGCAAGAGGAAAGAGGGATGGTGTTAGTGGGTTCTGGCCCAGGGTCAGAACATCTGGTCTGGGTGAGGAACATCTGGTCTCAAGTGGACAAATGCATTGAGCTGCTGCTGCTGTTTGTCGCTGGAGAGGCTAAGAGCTCTTCATGGATTTTGCTGTTGCTGCAGGACTTGCCTTCCTGTGGGCCAGCAAGAAAAGTCCCTGTGGGCCAGATCTGACCCCCAGACCTTATGTTGTGCAGGCCTGTTATAAACCAATCACATGAAATTTGGTTAAAGCTGGGCTCCATGCAACATCCCTGAGCTTCAGGAACACGCATCGCCTCACCCCCATCCAGTGGTGGTCTGTACAGGTGGGGCGGGGCGGGGGGGGGGCAGAAAATAAGCAGCAGGTGTGGCTCATTTCCACTCCTCTCACCCCACCCTGGCTGTCTCGCTCTTCCTTGCCAGCTCCTGCTGCTACATTAACTCCAGGTGTGCAGGCTGGTCATTCACTCCGTTCCGCAGCTCACCAAAGGACTGGCCCATGTGCCTGGGGTTAACGTGCTGGCAGAGTGAGGTGAGGGAAAGTGAGGCAGTCGGGGTGGGGCAAGAAATAGAAATGAGCTGCAGCTGCAGCCCATTTTCCACCACCACCTCACCCAGATGGGCCACCATTGCTCCCATCCCCACACAAATATCCAGGAATATAAACTTTTGCATTTCCCAGCTGGTGGGGGAGGGGTGTGTGGCAGATGAAACCTGGGTTTTTTTGGTTTTTTAAAAAATGTTCAGACAAATGAACAGTCCATGTAGATACAGACATTAAAATAAGCAGTAGGAGAAACACAACACCTATTCTGAGCAGGAACTGAAGCCTTCAAGCTTATGTACCCTAACCTGGCACTGAAACAATTAAACAACGAGGCTGTTCTCATGTGCAGCCTGACCTGAACTAGGGATGCCCAGCCTGGGATAGGCTGCACGTGAGAACTCCCAGGATGGGGCCCGATCCCAGTGGGCCAGCACTGCCTAGCCTGGCTGCTAGCCGAGCTTAAGGGAGCAAGCATTCCCTAGACCCTGGCTACCTGCTTGTGTGCAAGCAGGGGCTGCTTCCAGCCTGACTGCACACAAGCCTTGAGTGACTTGGGGGAATCTCTCACACACTGCATTGTGAGATTCATGGAGGCTGGGACAATGGGTCCCGGACTCTGTTTACCAATGCTGCCGGGAGCAGCGTGGAGATTCATCTGTGCTGCTCTCAGCAGTGCTGGTTGTGTGGCTGTGTGGCTTGCTCACCGCCCAGGCTGTGAGCCGTCCTCTGGGGGCAGGTAGGTTGGACCCTGCCTTTCCCCACCACCCAACCACCCATGCATATGTCTCGTCGTGTGAGCAGCCCCATAGTGAGACTTGCTCTGAGGCACTGATTGCTAGGGATTTAAAAGATCAGGGCCCAGGGTTCACAGAGCTTGGCTTAGCCCCATAGCTTGCCCCCCCCTGATAATTAACCCTTTTTATGCTCCCTAAAACAATCCAAATATTTATTTATTTATTTATTTATTACATTTATATCCTGCTGTTCCTCCAAGGAGCTCAGAGCTCAGAGCTCCAAGGTTATGTTTATCCTCACAACAACGCTGTGGGGTAGGTTAGGCTGAGAGATACATGACTGGCCCCGAGTCACCCAGTGAGTTTCATCACCAGGACCGCCTTGTTATAGCTGGTGCGTGTGCCCAACAGGACTGGCTTGATATTCAAAGCTGCCTCCCTTTGGCAATCACTTCTTACAGGGGCTTGGCCACCACATGAAAATCGGGGGGGGGGGCAGTTTATGGTATCTCACACCTCAGCCTTTTTACCTTTGGTTTATTTGCTGTGACTTTGCATCCGTGCAATGGGCTGTATTTTGGGGGGAGGCTATCCACATCCTTCTCCTGCGCCACTGCCACCACCTCCACCACCGAGCCCAGCAGCTGGCTTGCTGCTTGTTGCAAGAGTCACCCATTGCCCTCTCCACTGAGCCTGGCATCTGAGTTACTCCTGGGCACAAGGGCTGCTCTCTGACTACTTGTGGCTCCCTCCACCCTGCTCGACAGGTGCATCACCACATGACATCTGTTAGCCTTGGGAACATGTGCTCCCCATCTCCCGTCCGCACATGAGCATCTACTTCCTATCGAGGTTAAAACAAACCAAGACTGGTCATAACATCTGAACTAATCTAGGGTTATTCTAACTTATTTTTTCCCCATTTATTTTATTTTTGGCATTTATATACCGCTTCTCAGGCAGACCTTCCAAAGTGGTTTACATAAAAGATTCAGTTTTTTAAAACCATACGTCAAGCCACATGCTTCGATCTTCACATGCTTGAGCCCTTTCAGCTTTACCGCTTCTTTCTACTCTCCTCCCCTCGGAGCAAAGTGGTCCCTAGGTAGCTCTGTCATGGCAGTTGGGAAGGCAGGGGCAACTGTTGTTGTTGTTGCTGTTGTTGTTAATTTGATTTTTATACTACCCTTCCAAAAATGGCTCACAGCGGTTTACACAGAGAAACAACAAATAAATAAGATGGATCCCTGTCCCCAAAGGGCTCACCATCTAAAAAGAAATGCAAGATAGACACCAGCAACTGTCACTGGAGGTACTGTGCTGGGGGTGGATAGGGTCAGTTACTCTCCCCCTGCTAAATAAAGAGAATCTACCATGTTAAAAGGTGCCTCTTTGCCAAGTTAGCAGGTGTTTGCCAAGTTAGCAGGGATTTGCAGGTTATTTAAAGTAACTGTTAAATAACCTGAGACTGTAACTGACTTCCAACCTGAAGGCCGCCTCACCACCCCCCACCGCCTCCACCATTCTCCATCATAGTCAACTTTTGGGTTGCTGCTGGGGGTGAGGGCCAGCCGCCACTCCCTCCACCATACCCAGCAGCTGAGTTGTCGGTGGCCACAAGGACTGCCCCCGGGACTGCCACTGCTCCTCCACCACACTCCACGGTTAGGTTGCGGCTGGGGGCCAGAAGTGCCTGTTGCTCCCTTCGCAATGCCTGTGCCTTCCTACCACCTCCCCTCCCAAGCCTGGCAACTTTATTGCTGCTGGATGCAAAAGCCACCTGCCAGCCCTAAGACAGGAAGCCGAGTTACTCCAGGCACACAGGCCACCCTGGTGAAGGACCAGACATACAAGCAAGAATAAGGCTTCAAAGATTCATAGGAATTGTAGTCTGATGCAGCAGAGACCTGTGATGTACTGTAACTGCTGTTGTAATTGATACAAGAGTCGAGGAATTGACTGGGTCTACCGAGTGGTGAGGGGGAGATTCCTGGAGAGGGGGAATTCTGTGAGGGCTTGAGCCCTGCCTCTCTGCTGAAGTTTATGCCCATGTGAGCATCTAATTCCTATCTAGGTTAAAATAAACCAAGACTGGTTGTGATAACTGAACCAGCCAGTTTGGGCACATTCTAACTTCTCTCTGAGCCAGGTCTCACAACCAGTGAGATCCAGTTTGTGAAGTTGAGCGGGGAAAGCGGGCTAAGCCCACTCTCCCCACACACAAGCAAGTGGGAGCCCTGGGCGGCCGGATCAGCCGTCCACACGATTGCCGGCTCCATGATTGAGCTGGCGGGTGCTGGGGAGCTCGAGGGCCGCCCCGCCCCCGGAAGCTCCAGTATGCCCTGTGCGAGTGCGCAGGGCATACTGGGGAGACCCCCAGAGCCAGGAGGCGGCTTTTTGCCTCCCCTCTGGGGGTCTCCTCGTGAGTAGGCAGGGGCTAGCCCAATCTTCTACAATTGTGAGAATAGCCCCTCTCTCTTCATGTGCCTTCTCTGATTGAGAGGTTGCCTGCCAGCAAAAGCCATAGACTGCAGTCCCTAGAATCATGGATGATATATTATGTGTCCATTTCTAGCCATTCTTTCAGGTCATCCATCCATTCCTTCCTCCTCCTTCCTCTTGAACCTTTTCCTGCTAGCTTTCCTTGTAGCGTTAGTTTTACTCCTATTTTTTTGTATTTTACTCCTTTGAGGTTAAGTCCACAATATTCCAGTTTGCATCTCTTGATTATCTGTATTATATTTATGTGTTTTTGCGTTTCAAAGCACTTTCGAAACTACTTGCCTCAGATAACCAGAGATCAGTGGGTAGAGCCTCCATTGCATTACCGGGTCCGAAGAACCCAGCCTCTACTCCCTCTGGGGCCACACCATCCAAGCTAGTCACATCCCTGCATCTGACATCAGAAGCAGGGACGGGACCATATGTGGACCAGAGCCACACAGCCCTGTTCACAAGGCGCTTCAGCCAGTGGAGTACCTTTCCCTGCCTGGAAAGGCAGAGAGACACATTCCTAGCCAGGCTGGGAACCCAGCGCTGGCTGAAGCGACTCACAAATGGGGCCACCAAGAACTAGTCTGGAATCTATGGTATTAATTATCCTAGGTGTGCCTTGGAATGTGCGTCCCAGCACCCAGCTGATTAGCGGGGCAGCGGACGCGCCTGATTGGCTGAGGCACACCCAGGAGGATTGGTCGCCGCAGTGGCGGGCCTGGTTGCAGAGGCCAGAGGCGGTGGTGGGCCTGGCCCACCCATGGAGGCAAGGCCCGGGGGGAGGAGATAAAGTGCAGGGGCAGAAGTGGCAGTGGGGAGGAGAGGCGGCTGGGCCTGGAAGCGGAGACTGGGGCAGAAGGGGGGGGGAAGAGGTAACCGCCGGCACCAAAGAGCGCACAGATGCTCTGTGTGGGGTTGGCTAGTAGATATTATTTTCTTTATGCAACATCCTTAAGCAACCTCCTTAGGCTAGCAAAACAACTCCAAACCATTAGGCTTGTGCAGCACTAGTCTGGATCCTGCTTGTGATGTGGGAGTTCTGTGATTGCAACTTATGCCAACTTTTCCAGAAAGCAACCCGGGGTGGGGGTGGGGGTAGAAGGCCCATTTGCAACCCAAATGCCTCGCTTCCTTGTCTTTCTCCTGTACATGAACAATTATTCAACCTCGACATAAAAAGGCTCAAAGGTGAAGTAACCACCCATGAGAAAATGCTCGAAGAATGTAAGCAATAAGCCAAGCAAATGTCCAGGTCAGTTCTTGCCTGAGCTAGGCTAGTAGAGATCCTATTCACTCAGCCCCGCCCCTGCACCATCTTCAGTAAGGGGATAATACTACTGCGCTGACTAGGGGTATTCACGGAACCGCTCAAGGCAGTTCGGTTTGAGTTCGAACCACACCCTAACTGAACTGCCCAGTCTGCAAGCAGGTTCATTAGAAGTGGCTGGTGCTTTGGTTCTGCAATAGAACCGGGTTGAACCGGTTCGGCCCAGTTTGACCTGGGGCTGCATGTTTGCAAAGGGGAATCCAGTAAGTATTCCACTTTACAAGCAAAGGGGTAAACCCTATGGGTTGAAAGGGGGGGCAGGTGGGAGGTCACATTATGTGGGGCGGCACAACTCCACAGTGGCAGTGGGCTGGTGGCGGCTCTCCTAGGTCCTGCTGGCACTTGGCCCCATCAGCATGGACTGGCAGGTGACCTCCCACCCACCCCCACCCTTCCTATTCAACCCCATAGGGTTCCCTCCCCTTTGCTTGTAAAGGGGGATCTTTACCATATACCCCTTTGCAAGCATGCAGAACCTGTCGAACCAGGCTGAACCAGCTTGATCCAAACCAGGCTCGGTTGGGCTCAAACTCAGACCAGTGCCCCTTTTTAAAGGGCTGATCCGGTTTGAGCTTGAACCAGTCAAACTGGGCCAGTTTGAATTGGACCCAGTTCAATTTAAACCGGTTTTGCACATCCCTGGCGCTGACCTACTTTGCAGAGGAATGGTATGGAAGACCTTGCCTCAAGAGGTGTGCCTCACCCTTTTTATTGTATTCCACTTCTGAATTTTTAAGTGAGGATTTTTAGCATCATCACCCCCTTCCTGCTTCAAATCAAGTATTTGAACTTTTACAAATTGTATATAACACATCAGACAGGTAACATATCACTGACACACTCTCTTCACAACATTTTCTTCTAAATCAACACAGGCTGAGTGAGTAAAACACCCAAGTGAGCATCCCTCCTCTAAAAAGCTGTTATTAAACAAATTATCTGTTTTAATAGCTTTAAAAAGCCATATAAAATTGTTTATCATCTCTCTTTTTTCCAATCAGTCATTACATAGCAAATCATGCGTAGGGTGAAATAACAGGTGAATGATACAACACAATTATTTGTCATATCTGGCACAAATCCCAGAAATTAACCCATTTTTGGTTTCCCTCCTTGAGATGATGCCAAGTCTGCTCGTGTTTTCCTTGTCTGTGGGTCCAAATACACCCTGGAAGATGAAGGGAAAGGTCTAAGGAAGCAGGTCAGCTTTGTCTGTTTCAAGAGGAGATCTCCTCACCTTAAACGCTCCTGGATATCCGATTTCCAGCCTGGCAGTAATGCTAAGGAGGTTTAAAAGAGCTGAATGTCTGCTTCATAGGAAGGTAATAAGGCATTGCAAGACTAACTTCACACTTTGCTCGTCTATCAAGGGGGTCGCTCCTTCTCAACAATACCCCAATGTTTTGGTAGGCCGGCTCCAGTCCACTTAGCATGTGAGTAGGAACGGCTTGGAATGCCAGGTATGTCTACCGAGCAAAGCAGCACAGGCAGGCTGACGCCAGGAGAGAATAGGCAGGTACCTATTGAGTTACAGGATTTCTACAAATCTAATCCATGTGTAATGTGAGACTTATTACAGAGTCAGTCTTTGCCAGGACTATGAAAGTCTGGGCTAGGAGCAGCCCGAGGAACAATGATCCCAGTTAACTCATTATAACCCAATGTCAGCCGAGCACAACCAATACTTTTTTTTTTAATCCTTGTAATTCACTTTATAAACAATAGTGATTATCAGCAACATCTTAACTTTCTTAATAAGTGTTTAATGCTTAACATGAGAAACTGCTGATAAGCCCTTAGATAATGTTACCCCACAGTTGCACAAAAAGCCTGTTGAAACAAGGTAGCGACACAAGGCAAAAGAGTCCGCTGCTCTCAAGCTTCTTACTGTGGGGATTTTTATTTATCTATCAAAGGTCTTTCTTCTCTGCTGGGACCTACCTGATGATTCTGATCTATGATCTGGTAGAAGGAGCATCCTCTTTGCTTGTTTCCTTGTACTGCCTGCAAGGGATTGTTCATAAAGTAGGTCACATGCTGAAAAACATGTTTAACTACCCATGTTTGCTTATTACAATAGATCACTCTAGCACTGATTTCACCCCAATAAAGTCCATCACACTTATAAACATATACACACACTGCACATTTATGTATATGGATATGTATATTTAATTCTAATTGTACAAGGGCTATCGTGGAACATTTATTGAAAAGGGCAAAGAGAAGCTCGTTTATATTTCCTAAAATCAGGACATGAAGAGGAGAGCAACAGAGGAGAGATGCAATAGAGCAGGAGAAGGTGATGTCAGATGGAAAATGATGTGATTGGGGCCTTCGCTGCATGAATGCATAGAGGGATTTGCGCTGCAAACACTTACTGGCCTGCTTCATACAGTAGTTTTGAATCTAGGTTTAATGTGGGTTACTAACATCGATATGACTGTGTCAGCCCATGACAAGGTAGTTTATAGCCCAATATTCCCACCTTGACATGGGTTCAGACACTCATGCTAATGTTGGTAACCCACATTATACCTAGATTCAAACAATTGTGTGAACCAGGCCAGCATATGTGGTTGCATGCTGTTGGCTGTTGTTGCTATCTTCCCATGAGAATTCTTAAAAAGTGGGAAAGCAAGTATTTAAGGAACACTGGAGCAGCCATTTTGTGTGTATTCAGTCAGCGCTTGTGTGGAGCTGTGAATGTCAGGATGCAATTCCTGCCTGCTCACACTGTGGTGGGGATTTCAGGTAATGCTAGGCGGATCTGTCATCCAGTTAAGCCTTGTTGTCACTGTTGCACAATTATTTATTAATAAAGTTGTGGCCAGGCACTTACCTGTGCCATTTTACCCATAGTTGTGTGTCCTGCTTCTTTTTTGTTTTCAGTGCAAAAGGAAAGCAATGGGGAAACAATGGAAATGTACCTGTTGGCTGAATGATTGTGATGTGGTGTGGTGCATGCATGTACCATACTGTTTTCCATCAAGTCCTCCTTTTCCCCAGAGTCATAATTCTGCACAACTTTGCTATCACCACTTTCTCCTGTGATGCATGACACGATTCATGAATGACTCGAAACTGCTTGAAGACTGGCCAGTCCACAGAGCTGCTTATTCAATGTTCTTAGCTAGTTCCAATAATCAAAACTACATTTCCCCCAGATTTTTTTCCATGTGTTTTTTTTAAAAAACACCCCCCCCCCCCCGGAATTTGGCTTTTCGTCATAGTTTTGAAATAAATCCATTGCTCTGTTATTGGCAGTGAGGGGGGTGGAGAGGAAGAGAGAGGGAGAGGGAGAGTACATTGCATTTTGTTTGTGAAATGTTACCAATCAGTTTTTTCTTTCTTGGTGAATAGCAGTTATTTGTTTCTTGATGTATAAGTATACATAGAACACTAGAGGCGGAAAGGAAGGCTAGCCACTTCTGTCCCAAATAATACAGATCAATCTATGGAATCCAGACTGCAGTGTGCTACAAGCAAAGAGCAGATATCCTGCAGAAAAGTTATTACAATGGAAATAGCTTGAGATGAGTCATTCAAGCAAAGCAACCTTTTCACGGTAGGAAAAGGCAGGATATAGCCGTTTTAGTCCCTTATATGAAAACATCTTGGTGGCATTGCTGTAGTGGTACACAAAGAGGATGACTGAATACAGAATGACAACAGTATACTTCGTGGCAACTTACTATGGCAATGTCAGGCAGCTGGGCCATGGGCAGCAGTTACTCCACAAAGGCCAGGGCTGGGAGAGCCAGGAACATACCAGGGGTCATGCCGAGCAGCCAGGAGTCAAGAGGGTCAAGACAGGAACTGAGAGCCAGTACATAGGAACATAGGAAACTGCCATATACTGAGTCAGACCACAGGTCCATCTAGCTCACTATTGTCTACATAGACTGGCAGCAGCTTCTCCAGGGTTGCAGGCAGGAATCTCTCTCAGCCCTATCATGGAGATGCCAGGGAGGGAACTAGGAACCTAGATGCTCTTCTCAGAGTGGCTCCATCCCCTAAGGGGAATATCTGACAGTGCTCACACATCAAGTCTCCCATTCATATGCAACCAAGGCAGACCCTGCTTAGCTAAGGGGACAATTCATGCTACCACAAGACCAGCTTTCCTCTCTAACACACCAGAGGTCAAGCACGATCAGCAATTGGGAGCCAGAGGGTCAAGATGGAAGCCAAGAGCCAAGAACACACCCAAGGTCGAGGGAAAAGAGAAGGAGAACAGGTTGCTGAATAAACCTTTAGTTAAATCTGCTTCAGATTTCCTTGTGTGTATGAGGGAAGCAGCTATAAAACACTACTCAGAATAATCTGATCACTATTTTTGTTAGAGAACAGGCTGGCCCGATCTTTTGTGGTTCCTTTGTTTATGTTTGTTTGGAGGGGATGACTCTACTGCTTTCTCTCCTTTGCTCTCTGATCCAATCTGTATGCAAAGCATTATGGCCCATTCCCAAAATGACATGCCATAAAACATTGGAAGGAGAACAAACTGTAAGACTGGACTAATTAGATTAGAAACTGGCATAAGAAGCCAGAAAGTTATTTTAGGGCATATGCATGGATTTCTGAGTCTAAACTGCTTTTCAGATAATTGCAAATGTGGCTTTCTATGTGGGTGTGGTGTATGTAGAGAAGGGATATGAATACGAATACGATGAATGGGTTATCTTGGAAGGAAAATAATTTTTAAAATCCATTTGCTATGCAGAGAGCTAACCAGGTTTTTTTCTTGATTGTGGCCAATATCTGTAACATTAATATGTCCACTGGGGGTTATGGTTCATTGGGCTAGGACCAAGGAAGTGATCTCTCTTAAAAACATTTGCTGCTTGCTAGGATGGACACCCAGGCTAAGTAATGGGCACCCAAGGTGGGCAGAGAGTGGCACCCAATTGTTTAGCCAGCATGGAGTAGGGAGAGGGTGTCCCCATGCATCTTTGCTTCCCATGGTGACCAGTTGCAGGAGATGGTTCATAGCTGCATCCAGTATCATTGAAAAACCTGTGATTTTTCTATTATTTATGTATGCATTTTTGAAATAAGCTGACAGAGCTGTCTTTATAACTTCAGAATGCATTTGTTCTCCACTTTTGTAGCTGGTCTCTGCTTTACCTGTGGTCTGTCTGTCTTTCTTTCTTTCTTTCTTTCTTTCTTTCTTTCTTTCTTTCTTTCTTTCTTTCTTTCTTTCTTTCTTTTCTCTTGGCATACTCATCACTAATCTCATGCGTGGCAGTTCTCACGAGAGTTCATGAGCAGCTGCCTGAATAACGATGGGGATGGGGGAGAAATTGGCAGAGGCAGCTGAGTGGCCAGTGGACAAAGGTAACAGTGGTGAATGGCGGTGGGTGGGCGGGCGGCCAAAGAAAATGGCAGCAGGCGGAAAGAAAATGACAGTGACTGAGGGTGGGCAGGGAAAAAGATGGCCAGTGGGTGGGGGAGGGAGAAGACAGCAGGTGGGGAATGGACAGGGGAAGAAGATGGCTGGTGGGGACCTGGCAAGCAAAAAAGCTGTGGTGGGGGGAAGCGAACAAGAGGTGCAGATGCTCTGTACCCAGCCCAGCTAGTATAGATTAATTTACTATTACATGTCTACCCTGTGCTTCCTTCAAGAAGCCCAGAGTGGTGCACATGGTTACATTTATCCTCCCGAACAGCCTCATGAGGAAGTTTATGCTGAGAGATAAGTTATGCTGAGATATATATAGATCCCACTCAGCAATAACTGGCAAAGTGCAGATTTGTAGCTAAGGGACCTGACTAGTCTTGGCTCCACCTCTGAAGCTGCCCACAATTGGTTCCACCTCTCACTACCAGTGGCTCCAACCATCACCTGCCCTGCCTAGCGCCTGCCCACCCACCTGATACCATGAACCACCAGCCGCCACTGCAACACTGAGCTAGATGGACCAATGGTGTGACTCGGTATAAGGCAGCTTTCTATGTTACTACTCCACACGTTCTATTCTACTGCCTGCTCAACTGATAAATGCCAATAGTGCTAGGGAAATGGCTATTCCTGGTGCCTGGAATTCAGCCATAGCAGTGTGTCTGGTTTCTGAGATATGTCCGAGGGTGATCTCGCTCCCTTCCTCTGTTCTACAACCACCATAGCAGCAAGCAAGGAAGATGGGGGTAGAAGTGAGATGGGAAGGGGTATAGAGGAGGAAGAGCTAACACAAGTTCTTATCTGGCTCAAACTAAATTCTGAATTTCAGAAGAAATTTTGATTAGTGCTCATCCTGTATTTTAGATTAATATTATAGCAATAGCAATAGCAATAGCACTTACATTTATATACCGCTTTATAGCCGGAGCTCTCTAAGCGGTTTACAATGATTTAGCATATTGCCCCCAACATTCTGGGTACTGGGTATTATGAGCTACAAACATTCACTTTTCAGAGCAATGAAATACTAATATTGGTGACATCATTATTACTCAAATGGCTAGAGGCTCAGCACACAGACTGAGCGGTTCTGGCCACCACAGCTCCCCTCTCTTCCTTCTGCTGTTTACAGTGGTATGGAGAGGATTGCCCAGCTGCTGAGCCAGCCAAATGGCGGCCTGGGTCTGGCCCCACTAGGCAGCCCCCTCCACATACACTTGTGCGCGTGACACCACACGAGGGTGTGGCTCTGGCTCCAGAGGAGCCAAGAGCGAACTCCTCCCTCCCGCCCAGTTTTCCGAGCATCCAAGCAAACACTCCATCTGTTATTTCAGGCAGTGCCAGCTGCCCGATAGGACATTGCCCCATCTCTCCCTTCAGAGAGGGAGAGAAAGGGGGAAACGTCCTATCGGGCAGCTGATGTTGCCTGAAATAACTGACATGGAGTTTGCCTGGGTTCTCAGCAGCCTGGGTGGGAGGAGGGAGTTTGCTCTGTGCTCATCTGGAGCCCAAGCCACGGGGCTTCGGCGGCCCTTTTCATTTGCGGCCCGGGTTCTTTGAACCCGTTGGTACAATAGTGGCTACGCCCCTGCAGATTGCCTAATCCACATGATGAGCTGCCACCCACACATATGTTGCCACACAGTAGGCAAGTTCACACAATCGTTCTTTGGGTAAGACAAATGGCCTGTCCAAGTTTGAGAGCTGTGCACACTCCCATTTTGTGATTGTGTGTGAGTAAAAACTCGATAGGAGACACAGAAGTGATTGTCTGTGAGACTACTGCTGGGTAAGAGGGCTTTCCCTCCTCCCTCATTAAACACCTGGGTACAGCTGCCGGGTAGGACAGAACCCTCATACCCAGCACAAGCCTTGCAGACCATTGTAGGATCTTGAGACTGTTCACATGAGCAGTCAAACCCAGGTGCAGGCAGCCAAGCCTGGGCTTGGCTGCCTGTGAGAACAGCCAGGATCCATGTGGATCCCAGAGGCCCTGTGACAATAAACCCAATGCCAAGCCCAGCTCTTAGCCAAGGTCAAGGGCACAAAGGGGAAGTTTGCACCCTTGAGCTGCATAACCCAGTTGCCAGGATCGTGTGTCAGTGCCCTTCAGTTGCATAACCCAGGTGCTGGGATCATGTCTCAGCATCCATCCCCTGGGGAAATCCCCCCAGTGCACCACGCTAGGCACGCAGTGCACTGTGGGATACTAAGAGGCTGAGATAATGAGCCCCAGCCTCTGTTGCTCCATGCTGCTCCCTGCAGCGCAAGTCATATGGGTGTCTGGCTTCTGCACAGCAGGGGCTAAGAGCAGTCCAGAACCCTGCCTCCCCACCCACCCGGCTGTGTGTGTAGTTGTGTGAAAAGCCCCCTTGTGTCATATTTACACAAAAGAACTCCAGGCAGATGCAGAGCTCTTAACAAAACATTTGCACTGAGTAATAAACATGCGAAGTAAGACTAGCCAATACAGCAGCTTGACCAATTCAACAGTACAGAGTGAAACCGAGCTGCAGATTCACGACAAGAGATTGCTCCAGCCTTTCTGTGTAGGTAGGTCAAACTTCAGCCACTTAATGGTGCAGTGGGAAAATGACTTGACTAGCAAGCCAGAGGTTGTCGGTTCGAAGCCCCGCTGGTATGTTTTCCAGACTATGAGAAACACCTATATCAGGCAGCAGCGATACAGGAAAGATGCTGAAAGGCATCATCTCATACAGTGTGGGAGATGGCAATGGTAAACCCCTCCTGTATTTTACCAAAGACAACCACAGGGCTCTGTGGTCGCCAGAAGTCGACACTGACCCAATGGCAAACTATGCCTTTAGGCCAGTCTTCCACAGCACTATCAAGGGCCTCTATTTGTCCTGTTTCTTTAAAAGACTTCTTGGTTGCAAGCTTCTCTGCAGCAACCAAACTGTGTACCACCATCACTTCCCATCAGTCTTCCCTCTAACAGCAATTCCCAGATGTTGTTGGTTCCAAATCCCAGCATCCCCAGCTGCAATTGCCTGTGGCTGGGGATTATGGGAGTTGTAGTCAACCACATCTGAGAATCCTTGTTAGAGGGAACAGTGCTTCCCATGCCTCCTACCTGTGTTGTTGTTTTTTTAACTCACACATGATTACAAAATGGGAGAGTGCACAGCTCCTGAGCTTGAGTGGGATACTTGTCTTACCCCGTTGTTGCTCATGACAACTAGCCTCATACCAGCTATCCTATGGAGCAACAGAAAGAGGCTTCTGCATGGTTACTGTCACAACTATCATCAAAAAGACTGGCACCTTTGGGGAGCTGCTAAGGGTCCAGGGCCTTCAGAATAGCCCACTACTAAGCCCCAAGATCACCTCTGAATCCATAAGCTCTGTGCACTGATGGTGGAGCATCGGAGTGGCTCATTGCCACTTCCTCTCTCCCATCCTATTCACCAAGTTAAGACCTGCCACGCACTGTCATCCATGGCCCCCTCATATAGGAACATAGGATTATTGGAAGCTGCCATATACTGAGTCAGACCATAGGTCCATCTCGCTCAGTATTGTCTACACAGACGGGCAGTGGCTTCTCCAAGGTTGCAGGCAGGAATCTCTCTCAGCCCTATCTTGGAGATGCCAGAGAAGGAACTTGGAGCCTAGATGCTCTTCCCAGAGCGGCTCCATCCCCTGAGGGGAATATCTTGCAGTGCTCACACTTCTAGTCTCCCATTCATATGCAACCAGGGCAGACCCTGCTTAGCTAAGGGGACAAGTCATGCTTGCTACCACAAGACCAGCTCTCCTCCCACACACTTTTTTGTGGGAGGCATCCAGATTTGAGGGGGCCATGGATGACAATTTGCAGAAAGCCCTCTGAAATATAGAACCAGCCTTGCTTTCTGTAATGTGTGCCCTTCCCCCCACCCCACCCTCACCCCCTCATCAGTCATGGTGGAAACTTGAAAGGTTGCTGGCTGGATATTTTTGGCACAAGGTGAATCAGTACCCTTTAATCTGCCACAAATCTGAGCATTCTAGCTTCTTGCTTATCTCCATCCCTCTTCTTATTTCCTCCCCCACAACTCTTTGACTGGCCTTATCCCTGCTTAACCTCTGTTGTAGGTAAGGAGACACTGTTAATCAATGCTTACATTGTGTAGGCCTCTTAAAAAACAGCATTCAAAACCTGCCAAAGTAAGAATGTGGAGGGTAATCTACTGTAATCTTCTCAGCGCTTGGAACCCTTTTGATTAAAATGATAAGGCATCTGGAGAAGAAAACTCATCTTCTATGATAGTGTTATTTTAGTTGCAAGCACATTGAACTGGAGAGATAGAATTGTCTTCCTTTATACAAGCGAAACATACTTCTGAAAGAACCAACTTTTATTCCATTAAATGTTTCGAAGCACTAAACAAATCACTGGCTTCTTCTTGATTTTGTATCCCTTTTTGCTACAATGCAGTTGAATTGCATAAAATAATGGCATCCTTTTTTAAAAAGTATAACCTGCTTTTCATTTAAATTGAATCCGCCTTTATGGAGGATAGGTCTATCAAATGAAGATGGACTTATGAACCGCAATCCTGTATGTACTACCCCATCAGAAGTTCATCTGGCAGGGACAGAGGAGAGGGGTTATTGGGTGTGTGTGTGTGTGTGGTAGTGACCTCTGCATTGTGGAACTCTCTACCCCATGAGATTCAGTTAGCTCTTTAACCGTATTCAGACACTATGGGTGGCTTCATGGATAACACAGCACCTGAGGTTGCCATAAGCAACACAGCCCAGGAGCTTTATTTCCACTCTTGGCAACAATATGCCAAGACTGGGTATGGAACTGGACATCTGTCCCTTAGATTCTGGTTCCATGCTGCAAGTAAGGCAGGGAGGTCATTCACACAATAGAAAACTGTGTCCTACCCAGGTTTGGAAATTGTGTGTGCACCCAATTTTTGGTTGTGTGGAAGCAAGGTTAGAAGAAAACCTGGGTAGAAGTGGTTATGTGGAAGCAAGGTAGGAGGAAAACATGGATAGCTTTTCCTCCTATCTTGCTTCCACACAATCACTTCTACCCAGGTTTTCATCCAACCTTGCTTCCATACAACCAAAAATTAGGAGCACACACAGATCACAAACCTGGGGGAAACACAGTTCTCGATTGTGTGAATGACCTCAGGATATACTGAGATTGGTGGGTTAATATGACATGCTCAATTTTGGCATATCATAGCTGAGACTGGAAGTAGGGCTCAAGCATATAAAGCCACCCTATATTGTACATGTCTTCAAATGTCTGTACACATAAATATGTTTTTGTTTGAATAGCTATATCTGCATTCTTTTTAAAGGAGAACCTGGGCATAGGCCCCCTGAAATTCAGGATATAGATAGGAAGTATCTACAGGTGAAACTCAGAAAATTAGAATATCGTGCAAAAGTCCATTAATTTCAGTAATGCAAATTAAAAGGTGAAACTGATATATGAGACAGACGCATTACATGCAAAGCGAGATAAGTCAAGCCTTAATTTGTTATAATTGTGATGATCATGGCGTACAGCTCATGAAAACCCCAAATCCACAATCTCAGAAAATTAGAATATTACATGGAACCAAGAAGACAAGGATTGAAGAATAGAACAATATCGGACCTCTGAAAAGTATACAGTGTACTGTGCTTGATTGGCCAGCAAACTTGCCTGACCTGACCCCATAGAGAAGGATGAGAGACATGAGACCAAACAATGCAGAATTGCTGAAGGCCGCTAATGAAGCATCCTGGTCTTCCATAATACCTCATCAGTGCCACAGGCTGATAGCATCCACGCCACGCCGCATTGAGGCAGTAATTGCTGCAAAAGGGGCTCAAACCAAGTACTGAATACATATGCATGCTTATACTTTTCAGAGGTCTGATATTGTTCTATTCTTCAATCCTTGTCTTCTTGGTTCCATGTAATATTCTAATTTTCTGAGATTGTGGATTTGGGGTTTTCATGAGCTGTACGCCATGATCATCACAATTATAACAAATTAAGGCTTGACTTATCTCGCTTTGCATGTAATGCGTCTGTCTCATATATCAGTTTCACCTTTTAATTTGCATTACTGAAATTAATGGACTTTTGCACAATATTCTAATTTTCCGAGTTTCACCTGTATATCCTGGAGCTGCACCTGCAGTCAACATAACATGGTACAGCTGGACATGCTTACAGATCTGTACCTGTGTACACTCTCCGCTTGCTGTACAAGTGTTGAACATAACATTTGAATAAGGCACCTATCTCTCAATATTTCAGCAGTTGGATGAAAGCTGGCTTCTCCACCAGACCCCTGTTGATCTCCTTTTCCTTGACGTGCTTTCAAATTGAACTGTGTGTTGTTATTTTTATATTGTGGTTTATTGAACGGTTTTAATTTTGACAGTAAGCCATCTTGAATCTATCTGAGAAATGTGGGCTATATATTTTGAAAATACATACACACGTAATATAGACATCAGGAAAGCCTGAAAGTGGGGGAAAGTAGGAGACCGCTCTCTCTCATTGGTGTTTCCTAGCACCGAAAATGACTAGCATGGTGTACAGAATTTAAAAGCAAAGAAAACAAGAAAAGCTAGCCATATAAAAATGTAACCATTTTGAAGGCCATTAAAGCTATGTGAAAAGGATAGATGCTAAAAATGACACCAGGGTCCTGCCTGGTGGACCTCCCTAGACAGACTATTATGAAATTCTGGTACTAAGACAAATGCTACTCCTGGCAGCCTCGTGCTATCTTTGTAACCTCCCATCCGCAAGTTCAATCAACATATGGATGTAAGAATCATGTCAGCTCGCCCCATCCTCTGATGTGCCTGCTGGCCTCATACCCTTGGTGGCCTCATGTTCAGCATTAGTGAGAAAGGGGACCTGCTTGCATACAGGTGTGCCCACATGGGCCCCTTTCTTGTTAGAGTGTGCACCTGCTGGGAGGCTTGGCCAGCAGGACCACTGGCACCGGGTTGGGGTGAGTGGGAGTATTGGTGTCAGTGGAAGGGGCAGTGGGTGTGGCCCTACATTTCCCCATGCATTCACAGAATGTGTGGGAGGTACTGAGAAGAAGTGGGCTCCTGATGTAGCTTTTCTAATTGACAGCACGCAGAGCAATACTTCCCCGGCTGATCTCCAAACACAAGAAGGAACCTAGAGAAGTAGGTGAGTCTTAAGATAAGCCAGTGCTGCCTGCGTGTTCATTTGCTTACCTGTGGCAGCCTTCCAGGGCACATGGATGTCCATTGCCTAGTAAGGCAACAGACCCCACACTGAAGGTGTGCTGCATCAGAGGTGCATGCTGCAGCCTGTAACTAGCAACTCTAGACAGTCATGGTCAGGCCGGGACCCAGATTGTGTTTGAGTGTAGATCTGGATCTTGTTGCCCTATATGTTTGTGAGATATCTGCATGGGTTGAATGTGAGACGATGTTGGTCCTGGGTCTTGTCCTGGGTGCGTCACACAGTATGTCTGAATCAACAGAGGTGGGGAAAATGTATGCAGGTTTATCTTTCCTACGTGCTTAATTCCTTGACCATATGTAAGTGCATTATTTAATACTCTGGTCTGTGACTTGGCTCATTTTCTTGAGCTATCTTCTCTACATATAGACTATTTCCTGCTTCCTGGTTGTGATACAGCTGCCATCTGGATATGTATGGATGTACTGTTTGGTGGCAGAAGACTAGTAAACACATGCATTAGCTATGTATCATAGATCAACAGAACACTTGAGACACGTTCCAGTCCCAAATTTACACAGGCTCCCTTCACTGAACCCATCCCAGATGTACATTTTTTATTATTACAG
This sequence comes from Hemicordylus capensis, assembly GCF_027244095.1. Lineage (NCBI taxonomy): Eukaryota > Metazoa > Chordata > Lepidosauria > Squamata > Cordylidae > Hemicordylus > Hemicordylus capensis. The sequence goes on from NC_069658.1 coordinate 32,740,200, forward strand.
AGAAACCTTTATTTCTTTGATCCCAATATACCAGATTTTCTGGATAGCGTTCACAGAACCACAAGTTCAGCCATTTTGCTTCCCCGTCCTGCTCTTGACTGCTGTTCCGGGCATATGCTGTGTGACTCATGCAGAAAAATCACTTCCTGTATCCCAAAAACTGTTCTGTGTGTTCATGTACCAACATTTTTGTCCATCACCTTCTGCATCCTAAAGCTGCATGTTTGGTGTTGTGAAAATTTATTTTAGCAGCTTTTGTGACAATGTGCTTTGTGCCAGACAATCATCTAATCTGGGCTGACGCCCCCCGCCCCGCCCCATTAGTCCTGATAATCTAGATTTCTCTATATTTTAAGATTTGTCCGCTCTACAGGGATTGCTAGCGGGTTGCAGGGCACTTCAGTCAATTCTACCGTAGATACCAATCCGAATCTTTCTGGTCTTGAGTATCAGGTGATCTCACAAGAATCAGTGCTGTGTCCCTGCCTGGTATAACTCTTCAAGATTTGCACTGCTAAATATGGGCAGTTCAGTGCTGAGGATATCACAAGAATATCCCTCTGTAATTTCAGAAGGTCTTCTGCTGTTCCCTTTGTTCCAGGTATGGGCTACTTCTTCAGCTGCAGTGGCTGGACCTTGCCAGTACCTGGTCTTGTGCTCTTGAAAAATGGCATAAATCAAAAACGCTGATTTCAGGATATTGTCCTTAGCTATTTGATTCACTCAGCCATTTTGTTTGGCAAATTATCACAGGAATGTCCTTTCTCAGGTTCAAAAATCTGGAAGCATTTACAGCGGGAGCTACATCAGTGATTTTCTTCCAATTTGAAGGATACGAACTTTGCTGCAAAATATTTACTATCTGACCAGAAAAAAAACACAACTTTGTGATTTTTTGGGGGGGAGTGGAGGATGGGTGGAAGAACAACCTCTATGTGTTCTATTTGAAAGATTGTATATTTAATAGACAGGTATGGCAAGAAAAGATTTGAAAGTAGGTCACCATTAAGGTGCTCTACATTTTGCCGGCAAGAAAGCCAGAACATGGCTAAGGGATTGCACCCAATTGTTTCCCTAGCTATAGAAAGTAGTTAAGTCATCTTAAGCTCACAGTTTCACCAGCTTGCCCTGTTTAGTATCAATCTCTAAAGCTTGCTTTCAGCAAGCAGGAGCCTGGGTAATTTTCAGCCCTGAGCACAGACTGTGAGATGCTGCGATCACTTTGACACACAAAGGGAATATTTGCTACCTACTGCCATTAAAATAAGTCATCTTGTCTTGCATACTGGTCAGCTTCATCCTCTAAAGTGCAGATATACGAGCTGGGAAGTTTTCCAAAAACATCTTTATGAAGCTAAAGCACTCAAGAAGATCATGCTGCATTAAGCAAAGTTGTTCTGCTTAAAGCTACCTTGTCAGCATTTAAGAGAGACCTATAGAATATCCTTGCCGTATTACACAGAATGTGAAGTAAAGGCTCTAGAGCTAACCTACAGCTGATGCATTTGCCCTTCAACTGGACTCCAGACCCAACACCATTGTTGATTCTATTACAAAGAGCTATTCATGCATTATATTGTACATACATACAGGTGTCTGAACACATATACCTGTTTTCATGTGAATTAAAGGTAAAGGTAAAGTGTGCTGTTGAGTCTGTGTCGACTCCTGGTGACCACAGAGCCCTGTGGTTATCTCTGGTAGAATACAGGAGGGGGTTACCATTGCCATCTCCCATGCAGTATCAGATGATGCCTTTCAGCATCTTCCTATATCGCTGCTGCCCAATAAAAGCGTTTCCCATCGTCTGGGAAACATACCAGCAGGGATTCGAACCAGCAACCTCTGGCTTGCTAGTCAAGTCATTTCCCTGCTGTGCCATTAATGGCTGTCTCATGTGAATTACTATGAATTTATTCATTTTAGAAGTAAATCTGAGGATTGGACTCCTCAAAACTGTAGAGTATCGATTGTGCATACTACTGTATGTGTATTGAACATAACATATGAATAACCAAGCATGTAGAGTTCCACTGTCTGAATACACTGAAAACAGATAGTATACATATAATGAAATATGTTGTGAACCCTTCTTGACATACACAGGGTGAGTAAACATGTGCAGAGGATCATGCATGTTCTATAAGTTCACTTGAGTTTGCAAAGATACATGTTGTACAGGCTCTCTCCATATTTTTTTAAAATTTATCTATCATATTTATAAACCACCTGATATGTATATCTCTACGCAGTGTACACAATTTAAAACAGAGTAAAAACAATTAAAACAATATATATATATTGTTTGTTTATTTATTTATTTATATTTAAGATTAAGAACCAGGGGAAAGGATGGTTCTCAATCGCAGGGAGTCATCCCTACAAACGGAATTGCAATTAGCCCCAAAGCTCTCCTCACTGATTGTGAGAATAGCTTCATTATGTGCCTTGACTCCGTGTAGATGATCACGAGAACATGGACAGATCTCCCCTCTACATACATTCACTCATCCTGGATATGTCATAAGAGAAGAGCCCAGTTCATAAAACATCTTCCCCACATTCAAGTGAATGTGTGAATGGAGATCAGGATTGCATCCACTATGTCTCCCTCTGACCACAATCCTGAGCAGCTACATTCACTGAGGCTGTCCTCACACACAGCTTAAACTGGGCTAGGGATGCCCAGCCCAGGTTACGGTGTGTATGAGAACTGCTGGGATTGGGCTTGAACCCGGCAGAGCAGTGCCGGCTAGCCCCACTATTTACTCCAGGTGTTAGCCAAGGTTGAGCAAGCGAGTGCTCCTGTACCCCTGGCTACTTGCTTGTGGGTGAGCATGGGGTGCTTCCAGCCCAGCCACACATAGATGGATGTCTAGAGCACCTGTCTCTTGGGGGAATCCCCCCATGCAGCAGGTGTGTTGCATGCTACATTGTGGGCTTCACAAAGGCCGGGACTCATATCAATTCACCTTGCTCTGTGCTCCACGGAACAGGGCTGATCATGTGGGAATGTGGAGCGTGTTCCCACCAACAAAACAACAATCGTCTGGGGGATAGGCAAGATTTGGGAAGCCTTCCCCCCACCTGCCTGCACAGTAGTTGTGTGAATGACCCCACCATTTGTATGAAAGGGGTTGAGATGTGTGCATGGAGGGGTAATTCACACAATTTAGAATGCTGGATTGGCCAGGGTTCCAAATAACATTGATAGGCCCAATGAGGATATAGCTTTGCCCCTTTAATGCAAATGCTGAACACGTGGCTGCTTGGGAACATGGCCTTTGGGCTCATTGGTATTGTGGGAACATGGCTAGCAGACACAGAGGCTATTCTCACGACCACTGTAAAGCGGGCTAAGGGAGCCCAGCCTGCTTTCCAGCAGTTGGGAGAACCACCAGGTGAGCCCGGTGGTTCAGCAGCAACTAGCCCGCCCAAATACCCCTCCCCTCAAATGAGGTTAGTGGATCAAGCATTCCACTACCCTGGTTTTGGTGATCGTGTTTTGCTGCCATGGCGACATATGTGGTTGTTGTGTGCCGCTGCTCCGCGCCATGGCGACACACAACTAGACCCCTGGCAGTGAAGCTAGAACAAGCCTCCCGGTGTCGGGGTCCCCTCAGAATGCCCCACGCACTTGCATGGGGCATGCTGAGACTTCTGGGGGCCAGGCAGCCCCGATCTCCACCTCCCCAACTGGCTCCATGATGGAGCCAGTAATCATGTGGGCTGCCCAGGGACAGCTCGGCAATCATCTGCAGGAGGGGTAAGTTAACCCGCTCTCCCTGCAAACCCATCTGAAGGTCTTCTCACTGACCATGAGAAGAGCTTCACACTCACCATCTTGCTCTCTCCTCACATGTTCACTGAGCATCAGGGGCGAGGGGCTGTTTTCTGAGGAGGCATAAAATAAATGATGTTTTCCAGTTAAAATTGTATATGTCCTTTGCACACTTCTCTGAGAGGAAATCACACTGAATTCATAGATGCAACTGCAGCTCAATGGTAGACAGGGGTGGATTAAGCTTTCTACTGCCCATAGGCAAAAAGGCTTTTGCCTCCCTTTCACCTTCTTAAAAAACCGCTGCTGCATAGCAGGATGGGACATGGTGGCAGTTGGAGTGGCTGCAGGGAGCAGGGTGAGGAGGAATTTCCCCCTTTTGCCCTCTAAAAATGGGATGGGGTAGCTGTGGGGAGCATGGGGGGCAAGGAGGGGAGTGTTCCCCCTTTTACTTTTTTTTAAGGTCGCTGCTGTAGCCCCCAGAGAGGGGCAGCAAAATCTGAGGAGCACAACATTTTCTGCTCCTCAGATTTTACCGCCGTAGGCAAATGCCTACCCTGCCTCACCATTAACCTGTCACTCCGTTAATCTGCCATCTGTTTTGTGTGGAGAAGGTCCCAGGTTCAATCCCTGGCATTTCCCCGAGGACCTGAAACTGTGGAAAGCTGCTGCCAGTCAGTATAGATGGACCAAGGGTTGGACTTCATAAAAGTTGTAGTCTTATACCAAGTCATAATCCTATGTCCCTATGAAACACAGTGTAATCCTCTGTTCCTATAAGACTTCTTACATCTTTGTTCCTACTTCTGCATTGTGTAAATACACATAGGATTACATTGTCAATATTCTAATAAAGCAATAATTACCATTTTGGAAGAATATTAAACAATATTGAAGTGTTGCTTTCTCCATGGAGCAAATAATTACATTTCCAATAATCGCTGTGTTCACAACTGGATCATGTCGTTAGCAAACTCAATTAAGTCCCAGTGAATTTCAGTGATTTAACTGGTACGCAGTGCTGTACAGGGGGGATGGAGTACATGCGTCCAATCAGGAGAATGAGTTGTTCCTCCGGGACTTGCAACGTGGTCTTCAGAAAGTGCTATCTGGGTAGGGGAAGTGGGGCTAAACAGAGGTTCGCCTGACTTCTGTGGCAGGAGAGTGTGGGTGTTGGGTAGGTAAATTCAGTACCGGTGTTTGACTGGAGAGCCAGTTGGGGTGAGGGTGGGGTCAGGGAAAAGGCCTTCAGGGTTTTGGCAGCTCAGAGGGCTGGGAATGGCCCCCACTCAGGGGCTGGCACAACTTACCGGCTCAGAGTTTTGGCGGCTTGAGTTTGGGGTGGATCGGGCCGCTCCTCCCCCTCAGCGGGGGAAGCCTCACAGCGAGAGGAGGTCAGGAAATGGAGCCTGACCACATCAGGACCTGGCCTTTGCCCTGGTGTGGAATGGCCCTCACTAGGAGGAGCCACCACACAGGAGGAGTACCCACACTCTGGTTAGTTAGGGACCTCGTTGCAAGTTTGTTATCCTCTGTACAATAATAAAAGTGGCCCTTATTTACTTTCACTAAATGTGTCCTGTCTTCATTGGGGCCTGGGGGTGCAATGTGAATTTGGACTGAAACATTTTGTCTGATATAAGATATTTGGAAAGATTGTTTCACAAAATTACTAGTGGCCCTTTAAAAAACATTTTCTGTAAAAAGACATTTGTTTAATTTGCTCATGTAATGATGACAATGAAACATTTTAACAGAGTCTAAGAGCCAGTAGCCAAAGATTTGGCTGGCTATTTCAAATCAATACGTGATGTCAGCCTTCCTGACTTTTGCAGTTGTGTCCATCTGCAGTTCTCTTGTTCGCCCATGTTCTATCCTAGTTTTCTCTCCCTTTTGAAACTCCATTCTGTGGCCTTTCCCAGTTCTCTTTTGGACAACTCCTTCTACCAAGTTCTGAGCTAAGCCATTCTGCTTCCTTTTGCCTGGTGCCTTGTACTAATTGCGCTGTCCTATGTCTATGCGGCTTGTTCTTCTTCTCTTTTCCTATGCTCCTCCTCCTGCCTTGCTTCTTTCTACGATCTGAGTGCTCTGGCCAATAGCAGCCAGAGATCATTCATACCACAGCAACTTGACTAAAGGGAGCCAGAGACACTTCTGTCTGCCAGACTTCACTGTGGCATTTGGGCAGCTCAACCAATCACTGCCAAAGGCTTCAACACCATTGAAACATCTCTTATTATTTATGGTGCGGTCACATTTGGAGTGCAGTGTACCAGTGACATAGTGAGGGCATAGGCATCCTGTGTTCTGACAGGCACCTGCCCTGCCCACATATTGGGGGAATGCTACCTACCCTGGAGGCAAGGGCCAGAAACCCAACTGTGGGTGGGAAGGTGATGAGAGTGGAGAATTTCACTTAACCAGCAGCAAATTTAGCTGCCACTGGTATCTTAAATGCCAAAAGGAGGACCCGGCACCCAGTGGGGAGGCTGCACTGCCCCTCACTGCTCAGTTGATCTCCGTGCTGCAGAGGTAGGTAGGTAGGGAGCCTCCTCCTTCACTGTGTTCAAGATACCGGTGGTCACTAAACTTGGCTCCAGTTAATTGAAATTCCCCACCCTTGCCCCCAGGCAAAGGAGGAGAGAGGAAGGGAGAGGAGGCAAACTGGCAGACCTAAATGGTGCCAGGTGGCCCTTAGAACCTGTGTGATCAGTTACAGCTCTGCCCCTGCTGTATGCCATTTTGGTCACTGCAACTTAAGAAGGACATTGTAGATTTGGAAAAGGTGCAAACGTGGGCAACCCAGATGATCAGGGGGCTGGAGCACCTTCCTTATGAGGCGAGACTACAGCACCTAGGGCTTTTTAGTTTGGAGAAGAGGCAACTACGGGGAGAATTGATAGAGGTTTATAAAGGTATGCATGGAGTAGAGAGTGTGAACAGAGCAAAAGATTTCTCCCTCTCTGACAACATTTGAACCAGGGGTCATCCTATGAACCTGATTGCCAGGAAATTTAGGAGCAACCAAAGAAAGTACATTTTCACACAGTGCATAATTAATCTATGGAATTCTCTGACATGGGATGTGGTGATGGCCTCTAGCTTGGATGGCTTTAAAAGGGGCTTAGACAAATTCATGGAGGAGAGGTCTATTGATGGCTACTACTCTGAGCGCTATAGGCCACTTCCAGCCTAATAGGCAAGATGCCTCTAAATACCATTTGCAGGTAAGGGTCTGACCAAACCGGGTCCAGTCCAACCATCAAGACAGGCTGAGCTGGGGTTCTTCAGGGCATAAGGGGAATCCAGCCTGGTGGTAAAAGAGTGGGGAGCACACTGCTTGGGGTCGCCAGGAGGGTGAGTGGTGGTAAGCGCAGGTGCCAGCAGCCATGCCAGCCAGGTAAGCAGCTTTCTTACTCGCTACTGCCCCACCCGACCCCCTATTGTGCCAAACTGGTACACCTGAACCGGGTCTGGTTCAATTCGATCACAGACCAAACCACCTGCAGTTCAGTTCACGACTGAAATGACAATCCAGGCCTGGTTCAAGATGAACCGGTTCAGCACGAACTGTTGGTGCACACCCCTAGTTGCAGGGAAGCAACAGCAGGAGAGAAGGCATGCCCTCACCTCTTACCTGTGGGTTTCTCAGAGGCATCTGGTGGACCACTGTGTGAAACAGGATGCTGGACTAGATAGGCCTTGGGCCTGATTCAGCAGGACTGTTCATATGTTCTTGTTACGTTTAGAATAGATATGACAGATTTTCAGACACAAAAAATTCAGAGAAGGTTCCAACATCCATTAAAGGCATTGTTCTCTCCTGTTGTGTTGCATGTCTTCCTTTTTTGACTCTCCAACTACATCTCGTCATCCCCAGCCACAATGGGAGCTGGAGTTCAACAACGTCTGGAAAGCCAAGATTGCCTACCTCTGATCAACACACTACCAACCCGTGTTAATTGTAAAAACTTTGTACCAATGCAAGAAAAGGGAAGACATGCCACGCTACAGGTGAGAACAATGACTTTAATGGTATAGATGGATTTTAAAGACTCAAGAACGGGTCCAGATGATAGTGTCCGAATCAGTTTCACTATGAAACATATCAGCTGAAGCTTAACTTGTTCCTCGAAATCCCTGCTTCTTCACAAACTCCTTAGGCGGATGTTTAAAACTAGAGCTCAGCATGTCTTGCCAAGGTTCTGTATAAATTGCATGATTTATACTACTATTAGTATTCGGCTAACGCTGATTTCATGTTATTAAAGCAAAAGCATTAAAAGAATGGTGGTAAGCTCATTTTTCTGAAACATAAAATGTAGTTTGAAGCTAGGATTTGCCAAAAAACATAAACTAGGGCCTTCCAGGGGAGGTTTGTCTTTTGCGGCAAAAACAATTAAGTGGCACATTAAAGACAAAGTCATTTATTTTAGCATAAGATTTTAAGGACTAGAACCCAGTTCATCAGATACATCCAAAGAAGTGGGCTCTAGCCTATGAAAACTTATGCCAAAATGCATGTGGTAGTCTTTAAGGTGCCACAAGACTCTTTGGCGATGAAGTATGATGTTTGTTAGTGAAATCCACTGAACCTAAGCATGACTTCAGTAAATTACGGTGAAAATTAAAGTCTTCGGAGAATGAGAAATACTTGGAGCAAATATATTTGTGGTCCTGGCTCACCTTGCTCATTGCTTGCCTCTCCTGCCTCTCCTGTGGCTGTGGAGGGAGAGAGACAGCGCCCCCCCCCCCGTGCCCCGCGGCCACAGTAGCACCCGCCCTTGGCAGTGGTAAGTGCGATCATATATATATATATATATATATATATATGAATGAGAGATATATATATCTCCGTGTCTGGTATCCCTGAACTGGCCTCAAACCTGGCCCAGGGGTTTGTCTCGACCTTCAGTCGAACGATGTCAGTTCGAGCTCAAACCGGCTCAACCTCAAGCCAGTTTGCACATCTCTACTGCCACCAGCCCTTTAAACAGAGCTGCACAACTTTGGACCTCCTGCAGACATTGGACTACAACTCCCATAACCCCTATTGGCCACTGTGGCTGAGGATGATGGGAGTTGTAGTTCAGCATCTGCAGGAGTGCTGAAGTTGTGCAGCCCTGCCTTAAAAGATCCTTAGAAGGGCTCAAGGAGCCAGAAGGGGAAGAGAGAAACAGGATAAAAACTATCCAGATGGATGAAGACCTGGCCCTCCACGAGAAGGTAGGGAAGAGACTCAGCAACACAGGTTGGAAGGCCCATCTCAGGCTGCTGGGGTTATGACCACAAAACAGGGCATAGAGAAGGAAAGGCCCAGGGAAGGAACAACCTCACTCTCACACTAAGGAAGATAACTGAGGAGAAAGAGGTGATCTGGGACTCAGCAGTATAGGCTGGGAAGGCCACCTCAGGCTGCCAGGAAGAGGGGCTTCCACCAGAATGCAAAGCCTCAGAAAAGGCTCAGAGAAGGAGCATCTACACACACACACACACACACACAGCTGAGAAAGAGAGAGCTAGGCATTGGAGACAGGAGGGACATGGAGCAAGGCTTTCCCCCTCAGTACTGTGCTCCTCATGGAGAAAGGAGGGAAGACCTGAGACTGCACTTAGTTTGGTGGTGCATTAAAAGTTGTAGAAACCTTAACTCTGGGCTTGTGCCTTGTTTATGGACATGGACCTCCCCAGCCCCTGTGATGTAAAGTTATCCCCTTAACTCAGAGTAGACAATTTTGGATCGGAAGTCATTATATAGATTAGAGGGAAGAGCTTAGAACCTGGACTGTGACAAATACTGGAAGGGACCAGAAGGCTGCAGACCAGTTGAAAAGTTTTTCACTGGACTGGCATCTCTACCATCAGCCAGCCCCATCTCCAGCTCCTTTTGCCCACTTTCTAGAGATAGGAGTTGGAACCTAGACTATAACTGCCAGGAGCCAGAAGAGATTACCATAAACACCTCCACATTACCCTAAAATATTGTGAGCCTCTTCTCACCAGCAGTGAGAAGGGATCGTGAGTGGGCTGTGGGGAAGTTGGGTTAAACCTACCTTCCACACAGACGATTGTCTCCCCTTCCCTGGGTGGGGACATTGCCCGCCCAGATGATCTGCGGCTGCTCCCAGCAGCTCTGAGGGTTGGGTGCTGGGACATGCCACCGCAATCACACACCCCACCCCCAGAGCTCCAATAATGCATCGTGTGAGGGATCCTCCATTATGAGGATCCTCCTCCCCTCCCTGAGTATGCCAGCCTTTTTTTTTTTTTTTTTGCTAACACATGAGCAAAAAAACCCCATGGTTAATGGAGCGCTCACTCCCTTAACCTTGTTTTCAAGGGAGGCTACTTAGGCGGGTTTGCTGCTGTGTTGCCGCTGGGATCGGCCCTATCTCGGTGGTTCACACCAATGTACAAAAACAGGCTGGGCTCCCTTTGCCAGGTGTTGCGCGCATGTGTGAATAACCTCTGTGTCTTTTTTGGATTAACTGTGAACTGCTTTGGGAGTAAATCTGGACTGGAAAGTAGGGTAACATGTGATGCATAAGCAAGCACATACATACATACAAAGAGAAACAATGTAATGTTCATCATCTCAGAAGAGTAGGAAATGATCAAGACATGCTAGATTTTTAGGAGCATCAATAAACTTTGTTTCTGTGATCATCACACTGCAGTGGATGCACTGAGTGGATATTTACGATCCAGGTTCAAGTTTCATCCCAAACCATAAGGCTGTCTGGATATGCTAGGCAAGTCCATTTCTTTCTTACCCTAATCCATCAAGTGGAGGTAGAACGTCACCCTCCTAGTTCCAGATCAGTGCTAGATCAAAGTGTCATTTTTGTGATGTGGTAACCACCCCAAATCAGAAGTGTCATTTCTCATGGCAACTGTTCACCATGGTAATACTGGTATTAATCACCCAAGTCAACCCCTGTGTTTTTGGAGCGATGGGTATGACTGAAATCAGAGTATCCCAGTGGCATAGCCACCAAGGGCATGCAGTGCAGCCGGGCTGCAGGTGCCCATGAGTACCTGCTGGTGCCTGGGGATTGTGCTCGCCACTTCCTAGGATGCTCACCCCCACCTATACGGTCTCCCACTGCCACCACACTGCCACCAGGCTTGGCTAATGCCAACTTCACACTCTCATGTCCCTGACTCCCTGATCCTAGCAAAAACCAGTGGTCCCTTTAAGCAGTCCTTTTCTCACTGGCAGCTGGGGCAAGCGCAGCTTGGCAAGTGAGCAGGCAGCAAGCAGCAAGCAAAGGGGGACAGGGGACAAGCAGTGAGTGAAGGGCGGCGGATGGCAAGCAAAGGGAGGTCAGTGGAGATCTGATTTTGCCCCCTGACCACCTCCAACCATGCATGCCACTGAAGCATTCTCATGGCTGTCACCTCGTCACCACAGCAGCTACCCCTATGGAATGATGCCCACCTTGTTATAATCAGCTTGGCTTTCAATAATCTTTAAGTGATTCTAATGGTTATTAAATGAGTTTTATGTTAATACTGTAATTGGTTTTATTTTATTTTTATGTCAATATTTTCAATGGTTTATTTTGGATTGTGAATGCCCTGAGCCATTTTTGAATGGGAGCTATGTACATGAAATCAGATGAAATGAAATGTAAGGATGAATGAATGAATGAATACATAAATAAATAAAATTATGATTTTTGGCTTCTACAATATAACCATAGCATATAAACCAGACTTCATATGTCTGGTTCTTACAGTATCATTTCTCAGGTAAATTTAATTCATGTTCTAATTTATAATTATATCATCTGCTTCAGCCTTCTGGTTTTTGCTATGAGTGGTGGGGTGGGGACAAACAAACAGATTCAGCTTGGTAGACATTAGCCAGGTTGCAAATATCTTTTTGTACATTTCTTTCCTTGAACCCTTATGCCTGAAGAAGACATCTTTATAACTTAGACTCCTGATTCCATTATTCTAAAGACTGGAGGCTCCTCTCCAAGATATTGGGGCAATTCACATGACCTACCAGAAAGGTGGGTGGGTGAGGGAAGCTTCGCAAACCTTGCCTTCCCCCCAGATGATCATCCTTTGCTTGCTGGGAATGTGGAACACACTCAGACAGGTTCCGCACTGCTCCATGCAGCACGGAGGTGGTGCAATGGGGGATTTTGTGTCAGTGCGAGCTGCAAGTAGCCCATGCTGACCCATGATCCTGGCAGCTTGGTTAAGGGTGCATTTGCACCCTTTACCATGGCTATGAACTGAGTGTCAGAGCTGAGTTTGGCGTAGCAGCACTGCCAGGTTCTGTCAAGATTGGCTTCCTAAGCCTGAGTTGGCTGCTCGTAAGAACAGCCTCATTCTCTCCTTTCTTCCATGTTATTCATTCTGCAGGATCAACCCTGCTGCTAAGACAGTGATCTACTGAGGCTATTCTGATGATTAGCCTAAATCTGGCTAGGGGAGCCTAGCCCGATTTCAGCTGACTGTATAAGCCAGTAGGCTCGCAGGTGAGCCTGGTAGCTCCCAGGTGGTTAACCCGCTTAAGTACCCCTCCCCTTAAACCGGGTTTGCGGAGCGAGCGCTCTGCAAACCCGGTTTTCAAAATTGTGAGTAGCCACGGTGTGGCTCCATGGCACGGCTACTCATGAGTAGACCCCCAGAGGAGAGGCGAAAAGCTGCCTCCCGGTTCCGGGGGTCTCTCCAGTATGCCCTGCACACTTGCGCAGGGCATACTGGAGCTTCCGGGGGCTGCGCGGCCCCTGAATTTCCCAGCCCCCGCCGGCTCCATCACGGAGCCGGCAGTCATGTGGGTGGCCAATCCGGCTGCCCACGGCTCCCGCCCTTCTCATCTGTGGGGAGAGCGGGCTTAGCCCACTTTCCCCATAAACCCAGCCGGATCTGGGGACCCACCTCACAGTTCTATAGCTGCTCCCCTCATATACATAAAGCATTCTTATGTTTGTTTAACTAAGCTTTATTCAGAAACAACTCAATTCTTCTCCTCCCCCCCCCCCGCTTTTCCTTTCAGACTCACCACCACATACACACTCTAATCTACAGGATCCCCACAGATACAAACTTATAATTAACAAAATGTGAAAGGATTGCTAGACAGAACACATCTACCTCCCTCAGAGGGCCGTTTGGAGAATAAAGTGGAAAACAAGAACTGTTAGGACTTTGTTCCTTGAAAGATTGTCTAGAAATACAATATGACAAAAGTAACCTATTTCATAAGGCTTATTAATGGCAAAGTAGGTGGAAAGCTTGGTAAATAATCCAACTAGCTCTTCCTTCTCCTTGATGTAGCCATGTTTGAAAAATGAAATCACTTCGATTTCATGAACTAATCCTTTTGGGAAGTGGGGGCTGTGTTAAGAAGGAGAGAGTTCGTCATTTACAAAGCGATTCTTCCAACCTGACAGAGGACTTCATCTTCTGAAACATCTGAAGATTTGCTTAATATTTCTTTGTGCCCATTTAGTCACTTAAACATCATCTTGAGGTTTTGTGTTTGTAAAACTTCGCCCTTTTCTGTTTCTCTGGCCTTTTCTTTGCCGTGGCTTTAATGAATGGATTATGATGGTCAGTTTGTAATACCATGAATGAAAGATTTAGGACCTGTAATCTTAAGAACACTTCTTGGCGCCAGTAGACAAACAATGCACTCCCCAACATATTATCTTAGCCTACTAAGCTTTCACTTCTTACCTGGCTTTCAAAGAATACCAGTCCATCCAATAGGAGCCTGAACTCTTTAAGAAGGTAGCTTGTGTTTCCTATTTTCTCAGGAGCCATTTTTAATAGCCCTATAGTTTTCAACTTGGCATTTGAGTTCTCTCTTGATAGCCACATCTGAACAAATGAAAGTATATTTCAGAAAAGGACCACATCTGGAGAAATGTAGTAAATAAAACAAAATATATTGCTGATTTTTATAGGGCCAATTATTTCAATATATTATTTTATTTTATTTTTCTGTCTTGCTTATGTACAAATCAACCAACCGATTTACAATCTTTCCAGTCCTAAACTTGAGTCAACCACAACTCCACCCCTCCATCCATTCACACAACCAGGGTGTAGCACGTTTGGAATTAGCCATGGGACAAAAGGTGAGGATGACCCCTGCCAGATAAATGGCTCTCACACCCCCATATCTTTGCTGCAGAAGAATTGTAAGGATATGGTGAAAAACAAAACATTATGGGCATGCCCTTTCACTCCTGTGCAAATATCACACACGCCCCACACATGCAGACACTTGCCCACGCACACACACACATTTGCGTGCACACATTACCCTGGCTCAGGGACATTCTTTTTAACACATATTCCACAGTTTGAAGCCGGGAGGAGTCCTCCATGCAGGAGCTACCAGTGTGCCATTGAGTCAGGGAGGCAGGAGGAGAAAGTGAAGTCCATCCAATAGGAGGCAACAGGAGGATACCTGTTCTCCAACCTATTTTCCTATTCTCCAAAAGGAGAATACCTGTTGCCGACCCACAGGGCTCCCTTCCTTAAGGGCCCAGGGACAGTTGTCCCCGCCTTGTTCAGTTATTTATTTATTTATTTATTGAGTGAGTGAGTGAGTGAGTGAGTGTATTTGTGCACTGCCCCAAATTCACATCTCTGGGTGGGTTTACAACAAATGAAACAAATTAAAACAGTTTAAAACCACAATTCTAGTTTAAAGGCTTGGGTGAATACATGTCTTAAGAGCCTTTGGGAGACGCTTATTTTGGAAGGGAGAGCGTTCCAAAGCCTTGGGGCAGCAACAAAGAAGGCCACCAGATGAACTGATGGCAACTGCAGATGGACCTCTCTGGGTGATCTTTTCTCAATGAGCGGTGGGGCTCCTAAGGAAGAAAATGTTCTCTTAAATACACTTATAGCTATGCCCTTGCACACAGTAATTAAATACACGAACATGCTTACACACACACACACACATACATACATACACACACCTCCTACTGGAAATCCTCAGGATAACTTACTGTGGATTCCACTCATTATTTATTTAACTAACTAACTAACTAGTATACCACCCAAACTTTCATCTCTGGGCAGTTAACAATAACATAAAAACAATTAAAACAAATATAAAAGGTTAAAGCAGCATAACAATTTTAAAACAGTATAAAATTAAAACAATATAAAATTAAAACTACAAATTTAAAAAGCTGAAAAAGCTTGAGTGAAGAGGTGGGTCATACACAGGATAGACAGAGAATAATGACAAGAGCCATACCATGACAACATGTGTTTCCTCTCCTAGATGACACTATTAGCAAAGTGCTCCTGTCTGCGGTGCAGCTGGTGTTGCTACCTCTTCCTCCTTTCCCCAGCACTACATAAAGCAGCATGAGAATGCAAATGAAGGAGAGAGAGAGAGAGAGAGAGAGAGTGTATGATGGCCAATTTGGAACTAGGAAAAAGCAATCTTTCTCCCCTCAAATATTCACCAATAGGTGACTCGCAATAGGTGACTCAGTTTGAATTTGATCCAAGGGCAATTCAACCATCATTAATTAATTAATTAATTAAAACATTTCTATACCACCCAAAACTTATGTCTCTGGGAGGTTTACAACAGAATATAACCAAAGTAAAACATTTGTTAAAACAAAAATGGGGGGGTGGGGGAACACACACATTACAACAATTTAAAAATTTCAAAACAATACTTTAAAACAGCATTAAAACCATTAAAACATTAATTAAAAGCCTGGGTGAAGAAATGTGTTTTTGAAGACTTTTTAAAAGCTGTCAGAGATGGGGAGGCTCTTATTTCACTAGGGAGCGCATTCCAAAGCCTCAGGGCAGCAGTGGAGAAGGCCCGTCCCTGAGTGGCCACCAGACAAACCGGTTGCAGCTGCAGATGGACCTCTCCAGCAGATCTCAGTGGGCGGTGGGGTTCATGCAGAAGAAGGCGTACCCTTAATGAGAATGGGCTTTAGCCGCACCTGGCAGATGACCCAATTCTAGCATAATGACTAAGCTCCTAAGCTGTACAGCAAGCAACAGGTATTGAATCCAGGAGTACAGCACTTTGTCACAATGAAATCAGATCAAAACTTTTTTTCCCCTTGATGGCATTTTTAGTAGTATTAATTAACTGTAACAGGGAGGAGTGTGGCAAACAGGTACGGTTGGTCTGGCGATGAGTTATAAAAACAAACTGAGTGGTGCTCAGTTTATCTCCCCTTCATTATGACTTTTGAAGATACCATGGGCAGAAAGGAAAACAAACAGATCATAGAACAAATTAATCTAGAATTTTCACTCAAGGCACATATGACCAGGCTCAAACTATCAGACTTGGGAAACATTATGCGAAAACCCAGCTCCCTTGAGAAAGTCCATAATGCTGAGAACAGTTGAAGGAAAGAGAAGAAGAGGACAACCAGCACTAAGGTGGATGGACTTGATTACGACAGCAATGAATGCACCACTGAGAGACCTTAAAGGCCAAGTTGAAGACAGATCATCCTGGAGAGAATCTATCTATGTGGTTGCTAAGAGTTGACACCGACTTGACAGCACTTAATCAATCAATGAGATAGGAACAGAAGTAAGTGCCTTATATTGAGTCAGACCATTGGTCCATCTAGCTCAGTATTGTCTACATAGACGTCTTCAAGGTTTTAGGCAGGAGTCTCTCCCAGCCCTACCAAAGATGCCAGGGATCAAAACTGGGGCTTTTTGCATGCAAAGCAGATGCTCTACCACTGAGCTACAAATATACATTGTTCCAAAGGAGCTTTAAATGGGACTTCTTTTTGGAATCCATCTATCCCAGTTTAATGCAGTTGCCTTCTGATGGGCACTATGTAGAATATCATAGCATCCTGCTCTGGGACATTGTGTCATCTTGAGACACTGTGCATTAAAAAATGACAGCTGCCATAAAATATAATGGTCCTCCATGGGGGTGTCCACTTTTTATGGTGCCTCTCTGCTTTTTTTACCTACACTGCCCTAGGACAATTCTATGCCCAGAGGCTTTCCACCAGTGAAAGGGTTTCTTTGGATAGTGAAGAGCAGAAATGGGATCAAGCGCACTGGCCACACCCCCAACATCTGCACATTAGATATTCATGTGAAAGAGAGTCACGCATTTACTGAACATATCAAGGGCTTCTGTACATGAAAATACAGATTTCAGGGAATATATTCTCTCTGTATGCATGCAATTAATGTGTGGTGGAGTGAAGGGCCTGTGAAGATGTCTAGGGCTTTAGTTATCCATTAACAGTCTTCATTGAAACCAATTAATATTTGTTTGTTTGTTTGTTTGTTTGTTTGTTTGTTTGAATTTCTATACCACCTGATATAGAAATCTCTAGGCGGTGTACAAATTAGAACATAATATAAAATATGAAACATTTAAAATTCATAAAACAGATAAAAACCACAATAGATAAAAGCACAATAAAATTTAAAATTTAAATTTCACTTAAAAGCCTGGGAAAACAGGTATGTCTTCAGTGGCCTCCTAAAAACAAACAGAGAAGGAGATGCTCTTATTTCAGCAGAAAGCACATTCCAAAGCCCTGGGGCAGCCACAGAGAAAGCCCGGTCCCAAGCTGCCACCAAACGAGTTGGCAGCAACTGTAACCAGACCTCTCCAGATGATTTTAATCGGTGACAGGGTTCACAACAGAGTAGGCGCTCTCTTAAGTATCCTGGACCCAAGCCATTGAGGACCTTATAGGTAATAACCAGCACTTTGTATTTTGTTCAGAAACATAGCAGCAGCCAGTGTCGTTATTTTAGAATAGGTGTTACATGGTCCATTCAGGTAAACCCAGAGACCAATCTGACTGCTGCATTCTGTACCAATTGTAGTTTCCAAACTATGTACAAAGGCAGCCTCAACTAGAATGCTTTACAGTAGTCAAGCCTAGAGGTTACCAGCATATGTACCACCATTTTAAGGTCATTTGTCTCCAGAAATGGACGTAACAGGCATATCAGCTGAAGCTGATTAAAAAGCACTCCTGGCCACTGCCTCAACCTTAGAAACTAGTGAGAATTTGAGATCCAGGAGTACTCCCAGACTACGAACCTGATTTTTTAGGGGGAGTGTAACCCCATATAGAACAGGCAGATCAGAACCACCTCTCAGATCCCGACCCACTACAGACAGTACCTCCATCTTGTTTGGATTCAACTTCAGCCTGTTATCCCTCATCCAGCCCAATATCACCTCCAGGCAGGCACTTAAGGGGATCATGCCATTTCCTGATGAAGTTGGTATAGAGAAATAGATCTAGTTGTCATCAGCATATTTATTTATTTATTTATTTATTTAATCAAATTTGTACACTGCCCCAAACTTTCGTCGCTGAGCGGTTAACAATAGCATAAAACAGTTAAAATATATACAAAAACTTAAAACAATTTAACAATTTAAAAATCACCTACCAATTATATTGACAGCATCCCAGACCAAGCTTTCTGACGATCTCTCCCAATGGTTTCATGTAGATGTTAAAAAGCGTTGGAGACAGTTTGGAGCCTTGTGGAACCCCACATTTGAGCTCTCACTTTTCAGAACAACAGTCTCCAAGTGACACCGTCTGGAATCTGCCAGAGTAGGAATAGAATATTCTATTAATAGAATATTAACAGAATATTCTAATAATAGAATAATTAATAGATCACTTACTTATTCAAATGATTATTATTTATTGAAATGATTATATCACTTGAATTATATCAATTCAAGTGATTATATCACTTATTTAAATGATTATTAAATTTTCAGTAAGGGAACAATTTGCAGACTTCACCCACTGTGCTGGTTCAACCTTCCTCTCTCATGCATTGCTCGAGGCCAAGACTAGGTAGGATCCAGAGACGGTGTGGCCTTGCTGCTACACAACTGCCATCATTTCTGTGACTTATGCAAGAGGCTGCAACAGCCCCACATCATGAGACAGGTTGCCACAGGATCCTGTAAAAAGCTGTTTTCTGGTCACCACAGTGCCACTGATCATTCCTTGGTAGCCAAGCTGTGTGGTCTTGGGTCCCTAATTATGCTCAGAATTAGAATCAGAAGTGGGAAGTTGGGCAAACAACAGTCCATGGTATGAAACGGAAAGAGAATGATACCGGGGTGGGTGGGGGAGGTATTCTGCACAAATATATGTGGAGTTCAGACTCAGGTGCAGTGATTTAGCTGTTGTTTGGAAAAACAGCTATGCTACTATGAAAACAGCTCAATTTTTAGCTGCTGAGATTAGTTTCAGAAGAAAATTTCTGGAAGAAGATCCTGTATTTTGTTGGGGAGATTCCAAAAGTTAAGTTGCACAATGTTTGTTTTTAATCTGGGATTTTTCGTTAGGTGTATCTAATAATACATTTACATGACGTATGCTGATATTTGAGGGATTTTTATTGTTTTTATTGTGTCCACTCTCTAGTCAGTTGCCAGTCAATTGAAACGTAAGCATGTAGTACACCGCTCTGGGCTCCTTGGAGGAAGAGCGGGATATAAAATGTTAATAACAACAACAACAACAACAATAATAATAATAATAATATATGAAAACAAAACTTCACTAACTGTTTCTGCCAACTAAAGAATACGAAATACAATCAAATATTTATTTTTTTGGAGACTCGCTATAAACTTATTCCGAGAATCAAGAATGATACAAGGAAAGTTTACAAGAGGATCATTAAAACTGATAATGCTAACAGGGAACAGTTCCAACTAAAATCTGTAATTACGGAATTATGTTACTTTGTAGTGATAAATATAATACTAATTAATTAATGCACTGGGGGAGGGGGGTTGTTTTAGTCCTAGTACTGCTTAGTACTGCTTCTTCCCAATGAACTGAAGTCATATTCAACCCCTAGAGTAGACTTTGATCGCAGCTGTAAAAGTGTAAAGCCATTTCACACCATTTCGTGGCATTATGGATTTTTGAATTAGAAATCTCACTTCCAAAGGCTAAATATACTTCAAAGTGAGAATGATGATGGAATTGTATTGCCAGATGATTGCACTTTCTACAGCTGCATTGTTACTCCGCATCGTAAAAGCCGTGTGGCCAGGGAAGTAAAACACACTATTAAAAAGTCAGATCTTCAGTTGATGGGGAAGTAGCTAATTTATTTTTAATCAATGTAAAATGCATAATTTTTTACTCTCACACAAGTGTAAATTTGAGAGGTGTTAAGCAAATAAATAAGGCTCCCAATATCTGCTTGTGCTTCTGAATTATGAAAATTGGAGACTTCCTTGAACAGACCCCTGAAATACCTTTCCTGTTGGTTGTACAAAACTCCAGGATGTCCAAAACCTGAGGTAATAAAACAGTCAGGAGATATTTCTGGCAATTCTGAGGTGGGGGGAAGCCAGCCCTGCTGCATTACTCCAATTGAAAATGGCTACAAATTATTAAAAGGGGAAATAATTTACAACTTCAGTCAGAGGAAAGGTAAATATCTAGAAAGGAGCAGAATTCTAGCTTGACGTATTTCCATTTTATGGCATAGGAGCATAGCAAAGAAGTCCCAAAGCAGCGAAAAGCTTTCTTTTCCCCACTTTCGTGTCTGAAATATGCATATTTGGAAAGCAGCTATATTTGTTACAGGAAAAAAAAATGAAAATATTCTTTTTATTAGGGTAGATGGAATGTGTGTGGAGGGAGAGATTTATATCGCAAAGACCCATCGGAAGGTATATTTTTTCCGCTGCTCCGCACACAGACACATATTAGCCCTATTCATATATTATGTTCAACACTCTACCTCTTCAGATGTTATAAATTGTGAGCAGTGCTCACGCTTATAGCAGGGAGAAGGGGGAGAATGTCCCACTCCCCACTGCTACTCACCCCCTTGCCCTGATGACCATGCTGATGGCACTGTTTGTCTGAAGGGGGTAGAACTTTAAGCATGTTCATGAGCAAATCTGTGAGCTGCAACTTCGATCAATCAAGGTTGAAGCTCATTGAATCACTGGCAACCATGCTTACGGTGTTGCACCCTTCAGACAAACAGCGCTATAAGTATGTTCGTCAGGGTAAGGCATGAGTGACAGCGGGGGGTGGGACTTCCTACCCCTTTCCCCCGCTGTAAGCATGAGCACTGCTCATGATTTATTATGTCTGGCTTTTGCTTATAGCACACATAGGTACAATATAAACAGGCACAATTATTCACATGTTATGTGAATGCAGGATGGTTGTGCCATTGAGTCCGTCTCGACTCCTGGCGACCACAGAGCCATGTGGTTTTCTTGGTAGAATACAGGAGTGGTTTACCTTCTCCCACACAGTATGAGATGATGCCTTTCAGCACCTTCCTATATCGCTGCTGCCCGAGATAGGAGTTTCCCATATTCTAAGAAACACACCAGCAGGGACTCGAACCAACAACCTCCAGCTCTCTAGGCAGGTTGCTTCCCCGCTGCACCATTAGGTGGCTCAGGCACAGCAGCACAATTCCTATCGGTATCCTGAATTTCAGGGGGCCTGTTCCCAGGTTCACTTTTAAATGAACACAGGTACAGTGATTCACACAAAAAAAAACACGTACGTGTGTACAGACATCTGGATGCAGGTGCAACAGAACTGCCCTGAGCCATTTTTGGAAGGATGGTATGCAAATTAATTAAATAATTAAATAACGTCCAGAAAGGGCTATTGCAACCCCCTGTTGGCGTCCTGTCAGGCCTCCTGGTGTCATGGGTGCAGGGATCACCTGAATGAGCTGCAACCTCCATCGATCGAGGTTGCAGCTCACAGATTTGCCCAGGAACACACTTGCAGTTCTGCCTCTGCTCTTGGTTTATAGCATCTGAAGAGGGCTAGAGTGTTGAACATAATATATGAATAGGGCTAATGTGTGTTTGTGTATGGAATACAGAAAACAAGTACCCTCCAATGGGTCTTTGGAATATAAATCTCTCCCTCCACGCACATTCCATCCACCCTAATAACAAGAATTTTCTCAGGTTTTTTCTGTTTAATAAATATAACTGTTTTCCCACTTTCCTCCTCAAAGGCTGCACTTTACTTTCCTGGAAGGGATCGTCCTCCACTTATGCAATAAGGACAAGAAAGAAAATAAAAAGGTGCTTTCCATTCCCAGTAGGGTGGAGGCTAGACCTGTACCCTGTTCCTGGTGGCTGCAGCCATTGAGCGTACAGCCTGTTTTTACATGGAGAATTCACTGCAGCCCTCTCCCTTTATAGAACTGTCCAGGCAAGTGAAACTAATTATCAATTCAGCTTGACTCCTCTTCCACTTAAGATGCGCAACACAGTGCCATGATGTGCAACTTGAAGCCTGTGTTGGCCATCAGCCAGAGCTGCTGCGCATGTAACAGGCAGCCCTGACAGTTTTGTGCAAGTGGGCTATTGAAAACTGCTCACCCACAGTTATGTAGTGCTACTTCCAATGGTTTTAACTAGCTGCATGACTGCCTACCTGAGCAACATCGCTGGGATTGTCTGTCTTGTGTTCAGCAGTGCCAGCTGATAGGCAACACCACCGTTGCATTGTGCACCATGTCAGCCTTTACTTTTAATTTTATCATTTGGCAACTTAGCATCTATGACTGGGATTTTCATTTTATCAGTCAGCAATAGCATATGAGACTTTTCGGGACTAGAATGACAGAGATGCTATATAAGTACAGTTGAACGTTGCTAGACTTCAAGATGTACTGAATAAGAGGCTCAGCAAGACCTATCTTTATTAACAAATGGGTCTTTGCAAACTTGGGAGACATAAATGAAAGTTGTCATTTGAGTATATAACAAGTTTTAGTAAGAACTAATCAGCCTACTTTCCTTTCACTGTCTCTACATCTGGACTAAATTTGGTGCAAATTGAGGTCCACAAGTTAGATCTCTTGTGCCTCAAATGTTTATGTATCCACCATCTTGAATTGGGGTGGATGACATCGTCACAATCTTTGCTGTTGAGGTATCCCTATGTGTCCCTAGAGCTGTAGCAAATTCGGTTCAGATCGGTTAAGCAGTTCATAAGTTAGCTCACTTGAACCTCAAAGGTTTATGCTTCCACCATCTTGAATCATGACATCATCACAAACTACACCACAGAGGTGTCCCACCACGGAGGTGTCCCTGGGTGTCACTCACTACAACTGTACATAATTTGTTTCAAATCAGTTAGACAGTCCACAGGTTAGTCCTCTTGTGCCTCAAACATTCATGCACCCACTATCTTGGATTAGGGTAGATGACATCATCACAAACAACGTCATTGAAGTGTCCCTATTTGTCCCTACAGCTGCAGCAAATTTGGTTCAAATTGGTTAAGCGGTTCACAAGTTAGCCCACATGCACATCAATAGTTTACACATCCACCATTTGAATGGCGTGGATGACATCATCACAAGCTATGGCATTGAGGCATCCATGTGTGTCATTCATTGCAACTGTATGCAATTTGGGTCAAATAGGTTAGGCAGCCAACAAATTAGCCTGCTTGCACCTCAGATGTTCATGCGGCCGCCATCTTAAACTGGAGTGAATGATATCATCACACACCACGCCATTAGGGCATCCCTATGTGTCCCTACAGCTTTAGCAAATTTGGTTCAAATCGGTTAAGCAGTTCACAAGTTAGCCTACTTGCACCTTCGAAGTTTCTGCTTCCACCATCTTGGAACGGTGTGAATGACATCATCACAAACTACGCCATTGAGGTGTCCCTGTGTGTAACTCATTGCAACTGTACCCAATTTGGTTCAAATGGGTAAGACAGTCCACAAATTAGCCCACCTGAGCCTCAGATGTTAATGTGGCTGCCATCTTGAATTGGAGTGGATGACATCATCAGACATCACACCATTTGGGTATCCCTATGTGTCCCTATGTGATACCCTATTTGGGTATCCCTGTAGCTGTAGCAAATTTGATTCAAATCGGTTAAGCAGTTCACAAGTTAGCCCACTTGCACCTCAAATGTTTACACATCCGCCGTCTTGGATCGGGGTGCATGACATCATCACAAACTATGTCGTTGAGGTGTCCCTATGTGTCCCTACAACTGTACCCATTGGTCTCATTGGGTTCATATTGGTCCAGGTGCTGCGAAGTTGATAGGGTGGGGACACATGGACACACATACAGAATTCCTGGTGATCTCATAAGCCTACTGGAAAATAGGCTAAAAACTGAAGTAACATCCATCCACTTTAGGGAAGAAAAAACAATTAGTGCTTGGTTTTTTGTATACTTGGGGTTTTTTTAATATGCAGATTTTGCCATGTTGTGGGGGAAACTGTTTTTGAAAATCATCTTATTTCTGCTCTTTGATTCATGACATTTGTTCATGGCTGGTTGCATTGTTTCTGCTGCTTGAAAGGGCTTCTGGACCACATGATCCCAGGTAAGCAGGGATCCCAGGTAATTAAGGATCATGCAGCAAAAATGATGACTTCACAATGCCACATAAGCAACCAGCACTGCCTATATGATGACATCAACTACTGAGAAAAAAAGAAGTCCTCACAGTGAAATCCTCCCTCTAAATGGAAAGTGGGGAAATAGGAACATATCTCCATTAATGAGGCAATCACATCTATGCTCTCTCTCTTACCATGCTGTGTTGGTGGTTTCATTGGCCACCAGTACAGTGTAGCAATATATTTTGCCTCAATCCAGCTCTAGTGTAATGTAATGCATGACTAACTGAATCAGGATGAAGATGAGGATAGCTTGAATTGTCCCCTTTGCTAAGCAGGGCCCACCCTGGTTTGCATTTGAATGGGAGACTACATGTGTGAGTGTAAGATATTCACCAGAGTGGATGGGGCCGCTCTGGGAAGAGCATCATGTTCCAAGTTCTCTGCCTAGCATCTCCAGAGAGGGTTGAGAGAGAGACTCATGACTGCCACCTTGGAGAAGCCGCTGCCAGTCTGTGTTGACAATACTGAGCTAGGTTGACCAATGGTCTTTCTCAGTAGAAGGCAGCTTCCTATGTTCCTATGACCAAGGAGCTAGATGCATGTTCCATTGAAAGTAATGCGGTATATCAACATGGCATTCAGATGTACATCTGCATCCACATTCAGCCACAGTTATATGAAAGTAATGCAGTGTATGAGCCTGGGCATTCAGATGCATTACTGTATCCACATCTGGCTGCAATTATATACCAGGGGAAGTCATCCAGAGTTTAGTGTTAAGTCTAAGTGAGCATCAAGACCAGGCCATAAGGGAGACTGGACCTGCAAATGGGTTCTATAGAACAAATCCAAAGATTCCCTTTGCACGAGCAGAAGGCACCTACACGGAGATTTCCTATGAGTAATGGTATTCAGAGGATCCAGACCAATAGGACTTTGCCTCCCCAGACAATTTAAAAATCTTTGTATGGCTGATATTTGTGGGGCAGTCAACTACATGTGGTCCTCACAAGGACAGCTCCAAAGAGCTCTGCACCATTACGTGATGGCGGGGGCAAAGCCAGTTGGTGAGATGGGCAGTTGTGTGAACCCATCCTAAATGTTGCCCTCAGGCATCCATGTTCACACATAAGTGAAGAATTAAGAGGAGGCACAGGGACAAATGTCAATGAAGTTTTGAATGTGGGACATATACCAGTCATCTGAAATGTGATGTTCCAAGGCAGACTCAGGGAACCAGACCTGCTCTTTGCTTGACAAAACCACCATTTTGGCAATCCAGAGAGGAAGTTTGTTGAGGCCTACCAGCTCCCTGTACGTGGCTGGTGGGCTGTGTTTTCCACATCTCAAGCTGTGAAGGCCTGTTCTGAAGAAAAGAACTTGTTTGTTGAGCAGCATCGGAAGAATAGATCACTGAACGTGGCCAGAGTTCCATCTCTTCATTCTAAATTTATTTGCCATTCTCAGCTGTTAATTCATAACAGCCTCGATGTTGAAGATGAAAGGTTCTTGTTGCAAGACAGGTGGTCTGAGCACATGCATATGTTACACTTTCAAATACAGAGTTGCAGAAGCCCAGCCATTCTGTACAGAGGAATGAGGGCCTCTTCCAAAAATGTCTTTAATTAATGAATAAAGGGAATAAATGGAATGAATCATTCAGCTGAATATCTGGAGGGCTTGTATTGCCAATCTCATGTCCTTTCCCTCCTCTCCTTGGTCTTCCATTTCCAAATCAATACAGCATTTGTTTATCTAATCTATCTACCTACCCATCTACCTATTGCATTTTATTTTTACATTTATATCCCACTGTTCCCCCAAGGAGCCCATAGTGGTTAAAAGGTTATACTTATCCTCACATCAACCCTGTGAGATAGGTTAGGCTGAAAGAGAAGCGACTGGCCCAGAATAAACCCAGTGAGTTTCACAGCTGAACAGGGATTTGAACTCGGGTTTCCCTGGTCTTAGCTACTATGCCACACTGGTGCTCTCTCGCTCTCTCGCTCTCTCCCTTCAGATTGATCTAATATATCTAGTTGCTTGGCCATAGTAATATGCTTGTGGTTCTGTTTGTACTACTCCTTCACTGAATTTTGCCTGTGGTGGTGCTGTGATCACCCCGCCAACATTGTGGGCTTATATAATGGCCTGAACACCCCACCAGAGATCCAAAGTATAGCACAATTACTTCATTACACCCAAGGAGGCTTGTTTGAATAGCAACCACCCATGTCACTTTTGAAACAAAGCGGTGAGGGGGCTTTCAAAGCAAATTGTGATGAGGCATGAGGGTCAGCCATCGGAAAGAAAAAAACTCCAAATCCAACTGACATGGCTAAAACCTTAGTTAAACTTAAAGCAGCCTTTCAGATCATGACCATTAGCTGTAAACTTCAAAAGTTCACATAAGCTCCAGGAAATGGTCTGATGGTGCATGGTATAGTTAGCTTGCTAAAGTGAAGCAGCGTCATGTGTGGTCAGTGTCTCCATGGGTGACCCTGTGGTACTCCTTGAGGTCATTCTCTTGACCAGTCCTACCCAGGTTGGGCAGTGCTAGCCTGGGTAGGGCTGGTTGTGAGAAGCACCAGGATTGGGAGCCCGTGTCTCTACCTTACTGCCCAGTCGTGTGGGCGTTCAATCTGCCAGCAGCTCCTTTTTTGGACTGCCGGCAGCCATCAAGACTGTAGAGCTGGGGGGGGGGAGGAGCAACCCGGCTGCAGGAAGTTCCCCATGCACCTCACTGTTGCCATAGTGCATTGTGGGATTCCTGGCAGCCAGGCTTCCCTCCCACTGAATCACCATGCCCCTTGCCACTGCACTGATCATGTGGATGCGTGGCATGACAGAGCACAGGAGTAGCAGGGGTTATGTGGGGAAAGACAGGTAAGACTCTTGCCTTCTCCCCAGCCCCAGTGGTTGTGTGAATGACCTTCTTATCTGCTTCCTTGAGCTCTATGGAGAAAGAAGGTTAGATTATAAAATTAATTAATAAAGGTTGGTTGAGTGAAATCTGAGCATGTGGTGGAAATTCAGAATAGCCACTTTACAATCCAAGCACTGAAAAATTAAGCATTCTACCACAGAAAAACAGTTAATTTTCAGCCATTTTGTTTCCTAACAACTACTTCAGCATGACCAGATCTTCCAGGCCTATAATGATTGCCTTCTATTTAATAAATCACAAAAGAAACAATGAAAGATGGGTTTTTACAGCTGCAGTTGATCAGGAACAGCAGCTGAGAGCCAGTATTGTTAGAAACAGAGTCTTCTCTTGGAATGAGATAAAGTCATGCTGACTTTACATCCTTTGTGCCATCTCTGTTTTCCTCATAGATCGTTGCTCTGTAATGTAATAAAAGGAAAGTGAGATGCCATTACTAGGACATACTGAATGGAACAGAAATTATTTTGAAAGTATAGGGCTGCTGGGCCCTCCTCTTGAATTAAAGGGTTGCAGATGGAAGCCCTGTGGGAGCCAGAAAGAGGAGGAAACATCTAACACGGAATAAAATCAAAGGAAGAAGGGAAGAGAATGGGTTGCCTGCAGCTGACCCAATGATCCAGTTGATGCCCCAGAGCAGAGACATATCTATTTAGCCTGTCTGTTTATGATCTGTAGTATTAATTTTAATTTTAATCTGGTTTCAATTCATCTTATTTTATTTTACTGTGATTGCTTTATTGTGTTGTTTTTTATTTTAATGTAAACTGACCTGAGCCAGTTTAGGAAGGATGGTATATACATTTAATTAATTAATTAATTAATTAAAAATATCTGTCCATTTTTTAACTGTCTCCCTGGGACAAAAGTGAGAGCTGCCCATAGAAATAAATGGAGAACTCCAGGATTTTGATGTAGCTGTCACTGAACTTCAGCATATCCCACCCCCAAAACCAGGCCCGAGCCTGCCATGTGGCATGATGAGGCAGCTACCTCAGTTGGCAACTGCAGGGAAACAGCAAGTGCCCCTCCCTTGCTGCCACAGGTGCCATCCTACCTGCCCACCTCCATGTTTTAGCTCTTACCGTGGTAGAATCAAATATAATAATAAGGTCGTGAAATTTGGTACGAGAAAATATATCACATTTGAAAGGAGGCTTTTGTGAGTGATTTCCCTAGCTGGTCTTGAAACCATATGCACAGATTGGATAAAGTTGTGCATTCAACAGGCATCCAGATGCAGGACATCAATTATTTGTTATTATTATCTCTTGTTTACACAGTCAGACAGGTGTTATTGACTGGTTTGTTTTATCCAGACATCGAGTCCTTCCCAAGGACCTGGGATGGCTGAATTTTATTGTCAGTTGTTATAGATATCGTCGCAGAATATAGGCTGTTCCCAGTAAAGCTGCTTTTTGTAATTGGCTGATGGTGATTTCTGTGGCCCCTATGGTGTTGAGGTGCTCTTCAAGGTCTTTTGGAACTACACCCAGGGTGCCAATGACCACTGGGATTATTTTGGTCTTCTTCTGCCACAGCCTTTCAATTTCAATTTGTAGATCTTTGTATTTGGTGATTTTTTTCTATTTCTTTTTCTTCTATTCTGCTATCCCCTGGTATTGCTATGTAGATTATTTTCACTTGTTTTTCTTTCTTCTTGACTACAGTGATATCTGGTGTATTGTGTGGCAAATGTTTGTCTGTTTGTAGTCGGAAGTCCCATAATATTTTTACATCTTCATTTTCTACCACTTTTTCAATTTTATGGTCCCACCAATATTTGGCTACAGGTAGCTTGTATTTTTTCCAGATGTTCCAGTGTATCATCCCAGCTACCTTGTCATGCCTTTGTTTGTAGTCAGTCTGTGCGATCTTTTTACAACAGCTGGTTAGGTGGTCCACTGTTTCATCTGCTTCTTTACAAAGGCAGCACTTGCTGTTTGTTGTTGACTTTTCGACTTTTGCTCTTATTGCATTTGTTCTTAGTGCCTGTTCTTGTGCAGCCAGTATTAAACCCTCTGTTTCTTTCTTCAAGTTGCCATTCTTAAGCCATTGCCAGGTCTTGGTGATGTCTGATTTTCCCCTTATATTGTGCAAATATTGACCATGCAGGGGCTTATTTCTCCATTTTTCTGCTCGGTTCTTGACTTGTTCTTTCTTGTAGGCCTGCTTTCTTTCATTGGTGTTGAATAGTTTAGTGTTGTTGTTGTTATTATTATTATTTATTCGATTTCTATACCGCCTTTCCAAATATGGCTCAGGGCAGTTTACACAGAGAAATAATACATAAATAAGACCCAAAGGGCTCACAATCTAAAAAGAAACATAAGATAGACACCAGCAACAGTCACTGGAGGTACTATGCTGGGGGTGGATAGGGCCAGTTACTCTCCCCCTGCTAAATAAAGAGAATCACCACGCCAAAAGGTGCCTCTTTGCCAAGTTAGCAGGGGTTAACCTGCAATTATCATCTACATCCACAATGTATGGTTTGGATGGGTGTATATATCTATATAGCTTGCAGTGTGAATGGAAACTCATATCCCCATGTATTGTCACATGCAATCCTGACCACACTATTTCTGAATGGGGCCAGTTTCTCATTTGTTGTCCAACAAAAGATGTGTACTGGAAGTTCAGAAACTGAGGCTGGTTTTGGCGGGTGGGTGGGTGGATGCATCTTAGAGTAAACACCATTCCTGCAAATGGGCCCCACCTAAGATGGTGAGCTCTTACATACATTGCTCCTTCCCCAGTGGCCTGACTATTGACAATATAATCTGGCTCTTACCCTGAGCAGAGTGAGTTCACTAGCACATCTAGTATAAACAGAGTGAATTCCTTAACGCTGATGTGCCAAAAGTGGGTGGAAGTGCATCTTCTAGCAAATTTTTGCTTGTCCACTTTACACTTCCAAGGCAGTATAAAGTTAGTTAAGAATACATGAAGATTCACTGTTAAATTGTGATATATTTATTTACACAGACATTGGGTTGGGGAACTACAGAACCTTGGCTGCTAGCTGTTTGTTTGTTTGTTTGACATATCTTTATACTGCCCAAAATTTGCATCTGTGGGCGGTTTACAATTAAAATCAATTAAACAATTATAATCATTTAAACATTAAAATCATTAACATAAAAATCATTTAAAACCAAACATTAAAAATATTAAAACTATAAATATAATTAAAAGCCTGGGTGAATAAATGTGTCTTCAGTGCTTTTTTAAAAGTTGCCAGAGATATGGAGGCTCTTATTTCAACAGGGAGCGCATTCCAAAATCCAGGGGCAGCAACAGAGAAGGCCTGTTCTAGAGTAGCCCCCAGACGACTTGGAGGCAACTGCAGACAAACCTCTCCAGATGATCTTAACAGCTAGTAGGGCTCATGATGAAGAAGACATTCTCTTAAAATATCCAGAGCCTAAGCTGTTTAGGGGTTTATAGGCAATAACCAGCACCTTGTATTTTGCCTGGAAACGGATCGGCAGCCAGTGCAGTTCTTTCAACACAGGAGTAATATGGTCTCTCCAAGATGACCCAGAGACCAACCTGGCTGCTGCATTCTGGACCAATTGCAGTTTCCGGACTACATAAAAGGCTGCCCCACATAGAGTGCATTGCTGTAGTCCAGTCTAGAGGTTACCAGCGGATGTACCGCTGTTCTGAGGTGGTTAATCTCAAGAAATGGACGCAGCTGGCGTAGCAGTCAAAGCTGATAAAAAGCACCTTTGGCCACTGCCTCGATGTGGTACACCAGAGAGAAGTTCTGATCCAGAAAAAACACCAGAGTGCATACCTGTTCCTTCTGAGGGAGTGTGACCCCATCCTAAACAAGCAGATCAAAATCATCTCCCAAGTTTCAACACCACACAATAAGTACCTCCGTCTTACGTAGATTCAGCCTCAGTTTGTTATCCCTCATCCAGCCCATTACTGCCTCCAGGCAGTCATTTAGGGAGGTTATGCCTTCTCCTGATGATGTTGGCATGGAGAAATAGATTTGGGTGTCATCAGCATATTTATTTATTTATTTATTTATTCTATTTCTATAAGGCCCTTCCAAAAATGGCTCAGGGCAGTTTACACAGAGAAATAATAAATAAATAAGATGGATCCCTGTCCCCAAAGGGCTCACAATCTAAAAAGAAACATAAGATAGACACCAGCAACAGTCACTGGAGGTACTGTGCTAGGGGTGGATAGGGCCAGTTACTCTCCCCCTGCTAAATAAAGAGAATCACCATGTTAAAAGGTGCCTCTTTGCCAAGTTAGCACGGGAGATAACACCCTTTACCAAATCTCCTGATGATCTCTCCCAGTGGTTTCATGTAGATGTTAAACAACATCAGAGACAATGTGGAGCCCTGAGGGACACCATACTAAAGTTCAGATTTGGAAGAACAACAGTCTCCAAGAGACACCATCTGAAATCTCCCTATGAGGTAAGAGCGGAACCACTGCAAAGCAGTGGCTCCCACCCGCAACCTCCTCAGACGTTCCAGAAGGATACTATGGTCAGAAGTATCAAAAGCCACCGAGAGATCCAAAAGGATCAACAGAATCACACTCCCTCTGTCAATTCCGAATTGGAGATCATCCATCAGGCCGACCAAGGCAGTCTCCAGTATAGTATAAGCCATGTCAGGCAAGGGTCAAGAGAACAGGTGGTAGGCCTCACCATTCCAAGCAATTTGTCCACATCCTCAGGAGTCACAAACTGAAACTGACCCAGGGTCATCACCTAAGTGGAGTTGTTCAACACCTTGGCATCAGACTCTGTAACAATTGTGGAGTTTTAATCTAAGTCGGCCCAAATACAAGAGATTTTGTCCACAAAAAACTCATTAAAAATGTCATAGTGAGTAATTGTTGGTTCCAAGTACTGATTCAAGGGGAAAGGGGCCCCTTCACTACCCTGAACAACTCCACCTGACATGAAATTGCAGATGTGATACTGGAGAGAAAGAATCACTTCTTTGCTGCACATATCACCTGAGCATAGATCTTGAAATGCACTATATGTAATAATCTGTCGGATCCGAGTCGAATCTTTCTCCACTTGTATTCTAATTGTCTTCCTCACCACTTCAGCCCCCGTAGTTCTTCCTTATGCCAACTGGCCAGTTTCAAAGTGGGTCAGAGAGGACACTTAGGAGAGATTGTGTCCACTGCCCTGGTGAGTTGATTATTCCAATTCTCCCCCAAAGTGTCGACAGGGTCACCAGCAGAGCCAGTACTAAATCCCTCCAAGGCTTCTTGGAATCCTATTGGATACAATAACCTTCTCGAGTGGACCATCCTAATTGGCCCCCTGCCCATGTGAAGGTGGGACGTGGTTGTGAGTCCAACCTTAACCAGATGGTGGTCCGTCCATGACAATGGGGAAATCACAGGAGTCCCCACCCACAGAACACCACCCTGTTCAGAGTGAAAGACCAGATCAAGCATATGTGTCGGTCCCAAGACCACGTAGGATTGTCCCATAGTTGTCATGGCCGCTATGAACTCTAGAGCCGCCCCAGACAAATTGGTCCTGAAGTGAACATTGATGTCCCTCACCACCACAAGCCTAGGAGACTCCAATGCCAAGCCCGAGACCAAATCCGTCAGCTCAGTTAGGGACTCTGATAGGCAGCAGGGCCATCGGTACACCAACAGAAGTCTCAGTCTATCCCTGGTCCCCAAACTTAGGTACACACAATAAATATGGTCAGACACTTTGACAGAGATCCTGGCATAGGAGATATTGTTCTTATAGATCACAGCCACTCCACCTCCCCGCCCACATCCCCTCCCCTGCTCCTCAACAGAGTACCCTGGAGGGAGAAGTTGGGACTAGACTGGGCCACCTGCCTCCCCCAATAAAATCTCTGTAATACATACCAGATCGACCCCTTCATCCAGAATCAGATCATTGATGTTTTCAGCTTTATTCTGGTCTGACCTGGCATTGCAAAGGAGCAAGATGAGGCTCTGTGGGTGATTGGCACTGCTTGTGATCTGCAGGTGCACTGCTCATCTGTGCAGGTGCACCTCACAGTTGGAAGAAGACTCGGGCCTGAAAGGACGGGCCCAGTGTTGCTCCAGCCCCTGCCGCCACTGGGCGAAGGGGGGAGAGGGGAGAAAGACTCTACCGCTCCCCACCCCCACCTGCAGCCACCCTTCAGCCATGGTAATGATTAAAACACAAAACAAACAGGGGAAGTTGGGTGGTACAGCTGTAGGGTGGCCTCCAGAGGCCCCTGGCCCCGGCCATTTGGAGCACACACACACGCACAGACCATGGAGGTCCGGACCAAGTCCCCAAGGTCCGGGGGTTAGAGTGCCTTTGGCCACAACCCAGCTCTAGTCAAAGGGAGGAGAGCAAGGAAGTCTCATAACACTAATAGGTAGAACATGTCAGGTGACACCCTCTGACTCCTATAAAGTTGTCTCCTTCTAGAAGAAGACATAGCCTGAGTAATCAAGAGACTGTATTCTTGCTACTTGCTGGTTATGGGTAGCCTTCAACTCTGCCTTCTACCTCACCCCTCAAGCTTGATAGAAGAAGCTGACGTCAGAAACCACACTGATCTCTGTAACTGGGCCCTGGGGTTTATTTTGCCACCATCTGAGGTTGAGCAATGGGTCATTAACATATGAACTTATGAAGATACCTTATACTGAGTCAGACTATGGATCCATATAAGTCAGTGCTGTCTACACTGATTGGCAGCTGCTCTCTAGGGCAGAGGTTCTCAACCTGGGGTTCCCAAGTGATTGTGGCTGGGGATGATGGGAGTTGTAGTTCGGCAACATCTGGCCTACCACAGGTTGGGAACCCCTGTTCTAGGGTTTCAGACAGGGGTCTTTCCCAGCCCTGCCTGGAGATTCCAGGGATTGAACCTGGGATTTTCTGCATGCAAAGCAGGTTCTCTATCTGAACTATAGCCCCAAAGTCTTATGGTTTCCCATATAGTCCCGCTTATGGTTCAAACCTTAACAATGCGGGAATGAAAAGGAAAACTAATGAACTAGGATCTTCTCACCCGCATATCAAACAGATACATCAAGGCTAGTTGAAAGGCTGACGAACCTTTTAGACTGAAGTCCTAAGCATACTTAGTAGGGAATCAGTTTTATGAGACACAGCAGGACTTAGTTCCAAGAAAATGTGTT
The DNA here is from genome assembly GCF_027244095.1 of Hemicordylus capensis. Classification (NCBI taxonomy): domain Eukaryota; kingdom Metazoa; phylum Chordata; class Lepidosauria; order Squamata; family Cordylidae; genus Hemicordylus; species Hemicordylus capensis. Next base: position 32,774,483 of record NC_069658.1, read on the forward strand.
TAGGATTGGGCTGCCAGAATGGCTTAAAAAGCTCTTTCACAAAAGAAATGAGAACACATGTTTAATGTTACCTCTTTTTAAATGTTGATGACAAAAGTATTCAACAAACATGACACATTCAAGAATGGGGGGAAATAGCACAAAGACGAAAAGCTCTGTGGTCTTTTTAAACCATAAATTGTTTTATTTACTATTGTTATGTTTGGATTTATCGCATGTACTAGTCATTCAAAGTACAGTTGGGTTTTTGCAAGGTGATTCCTAGAATTTCTTTTTGCATATTCTGTCCCTGGAGTCAGGTACCCAATTTTTGTACTCACAAAGCCAAATCTGACAAAAGATTTCTGGACCAGATTCTGAGGGTCTGGTATGCAAAAATAGCATTACACTCAAAGGTCAGTTCTGTGTTTTGCTTTTGGGGTGGGGGGGAATGTGCTGCCCACCCAGCCATTTCTGCAAAATAGGTCAGCACAATAGAGACGTGATAACTGAGCTGCTTTGCAAATCTGCTTCCAATTTTTGGTGTTGAAGCCTGTTGAAAATCTGGCATATATTTTATACAAGATGGATAGCAGACTCTTCTGACATGCTGAGCAGTTCTTCCCACATTGTCACCCTTGGTAAGAATGAATGGAAAATAAGAAAACCCTATAAAGAGTCTCTGTAACCACAGAAATCAACATAAAGGCCATCTAGCAATCTAACCCAACCCCCTAACTAATTAACTCATACCATCCAATTCATAGTGTTCATAAGGACTAGCACCTCCACCCTAGGAAAGAGTGGGCTGCATCTACCAGCAGTCATCTCAGTGGCATAAAACTCTTTGTACAAATTACCTTTGGCATTTACCCTACTTTTATTTGCTAGTTAAATCTGATCAGCATGGTGTGTGTGTGTGTGTGTGCGTGTGTTTTGTGGGGAGCCTTCTTTAACTCAGAATCATACAACACCATATATTTTGGAATGCAATCACAGCACAGAGCCACATTTCATAATGGAAACCTATTTAGTAAGATGCTCATTAGTGATGCTTGGATTATGGGACAGAAGCTAGGGGAGGTCTGAATGAAATCCACAAGCTCTACCCCTGATTTCCTCCAGTATTATCCAAATCATGCCTTTAAAATAGTAGAGAAGGGGATTGGTCCCCCACTGCCTTACCGGTAATTTGACTGGAGCTAACGTCTGATGGCTATAGGCCACCTGCAGCCTCAGAGGCAAGATGCCTTTAAATGCCAGTTGCTGGGGAGCAACAGCAGGAGAGAGGGCAAGCCCTCACCCCCTGCCTGTGGGCTTCTTGGGGGCATGTGGTGGGCTACTGTGTGAAACAGGATGCTGGATTAGATAGGCCTTGGGCTTGATCCAGCAGGGCTGTTCTTAGGGTCTTATGAGTACCCATATCCAGACTGCTCATATAATTCCTGCTCCAGCTGGAAATTGCCAGAGGGAAACTGCATCTATGCACATGTAGGTTCAAGACCTGAATGGCACTTGAATAACTTTATTCAATTGATTCATTTATTCGATTATTCAATTAATTAGTGGTTAGAGGGTTGGACTAGGATCAGGGAAACCTGAGTTCAAATCCCCATTTAGCCGTGAAACTCACTGAGTGACTTTGAGCCAGTCATGTATCACTCTGTGTAACCTACCTAACAGGTTTGTTGTGAGGATAAACATAACCATATATGTACACCGCTCTGGGCTCCTTGGAGGAAGAGCAGGATATAAATTTAAGAATAAATAAAATAAACTAGCTGATCCAGTGCAGAGCATCTGCGCCCCAGTTCACCGCTGCCGATTTCTCCCCCCACCGCACCCACCCCCGCTTTTTTGCCTGCCCATTGTCTTCTTCTCCCCCTGCTCTCCTGCCCGCAGCATCAGCAGCTGCCGCCTCCTCCTCCCCCCCTCCTCTTCCTCCTCCTTATTATTCTTCCCCACCCACCAACCCCATCTTCTTCTTTTGCACCGCCCACCCTGCCACCACCGCCATTTTCTGGCTGCCCGCTGGCCAGCCAGCTGCCGATCCAGGCCACCCACCTATATATTTAATTCTCCTGGCCGCCCGCCTGCCATCCAGTAACAGCCATCCACCTGCTGCCCGGTTGCTGCCGCCCACCTGCTGCCATTTTTTTTTTTTGCCAGCTGCCACCACCACTGCAGCTGCCATTTTGTTCCCTTCCACTTACCCCGTGGATATCTGGCAGCTCTCCAAAGTCTCGCGAGAGCTGCCACGCATGGGATTAACTACGGGTACATGTTAGAGAATTACATCCTCTCTAATAAAACGCTTGGTGTCCGTCCGTGGATGGGCACCAAGCGTGTGTTCGTGCCTCCCTGCCCTGTTCTGCGCCTGCGCGAAGCGCAGGCGCAGAACAGGGCAAGGGAGACATGAGGGCCGGCACCCGGTGGCCATCTTGGGCGGCCAGAAGCGGCCGCCCCGAAGAAGCCGGGAATGCGGGGAAGGAGGAGACTGGCCAAGGCGGCGGCAAAGCCGCCGCCTCGGCCAGAGGACGCAGCGCGGCCAAGGCGGCGGTGGAGCCGCGCCGCCGAAGCCGGGCGGGGGGAGGAGGTGACGGGGTAAGCCGGCCGAGGTGGCGGCAGAGCCGCCGCCGAGGCCTGGCACCGCCGCCGCAGCCAGGCGGCTGCAAGTCCTTGGGGCCCTTGCCCGTCCGGGGAGACCGGCCGGGAATGTGAGGCGGGGGCGGACCGGACCAGCAGCGGCGCCCCCAGAGTCTGCCCGGCCACCACCACCGCCACCGCCCACTCTCCCGCCCTCCCAGCTGCCCAAATACTCCTTCCCCGCTCCCCCCCGGAAATGATTAAGGGCCAAAACAGCCCAGAAGAATGCCTCCGCGGCCGCCGCCATGGCCGCCAACCGCCCTCCCAGCTGGCCGAGACTTCCTTACCCAGAGCAGCCCGCGACAGTCGGGCGATCAAAAATCCATTTTTTGCGAAGAAGAGAGGAGCTCCGGAACATAGGCGTCCTTTGCGTCCATAGCAGCAGTTTGGGCATTGGCTTAGCACAGAGAGGAGCTCTGTTCCGGAGCTCCTCTCTTCTTCGCAAAAAATGGATTTTTGATCGCCCGACTGTCGCGGGCTGCTCTGGGTAAGGAAGTCTCGGCCAGCTGGGAGGGCGTGGGGGGGGGGAGGCCAGAGGAAGTGGGGCGGGGGGGGGAATTCTCCCCTACTAGCGCCCGTTATCACAACGGGCCTGAAACACTAGTATATAGATAATATGCAACTTGTAAATTATATGTCAGACTCTGTTTGCAGTATTAGTGCACGCTGCTGAGAAGTCAACTTCTCCTCCACAATCCCATTGAATATAAGCTGTACAAGGACTCCCATTCATTTCAACTGGGCAGACTTTGAACGCTTGGCTGGACTGTAATTTCCAACTGTGCAAATGAATTTTCCAAAGGGTTAGACAAATGCATGGGTGGAAGATATGCTATTCTTTTCTAAGTACAATTTTAAAAGGTGATGGGAACATGTTGCCACAATGCCTCTCAATACCAGTTGCAGGAGAACAACAGCAGGAGAGAGGGCATGCACGTTCTTCTTGCCTGTGGGCTCCCCAGAGGCATCTGGTGGGAAACAGGATGCTGGACTAGATGGGCCTTGTGCTTGATCCGGGAGAGCTGTTCTTACATCCTTATGACTATATTAGGAGAGGAGAGTTGGTCCTGTGGTAGCAAGCATGAATTGTCCCCTTTGCTAAGCAGGGCCCACCCTGGTTAGCATTTGAATGGCAGACTACATGGAAGCACTGTAAGCCATTCCCTCAGGGGATGTGGCCACTCTGGGAAGAGCAAGGTTGGATTGATATTGATATTGATATCATTTTCATTTTTATGATAATATAATATTATCATATTATAATATCATAATATATTAATATTAATATTATTTTAGGGGCTGCCCCTAAAAAAATAAAGGTGCAGTGGCAGTAGCTGATGGGGGGGGGGGAGATGAGCTCCCCCCACCTTTTACTTGAAGAAGAAGAAGAAGAAAGAAAAAAGCCACCATGACGGCAGTAGCTATGGGGAGGGGAAGTTTTCCCCTTTGCCCCCTAAAGTTTGGTGGTGGTGGCAGCGGGCTGCAGGCAGGGTGGGGGGGAGGAGAGGAGAGTGCCTGTTTTTTACCTTGTGAAAAGTCCGCGGACGCTATGTGGGCAGTGGCAAGCTCCTCCCTCCTCCCCAGTGCCTGACTGCACACAGGGCCTCTGCTGTCTCTAGCCCAGACTGCTATGTGTAGCAGAGCCCCTGTGTGTAGTCAGGCACTGGGGAGGAGGTTGCCACTGCCCACATTGCTTCAGCGGACATTTCACAAGTTAAAAAACAGGCACTCTCCCCTCCTCACCCCCCCATCCTCCCTACAGCCAGCCGCCACCTCCGAACTTTAGGGGACAAAAGGGGGAAATTCCCCTCACCGCTGCTACTGCCGTGGCGGTGGCTTTCTTCTTTCTTTCCTCCTCCACCTCCTCCTCGTAAAAGGGGGGGAGCTCCTCTCAACCCCCTCCCCACAGCTACTGCTGCTCTTCAAATTTTGCCACTGTATACAGATGACTCTTTTGCCTATGCCTTCATCTGCATATGGGGAACAGCATCTGCATGCTTGCATGCAGAAGGCTCCAAGTTCCCTCCCTGGCATCCCCAAGATAGGACTGAGAAAGATTCCTGCCTGCATCCTGCCAGTCTGTGTAGACAGTACTGAGCTAGATGGAACAAGGGTCTGACCCCGTAGAAGGCAGCTTCCTATGTTCCTGTCTGCATTCAGTTCAGTCACTTGCAAACTGTGGTATGCAGACCTGGCCTAAGGCTATTGTTCACCTTCACTGAGGTTTGTTGAAGTGGCAAACATGTTGTCAAAGATGATAAATAAGCCCCACCCCCGCCACATGAATCTGTCATTTATTAATCTCAAGCATGGTTGGTGGGCAGAGTCAGACTTGGCGGATGACATATTGTGCAAGCAGTATACATCCACCATTTCCCTCCCAAATGGCTCCACCCTTTCCCTCCCAATGAAATGTTGTGGCTCACAAAGTTAACCACAACCCACAAGTCACATATGGAGGCTCACAAGGGACTTGATTAACCACTTCATTTGCTCTCTGCTTAGGGACTGTCATGCCACAATATATATGTCTGATGGGTACTTCAAAGATTAGTATTTATTTATTACATTATTTATTACATTTATAGACCGGCCCATTCAAAGGCTCTGGGCGGTGATACAAAAAAGATTCTTTTAAATTACTTTTAATTTGCTCCTATTCTTATCCAAAATGCCATTCTAGTCCTAGTTTTAAGAGGCTTGTTCACAAGGGTGTAAATCTCTGCGGAACAATTCGTGGCAGTTCTAATTGCAGATCTCCAACTATAAAGCTTCGTTTATTGCATTTCTGTTTTCCAAACAATCCTTGAAGTTTTATTAATATAGTGTAAATCCTTTTATAGCTCTTTAAAGCTACCTCTTCATTATTTGCATGTATTTATTTTGGTCCCAGATAAATGTTTCAGCTAAAAATGGAATTGTGAAGTGGAAAGATTCCCCCTGCCATTTTTTTACTACAGGTGAACGTTAATATTTTTTAAGTGACCGCATTCTTGCATACTCTGGACGTTTTACAGTTACGAGAGAAGACAAATTAGTCTATTTGTAATACTGGTGTTGGAAACTTTTCTTGCTGCTGAAAAAGCCGAGTGGATACCAGGTGTTTCATTTGAGAGTGACAACTGTTTGAAAAACATTGGTGACCCTTTAAGCCTGAGCCCTAGTGCAATACATGTTTGTGTGACTCATTATAAACAGCACAAGAGACTATGCTCTCGATATTGGCCCAAAAGATTAATTTGATTAAACAGAGCAAAAACAGTGACCGTTAAGCTATAGTTTTGTGGCATTTTCACACTAAAAGTTAGGTTGGTATATCCTACATTCTGTGACTGGGATTCTAGAATGTACCCTTGGTTTTTAGAAATGTATTTATTAATGAAACCCAAAAACATCATAAAAAGATCATTATTTGTAATATATACACAATTAGGAAAAATCACATATGGATCCATATTCACTTGAAATGCAGCATTCCAATGTATGGCAAATAAGTCCAATTTTTGTTTTTATTTTTATTCACTATATTTACATACAGCTCTTTCCCAGGGAGACCAGAGTGTACATAGTTATGTTTATCCTCACAACAACCCTGTGAAGTAGGCTAGATGGAGAGATAAATGACTGGTCCAGAGCCACACAGTGAGTTTCATGGCTGAATGGGGATTTGAACTTGGTTTTTCCTGATCCTAGTCCAACACTCTAAGCACTATACCACAACTTTCCAAACCATATATTATCTGTTGGCCTTCTCTAAGGTGTGCACAAGCAAAATGCACACAGTGCCCTCTACTCATACTCTGCACGTTCAGTGGAATGTTAGAAAGGGGACCCATGGGTCAGCAGTGGGCTCTCTCTGAGGGCCCAGACTGCTTGGCAGCTGCCCAACCACAGGGACATAAGAGGAGCCTTGATGGATCAGGCCCAAGGCCTATCTAGTCCAACATCCTGTTTCCCGCAGTGGCCCACCAGATGCCTCTGAGAAACCCTCGATCAGGAAATTAAGGCATGCCCACACTGCTGTTGTTGTTCCACTGAAAACTTGTATTCAGAGGCCTCCTGCCTCTGAATACAAGTTTTCAGTGGAACAACAGCAGCAGTGTGGGCATGCCTTAATTTCCTGATCGAGGGCTTCTCAGAGGCATCTGATGGGCCACTGCGGGAAACAGGATGTTGGAGGCTGTTGCCTCCTGCCTCTGAACCTGGAAGTAGCCTATAGCTATCAAGACTAGTAGCCACTGATAGACCTGTCCTCCATGAATTCACCTAAGCTGAGTTCTTATGCCAGTCCCTAGGTAAATAAGAGAGGTGATGTGTGGTTTCCTCAACCTGCTTCCATCCTGCTTGCTCCATGGGGGTGGGGAGAGAGAGAGAGAGAGAGAGAGAGAGAGAGAGAGAGAGAGAGAGAGAGAGATATGCTGCATTCACACATAACATGAAACCAGAGTTTGCATACATTTTAATGTGGTCACCTGTCGTTCCAACTGAAAATGGATCCATGGTTTCACTCCCCAGACTCCAATTTGTACCTTTGGTTTGTAGTGAGTTTCACGGCCTGGACCTCTGGTTTAGCAGTGCCAGTGTTGCGTCCAAACACAGCACCACAGTCTGCCTGTTCCATAACCAGAGTTGAGGGAGGAAGCTCCTCTCTCACTCTGCCTGCTATTGGCTGCCAGGGCTGTTCTTCAGTCAAGAAGGAAGCCCAGGCAGCCAGTTCCTCCTCCTCCTCTCTGAAGTCTTGCTGACTGCAGAGAGGGAGCTCTCTGTTATGTCCGAATTCGAATGGGAGAGCGGGGGCAGTTGGGAGTAGAACCACAGGTCGTTGGACCAGCAGTTATGTGTGAATTCTGTGTTATGTGTGAATGCAGCCAGAGAGAAGGTTTTTTGCAGAGAAGTTTTTTTTGCAAAAAAAAAAACCCTAAAACACCCCAACAACCCACAGTTTCTCTCTTTCGGTTCCATTTAGAATTTTAATTCCAATCTACTTTTTTTCTTTTAGTTTGTTTGAAGTCTGCCTATAGCCAGAGTACATGATTCCTGTTCTATTTCACCACTACCACCTGGCCATATTCTTTGTAGAGTAATTTTTTAGTTTATTGGTTAATTTGCTTGTGTTAAGCCAGAGGGCACATTCTCACGGTCAAAAGCCAGGTCAGAGGAGCACCCAGCTAGGCTAGGAAAACTGCGAACCCTCCCAAATGGCAGTCATGTATATGCAAAGACCAAGGTAGGAGGAGGAGAGAGTGGTTGCATGGGAGCTGGAAACTTGGTAGGGTGGGTTTTTGTCTACCCTTGACAAAACGTTGGGGACAGAATGTGGGTTGATCACTTCAATCCTAACCAGCTCCCAGTTCCTCCTACCTTGTCCTTTGAGTTCACATAATTACTGATCAGGAGTGCACATGGCTCTCCTATCCTAGCTGGGCACTCCTCCTGTTTTGGATTATGAGAATGAGCCCAGTTATTCCTTGTGGTCTCATTGTATTATCCAGAGGCTACCTGTGAGTTTGCATTGGTCTGACAGTGGGGCTGGGGGTGTGGAGAAATCCCCTACCCTATAGCAGGAACAATTCATTTGAAATCCAGTTCATCCCCAGCTCTTCCAATGCCGTGCCTTGTGGTCTTATTATATTATTTGGCTTTCTCCTTTTAATTGGAAGTGATTTGTATTGCCAGCTGCTCCTTTTCTGTTTTAGCTGCTGATTTTATTGTTGTTATTCATTACTGGTTTGTTTACTAATTACTGTTTGTTGTTAAATGCCTTAAGGCTTTGGCAAGGAGACAGGAGACACATTTTGAAAATGAGTCAATGAATGTACACTGACAACATCTGCACATGCCTACAAGCAGCATGAGTGCTGTATGGGGATACAACCAAAGGCAGCCCAACCATGAGGCAGTGTCAGGTTGCCACCTCACGGGGTGGATTTGGGGGGGGGTAGCATTTGAAGGGGTGGAATAGGAGAGAGACAGATCTGACTCACAAGGCACAACCCCCCAGTAAATTACCAGGTGCTGGTGTCAATCAGCTAGAAATGTCCATCACATTCATGTCCCCGTGGTCTTGAACAGATCTTGCTCATTTCAATGAGGCAGAAGAACTTCTGGGTGGAAAATAGTGGAGTGCTCCCAAAAAGCATTACCATGGCTTTTCTACTCTGATGACCATCTGGTTTTTGTTTGATTGTTTGTTTTTTTAAGATGGCCTTCCCCCCTGCCCTCCCCAACCTTTTTACAATATTGAAAACTACTTATTTTGTTAAAATCAAAACTGGAAGTCCTTTTGGAGAAAAGATTAACTAAACAATAGTATTGGTAAAGATTCCAAGTTTTCTAATTGCTATATATGTCTAGAACACTGTGCAAGCAATTAAAAAACAAAGAGAAGAAAACTACAGATTTAGCATAAAATACATAACAGTTACTCATAGCTTATTGTCAGTATGAGACAGGATTTAGTTCTGTGGTTTGTGCACCAAGTGCTGATCTTAATACACATGTGCTTTTCAAATATAATACACAACAGGTATATGAAGAATGGCTTATTCAGCAGAGATGTTTGAATGGCACTGTGGCCAAGAAGCTGCCTCCCAAGCAGGGATGGCACCAGGTGAAGAGGAGGAGTCCTATGGGGAGGTGTGGGTTTAACACCTGAGAGCTTTGCAACAGGGAGGTTGCCTGTGTGGTGAGTGCAGTCAGTGTTGTGAGTGGCAAGTGTTCTGGTTGCCCAGAGCCTCATCTCATCACCCCGGGCATTGGGGAGGTGATAGTTTGGGACGACCAGCCATTCCAGGTGGTGGAGAATGCTGGCTTCTGCAAGCTGCATCGACTGCTTGACCCCAACTACAACGTCCCCTCACACACCACGTTCAGCAGGAGGGAGGTGCCCTCCCTGTATCAAGCATTCAGGGAAGCCATGTTGGGGCTACTGCAGGCAGCAGCACCTGACACCAGCTTCACTGTGGATCTGTGGACCAGTCCCTGTGGGAGGCACACTACTTTCCTGTCTCTCACGGTGGACTAGTGGGAGCAGGAAAGCGAGGGACAGCTGCTGGTGGTGGTGTGGCCAGCCCCTCCCATGTAGCGAAGCACAGGTGGGCAGTGTTACATGTGTTACATGTGTAGATGCTGGACTCTGAGCACATGGGAGCTGAGCTGTCAGCGGAGACAGAGCCGATCCAGTTTTAGGCAATGCGTCACCAAGTCTGGCCGGACTTGGCAATGGTTGCCAGATGGTTTGTCTCATGCCTGCCAACCAGTGGCCATGGCCGATGTTGTGGTGACACCCCATCTCTCATGATTGGATGCTGATTCGGTGGAGCTGCTGGACATTATCAAAGTCAACCTCCCCCTGCTGGGCTATCCTGAACTGGCCATGGAGGGTGAGTGACTCATGGTCATCCCCACCCACAGCAACACCACTAGCAGCTTGCCCCACCCTGGCCAACTCCAAACCCAGATGTGTCACAGTCTGCCCATTTATGCTGCTGTACATGCAGATATGAACTCATGCCATCGCCATGGCCCATGATGATAAGAACTGGTGTCCTGACCCATATATCAGGCTGTCAGCCGGGGCCCAACATCAGTCTGAGGCCATGGTGTTATCCAGATACAGGCAGGCACTGCCTGCCTCATTCCTTGAGTTGTGGTTTGGTCTGTTTGTGAGATGGTGTGATTGTGGTGAGAAATGGACAGTGGCAGCTCAGCGCTCCCTCCCTCCCTCCTTCTTCGTTAGTTGGTCAATAATCTACTGACCCAGATAATAATTCAAAAAATTATTAAAAATTACCTGATTGCCCGATTGTTTTGTGGGTGAGGTGATGGGTAGGTTGGCTCATGCCCTAACATCCATTACACTTTGGTGTCCCTTGGGCCTACCCATGGGGAACAATGAGGTGATCCAAGTTCTCCATTGTTCCCTATGGGCGATTAATGATCTTTTTGCTAATTCCAATTGATTCACTGAACCAGCTGACTAAAGCCAGCCAATCTGATGAATCAACTCAATTTTTTAATTATCTAATCTGAGATCAAATAGGATTGCCAAAAAAAAAAAAAATTGTGATTTTAGGGATGTGCACAGAACCATCTGGCCCAGTTTGGTTCGAAGCCGGATTGGCCTCGAATGGAACCTGGCCAGTTCAGTCCGGCACCCCTCGACACTCCTTCAGTCTGGTCCAGTCCGGGGGAGGGTTCGCAAATTTTAAACACTTTAAAAAAATTAATTACCTTTAAAATGATCATCGAGGCAGCGGGGTGTGTGTGTGTGTGCGTGCAGAGGTTCCCCTTCCCCTGCCAGCCTTCAAAACACACCCCATTCTAAAAATGCCATGGCGGCCAAAATGGCAGCCGCCGCGCATGTGCAAAAGGCCTCGCAGAGGCCATTTGCACATGCATGGTGGCCATTTTTGTTTTTTTAACAAAATGGCCTCTGTGAGGCCATGCGTCATGCCAGGCCTCACAGAGGCCTTTTGAGCATGCACAGCAGCCGCCATTTTGGCCGCCGTGCCATTTTTAGCAAGGCCCGAAAATGGGCTGAATAGGCCTGAGGGGTGCGTTTTGAAGGCTGGTTGGGGGAGGGGGCACATACACACACACACACACACACACACACACACACACACACCCCTGCCACCTCAATGATCATTTTAAAGGTAATTTTTAAAAGAATTAAGTGTTTGAAATTTGCATACCTCTAGAACCATCGGGGTGGTTTTGGTTCTGGGGGGTATTGAGCCGGATGGTGTTTCGTCCAGGGGTCGAACCCCCAAACCAAAACCATGAACCTCAAACCCCCGAATGCACATCCCTAGAAGACTTTAATGTTTCTCCTCACACCACTCAACAGGGTTATGGTCCCAGAGTGCTGAGCCTGGTGAAAAATGTAATTAGCCTGAATAAGGGAGGGTTTTTTTCCACAAAGATAGAGTCAAGACAAGTGCTACAGAGGATTGAGAAGTTACAAGGTCCAGATTTTGAGCTGTGGTCTTTCAAAATGGAGATGCTCCTAAACAGTCATGGCATCAGCAGGGTCATACACACAGAGCACCTTGTCAGAGTAGGAGAAGGAAGATAAAGCTGGGACTTATCCCAGATGATAAAGCCACTGGGATATTTGTTTATTGGTGAGTGACTCTATATTGGTGCATTTAAGAAATAAACAACTTGCAAAGGACATGTGGGAGACTCTGAAGAAATTGTATGAAAGCAAGTCAGCTGTCTCCAAGGTGAGTCAAGTTATAAAAATATGGAATAAGGAGAGACTCCATGACAGTTGTAAGCACAGGGAGTAATTGTGCCTGATACAGTTCAGACTGGATTGTTATTGAATAATCTTCCTTAGTCTTTTGAACCTATTGTAAATGTCTTGGAAGCCAAAGATGATTTGAGTTTGGAGTTTGCAAAAGACTGCTTGGAAGACTTTAGGTTACACAGAGGCAATGGGCAGCAATTGAAGTCAAGTGAAGAAAATGCTTTTAAATGCTTTTATGTTTTTTGTCTGTGGGAGTCCCAGACATATAAAGGTGCAAAGTCCCCAGAAAAAATAATTTGCAACTAAATAGGAGGTGAAACCACATTTCAAGAGGAGTGATTCACCTAAGCATATAAAGAAAAATTCATGGAAACAAGGAGAGAATTAGGCTGTTCTCACGCGCAGGCAAAACTGAGCTAAGGAAGCCAAGACGGGTCTTTCCTGTGGATAAGAACAGGTGGGATTGCACCCAATCCCGGAGGCCCCTTGATGCCAAACCCGCCTAGGCAGCCACCCACTTAAATGGAGCAAGAACTCTCTTAGTCCCATTATGTTAATCATGTCAGCTGCTTTCAGCTGATGCTGTGACACTGATGGATGGCTGCCCATCACTGGGGGAAATCCCAATAATGCACCACGCACTCATGCAGTGCAGTATGGAAATTGCAGGGGCCGGGACTATGCGTCCTGGCCCCCGACCCTCCACGCTACCAGGGGCAGCCTGCAATCGTCTGAACGGGCAAGACCGGGAGATCATCTGCAGGGGAATTAAGCTTTTCAAGGCTTCCTCCGCTCGCCCCTTCAAGCTCTTTCTCACTGATCATGAGAAATGGCTCAGTAAGTCTGACAAATACAAAACATATGTTGCTAATGCAGAGAATAATTTAAGAGCTAGTTCTACAAAATGTAATGTTGGAATCTGTATTGATTCAAGCTCAACTAGCATGTGATTAAAGAAAAAGAAAGATTTACTATGCTGGACACAAATTATAAGGTCCCCATTTTTCTAGTGGATGGGAAGCAGGTGTTTGCTGAAGGCAGAGGTTCTGCAAGGCTACACTGCAAACTGCAAAAAGGAAAAAGAATGAAACCTACTGTTGAGGATGCATTGTTTCTGCCCACATTTGAGTCCAGTCTGTTGTCAGTTAAATATGCTACAGAGAAAGGTTATGAGATGAAATTCAAAGGAGAAACATTGTTTTATCACAGATAAAGGTGAACTACTTATGAAAGGGGCTTTGCAAGAGAGTGAAGGAGGACATGTTAGATACTTTCAATTTGCCCTGTGTTATATGGGTACAGACATTCCTGGAAGGGGAGCTTCCTGTATCTTCCTTCTAGGACAGCTGAGGGAAGGGTGTCACAGAGAGTCAGGGTAAAGGCCTTTCTGTGATTAGGTACGCTTAGCTCTGTAAGGTATCCAGCAAGTATTGTTATAGACAACCAGACTCTGGCCTCTATTCTCACCAGGCCTGCCTCCAATTGTAGACCGGTATTAGAGACACAACAGGGGACTTGAAGTACTGCTCTTGGGAATTTGGATTGGATGAGCTCTAGAGGGGCAAAGTTTGAAAAGGAGTCCAACTAGGCACCATATAGAAGTTGTGCCATTGACAGCTTCAAATAGCTTAACTGCTGTGGGCATTTATTGGCCCCCTTTTGATCAGAAGTTGGCAGAGGTGCTTCTCTGGGCATTTGGGGCAACATAGCTGTCATGGACCTTCCCATGACAGAAGCATGGAAGACCACCCCCAGGTATTTGAAGCGTGAGACCTGGTCAGTGTCATTCCTGTTAATATGCCAGGAGTGTTCCTTGGTCTCTGAACGAAGACCATAATTTTGATTTTCTGGTAACTGATTTCCAGTAGGTATTCCTTGCAGTATTTGGCAAAGACCCTCAGTGCTCTTTTAAGTTCTATGGGGGTCCTTGAAAGGATTGCCATATTGTCTGCATAGAGTAGGGTAGAGATATGTTTCTCTACCAGTTTCGGAGGGTGAAAGTCTGGGTTGCTTAGGTGGCCCATCATGCCATTTATATAGATTTTGAACATGAGTGGAACAAGTTTGATGCCCTTATTGGTTGGGATGGCATTAGATAAATGTCCTTGGGGGTTGCATCTAACTTTCAGCAATGCTGACTAAGGTGGCAATTGAAAAAAAGCTGCAGAAGAAGAAATCCAATCTCTACATAAAAATAATTCTTGGATCCTTACAAAGCTGCCTAAGGGAAGAAAGACTGTAGGGTTCAAATGGGTTTTCAAAGTGAAGCACGATGCAGAAGGAGATGTCCAATGCTATAAAGCAAGGCTAGTAGCTAAAGGATATTCTCAGAAATATGGTGAGGATTATGATGAAACGTCTGCCTCAGTAGTAAGCCACTTTTCTATAAGAATGCTCCTCTGTATTGCAGCAGCACATAGAAGGTTGGATGGACCCATGAAGGTTGAAGGTGGGCTAGCAGACACAATCCCGTCTCCCTGAATTCATTATCCATAGGATTTGGTCAGCTGCACGAAGCTACTATAAACTCTCAGGAAACCAGTATACTTTAAGCAGAGTATGGAAGCAAGCCAAAATGTAGATTAATATACAAAATATCTAAATGTCTATGCACTTGTGAACTGCTTTTAAAAGCCAGATAATTAGTTCTGCAAGCTTCTAAAATGCAGCTACTATAGACCACGAGGGTTTTATTTGGCCCTTATATGAGAAAGCCAAATGAGGATATTAAAAACAAACATATGTGCGTGTGTGTGTGTTTTTAAAAGAATTTACAATACTTTCCAGTTCTAGATGACACTGGGGAATCAAGCTGCCTCCCTCGGCATACAAACTCAAACTAAAGGCAAACTGGTAACAGATGATCTTTGTTAGAGGCGTTAATATAAGGTTAATTGCTTAGGTCATGGAGGCCTCTGCTAGCAGACATTGGTACTTCCTAGTTACCTACAGCTGTGTATGCTATTAGGCGTCTGATTATGTACAGGAGCCAAATAAACTGAGCTATATTCAAGGGCCTTACCAGCGGTGCTCCTCCATGAAAAAATAAAATATGCAAAATTTTCTTTCACAGTTTTTTCAAACTCCCAGTGACAGTGTTGAAACAAAATTTTGCAATGCTCTTTGCCAGCAATATAGCTGTTGTTAAATATTTTTAAAATTGGTAGGTGTATGTGTTTTGTTCTGGCTACTAATAATATACCAGGAAACAGTGGATTTAAATAACAAGGTAGAGTAGATTAGCGGGTCTTAGGACCCAGCTGGGGGCAGCCTTATCCATCCTTAGGTCTTGAGAAACTGGGCGCTAGAGCCTGAAATGTTGCAGTTCCACATTGTTGACCTGACCATGCTCCTATTATGTATTCCAGGCCTGGCAGACTTCAAATGTCAGCCATTGGGGTCAGTGCCAAACACTCCTGTTTCCTTCTGCATCTGAAGAGGGCCCCAAGGTTTGCATATATATTAAGCCCTTGAGGCATTCTGCAGTCAGGTATGCTGTACTCAGGTACAAGGAGGATGCCAGAGAGTCATTTCTCCCAGCACCAAAATACCATAGGTGTGTGCAAGGTGTCAGTAATGGAGATGCTTTACTGAATATTTAAAATTGTATCTTGAAACATATTGCATACTTTGTGATAAAAGGTTAATAGATGACGTTAACACAAGACAAATTTGATGGAGCTGTCAGTACTGTGTAGACCCTGAGGCTGTGCACACAAGCAGCCCTACCCATGGTAGAGAAGCTTGATTTTGGTGCTGCCTCTCCCACAAGCCTGGGTTTGCCTCCACCGCAAGCCACCCAACAAGCCTGGGCAAGCCCACAAGTGCGCCCTTTAACCCAGGTACAGGGGTATGGCATTCTTGTTTATGCTTGGGTTGCATGCGCCTAGAGTGACCAACTCCTAGAGCTTCTAACACCAAGAGTGCCCAGCTCTGGGGGAATCCCCCAACACACCATGCTCATTGATTCCTAGAGGCTGGGGGAATGAGTCCCAGCCTCCAGAGATCTGCTTTGCTCCATGCATTGCAGATTGTGCGGGAGCATGGTGGATTGTGTGAGCGCACGGTGCTGAAGTGGCCGTGAGAGGTTCTTGCTCATCACAGGTTCCCTAACCTGTGGCCCTCCAGATGTTGCTGAACTACAACTCCCAGCATACTAGGAGTTGTAGCTCAGCAACTTCTGCAGGGCCACAGGTTGGGGAAGCCTGATCTAGGGGGAAGATGTAAATGTAAACTGCCCTGAGCTAATGTAAACCGCCCTGAACCCTTTTGGAAGGGTGGTATAAAAGTTTTAATAATAAATAAATAATAATAATAAATAAATAAGATAGGTCCAACCCTGACTTTGCCAACACCTACCCTAGCCACCAGGGATTTTATTGTGTTACAAGCCTGTATCTGTCATAGCAAATAAAACAGATAGCCTCAAAAATGAACAAATGTAAGTGTACGTCACTAAACAAAAGTTGTTGAGAATGCATAGTGCATTTTTCTAAGATGATGATGATGATGATGATGATGATGATGATGATACATTACAAATATTTGGGCATTCTCCAGACTGATAACATCGTGCACACTGAAGTTAAAAGAAAAATTGGAAGTGAATACATCAGGAGAGTTAGAAAAATCCTCAAGTCCAAACTCAATGGCAGGAACACCATACATGCCATAAACACCTGGGCTATACCTGTTATCAGATACACTGCAGGAATAATAGACTGGACCCAGGCAGAGCTAGAGACGCTAGATCGTAAGACCAGCAAAATCATGACCATCAATCATGCTCTGCACCCCCGCAGTGATGTCGATAGGCTATACCTCCCTCGCAGCTCAGGTGGAAGAGGAATGCTGCAAGTCCATCAAACAGTAGAGGAGGAGAAAAGAGGCCTTGAAGAATATATCAAGGACAGTGAAGAAGATGCACTTAAAATGGTCAATAACTAGAAACTATTCAACACCAATGAAACAAAGCAGGCCTACAAGAAAGAACAAGTCAAGAACCGAGCAGAAAAATGGAAAAATAAGCTCCTGCATGGTCAATATTTGCACAATATAAGTGGAAAATCAGACATCACCAAGACCTGGCAATGGCTTATGAATGGCAACTTGAAGAAAGAAACAGAAGGTTTAATACTGACTTCACAAGAACAGGCACTAAGAACAAATGCAATAAGAGCAAAAGTCGAAAAATCCACAACAAACAGCAAGTGCCGCCTTTGTAAAGAAGCAGAAGAAACAGTGGACCACCTAATCAGCTGTTGTAAAAAGATCGCACAGACTGACTACAAACAAAGGCATGACAAGGTAGCAGGGATTATACACTGGAACATCTGCAAAAAATACAAGCTACCTGTAGCCAAAAATTGGTGGGACCATACAATTGAAAAAGTTGTAGAAAATGAAGATGCAAAAAATATTATGGGACTTCCGACTACAAACAGACAAACATCTGCCACACAATACACCAAATATAACTGTAGTCGAGAAGAAAGAAAAACAAGTGAAAATAATCGACATAGCAATACCAGGGGATAGCAGAATAGAAGAAAAAGAAATAGAAAAAAAATCACAAAATGCAAAGATCTACAAATTGAAATTGAAAGGCTGCGGCAGAAAAAGACCAAAATAATCCCAGTGGTAATTGTAACCCTAGGTGCAATTCCAAAAGACCTTGAAGAGCACCTCAACACCATAGGGGCCACAGAAATCACCATCAGCCAATTACAAAAAGCAACTTTACTGGGAACAGCCTATATTTTGCGACGATATCTATAATAACCAACAGTTCTGATGGTAAAATTCAGTCCTTGGGAAGGACTCGATGTCTGGATTGACAAACCTGTCAATAACACCTGTCTGGCTGTGTAAACAAGAAATAATAACAATAAATATTCTGAACCATCTAGTTATTTTTAATGTTCTCAAAACCAGACCAGCTATGATCGAACTACACTTAACTTTGCAAGCAAGTGGGACAGAAATCTCCCAGGATAACTGCTCATGGATTGAAACTAAAGAACCCCAGAATTTCATATCTATTCATGTTAAAGAACATTTCTCAAGATGGTTTGTTACGCTCACTCATTTGAATGTAGTATTGTCTTCCTGGGTATCCCTACCAAACACTGACATCTACTAAAACAAATATGTATATATACTGCTCTTCAACCAAAGTTCTCAAAGCAATTTACATAGAAAATAAATAATACATAAATAAAATGTCTCCCTTTCCCCCAAAGGGCTCACAATCTACAAAGAAACATAAGGCAGATACCAGCAACAGTCACGGGAGGGATGCTGTGCTGGAGTTGGATAGGGCCAGTTGCTCTCCCCATGCTAAATGTGAGAGAATCACCGCTTTAAAAGGCATCTATGCTCAGTTAGTAGGGGGACCTGAGCCTCAGTTAGCAGGCTCAGTTAGCATCTTTAATAGTTAGGAGCAGATATTCTGCATATTGCATGAATACTGCATATTCTGAGTACCCAGAATGTTGGGGGCAATATGCTAAAAATCATTGTAAACCGCTTAGAGAGCTCCGGCTATAAAGCGGTATATAAATGTAAGTGCTATTGCTATTGCTATTGCTATATTGTTTGGACTCAAGGATTGGGGAGTCCCCCTGGCAAAGTGGTCCCCCATGCCTGGTTCCCTTCCACCAGGTCCATTCCCTTGTTTGTCCCTGTCAACCCACAGGGTTGACACATGACCAGGGTCATCGCGACCACTTCCCACTTGTTGACCTAGGTGACTGCCTAGTTGGCCTAGCAGGTGGGCTGGCCCTGTTGGGAATTGTCGAAAGTTAAATCGTTTTGGGGAAGGAGCAATGAAAAGAATTAACAAGAGTTTTGGCTTTGATATTCCTTGCAATCTCAAGATGGTGCTTTTGGGATATTTAAAGGGAATCGTTCTGAAAGAGGATTTGGAATGAGTAACATATTGATTCACAGCAGCAAGGTTCTCAATACCAGCTACTGGAAATCTCAAAAATCCCTTCGGTTGGTAGAAAAAGGTCTGGTCCATAGCCTGATATCAAAGCTTACTTACTAGAGCTAAAGAACAAACAAGAGATTCCTCTCTTTGGTCAATGACAATAATCAGAGGTGCACCTAGGTAACTTTTGAGCCTGGACCTAAAGGCCTTTGGAGCCCCCCACCCCACCCCCAGCTGGAGACCTGCCCTGCAAGTTAAGCATCATCCCCCTACATACACACAGTGACACACACAGTATTTTCAACACATGGTTCTTGAGAGCACAAAAAGCAACGGAACTCACAAGAATGTAAGATTAAAAAACAGGTATATTTATGCAAATGTGCATTAGCAGAAACATTTCAACACTCAACTTAACATATTCCCATCCCAGGGACGTAGCGATAATAGAGCAAGGGAGGACAATTGTCCCCAGGCCCACAGGGTCGGGGGGGGGGAAAGGCCTCCACAGCCTGCTCTGCTCTCTCTCCCAGTCACTCCAAGTCCAGTCCCAGCACAGCCAAGAGGCAACCTTTTTGTGAAGCGCAGGCTTGCCTGGGAGGGAATGCTCCCTCTAGGCAAGCTGCTACAGCTCCTTCCCTCTCCACCTCTCAGATTTTGGGCAGGTGGGTGGGGCTCTCTGAAGCCTGAACTCTAGTTGCCTAGGAAGGAAGGAAGGAGGCAGAGTGGCCAGCGCTGGCTGCCCTTGCCCATCACAGCTCTGTGCAGACCCTCTGCTCAGCCCTCCCCAACCCAGCCCAGCCTTTGCCTGCTTAGTAATAGAGGTATAATCTGATTTCCTTTTTGTGGTTATCCCTCCTCTTGGATACTTAGGGATCAACTTGCCTTGGGGCTTTGATATGTGGATGGGGGGAGAAAGGGCAGATTGAGAAGACTCTGACTGATTGGAGAATTTGTTGGTTTTTATTTTATTTATTTTTTTAAAAAAAATTAAACAAAAACATAAAAAAGCCCTATAAGTGAAATTACAAAAATGTCTGTAACTGAAGGCCCCCCTCCTTCGACTATCATTCCACCCCCTTATGGAAGAATCTGCCCTTTGCCTTCATAAAGAAAGGATAAAACACCCCACTTTCTGCCCCAGCCTTTAGATTGCCTGGAATGATCACTTCAATGCCAAAGCATAGGGCTTTGCCATTGTGCAGAGATTATGGTGGCAGGAATATGTATATTCAAATTGAAGTGGATTGGACAAATTGTCCAAGCTGGTTGGACATGTCCAAAAACCTCACTCACACTATTTATACTGTATGTCATCAATCGGTATGATTCTGTAATGATATGGAATGTTAAGGAGGCCTCGCACATGCTGATTCGCCCCCAGCCCCACACCGCCCCAAGGACGGCCCTGTGCAAAGCAGAGAACAGAGAGTGAGGAGGAGGGCATGTGCCTGGCGGCCAAGTGTGCCAGGACCTGAGGATGAGACTCGCCAGCCTGCTTGCTCTCTCTTCCAGGTGAGGGGGGCAGGTTGTGTGGCCGGGCCATGGGAGCTGCACCACCGCCGGGTGCAAGTGTGGCAAGACCTGCAGGCAGGGCCTCCACCAGCCAGCCCGATCTCTATTCAATGCGGGGCAGTAAAGCCTTGCAATAAACTCGCGGTAAAGCCTGCAGTGTGAAGAACGCCCAGGTCTAACGCCCAGGTCACTCATATTTGTAGAAGTAGTGATAGTATTCCTCAAATCATCTGCTCTACAACCTTGACTGATTGGAGGTTCAAGACAAACAAAAAGGAAGTACTTCCTTCCTCACGGAAAGCCAGCATCATCAACCTCTGAAATTCATCACAAAGTATGGTGATGGTACCTAGGTGAGTATGCTTGGGATCTCCAACATAGCAGAGATGCTAGAGATCCCTGATTGGATTTCTCACCTCAGTAATTTTTTTTAAAGCAGTTATGCCCTACTCAAATGGGTGTGAACCATTGTCCTGGAAGTGGGGGTTAACTCTCCCTCCATAATTCTTCCTATGTAAATTACCCCCCCCCCCCAATTAAGGAAAATATGTGTATCCATATGTGTTCCCTAATAGGAAAATAGCAGGAGAAAGGGGCAAATAGCAAGAGTATGGGGCAAATTGCAGGAGGAAGAGCAGGAGAAATAGCAGGAGAAAGGAAGAGCAGGAGGAATAGCAGAATGGGGCAGAATAGCAGAATGGGGCAAACAGCAGGAGAAAGTGTTAACCCCTGTCAGTGATATGTTCCCCGACCAGGCAAAAGGGGTTAACACAGAGGTGCGCTGAGGTGAGGGAGAGTCAGGCTGCCAGGGCAGATGCAGAGTAGGAACTAGATGTAAACTTCCTGGAAATTTGGAAGTAATGGGTGGGGGGGGCGGAACCCTTGAGGTTTTTGTTTTTTGTTTTTCTCTAGAAATAAAAAGAAGAAATTTTGGGGGAAATTGAAATATATGCAATACTTTTTAAAGTACCCTTTACAGATCTAAAGTCACATTGTTTCTTAGGAGCATTTATCATATATAACCTGCTTTGCTCATAACATTGATCATTTTGGTATTTTACACTTAAAAGTATAGTTCAGGGTTTCTTAACCTTGGGCCCTCAGATGTTGTTGGACTGCAACTCCCAGAATCCCCAGCTACAAAGGCCAGGTCTGGGAATTCTGGGAGTTGTAGTCCAACAACACCTGGGGGCCAGGGTTAAGAAACCCTGGTATAGTTTATTCAGAAAATGCGTCCAAATGCAATAATTAACTTCTAAATGTTATTTCACTTTTGTTACAAAGGGACTGCAAGCTGCTGAACTCCAAGGAATCCAGCATCTCTGTAAGGCGGTTTCTTCTGTTTCCAACATCAACTTTTTGCATGCTTCTCATAAACTGTCAAAAAGGTTTTTAGTGACGCAGGCAAAAAGTTAATGTTGAAAACAGGAAGAAAAACCTGGCTTATATACAGTGCAGCGCCCACCCTCCAACTGAAGAGCAGGGTGAGCACGTTCATTCCATGCATCCCCAACCACATCATCACTCCTACTACGCTCACAGAGGCTCCATCACCACTAGCGATTGTGTCATAGCTGCAGTGACGAGCCTCCTATTATTCCCAATGGGAAGCTTGCTGCTGCAGCAATGATGCAATTCTTAAGACCCATTGAAGCCCTGCAAGCTTAGTATTTATTTATTTACTACATTTATATCCTGGTCTTCCTCCTAGGAGCCCTCAGTGGAAGTGAGGACATGATTTGGGGATTCACGGAACGAGGGTGTGTGCCCTGCCCAGCTCTTGGATCGGTGAGATACTGTGCTGTATCAAAGTCACTATCAATACTATAATAAAAGAAAGTTAGTTATTTTGTATTCTGGACAGTCTTCTCCAATGTCAGGCAAATACAGAAAGCACTCACTTTCAGAAAACGGGGGGGAAAGGAGCGGGGGAGACCTACTGGATACAATTTTGCCACATGAAACTTTGATCAATCTCATTTTCTGAGCTATCACAATTAGCAGTTTCTGTGTCTTCGGATCCTTCATTTTTATCATCTTAATGACTTATGAAAGCTGCATTTCCTGGATTGAGACCAGCCTCTTTACCTTTTTCACATGTTTGTTTATCTTGATTTGGTATATTTCCAAATATAGACCAATTTCTTTCACATGCTGCAGAAGAAGAATCTGAAGCAAGCAAGAATTGTTTGTTTGTTTGTTTGTTTGTTTGTTTGTTTGTTTGTTTATCAGGGCGGGGAGTAACTGGCCCTATCAGCCCCCAGCACAGTACCTCCAGTGACTGTTGCTGGGACCTATCTTATGTTTCTTTTTAGATTGTGAGCCCTTTGGGGACAGGGATCCATCTTATTTACTTATTATTTTTCTGTGTAAAATAAATAAATAAATAAAATAAAGTAAGAGAAACTATTTCACAATCCAATTTTTTTCATTAAAAACAAAAAACAAAAAACAAATGCATCATTCAGTTTTTAAAAACCCTAAACTTTTCTAGTCCCCCGCCCCCAGGTCTTCACATCTCTAGTAGGAATGTGCCACACTTGTGGCTTGTTTAATGCCCCCCCTCCCCTCCTGGACAGGACACTATAGCCTGCGCATACAAGAAAACCACATAGCTGCACAAGGTCACAGGGATGTTCAAAGTTGAACTGTTGTGCAAAAGTTTTCTAAAGAAGAAGTTTCGTAGTGGGAAGTGTGCCACTTTGTTTCACAAGCACAACATTAGTTGGGAACACAAGCTCCTGATTGTGCATCTGACTAGTGCAACATGCTTGTGCAAGCCTATCATTAGGCTGGATTTTGGCTGATGATGATGATGACGACGATGTTGTTGATGATATTGATGATGATGATGATGATTTTAAAAACACAGTGATGTTTTAAGTTCTTGTTATTAGGCCGACACTGTACAGTGACAAAAGCACCAGCCTCCACCAACACATTCTGTCCTTGCCGTTATCAATGAAAGGAGCCACCTTCACCAGCTGCCAATTTCCTCCAGGCCTCACAATAGTTTAGAGAGCTCAAAACATCCACGAATGAAATGAGTCAGTTCCACCAAAGGAGCATAATATTGTTCGTCCTGGCAAATAAGACTCTCCTTTCCCTAGGTTAGAAGTCAGATGACTCTCATTAAGTCAATCATCATTAACCTGGCTTGACCAGCAAGAACAGAAGGGAAGGCAATCTCTCTTTCTATAGGCACCGAAGTCTAGACAGTGCTATTATCAACACCCTGTAGCTTGAAACGTAACTACTTAGATTGCTCAGATAATAACTGTGGCCAGCCAGCTAGTCATTTTGCAGTGGCTGTAGCTGCTTGCTTCTCAGTGTAGACAAATAATATTAAATCTCTCTGCCAGCATTCCATCATGAAGCCTATTCAGCTGCAGGGGCATATCTTTTTTCCTAGAGCAGCTGTAAGGATATAGTGTGAAAGCTAACATGAAGCTAGCCAGGGCTAGAATTGGTTGTTCTGCTATTTATGGTTCTCCCCCTGCCTCACAACCACCACCACAACATCACATAATTTATATATGTCCTTAAAATGGGAACATAAAGGAATATAAAGAGTTATAGCAGCAATGTTCAAGTGAGCTGGGGATACACACACACACACACACACACACACAGCTGATTTAATGACTATGGAGAACGTAGGAACTGGACCAGACCAAAGATTCATCTGGTTCAACAGCCAGTCTTTAACACTGGCTCCAGATATGCCCCTGGAAGATTGAAAGTAAAGCTTTCTAGACTTAAACCAACCCTTAATTCATGTCCCTAGCATCTGATATGCACAGGTAACCACAAGTCATGGAGTTTCCTACACAATGGCCTGGTTCACACAAACATTCAAATCTAGCTTTAGTGTGAATTACTGACATGTGTATAATTATGTGAACATATGCTAAGGTGGGAATCTCAGAATATTCTTGGGCCATAAATCACCTTGCTGGAAGTTCACACAATCACACTAATGTCAGTAACCATATTATAAACCTAGATTCAAATGACTATATGTAAACCAGGACAATGAATCAATGAGGCTATTCTTACAATGGGGGGAAACTGTGCTAAAGAAGCCCAGTCTGGTTTTTCCCCATTGTGAGAAACAGCAGGCTCTTGGGTGAGCCTGGTGGTTCACTGGCAGCTAGCTTGCCAAAGTAGCCCTCCCCTTAGCCCAGGTGAGCAGAGCGAGCGCTCTGCTAACCCGGGTTTTCTGATTGTGTGCCGCCATGGCACAGCTCCATCCCATGGCGACACATGAGGAGACCCCCACCGGGAGGCTGCAAGCAGCCTCCCAGGTTCTGAGGTCTCTCCAGGATGCCCTGCGCACTTGCACAGTGCATCCTGGAACTTCCAGGTGCTGCGCAGGCCCCAATCCTCACCACCCCTCTTGGCTCCGTGACAGAGCCGGCATTTGTGTGTCCCGCTGATCTGGCTGCCCAGCTACAAGCGGCTGCTCGTTTGCGGAGAGAGCCGGCTAAGCCTGCTCTCCCCTCAGAACCCCCTCCGGTGCTTCACACTGATTGTGTGAAGCGCCTCAATGAATCAATGAAAAAATATCTCTCTCTCTCTCTCTCTCTCTCTCTCTCTCTCTCTCTCTCTCTCTCTCAATCTCTCACTCTTACTCTCACTCTCCATTCTAGAGGATGGCTTGGGCTTGCAAGCTTACTGTTAAGACTGTTGCTTGTTCTGTTATAACAGCATTTACATAGGAACGTAGGAAGATTATGTTCCTATAAGGAGTCGGTTATGTTCTGACTCCTTATACTGAGTCAGACCATTGGCCCATCTAGCTCATTATTGTCTACACCATGCCTTCTCAAACTTGGGACCCCAGATGTTTTTGGACTACAGCTGCCATCATCCCCAGCCACAAGAGCCTTTGGCTGATCAGCCTTTGGCCATTGTGGCTGGGGAAGATGGCAGCTGTAGTCCAACATCATCTGGGGACTTAAGTTGGAGAATCTCTCATCTCCACTGACTGGCATCAGCTCTCCAAGGTTTCGGGCAGGGGTTTGTTCCCAGTCCTACTTAGAGAAGCCAGGGATTGAACCTGGCACCTTTTGCAGACAAAGCAGCTGTACCACTAAGCTACAGCCTCACTTCTGATTGTTTCCAGCAACTCTTGCAAGATCTTACAAGGTCTGGACAAATAAGTTGATATATACATCCTGAAGCATGGTCTCAATTCCCCGCCCCCCACTCTTGGTAATGAACTTACGAGAAGAGGTGCATGTAGGTGATTTTGGAGCCTGGACCTAAAAGCCTTTGGAGGCCCCACTGTGGCAAGTTAAGCATCATTTTTTAACACGTAGGTTCTTGAGGGCACAAACCACACCAAACAGGACAGACAAAAGAGGATTTTCAAAGGCCTAGGGTGTGTGTAGGCTCTGGACTTTGGGTCCAGGGGTAAGAGTGCTTCTGCTTACAGGCCAGGCAGGGCCCTGTGAAAGTCTAGGTCTGGGTAAAGTATTCACTTCCCTCCATATTTGGGCCTTGCACAGAACTCCTTGAGTGAAAGACAAGATAAAAATATAAGCTGACAACCTGACTATAAGACTTGACAGAAGTCCCATTGAAATTGAAAGGACAAGCTTTGAAATTGAAAGGACAAGCGAGTCATGACTAAGTTGTCTTACTAATTTCAATAGCACATCCATTGGGTAATTTAATCAAGATGTCAGCCATAATAAACACATAAGCCATTGTCACTTTTTCAATGCTACCCTTTCTCTAGCCCTGTTAAGACATTAAGCCTATTCCCACGATCACTAGAAAGCGGACTAAGGAAGCCTGGCCTGCTTTCTAGCGATCGTCAGAACCACAAGGGCTTGGGGGTGAGCCCGGTTGTTTCAAGGTGGCTAGCCGGCCTAATTCGAGCGGGCACTCCATTAACCTTGGGTTTTTTTATCATGTGCCACCCTGGCGCACAGCGTCACACAAGTAGACCTCTGACCAGGAGGCTACAAGCAGCCTTCCGGTGTCAGGGGTCCCCCCAGAATGCCCTGCGCACTCACGTGAGGCATCCTGGGATTCCAGGGGCCAAGCAGCCCCTGATCCCCGTAGCCCCCACCGGCTCTGTGACTGAGCCGGTAGTCATGTGGGCGGCCAAGGCAGCTGCCCAGGGCTAGGGGTTTGACCACCTGCTTTCCCTGCCAAACTCTTTCTGGCGCTTCACATGGGTTGTGTGAAGCGCCTTATTATGTTCGATGCACATACAATCTATATACATGTGCAAATGTTCAGTTTATTTTACAAATTATATTCATTGCACAGAGAGTAGTACGCTTGCTTCCTGTACTCTGCATTTGAAAGGGCCTTTGCCCAGGTTCACTTTTTAAATGAATGCAGTAATTCAGACAAAAACATGTACATGGGTAGAAACACCTGCACACATGTACAACATAATGAGGTCATGCCACCAAAATCACTTGTGGCTAGGGAGGGCTGGGGGAAGGTAGGAGTATACCTGCCTTCCCCCACACGAGCACACTAACCCTAGTGCTCCACCGTGCCATACATTCACATAAACAGCACGGCAAAGCTGAATACATTGAGGATCTGTATGAGGAAGTTCTCCAGCATCCCACAATGCATTGCGCAGGAAGCTGAGAGGCTACATGAGGAAGTACTTCTTCACACAGTACATAATTGATCTATGGAATTCCTTGCCATGGGATGAGGTGATGGCCACCAGCATAGATGGCTTTAAAAGGGGCTTAGACAGATTCATAGAGGACAGGTTTATCAATGGCTACTAGTCTGGTGGCCATCTCCAGCCTCAGAGGCACGATGCCTCTCAACACTAGTTCCAGGGGAGCAACAGCAGGAGAGAGGGCATGCACATACCTCTTGCCTGTGGGCTCCCAGAGGCATCTGGTGGACCACTGTGTGAAACAGGATACTGGACTTGATGGGCCTTGTGCCTGATCCAGCAGGGCTGTTCTTATGTCCCGACAGCCAACCGCCATGTTTGCAAGGGAGTGCTGTGGCTGGAGGGGCTGTGATCTGTCAATGTGCTGCTCTGCACAGCCCACTCTACTATCACTTGCTCAAAATGACTTGAATAGGGCTTGCTCCACCTCCTTCTCCTTGTGGTCAATCAGAGGGCAACTGAAGACATCAGGAGATTTTCCCTTCCCCTGGCAGCATGGAACACACTGGGGAGGCATCCTCAGTCCTCAGAGATGCATTTTTCTCAGCTGCTGGCTGCAGCAATGGAAGAACTTGTAGAACTGGAAAAGGTGCAGAAGAGGGCAACCAAGAGGAACCTGGAGCACCTTCCTTATAAGGCAAGGGGCTACAACATCTGGGGCTATTTCATTTGGAAAAGGGGCAACCACGAGGAGACATGATAGAGTTTTATAAAATTATGCATGGAATAGAGAGTTGAAAGAGAGACATTTTTCTCCCTCTCTCACAACACTAGAACCAGGGTTCATCCCATGAAACTGATTGCCAGGAAATTTAGGAACCACAAAAGGAAGTTATTTTTCACACAGCATATAATTAATCTATGGAATTCTCTGCCACAGGATGTGGTGATGGCCACTAACTTGGATGGTTTTAAAAAGGGCTTAGACAAATTCATGGAGGACAGGTCTATCAATGGCTACTAGTCTGAGGGCTATAGGCCACCTCCAACCTCAGAGGCGAGATGCTTCTAAATACCAGTTGCAAGGGAGCAACAGCAGGAGTGAGGCCATGCCCTCACCTCTTGCCTGTGGGCTTCTTGGGGGCAGCTGGTGGGCCACTGTGGGAAAAAGTGCTAGATAGGCTTTGGGTCTCATCCAGCAGGATTGTTCTTGTGTTCTTATGGATGAGGCTACGGAGCTCATGTGGGAATGGGCTTGCAGAGCTCTGCTTATGTGCCCTAAACAGGGTAAGAACACTTCCTAGACTCAAACTGCCCCCTTCTGATCATGCATAAGAGCCTAATGTATGAATAGGTCTTCTGTCTGTATTGTAGTACATGACTTGGATTATGGCAAAGGTGTGTAGGACTACAAAAATGTGTCTGTATTCTACTTGAGTCTACATGTTTAAATGTCTAAAAAAGGATTGTGCTGCATGCTAATTCTACACGTTGAATTTGAAACCTGTTTTCTGTGGCTTTTTAGTAGCAGACAGGTGTGTGAACAGCCAGTCAAGTAACTAGCTTCATATTTTCTTTAAAGTTGTAATACTGATAAATCCATAATGCTCTGTGCTTGAGAAATAATACATTTGTAGCTCTCGTATTCCATTTCTCTCATTTTCGGTAAGTTCAAAGACCCTCAGATCTCCCAGTATAGATACTTGATCCCTTACCTTGCCATTATAGATCCCCACATCATTACAGAAAAGTGTCCATTTTTCAATGGTATAGTACATCAGTGAGAATATTTAAAAAATGTTTAGCAATGCATGACAGAGGTGCTGGATTTGTCAAGCCACAGAGGCAGTTTTTCTACAGATAAATAAAGCCCCTTTCACAATAAAGCCCCCTTCACAAATAAGTAAGTAAGGCAGTTCTTGTGACCATAAAGTGGGTAAGACAAGTGTCCTACCCAACATCATCATCTGTTTTCAAAAACCTAGGAAGGAGGAGGGGGAAGAGATCGTGTGGGGGGTGAGCACAGGCTCTGAAGGTGCCATCCTAACCATCCAGCTTTTTTACCTACCGTCAAAGCCTGAACCCACTTGAAACTTGGTTCTTCAGATGTAAAGGCCATTGTTGCTGGAAGTGATGGGAGTTGTATTCCAACAACGTCTGGGAAGTTTGAGAACCACCATTCTAACTGTTTTTACACTTTCTACCCACATACGAATATGAATACGATGAATAGTTATGTACCGCTTTTCAACAAAAGTTCCCAAAGTGGCCTAGATAGATAGATAGATAGATAGATAGATAGATAGATAGATAGATAGATAGATAGATAGATAGATTCCTGCTCCCAGAGGACTCACAATCTTAAAAAGAAACACAAGATAGACACCAGGAACAGCCAGTGGAGGGATGCTGTGCTGGGGTTGGATTACACTTGTATTCTAAATGTTGTAAATGTTACACACTGGTGTTATGTGCCAAGCTTTCCAGGATCACTTGTCCACTTAGGATTTATCTTCATTTTCCCCAGATACTGGAGCCAGATGTGGGGGATCATCATCAAATGGCCTTGGCCATTGAGAGTTGCAGTCCAACAGCATAGGGGAACCAAGTTTGAAAAATGCTATGTTAGAACATATCTCGAAAGTCGTCAGCCACTTATATGAACTTGAATACAATAAAACCAAATAAACCATTTATTGCATGCTGGAAATAATAAAAAATGTTTAGTTTGTTTGTTTGGAGCCTTTTGGGGAAGGGAGCAGCTGATTTAAATAAATTTCAAAATCATACTGTTGATCTTAATTTTATGCAGTTTTTCCATATTATGGGCAATCTTCCACAAGTTTTAATCCATTTGATTTGATGGTCACAATCCCGCTGCCAGGTTTTGGTATTTTGTAGTGTTCTGTTATGTTCTGTTTTGTTCTGTTTTGTTTTTAATGGAAAATCTTATATGGCAAAGCAGCCATGGAGCTGGAGTAAATTAAAGGAACCCCAGCAATTAAAATAATATTGTGTTGGCATGCATTTGTGAGTAGTTGTTTAAACCTATTGTATAAATGTTATACAACATTCTAACAAATGGCGCGTGGAGTGCTCCCCCGTTGCTAATGAAGTCAGAAATACACTCCCAATGGCTACATAATGTATTTCAAGCCTCTTACAGAACAGTGTACAGATCTGCTGTATAGTGTAAACAAGGACTCTTGAACGGTAACATGTAATACCTGCCTCTCTGCTACTGAAGTAATAAAGAGGGGACTCCAAATAAAATCCAACCTCCATTCAGTGAAACCTATTTCACGAGAAAATTATTCTGCATCTAATTCTAAACAAATTATCTATAAAAAAAGAAATGGCTTTTGCTTTGAGGTTTGTATTTTGTACCACAATGTACTCTAAATGGCATAATCAATAAGCCCAATAGGTACAACTTGGCTATTTATAATTGAACTTAAAACCAGGGAAATAATACTGTCTTTGGGGCCTTGCTCTTTCCATTGTGCTTAAATGAAATGCTAATTTAGGAGCCCATTGCATGTTACCAGAGCAGTCTTGGAATTGCTTCTTCCCTCGCCCCCTGCAGTTACGTTCCGCAGCTTGAGTCACATGGGTGGAAGCAGTGTGACCCAGTCAACAGGAAAGGCAACAGCAGGTGGTAAGGGCCAATGATATTGGCCATGCCTATGTAGACCCTGCAGCTTGGGAAGAAGACAACATTGAAACACACATTTATTATATTTTTAGCCTACTTACCTTAAGGAAAGAAAATTTTTGAGATTACTCAGCTTTCTATGTGTGTGTCCGTGTATGTGTGTGTCCCTATCTACTTCGCAATGCCTGGATTGATTTGAACCAAATAGGGAGGAGAGCTGGTCTTGTGGTAGCAAACATGACTTGTCCCCTTAGCTAAGCAGGGTCTGACCTGGTTGCATATGAATGGGAGACTAGAAGTGTGTGCACTATAAGATATTCCCCTTAGGGGATGGAGCCACTCTGGGAAGAGCATCTAGGTTCCAGCTTCCCTCCCTGGCATCTCCAAGATAGGGCTGAGAGAGATTCCTGCTTGCAACTTTGTCAGTCTGTGTAGACAATACTGAGCTAGATGAACCAATGGTCTGGACTCAGTATATGGCAGCTTCTTGTATTTCTATGGTACAGTTTAAGGGACACATAGGGACACCTCAATTGTTTGTGGTGATGACCATGAGCCCCTGGTGGCGCAGTGGTAAAACTGCCGCCCTGTAACCAGAAGGTTACAAGTTCGATCCTGACCAGGGGCTCAAGGTTGACTCAGCCTTCCATCCTTCCGAGGTCGGTAAAATGAGTACCCAGAATGTTGGGGGCAATATGCTAAATCATTGTAAACCGCTTAGAGAGCTCCGGCTATAGAGAGCGGTATATAAATGTAAGTGCTAAGTGCTATTTGAACATTGGAGGCACAAGTGGGCTAATTTGTGAACCCCCTCACCAATTTGAACCATATTTGGTACAGTTGTACAATAGGGACAGCTCAGCAGCATAGCTTGTGATGATGTCATCCACTCCAATTCAATATGGCAGATATGTGAATGTTTGAGGCACAAGGGGGAACCAGTTTTACCCAAATTTAGTACATAGCTAGTGACACATAGGGACACCTTGATGGTATAGTTTTGATGATGCCTTCTACCCCAATTCAAGATGGTGGATGTGTGAATATTTGAGGTGGAAGTGGGCTAACCTGTGAAGATGGCAAATATCAATAAGATTATAGTGAAAGGAAAGTAGGCAGATTAGTCCTTACCAGAACTTCTTTTTAATGGCACCCTTTCTCCTCCTGAAAGCTCAGTCCCCCACCCCATTTTATCCTCCTGACAACCCTGCCCTCAGAGGCAGGATAGTTTGCAGGATAGTGACAGGCCAGATTACCCAGTGAGTTTTATGGCTGAGTGGGGTTGTGAACCTGGGATGGGGCCATAGCTAAATGGGATCATAGCTCAGTGGTAGAGCATCTTCTTTGTATGCAGAAGGTCCCAGGTTCAACCTCTGGAATTTCCAGATAAGGCTGGAAGAGGCTTCTGCAGGAAACCATGGGGAGCCACTGCCAGTTAGACAGTATTGTGCTAGATGGGCCAATGGTCTGAGTCACTATAAAGCAACTTCTTATGTTCCTGGAGTAACACTACTGGGTTAGATGGACCAATGGTTTGACTCAAGATAAGGCAGCTTCAACTAGCGTAGTAGTTAGAGTGTGGGACTAGGACTGGGGAGACCCGAGTTCAAATCCCCATTCATCCATGATACTTGCTGGGTGACTCTGGGCCAGTCACTTCTCTCTCAGCTTAACCTACTTCACAGGGTTGTTGTGAAAGAGAAACTCAAGTATGTAGTACACCGCTCTGGGCTCCTTGGAGGAAGAGCGGGATATCAAATGTAAATAATAATAATAACAACAACAACTAGCAGTTCAAGCCCTGGAGTCACTGGCAGGCCACAATCTATGCTTCCTATATTCTGATATCCTAATTTCTAGTCTGACAATATAACCACTATCCCACATTTGCTCCCCATCCATAGCTCTAAGCTAAAGTGATGGTACCATAGACACACAAGTTTTTAATGCTTGTTGTGGTTTCCATGTAAATGTCAGGACCCAGGTTCCTGAACAGCAGTTCCTGAACCAGGACATGGAGGTGGAGATGCAGCTTAAACATTGGTTGCCCAGAGGAGATCGTGTGGAACCATCGGAGCGGAGCCCATAAAGCTCATAGATTAGGCTTGCTCATTGATCTGAGCAACAAGAGACTCTGTGGCTGCTCTTTCCTATGAGGATATTATTATTAATTGTTGCTGCTGCTGCTGCCATTGTGATAGTGCCTTCCATGTACCTGGTGTCTGACAACAGGTGAGACAACAGGTCCTTCCCAACAGAGGGAGGAAGAGGAAGGGGGGTAAACAGGGAAGAATATATGACTACTTCATATGCAGGTGTTTAGGCTTAGTTAGCACTTACATTTAGCACTTACATTTATATACCGCTCTATAGCCGAAGCTCTCTAAGCGGTTTACAATGATTTAGCATATTGCCCCCAACATTCTGGGTACTCATTTTACCGACCTCGGAAGGATGGAAGGCTGAGTCAACCTTGAGCCCCTGGTCAGGATCGAGCTTGTAACCTTCTGGTTACAGGGCGGCAGTTTTACCACTGCGCCACCAGGGGCTCTGTACAGTATGGTATAGGTTGTACATTGTGGCCTCCCAGTGTCTCCAGGATTCCAGGGCTTGAATTGCAAATCTCTGAGGCTGGGGCTTAGCCTAGCCCAGCCTAGTGAATATTGGGGACTGTGTGTGATCTATGACACAGAAATTTCAAAACGTGTGAAATCTGAAACATATTTTAAGATCCCTCCTGAGGAGAAACATGTAAAGGTTTTCAAAGGAAACCAAATGGGTTTCTGTAAGAAGAATTAAATTTCTCAGGGAGTTTCTGCTCATCCCTAAGGTTGGCAATAAAAAATCACACAAAGTGAATTTCAAGGGGTTCTCCCCAAGGACAGACATCTGAGAACTTTCTAGAAGAATCAAGTCAGATGTCTCAGTGGGTTTCTGCATAGCCTTAGTTTGAGCTCAGGCCTCAGACCCTCTACAGGCACAAACAATATCAAAAGATAATAAGCAATATCAGCTCCTAAAATTGGCAGGCAGTATGACACCTCTGGATTGGCCAGGACGGTTCAGCCTGGTTGTTGAGGTCTACACTAATCCTGTGGGCAATGACCTTCATTTGCCATTTTGGAGGTTGTATTCTTGCAGATCCTTTCTACCTAACTGTGCTTCCAGCTAGGGATATAGAAGAAAAATGACTGTGAGCATTATTCAGGAAAAGAGCCAAAGCATCTGTGATGAAATATGGCACAGAGTGTTCCATATGTGTTTCTCAGAGAAGATAAATATCCCCATATAATTCCTTGGAGATTTCAGAGATTGCAACTAATGGGAAATCAATCAGATGCATACCCTTGAACATGCAAAACTTTTGCCCAAGTGATTTAAAATTCCTAAAGAAGTGCCTGCGTAGAAGACAAGTTAAGAGGCTTATTCATCTCTTTCTGATACCGTTAGTATATCTTTGGGAAAAGTTGTGCTTTCGGGAACTTTCCCTAACGATACAATGAAGTCCATAACACCAGAGTAAGGATAGGGATTGAACTTGTGGTTGTGATTGTGGATGACAGAGAAACACGGCAACAGTGGCCAATGTGATGGGCAGCCTTCTGGCAGGGCTACTGTGGTGGACTCATGAGGCAGCCCCGATGCTGCCCCAGTAGCATTGGGATTGCCTAATGAGGCCACAGCAGCAGATTATACTGTTGGTCGTCCCATGGAATTAATTGCTGGGAAATTTAGGAACAGCAAACGGAAGTATTTTTTTCACACAATGCATAATCCACTTGTGGAATTCTCTGCCACAAGATGTGGTGACAGCCAACAACCAGGATGGCTTTAAGAGGAGTTTGGATAACTTCATGGAGGAGAGGTCTATCAATGGCTACTAATTGGAGGGCTATAGGCCACCTCCAGCCTCAAAGGCAGGATGCCTCTGAGTCCTAGTTGCAGGGGAGTAAGAACAGGAGAGAGGGCATGCCCTCAACTCCTTCCTGTAGGCTTCCAGAGGCATCTGGTGGGCCACTGTTTGAAATAGGGTGCTGGACTAGATAGGTCTTGGGCCAGATCCAGCAGGGCTGTTCTTGTGTTCTTATTTTGAAGTTCACATCAAAATGGTTGGCTATGGTGCACAGTATTCTGACAACAGTGTAATCTACCTGTTGGATACAAATCAGAATGCTCTGATGGATATGCATTTTCCAGAAGATGTCATGGACTGTTCATGTGCATCCCTACGCAGTTATGAAGATTACCAGGTGACCTTGGACCTGTCACTACCTCCCAGCCTAACCTACCTCACAGGAGTGTGGTGAGGATAAAATGGGAATATAGCAATAGCACTTACATTTATATACCGCTCTATAGCCAGGGCTCTCTAAGCGGTTTTACAATGATTTAGCATATTGCCCCCAACATTCTGGGTACTCATTTTACCGACCTCGGAAGGATGGAAGGCTGAGTCAACCTTGAGCCCCTGGTTAGGATTGAACTTGTAACCTTCTGGTTACAGGGTGGCAGTTTTACCACTGCACCACCAGGGGCTTGGCTGGAATAGGGCCTACTCTTTGCTCCATTCCACAGACAAAGGCGGTGTCTGAGAGGATGCATATACCTCTGCCTGCTAATTGGGCAAAGAGGCACCTTTGCAACGTGGTGATTCTCTTTATTTAGCAGTGGGAAGAAAGACTCTTGTATGCTCCCTGAGCTCCTTGAAGAAATTGTGGTAGCAAGCATGACTTGTCCCCTTAGCTAAGCAGGGTCTGCCCTGGTTGCATATGAATAGGAGACTAGAAGTGTGAGCAATGTAAGATATTCCCCTAAGGGGATGGAGCCGCTCTGGGAAGAGCATCTAGGCTCCAAGTTCCTTCTCTGGCATCTCCAAGATAGGGCTGAGAGAGATTCCTGCCTGCAACCTTGGAGAAACCACTGCCAGTCTGTGTAGACAAGACTGAGCTAGATGAACCAATGGTCTGAGTCAGTATATGGCAGCTTCCTATGTTCCGATGTTCCGAAATTATGAAATATAAATGGATAGCTAGCTAGCTAGCTAGGTAGATAGATAATCAATTAGATAAATAATCAATTAGCGATTGGCACAATATGTGGCCATTAAATTATTGTCACAAGTGGGAGAAGGAAATATTAGAAAGACTTTGGATAGAGTGCACCAGCTCAATTAGGAACAGAGGGTCAGGGTGACCAGTAACACACATGAAGGCTCTTCTCACAAGCAGCCAAGAGTGGGCTAAGGTAGCCGCCCCTGGCCCATTCTTGGCTGTCCATGAGGAGCAGCAGGAGGCAAACCCACCTGCAGAGCCCTCCATCAGAATGCAATTAAGAGAGCGAGTGCTCTCTTGACCTCATTTTTTGGTTGTCTGCCAGCCCCTGCTACTTGCAGCCAGGGCTACGAGACTGTGGGGTCCCCAGCTGGCATCAGGGGAATCCCCACAATGCACCGTGCACTCACACGGTGCATTGTGGCTGTGTTGCAGTACACTTGGGTGGTGCATTGTGGGAGTTTCAGGTGGTGGGGCAACGCTTCCCTGTCCCCAATCCTGTGTGCTGCCAGGTGCAACCGGCACTCTGCCCACTTAGCAAGAGAAGAAAGATAATCTGCGGAGAGGTAAGCGCTAGCAGCCTTCCTCCCTGCTTTCCCTAGAACCCTTTCTCTCCAATTAATATGCAGTTCGCACAAGGCTTAGTAACTGGGGATGGGGCTATAGCTCAGCTCAGTGGCAGAGGAGCTGCTTTGAATGCCTCTAGGGAAGGAGAATGCATCCCTGCATGGGGCAGACTGCTGTGTGATGAAACAGCTCTTAAAGCTAGGAAATTCCTCCTAAAATGCTGACTTAATCTGCTTTCTTGTAAGTGCAACCCACCACTGGTTTTGTTCCTGTCCTCAGGAGGAGCTACAGAGAACACGTCTGCTCCTTCTTCTATATCACAGCCCTTCGGATAGCTGAAGACAGCTATCATATCTCTCTTGGTCTTCTCTTTTCCAAGCTAAACATACCGAACTCCTTTAAAACCGCGTTTTCTAGAGCTCTCATTATTTTTGTTGCCCTCCTGAACCTGTTCCAATTTGCTAATGTCCTTCTTAAAATGTGATGCCCAGAACTGCACACAGTATTCCAAATGACATCTGACCAGCACAGAATAGACCTGCCTTACTGGGCAGATCTGTTACTGAGGTAACATATATGAAGTTGTTTGAAAACCCAGAAAAAGTCATATAAGGTCACTACTATTATATATGAATGCTTTGCACTATTTTCTCTCTCTCTACCATTTTCCCTATCAGAAATCAATGTAGATTATTCGTGGCATTCATCTCTGTGACAATGATTCAATCTGATTTTTTTCCCCCATAAGTGTTGCATTTCTTGAAGCTTTCAAAGGACATTGTTAAAAAACCTAAGCACCTTGTTTAAATTGGCCAGTGCGATTCTAATGTCACTGTGCACCCGCGCTGTGCAGCTGGAAATAATAACTGTCTTCAATTACCTCATCTTTGATGCTTGCCAAAAAGTACATGCAATAGCATGTTTAATTCATCGTGTTTTGTTTGTACATTAATAAAAGGAAATTGCACCGACAGGAACTGCAAAGCACTGCAGTGCACAAGTAATGACTGTGCAACAAGATTCCAATCTGGAGATGTTGTGCACATTTCCAGTGTATCATGGTTAAGAAGTTAGCACATGACTGGGCCAGCCTATAATGTCTACGCAGAAGCAAGCCATACTGAGTTCTATTGTTTAATCTTACTAATTTGAGTCAGACCATTTGCTCAATAGCTCACTATTGCCTAGACTGACGGGCAGTATCTCTCCAGAGTTACTTTCCCAGCCTTACCAGGGAATTATACAGACATGGCTTCTTACTGCAGAGTATCCAAAGAGTGAATCTGCTTTGCAGTAGATTTGCAGCTGTTTAATTCGGGAGATTAGATGGGCCATTCACATAGGGTTGGCTCCTCTCCGCATTCTTTTTGCGGTTTGTGTTCCCACAGCTTGTTCTGGGTTTTTTCTCTAACCAATCACATCCCAGGAGGAGGAGAGAGAGACGCCTCCCTTCATTATTACTCTCTCTCTCTCTCTCTCTCTCTCTCTCTCTCTCTCTCTCTCTCTTTTAGTTTGACAGCTGCTGGCGCTCTGTCAAAACCATGGAATGTTTAACCTGGACATGACAAATCTGACCCAGATCTTTGCTGATTTTTATCACAAACTTGCCGTTGTGACTGCCTTCATCACCTCATGCCCCCCCCCCGACCATTTAAGAGGCCATAGAAGTTGGAGAAAGTGTTGCTTTCTCTCTGTGATGAAGAAAAATGCAGCCTCGTGGAATCAGCTCAGACACAAAGGGTTCCGTTTACATCAAACCTGTAGACTCCATCGTTAAGTTTCCAGGCATCCTCCAACAACATCTGCATATGGAAAGCCTGCCTATCTGCCTGATTTGCAGTGTCTATGTTCTTATGGTGACCAGGCTTCAATAAGATGAAGCCAGAGACTCATATATGAATCAAAAGTAGCCAAAAGACTGGAGTAGCACTGGCAAGGATCTTCTACATGTTGAAAGCATAAGAAGAACCACATTTTGCATTCCCGTTTGTGTTTGCATTTAACTCAGGAATTTCTCTTCCCCCTCCCCTTCTGGAATCCCTCCACAGAATTTCACCAAACTGCCACAACCCCTAACACCCGCCCCCAGCGCTCGCAATTGCAAATCACTCAAAGAGCAGGCTATACTGAACACAACTGTCAAACTCCCCTTCATTTAGTCTTGCTCAGTGAGACAAGTTGCCAAGCAGTGGCTTCTTCTGATATTTGATGTTCCTCTAGTTCACCCAAGTCCCAGTTCCTTGCAAACTGCGAGACTCTCCCCTTGCCTTCAAATATTCTTGAAAATCAACCTGTCAAGGAGTGACCTGCTCAATAATTCAGCAAAGCAGGTTTGGGTGGGGGTGGGGGACTGGACGTGGGGAGAGCGGACTTTTATTGGTTGGAGATAGTCACTTCTGCTGCCAACCCCCTCCCATCCACAGCCACAGCATAGGGTGAGTGTCAGGAGTCAGGAACAGTCTTGCTGAACTGATCTGCTGAACAGATCGGACCTGCCATGGCAGGAGGTGAGAAAAACAAAGCGGGGAGGGAGCAAGAGCTGGGTTTGGGGGCAGGCAGGCAGGCAAGGCTTCATGCCTCCTCTTCTGATGCCCAGTGAAAAGCCTCTCCTGAGCTTCAGGCTCTATCCGAAGCTGATTGACACCACTTGAAGTTTTTTTTTAAAAAACCAAGGAAGTGTGGATTTTTTATTTTAAAGAAGCCAAATTATTGGCAATGGCCCCTCCACACATCGCGAGAGAAGCGGCAGGGCATACCAGAAAGCTTGGTTTAAAAAAAAACAAAAACCCAAAAGCTGCCACAAATAGAGGATTTTTCACCCTGAACATAATTTGGGCTAAGCAAGAATGCACAGCGCTAATTCGGGGGAAAGCAGAATCCTGTGTGAACTGGTCCCTGATAGCCTGCTGCAACTTCAGGGTCAATCCAGTTGATATGTGGATTCTCACTCTCCATTCCGAAGGAGATGGAAACTAAAAGCCATGTGTGTAAAAGTCCCTGGAAGTGCCAGGGATTGAACTTGGGACCTTCCGTCTGCAAAGCAGATGCTCTACCACTGCTTACTGTCATTACAGAACAGCTGCTATTCAAACACACTTAGCAATCAAGTTGTGTATTAATGGGAAGGGAAGGGGGAATGAGAACATTGAAGACAAATTTTAAAATATCCCTAAAATGTCCCCAACATGCAAAATGTGGGTCAATTATTTATCAGGGATAGGTACTAGAAATTCAAGACTAATCCTGGTAAACTAGGACAGCTGGAGCATTTGTAGTGCTTAGCCTAAGAGAACAACAACTGCACGGCCAAAAATTTTTGAGATGGTCCTGAATCAGTGTTGGTTTCCCATATATGAAATAGGCCTAATGATGACATGTTTCCTCTGGTTCCTGTTCACCTACAAACAACCTTATTTATCCAAATCGAAGACAACTCTGAATTTAAGATGACACCCTTTAAAAAATTAAATACAGGTTATATCTGCATTTACTCAAAAGGGACATGACTCTGAATTTAAGACAACCTCCCAATTTCTAATTTCTAATGACTGGGGAGAGGGAAACCTAGTGTTGGATTCAGGTAAATTCAGTATTTATTTTAATTATTTATTTTTCAGATTTGTAGACTGCCCCAAACGTCCGTCTCTTGGCAGTTTACAACAACATGAAACAGATCAAAAACAAAGACTTTAAAACAATTTAAAACCACAGTCCAGTTACAAACCTTGGGTGGGGGAAAGGAAATCTTTCAAAACTTTTAAAAAGCTGTCAGAGATATGGAGGCTCTTATTTCAGCAGGGAGTGCATTCCAGAGTCCCAGGGGAGCAACAGAGAAGCCCATCCTTGTGTATGCTCCAGGGAAGACGGTGACAACTGCATATGAACCTCTCCAGATGATCTCAATGGGTGGTGGGGCTCATGGCAAAGAAGACATTCTCTTAAAAACCCTTTGCCTAATCTGTTTAGGGCTTTATAGGTTATAACCAGCACCTTGTATCTTGCCGAGAAACTTATCAGTAGCCAGTGTAGCTCTTTTAGTGTAGGAATAATATGGTCTCTCCAAGATGACCCAGAGACCAACCTGGCTGCCGCATTCTGTACCAACTGCAGTTTCCAGACTACATACAAAGGCAGCCCCACATAGAGCACACTGCAGTAGTCAAGTCTGGAGGTTACCAGCATATGTTCTGAGGTTGTTTATCTCAAGAAATGGACACAGCTGGCATATCTGCTGAAGCTGATAAAAAGCATCTCTGGCTACTGCCTCAACCTGGGACACCACAGAGAGGTTTGGATCCAAAAGCACCCCCAGACTGCACACATGTCCCTTCTGGGGAAGTGTGACCCCATCCAGACCCACCAGATCAAAATCACCTCCCAAGTTTCGACCCTGCACAATAAGTTACTCCAGTTTATCTGGATTCAGTCTCAGTTTGTTATCCCTCATCCAGCCCATCACTGCTCCCGGCAAGCATTTAGAGTGGACCACTACAGTTCTGAGATCTGACATTTGTCTAGACTTCTGGAGGACATCTAAAATCTTAGATCATGAAAAGATTCAGATAAATAGGAACATTTTTGTCTTCACTACAAGATTCAGTCATGTTGCCATATTGGGTTTTTGCTTTTTTCAAAGGCCAAGTACAAGCAGCTCTTGTGTTAATGCTGCAGTTTGTGCCTTGAATTTCTTGTGACTAATGCAAAGGTCATACTACTTAACTGTTGCAAATTTTTGCCTACAGAACCTCTGACATAATAAAAGGGAATATAAACCCATAACACACTAAAATTCCTTCAGTCAATGGATTGTATTTCATGCTATGTGGAGTTTCACAACTTGAAAGCATGTCATTCCAAACCAATTGCTTAGCATGGGGTGGGGGAGGGGGAAGAAAGTAACATTAAATAATCAATTAGGCAAACCTATATAAAGGCACTACATGATGTGTCAATATCTATTATATAGAGTAGCAATGAGCAAGTAGGATATGCTCAGAATTAAATGGGCCAATGATTTTATCAGACCTGTGTGAAGCAGCCATGATGGATCATTTTGGAGCTTACATAGAGACCACTATTCACTTTGGCCCTCTGCCACCCTGTTTCAAGGGGGGCCTGCATTGCTTTGCGCAGAACCCTTTGGCCACCAGAGCTTCACTTTGGGGGCCCCATCACCCGCCTCAACCTCACCCTTCAAATTACCTACCACAACTAACAAGGGCCAGAAGAAAAGCCTCTATTCTTTGCTCCCTGCAATGAGGGATGCCTGGGATTTCTAGAATTTTCTGAGACTGCAGCAATGGCAGCACAGGATCATCCCCCATCTTTTCTGGGAAAATGGAGACATGCTTATAATACCTCAATTCTGCTATCAGTATCCCTGCACAAACCTCCTCCACACTGATACAAAGGACGGAAGGCTCTACTTCCCTTAGGAACATTGGGAGCTGCCATATACTGAGTCAGACCATTGGTCCATCTAGCTCAGTATTGTCTGCACAGACTGGCAGCAGTGCCTCCAAGGCTGCAGGCATGAATCTCTCATCTCAGCCCTATCTTGGAGATGTCAGGTGGGGGGAGGGGGGCATGGAACCTTCTGCTCTTCCCAGAGCAGCTCCATCACCTAAGGGGAATATCTTACAGTGCTCATACATCAAGTCTCCCATTCATATGCAACCAGGGCAGACCCTGCTTAGCTAAGGGTACAAAGTCATGCTTGCCATGACAAGACCAGCTCTCCCTACTATCTACTATATTTAATGTGCTTTGC
Source organism: Hemicordylus capensis (assembly GCF_027244095.1). Classification (NCBI taxonomy): domain Eukaryota; kingdom Metazoa; phylum Chordata; class Lepidosauria; order Squamata; family Cordylidae; genus Hemicordylus; species Hemicordylus capensis. Next base: position 32,816,460 of record NC_069658.1, read on the forward strand.
CACAGCCTGATTTCAAAGCTGGAAGAGGGTGTTTGTTCTTTTGGTTAAAGATACGATACCTTAGAGCTTTGTGCACATGCATTGACACAGATATGCAAAAAACAAGATGCATCCTTTCCCCACTGGAAGACTTAACATATGAATCTGGTACTGAATTAGATACTTTCCTGTACTGACTGGCAATAGCTCTCTAGAATTTCAGATAGGGATCGATCAGGAAATATCAGGGATTGAACCCAGGACCTTCTGCATCAGAGGCGGTCCTTTCATGAGGCAAGTGAGGCAGTTGCTTCAGGCAGCAAATTATTGGAGCACCAGTAGGGCATCCCCCCCACTACTGCCATCAGAGCAGCCCTTTGGGACTACTCTGCTCCCTACAAGCTTTTCAAAGGGTACCTCTTCTCACACTCCTTGAAAGACTTGCAAGAAGCACAAGGAGAAAAGAGGAGGCTGCTGTCAGATATACTTCCTTCCTGCCCACCAGGGTCATGGAACAAGGCAGTATTTGGTACCTCACCTCAGGTGACACAATACCTTGGACTGCCCCTGCTCTGTATGCAAAGGAGGTGCTCCACCACAGAGCCAGAGCCCCTCTCTAGAAAGCCTGGGGAGGGAGCAGGACCCTGAAGAATGACTATGGGGTCATTCACACAATCGAGAACTGTGTCCTACCCAGGTTTGGGAGCTCTGTGTGTGCCCCCAATTTTCAGTTGTGTGGAAGCAAGGTAAGAGGAAAACCTGAGTAGAAGTGATTGCGTGGAAGCAAGGTAGGAGGAAAACCTGGGTAGCTTTTCCCCCTACCTTGCTTCCACACAATCACTTCCACCAAGGTTTTCCTCTTAACTTGCTTCCACATAATCAAAAACTGGGAATACACATAGCTCCCAAACCCTGGTATAACACAGTTTTTGATTGTGTTAATTACCTCTTGGTCACTAAAAACCCACATGATGAGGGAATCTCCAAATGTCATGAATAAGAAACAAACTGGGACAGTGGCCACATTTGCACATAACGTGGAACCCTTATTAATATGGAACCCACAGTTCCACTCCCCTTCCCCCCACTCTCCTGTCGAAAATAATTTGGAAGTAACAGAAAGCAGGGAGCCTGCAGTCAGTTTGGCAACCACTGGTCCCTTAAACTCTGGTTCCACATTACTTGTGAATGCAACCACTGATTAACAGGGGCAAGGACCAGAAAACGGGGACTGTCCCTTTTAAATAGGGCTATTAGGTGCATATTCTGTATGTTGGCATCAATGGTGGACCAATCATGCTAGAGGAATTTAGGCAGCTGTGGATCAGTGGGATGGACAGGGGCAGGAACTTAAAGGGTCTGAATTGTTCATATGTGTTGGAATTTACCAGCCAAATCTTTATGGGTCACCATATCATTTTAATTTCTCGACAGAGACTATAGATCCTTCTCTTTTACAGAAGTTTACTGAAATACTGCCATGTTTTCTGGGGGCTGTTTTTGGGAGGGTGGGATACCCTTAAATTCATTTTGTAGCTTGTGAAACAGCTTTTAGGATGCTAATTCAGATTACTTTTATGCTATTAAGAAATGGTAACAGAGGCTGCTACATGAATATTCTGTTAAATATATAGAAAGCAGTATGCTTCAAGTCTGTAAATAAATTTCAATTACCTTTTCATTTTTATTTGAAATTCAGAAGAGGCATTTTAATAAAGCAGCTCACAGGAGTGTGTGTGGTTTCTTTTCTTTTTCCCAATGTAGAACAGCCAATGGAAATAATGCCTGCTAAATCTTATATTGAACATGTTCACTGTAAAAGGGCAAGTGGGTTAAATCACATTGATGTGGTCTGACTGAAACACCCGTGAGTCCTTACAAATTTTGTTGAAAAGAAGGGTGGCTAGAAAGCAAATGCATTGAAGATTAATGTTTAAAAACAGCTTTGGGAGGAATAATACATATTTTTAAAATTGTTTTGGTTTCAGGTGTGTATGTGTATGGATGTTTGGATGGATGTTTGGATGGATAGATAGATAGATAGATAGATAGATAGATAGATAGATAGATAGATAGATAGATAGATAAAATGCTTCCTTGTTTGAAAAGAGCTCACAATCTGAAAAGAAACAGGAGGTAAACACCACAACAACCACTGAAGGGATGGTGTGCTGGGGATTGAATGGGACAGCTGATCACCCAACTGCTAAACATAAGAAAACCACCACTTTAGAAAGTGCCTCTTTGCTCAGTTAGCCGGGGTATAGCAGGACCAGATAAATTGGTCATCGGTGGCCAATAAAACAGTTCACAAATTGGAATCACTAGCTGCCACTGCAGAGCAGTTGAGAATTTAAGGGATTTCCTATCCCATATTTGGAAGTGCCAGAAGGTAGCAGTGGAGGCAGAGGATACTTCATTCGGTGCCATGTTAAGTGTGTAGTTGCTAATGAAATAAGCAAACATGGTGTAGACTGCTGACACCACAGAGGATAACTTGTCAGTTATGAAGTGCTTACCTGCATGCTAGGCCTGTGCACAGACCTGAAAGTCAGAGTTGAGTCAGTTATGATCTGAACCTGCAAATGTTGGTTTGAGGTAATTGGACCCCTCTGAAAGTCAGAGTCAGAGTCAGAATCAGAGTCGGGGTTGGGGTCAGGACAATCAGAAATAAAATTAAAGTAACCGTGGATACTCACTGTGAAGCCAGAAGGAAAGTAACACAACGCCAGCTAGTCGCAGGGGAACTGATGTAACAAAAGAAAATCCAAGGGGAAGTGATATAACATGAGAGAATTGCACAAGAAATCCAGAAATCAGCCAGATGCTATTGCTTTGTGAGTGGACAATGGGCTTTTTTTTAAAAAAAGCTTACAAAAAATGCATGGGCAGGCAGGCAGAAGGTGGTTTTTCTCCCCCACCCCCCAGAGCCACAATCACACACAGACAAGTTGTGTGGAAGAACTAATTAGGAAGAACTAATCAGTCTACTTTCCTTTCACTGTCTCTACAAATGGACTAAATTTGGTTCAAATTGGTTCAAGTTAGATCTCTTGCAGCTCAAATGTTCACACATCTGCCATATTGGATCGGGGTGGATGACATCATCACAGACTACACCATTGGGGCATCTCTATGTGTCCATATAGCTGTAGCAAATTTGGTTCAAATCAGTTAAGCAGTTCACATGTTAGCCCACTTGCGCCTCAAATGTTTATGCGTCAGCCATCTTGGCATGGATGACATCATTGCAAGTTATGCCATTGAGATGTCCATGGGTGTCATTCACTGCAACTGTACCCAATTATGTTCGAATAGGTTAGGCAGTCCACAAATTAGCCCACTTGCACCTCAGAAGTTCACACAGCTGCCATCTTGAATTGGAGTGGATGGTATCTTCACACATGATGCCCTTTGGGCATCCCTATGTGTCTCTACAGCTGTAGCAAATTTGGTTCAAATTAGTTAGGCGGTTCACAAGTTAGCCCACTTGTGCCTCAAATCTTTACACATCCACCATCTTGAATCGGTGTGGATTACATAATCACAAATTACACCATTGAGGTGTCCCTATGTGTCCCTACAACTATACCTGATTTGGTTCATATTGGTCAAGGAGTTGCGAAGTTGAGAGAGGGGGGGACACAGATACACACAAGGACACAGTCAGAAAGCCAGGTGATCTCATAAGCCTACTACCATTTAGAGTTCTGCAGAGCTCAAATTTTTTTCAGAAGGGGTCAAAGTAGTCCTACCCAAACTGGGCTGGCCAAGTTCAGTTTCGGACTCTCTGAACCTCTCTGATTTCAGTAAAATCAGACTATGTCCAATTTTACTGATCCAACTTTGCACAGGCCTGCTTCATGGTGCTGAGGCATCCTTGCCTCTACTGCTGCCTCCCAGTGCTTAAAAGTGTGGGTGGAAATTCCTCAAGTGATTACCCTACATAGTGGCCAGCAGTTCCAACTTGAGAACTCCTCTGCTGGCTTATGCTGCAGCTGGTACTTTGCTCCATTCCAGTAACATTGTCACAATCAATCAGTCTGTAAATGTAAACAAAACACTTTTATTCCATCTTTTATTCCATGTTGACCCTCACCCAAACAAAAAGCATACTTTACTAATCCAGCATCAAGGTTAAATATAACCCAAATAAAGGTTAAATATAACCTAAATATAACCCAAAGTCACAGAAGCACCTGCACAATTGCCTTGATTACAATGGTGTAATGCTGCAGGGACAGGCAGGGATGCAATCCTGGTACTTTTTTTCCTCCACGTTCTCAGCAGGGATGCAAAGGCCCTTGCTTTCTAAATGGAAATAAAATGCTGAACTTGCTATTCCAACAGTTTGTTATGTAACTGAATATTGGACTACGATCGATTTTACTACCATTCTCCCAGTCTTGCATTACAAGGAGTATCCTTCATCCTTTGTGGTTAACAGTCCAGTCCATATATAGGGTGAATAACCTAACCACATGAGGTTCAAGGTCCGTAAGATTAGATAGAAAACTATCCCTCCCAAATTATCTAAGTGGTAGGTGTGGCTGCTAGGGTGGGTGTGGCTATGAGCTGTCATGGAGAGTGCCTGCACTTCTGAATTTGTGACTACACAAATCCTCCTTGAGGAAGTCCTTCTTGAGGAAGCTTCGGCGAAAAACACTGAATATCCAGACAGTTTTTAAGGACTTATTAGTGAAAGAAATATTATCACAAGCTCCAGATAACAGAACAGACTATTATTACAACACATTTCTTTATGTCTAGGACCTACAAGTGAAAGAATCATTATTCTTACAAACTTTGGATAACAGAACAGACAATCATTACAGCAAGCGCATTTCTCTTTGCAAACAACTCTGGGAAATAGTGAACTTGTTTTGGTGTTCTGTTGCAACATCACAGTCCTTCATATTGATTTAGTAAGATTGGTATATTTTTACCATCTTCATTATTCTGTGCTCTGGGCTACTTTGGATATTTTCTAATGTGCCTTTGAAATATGTATGTTTATTTAAAGAATTTAAAGGATTATTTAAAGAATTTAAGACACACATATATAAAAGTATTATTTAATCTTTAAATTTGCATGTTTATATATATTTGCTGTCTGCACACAGTTTGTTGCTGGTTTTGGTTTGTTCTTTACATGTGTGGCCTTTTTGTTATATGTTACACAACTGCTTAAGTATGACACCAGCTGCAAATCAAAGAAATCAACCCTTTCCTGTGGCGGTACAGGAGGACAAAACAGCAACAAAATAAATATATCATCTATATATTCTTATATATAAGATCTATACTATCTAATTGTTATTTCACTGTGTAAACTGCCCTGAGTCATTTTTGGAAGGTTGGAATAGAAAGCAAATAAATTATAATATAATATAATATAATATAATATAATATAATATAATATAATATAATATAATATAAATAGTGACATTTTTGTACATACAAAAGGGAAACAATTAGCATATATACTGTTTAATTCACTTTACCAAAGCAGCAAATACATCCACTGGGATTTCCCATTCTTATAGAAATTACTGATGTCCTATGAGATTTTGTTTCTTATGAGAAATACCTTGTGATGATTGGGGGGGGGGGGGAATGGACATGATATATTTCCTACTTATTACAGACAGAGATTAGGATCCAGATTAAGTTAATCATGATGAAGTTCCATTACAAATAATGGAACTTGTTGGACATGACTCATTTGCCTCATTTATTTCAATGGTGCTAAGTCATGACCAACTTGGTTTGGATCCTGCCCAGAGCTCTTGAAACATGAACAGTCCATAAAAAATTATGAATGGGTGTTATCTCTAGCTTGGGAACCAAACTGCAGAAATAATAACACTCAGTGGGAATTCAAGTGTTAATGCTGTTCAGAAAAAAGCTGATACAAGTCTTGAGATTACCATCCATTTGCATCTTTTCCTCTCTTGCTGGTAATGTCTAGTTTCATATAATGGATGGCTTTGCACGATCATTGTGAAGTCCAGTCTCTGGAGAAATGTTAGGGAAATGTCAGGAACTGGAAGCAGATGCTCCCGGGGTATGTTGTGTGAACACCTGAGCCAAGTTTGGTTCCTGAGCCAGCCACCCAACATTCTATCAATGTTCTCCAACCACTTGGAAACAAGAGTTGAAGTTAGGTGGAGAAAGAGGGCAGAATGTTGGGCAGATGGCTTGGGAACTGGACTTAGGCAGATTCGCACAACACACCCACTGGGAGTGCTTGCTCCTGGTTCCTGATATTTCCCTGACATTTCCCTGGGTGCAGACTTTCCAATGATCATGTGAAGTTGCCCAGTGTGTGACATAATACACACAATCAGTGTGTAGAGCCTAATAGGGTTCTGCGGAAAGAGTGGGTCCCACTCTGCCAGCAGATGATCAGGGGGCTAGCTTGGCCACCCACACAATAACTGGCTCTGTCACGGGGCCAGTTGGGGCTGCAGGGATCAGTCCCAGAATGGCCCATGTGAGTGATTCCGGGAGACTTGTTTTAGCCTCCCGGTCGGGAATCTCCTCATGAGTTACCGCAGCATGGAGCTGCACCTTGGGAACTCATGATCACAGAAATGGGATTAATGGAGCACTTGCTCCACTAACCTCATTTTAGGGGAGGGGTATTTAGGTGGACCAGCTGCTGCTGAACCACCGGGCTTGCCCGCAAGCCCGGTAGTTCCCACAACCATTCAAAAGTGGGCTGGGCTCCCTTAGCCCACTTTCGAGCAGTCGTGAGAATAGCCTCACTATCATGTAACCTTTTCCTCTCCCCCACTGCCTACAGCCAATAATCTGAAGTAGGGGTAGAGTAACACAGGGCATGATGCTCATTATGTAAAATTACCAAGAAGTCAAGGAAAGTGATACAAAGCAATGGTGGCTTAAAGAGTCTTGAAATATATGGTTACTCAAAGGTATCACACAAAGTTTTACTCTTGTTATGTGAAGAGCAAGACTCAACCATCTGCACACCATGTAGCTGGTAGTTAATATTTCTCCAGACTTTCCAGCTTTCTCCCTGTGAGATGGAGACTTGATTTTTCTTAGTAATTATTTCCTTCCCTCTTGCTTTGACATTTGATTTTTTCATCTTTAACCTTGCTCTGGTCAGTTTCACAAGGTTAACAAGGTTAAAACTTCCCAGTAAACAAGGTGGGTTTTGGGTTGTTGTTGTTTTAAGTCAAAACTGGAACTTCCTAATCAAAAGTACAACTTCCTGGTGAAAGGTGAATCTTCTTATAACAAAATGATGACCTTCTGAAACACAATTCAGCTTCTTTGTAAACTGATCAGATCAAAGCTAAGCAAATCCGCAACATAGCACAGTTCCTTCACAAGATAATGAGCTGAATGCTCTTCAGAATGTTTTTTGGCAGGTCATGGCATAAAGCCATATTGTTTTGGCTTCCATATTACAACCATGAATAAGTGCTTGGCCCTGGGGTTGGTGGAAGGGTGGACAAGGGTGAATGAACTAGAATTCAGGCAGGGTACAGTTGTTAATAGTTGGTGTCCCAGTTGATCTGGAAGGTGGCTCTGCTCCAGATCCCTTTGCCATGCACAATGAGAGCCATTCATGACACCTGAGGATCTTTGATTGGTTCTCCCACTTTTGTAAAAATGATAAATATAGCTGAGGGAGGAGGATTTTGACTGAGGCCAAGGCACTAGGATATGGTTCCCAACTTGTGGTACTCCAGATGTTGATGAACTACAACCCCCATCATCTCCCCATCACTCCCATCATCCCCATCCCCAGCTACAATTTATTGTAGCTGGGGTAATTGGAAGTTGTAGTTCAACAACATCTGTAGCACCACAGGTTGGGAACCCCTGCATTAGGAAAAGGGATTTTAACCATTGCTCTCACTGGCCATTCTCCTCATCTGAATGGCTTCCTCTCTTCATTACTAATTGCTCCACAGAGAAGGTGTACTCGTACCATAGAGTACAAAATTCTTACAGATATCACAGAAAAAATAAATGGAGCAGCAAGACTTATTCCCTGGTGACTCCTCCTGCTGGAATTCCCTGCTGGTCTTGCTTGCTCACTGAGAATGTTGAGTTGGTGAGGAGTGGTTGTTATGAACCCTGGCTTTGCTGAACTGAATTCGCTTTCCTATTAGTTTGCACTGAATTCTTTGTAAGATCCTTATTGTATTATGTGTGTTTCTGTCAGCCATCCCCAGAGCCCTCATTGCCTGGTATGGAGACAAAGTGGGCAATGTTGGTGCTAGAGCAGAAGTCTTAGCACATCAGCACTGAGGAGAGGCCAACTGAGGCTGCTGAGGGCACACTCCATGCTGCCTTGTGCTGTGCAAACAGCCAGCAGTTGCCGCAAGCCTCGGCAGCCGAAGCCAGCAGTGAAGGGGAAGAGGAGTGGAGAGCTGATCTTGTGGTAGCAAGCATGACTTGTCCCCTTAGCTAAGCAGGGTCTGCCCTGGTTGCATATGAATGGGAGACTTGAAGTGTGAGCACTGGAAGAGATTTCCCTTTGGGGATGGAGCCGCTCTGGGGAGAGCAGAAGGTTCCAAGTTCCTTCCCTGCCAGCATCTCCAAGATAGGGCTGAGAGAGATTCCTGCCTGCAACCTTTGAGAAGCTGTTGCCAGTCTGTGTAGACAATATTGAGCTAGATGGACCTGTGGTCTGACTCAGTATATGGCCTATGTTCCAGGAGTGGCTTCTGGACCAGTGAGGAAGGGCAAGACTTCCACAAGGCAGGGCCAGTGAAGGGGTGGGTCAGTGTCAGCACCAGCTCCAGCCTCGGAGGCAGGGCTGTTTGCTGCCGTTTGCCTCAAGTGGTGAATGGCAACAAGCAAGTGCTAGCCAGGGAACCCTAGATTAACATGCCAGAAGAAACTGCCCATGCTCAGAGCTGTGCAGACTCCACCTTCCCACAGTGGACCCAAAAGGGACATACCTGAAGAAGGTGCCCTGAACATAGTCATTTTGTGCTTGCTCGGGGGCTGCTCAGCTGCCTCTTCTAGAGACTGGGCAGTGTCCTCAAAATGCTCCTTTAGGCCTTGCTTTAGCCTTAACAAAGCAGCCTCAAAAACATCAAATGCTTGTCTAGCTTTCCAGCTTTTCTATGCAGAAGTGTACCTTGTCCAAAGAGCAAGTTTTGAGGCCAAAGCCAAAAAGCATGGAGGCTCTTCAGAGCCCTCCTTTAAATATATGACAGAATCAGCTTTTTGGGGAGGACGATTCTTCATTTGTACATATTGCTGCCCTGTGTGACGGTCAGCTGAGCTGCACCAGCCTTGCCAGAACATGGAGTTCTCAGGCCCTGCTCTGACCCCTGCCAGCCAGACTGTTCATTGGATCCTTCTGAGACAGGGAGGGAGGATGTAATGATTCCCTCCCTTGTCTCAGCCCTTGCCTCACTTTCAAGGTCTCTTTGGGTCTAGGGTGTTTTCTGATCCTGTTTGTCTGCTTGGCTTGACTTTGCCTCTACCTTTTTGGTTTGTCTTTGCTTCTGGTTCCTGTTTTTCTAAAGTGCTGTGTTTGCAGACTGCTTACTAAGGTAGAAAGGAGGCGCCCAGGCCAGGCAGCATTGCTCCTGAAAAGACCAACAACAGGCTGAAACAACAATAAGTTATAAATTTTTTTGCTAAGGGGAAAGAAAATGGTTCCATTTGCTAAGGGATGTGGCTACATTACAAGTGTATTCTGGAAAGGTGACTCTTGGTCTAATCAGAACAATTAGCGTCATGACCCAAAGTCATGATCCAACCCTGGACAAAATCTCTGATGAGGAGGATGACTGAGTGCAGGACCCAAGCCACAGCTGTAGTTGGAAGACCCAAGATGCCCAGTGGACCTCCAGGGACCCACACACACCAAGATGTCACCCAGCACCCTCTTATCAGGCTAGAGGTCACTGCTCTGCCTCCAGACTCTGAATCAGAGGGGCCAACAAGAGAGTCTGGGGTATCCTAGCTTCACCAATAACTCTCTAAGCCTTGCTCTTGGAGGTTGAGTTCTCCCTTCAAACCTGGGCTACAGGGAATATAAGCCTGCAGTCTGCTCCATGTCAGAGCTCCTCTTGGATCTGCTTAAGTAGCTGTAGTCTGGATTCCTGCTATGACCTTCTCCTGCATGAACATTCTCCTCCTAGCCCCTTATACATGCTGCTCATTGGTTTGACCATGGCCTGCCTGACTCAACTCTGCCTAGTCTTTGTACATGCTACTCATTGGATTGTCCTTGGCCTGGCTGACCTTCTGAACTTGTGCTCATTGGCTTGACCATTGGCTTGCTGCCTGTCAACAACTATCCTTGCTTACCAGGGTTTTCAGGAAGAAACTGAAATTCTTTCCAAATTGCAGAGTTCTCCCCAAAGAGAAACTTCAGAGAACTTTCTTAGGCCGCATTCGCACGTCACACAATATTGGAGGTGAAGGGTCCTCTGGTTTCAATTTCTGCACGTCCGAATACAGGCCGCCGCAGTTTCTGCTGAAAACAGACCCCTGGTTTCCCTCCTTGGATAGAGATTTGTACCTTCTGTTTGTAGTGAGGTTTGCCGCCTGGACCTCCAGTTCTGTGGTGCCAGTTTTGTGTCTGAACGCAGCACCACAATCAGGCTCTTCTCCAACTGGAGTTGAAGGAGGAAGTTCCTCCCTTGCCCTGGTTACTACTGGATGTAGTAACCAGGATGTTCAATCAAGATGTTCAATCAAGAAGGATTGATGTTCAATCAAGAATGTTCAATCAAGAATGTTCAATCAAGGACGGATGTTCAATCAAGAAGGAAGCCCAGGCAGCCAGTTCCCCCTCCTCTCTGAAGTCTCACTGACTACAGAGAGGGAGCTCTCTATGATCAATTTGGATGTCTCCCCCCTCCCCGCACTCTCCCATCAGAATTTGGACATCCTTGGGATGGCAGCAGGGCTGTGGAGATTCCCCTAGGCCCTGCTGGTGCCCCCCCCCCCATGAGATTGTGTTTCAGATTAGTGTTGTACTAATGCAAGGATGTAGCACAAAGACTTTTTGTGAAGAAAAGAATGTTCTAACCTATCCCTTAGGAACATTGGAAGCGGCCTTATACTCAGTCAGATCACTGGTCCAACTAGCTCAATATTATCCACATTGACTGGCAGTGGCTCTCCAAGGTTACAGGCAGGAGTATTCCCCAGCCCTATCTGGAGATGCCAGGGATTGAACCTGGGGCCTTCTACATACAAAGCTGATGTTCTACCATTGGGCTACAGCTGTTGACAAGCTGCACAGCAGGTTGCACAGTCTTGTGGTGTAACCTTGCATATGTCCTGGAGAAGGACTTCCACGAGCAGTTGAACAACTATGTGGAGCATCACAACTTTATGCAGCTCCACAAAAGTCTTAAATTTGCACAATTTCTCTCACTGTGTTAGTGCAACACTAGTCTAGATGTCAGTCCTGCTATCCTTGTTGTGCAAGTAACAAGAGAACAAGAGATTGTTCAGCTCTGGAGCATCCTCACAGCTTTGTAAGTTTCTTGCATGTGTGCAACATTGTTCATTGTGCTAGTGCAACATTAGTCTGGATGTCAGTCTCTGTATTTTTCTTTGTAAGGGGAATTTTTGCTGTGAACATCTATACCTGTAGAAGTTGAAAAATACTGCAAACTGTCTAAAAAATAAAAAGCACATTCAGGTGAGATGAAGAAAATGAGATTAAAATGTTATTTTGAAAAAGAGCACCCATAAAGCTTACTACTAGAATATTACTAGAATATTATTACTAGGTTATGACTACTCCTGAGTTAATATTCACACATGCGCAAATTATTTTAATGGATTGAAGTTCTAATGAGATTTTAGGTGAAAAAAGCTCATATTTCACATTCAGTTTCAAGATTAGGATGATTTTGCAGTTTCATCTGATAAGATCTCTCCTTATTAGCAGGTGACCACAACTGTTAACTTGGAAGCAATAAACTCCAGGTTTCAAATTCAGCTCTGCCACTGTGGGTGGTCTTATCCTCTTCATGGCTCAAACATGTCCCTCATTACTTGGTAGATCACTCCTTTTGATCTGCAAAGCACTTCTATCATCCTTTTAATTGAATTTACGTATATTGCACCCAAATGGAATAAGACACTCTCTGTTTAGCAACTGAAGACTACCTATGTTACAAATGATGAAGCAAGTTCTGTAAACTGAAGGGAGCAGAGATTGGGTATTTAGCGATTCCTGAATACAACAATTGTAGGTAGCCATGAAGATCTATTACTGTTATAACTTCTAAAAATTGGGAAATAACCAGTGTCGCTCCTTTGTCTCAGTAACTCTGAGTGCAGTAAACTCAGTAAACCTGGGTAGCTTTTCCTCCTACCTTGCTTCCACGCAATCACTTCTACCCATGTTTTCCTCCTACCTTGCTTCCATACAACCAAAAATTGGGAGCACACACAGTTCCCAAACCTGAGTAGAACAAGGTTTTAGATTGTGTGAATGACCTCAGTGTCTAGCACCCAGTGAAGTTAATCAGTTTTAGGCTGGATTCACACAAAATGTAGTACCTCAGGTTGCTGCTGCCGCCCTGGAAGCATGCACAATCCCTATGCTCAGTCTCAGTAATGATATGCCAAGTTTGAGTGTGTCATATGAACCCACCAATCTTGGCATATTCTACCCTACTTGTTACAGGGAACCTGACATCCAGCACTCACTTCATATCTAAAGATGTTGGGTTTTTCACTTCAGATCTTACAGATGTTGGGTTCCATGTCTCAATTAGGATAGGATATGCTGAGTTTGGTGGGTTTGTACAATATGACCAGTGATTTATTCCCATTTTTAGACATTGTTTCTGATTCTGTTACCAATGTATATTGTACATTTCAAACACCATTTATAGTATTTAAGAGTTTTGTTTTATTTGTTTTATTTATTTTTTACATTTATATCCCGCTCTTTCTCCAAGGAGCCCAGAGCGGTGTACTACATACTTGAGTTTCTCCTCACAACAACCCTGTGAAGCAGGTTAGGCTGAGAGAGAAGTGACTGGCCCAGAGTCACCCAGTTAGTATCATGACTGAATGGGGATTTGAACTCGGGTCTCCCCAGTCCTAGTCCAGCACTCTAACCACTACACCACGCTGGCTCTTGGTTGTTGTTTTTTTAAACGGCCTTAGATGTTCTCTTACCAGTAGGTATATATAGCATTAACATGAAAACATCCTTATCACTATGGTCTTTGTAAAAATGGTAACTTGCCTGATCCATTACCCTTTGAATTGCCCATCCAATGCTCTGCCTCTGGTGTTGACATTCTTCCACTGATAGCCAGAGAAAAATGGGGGTGGAAAGAATAAGGATATTTGGTAAGAAGGGAAACTAACTTTCCAATTGCTGCACCATAATACACAGCTTAAACTCTCTTTCAGACGCATTCCCAAGCTCATTTTTCAAACCAATGAGGATCTTTGCTCCTAAGGGAGACTAAAATACTCCACAACTAGAGTAATTAGAAACTGTCTCTCCATTTCCTGACTGTGCAGCTGCAGTTGTGTACCTGTCTTTGCTTGCTTAAGCTACAGTGACTTCAGTGTGACTTAAACATGTGTATCTGGGTGCCAGATCACTGCCTAAATTATTTAATGTTTAATTACCATTTTGACCAGCTTCGTTGCAAGGAGGATTGACTGCCCGAAATAATATGCGTTTGTGTACTAAATTATTAAAAGATACTGTTTGGGACAAGGGAAACAAAAAACACAGTGCATCTGAATAACTTAAAAACAGCCGAATAGCAGAAAGGAACATCTGAATAATGTTCATAACAAACTGAACAAACCCAATGGCCCTTCAGAAGAGCCAGTGACCCAGGCTTGCTTAGTTTTCTCATTACCACCTCATCTCTGCTATCACTGCTAACCTATTCATTTGAAGTGACCATTATCTCCAATGTGCTAACTACTCATTGTGTGAACTCCACTCCCTGGCACCTCTAGGCCTGTCTCTAATGACTCTATTCATGTCAAGTGGCTGCTCCCATATGCTCTTCTCTTATCCATTTGCCTCTGTCTCTATTTAGCCCACCATTTTGGCCTACCTTCTCATCTGACCTGCAAGAAGAATGGAGTGATAGTGTCTTGCAGAGCAGAGAACTGAACTGAAGAACAATCCCAACATTATGATTTCCTGCTGCCATTGGCTGTTGAGTGATGGGGAGAAGACAGCCAAGAAGGCTTGTGTTTGTTTGTAGAGCATTCTCGCCCACAATTGGAAATGCTCAAAGAAAGGGCTTTTGGCTCCTTACCCTGGCTGTGATCTCATTCTGAAATTCCCAATAAAGGTAAAGTGTGCCAGTGAGCCAGTATCGACTCCTGGTGACCACAGATACTTTGCCCATAAAGAAGGTTAAAGAAGATGATTATATGCAATGATTATATATGATTATATGCAAATGATATGCCTATTCTAGGACAGCCCAAAATGACTGACATACAAACAACTGCAGGGGTGTAGCAAGGTTGGAGTGGGCCCAGAGATGAGATTTTTAAATGCGTCCCCCCCCCCCGCCACTGCTTTCCTCTCCTTCCAGTCCAGGGCCTCTGCACACCCCAGGCCCCCAAGGATATAAGTCTGATATTTCAAAATAAGTATGTTGCCTGAAAATACATTTCACTGAATACACACACGCACACTTCACATATCCATTGTTCAGCTTTGTATGACAGTTAAGTGACATATTTCAACTACCTTCAACTGAAAGGAGCACTATTTTTTAGTGAAGTGCTTAACAAATCACAAAACTACACTAACAAAAGCTGGTAATATATACACACTGCACTTTTTTTTAAGAGTCTACAAGCAGCAGAGGGCACGAAGCACCAGCAGAGAACATAAAAAAATGGAATTGAAGTTTTATCAGGTTTTTCCACCTCTTGGGGTCAGCCAGCCAGCCTGGTGTAGTGGCTAGAGTGCTGGATTAGGATCAGGGACACCCAAGTTCACATCCCCATTCAGCCATGATCCTTGCTAGGTGACTCTGGGCCAGTCACTTATCTCTCAGCCTAACCTATCTCACAGGGTTGTTGTGAGGATAAACACAACACCACTCTGGGCTACTTGGAGGAAGAGTGGAATAGAAGTGCAAAAACAAAGAGAGTAAGAATACACAAATCTGACAGGAAACAACCACTAGTAATGGGAGTAAGTACTGTATTCTTCGATGCAGCTGCACTTCAGATGTAACACCGCTTGTAAAAGGCCACCACAGACATGAGTACAGTAGTTGAATATAGAGGAAAGCCAGATGCAGCAACAGAACAGACTCTTAAAATACACACAAATTAAATACAGTAGTCAAGTCAGCAACAGAACTATCAGTGCAACTTCTCTGGGGTACTGGTGGGAGTGGACCAAGTTTTAGGTCTAGGCCTAGGACTTCTCTGTAGAGTAGAAGATAACCAGAGACCAATACAGTTATCATGTGACATACACACACACCACCCTTCCCTTCATACAATAACTCCAGCACAAGTCTCAGACAGCTTTAAGTTGAAGTCTTTAAGTCTACCTTTGGCCCAGACAACATTTCTATGAGAATATGGCTACAGGGGACAAGATATCCTTGAGAAGCCAAGCTGATGGATTTAATTCACATCGTTCTCTCTAAACTGACAAGTACGGACACTGTTAATCACAACTTCAGCACTCAAATTGCCATGCATGTTTGAGCTCTATTCTTTCTAGTGTTCTCTAATTAAACGCCATAGACATTTATATGTACATCTCATTGTACAGTATACAGAAAGTATTGGACACTCAGAATACAACTAACAAATATCCCAGAGGGTCCCTCAACTCTCACAGACATTTTTGGCAGGCACAGAACGCTGCAGAGGAAAGGAGAGAATTGGTTTTTTTAAAAAAAATCACCTTCCCGCCTCCATGCACAAGCAGAAGCATTCCATTTGGATAAATCTTTGCTTGGATCCTGCTCATTGATTGCAGCTAGTTACAGTCATCCAACATTTGTATAACATTTAATATTACCAAGCCTCTCTGTATGAATACTAAGTGTCCAACATTTTAGTTGATCTGACAATCTGGGCACTCACAGACGCAAGCTGGGGTGTGGGGAGAGGAAACAATCTGATCAAGCGGACAGCAGCAAGGGGCAGCTTTGAAAGCAAAAGCAGATGGGGGGGCACATCCATCAAGAGAAAAAACCCCATCCCATCCCACCCCACCGACAGGACTCAGAGAAAGGACACCTACCTCTCCCACTCGGAGGCAGTAGTGAAACATGGCACAGCAAGGCACAGGATGGCAAGGCGAGGCGAGGCAGCAGCAAGTCCTCCTCCCTCCCCCCACCCCCGGCAGTGGCAATCTCACCCAGAAGTGGCAGGGGCGTCACAATCTCTTTCCCAGAGCAGGGTCTGCCCTGCCGTTCGCCCCTGCTGCATCTCTTCCCAACTGCGAGGCGTGCGCCTGAGCAGTGGAAAGAGCGTCACAGCGATCAATCATCACAGCAATGCTTTTTCCACTGCGCATGTGCACACCTCACAGTTGGGAAGAGACGTAGCTGGGGCCAAACGGCAGGGCAGGCAGGCCCTGCTCTGGGAGTGAGATTGTCACTGCCGGGGTGTGGGGGGGAGAAGGGAATTTAAATATATATATATATATATATACCAGACTGGGCGAGCGGGCAGGGGAGTCATGTGATATGTCTGGGGGGGGCTCAAGGTGGCGGGCCCCTAATATTAGAGAAGATGTTCAAATATAAGGCCCCAAAATTGGGAAACAAGAGTACAAACTAAGAGCCTTTGCGGATGATGTAGTGGTTTTTTTAGAAAATCCATTAGAGAAGATCGGAAGACTCTTGGGAAAAATACAACAATTTGGCCAACTAGCTGGGTTTTATATAAATAAGATTAAAACAAAGGTGTTGACAAAAAATATGGATCAGAGATCTAAGGACAGACTTTTTGAAATAAGTGAACTGAAAGTGGAGAAAAAAATCAAATATTTTGGGCGTCTGGTTGACAAATAACAATTCTTTGTTGTTTCCAAATAACTATATTAAAATACGGAATACAGTAAAAATCGACTTGCAAGGATGGTCCAGAATGAACTTATCTTTAATGGGAAGAATTTCAGTTGTGAAAATAAATGTTTTACCTAAAATGCTGTTTCTTTTCCAGACTATTCCTATAATTAATACTTTAACTTGTTTTAAGCAATGACAAAAGGACATAACTAAATTTGTTTGGCAGGGTAAAAGACCAAGGATTAACTTTAAAAATTTAACCGATGCTAAAGAAAGAGGTGGTCTTACCCTGCCAGACTTAAGGTTGTATTTTGATGCCGTCTGTTTGACGTGGTTAAAAGAATGGATAACATTAAGAAATCCTAGAATACTTGATTTGGAAGGATTTGATAGAAGGTTCGGATAGCATTCATATTTGTGGTATGACAAAAGTAAGATACATAAAGATTTTCTGAATCACTATGTAAGAAGGAGTCTAATGAGAGTGTGGGTAAAATATAAAAAATGGCTGGATCCTAAAACTCCGTTATGGCTGTCCCCGATTGAAGCTTTAGTACGTAAAGAGATAAATATGCAACTGCAATGGGGTACCTATAGGGATCTGTTGTGTTTTCAAGAAAAGGGCTGTAAGTTAAAAAATCTAATTAAAGTACAAAATCTGGTTAGTAATTGGTTTCAGTACCATCAGTTAAATGAAGTTTTTAAGAAGGATTTTAAACTTGGATTTGAGGATCAAATGTCGAGATTTGAGAAGGAGCTATGTGAAAATGATGAAAAATTAGTGTCTAAGATGTATAGGCTGTTGCTTTTGGAAGAGACAAGAGATGAAGTGGTTAAAACGACTATGATAAAATGGGCTCAAGATGTGCGTCATAATATAGATATGGCAGCTTGGGAAAAATTATGGAAAACTGATTTAAAGTTCACTGCATGTTACACTTTAAAAGAAAATTATTATAAGATGATGTACAGGTGGTATTTGATGCCTAAAAAACTTGCGATAATGTATAAAAATGTTTCAAACAAATTTTGGAAATGTGGACATTGTGAAGGAACTTTTTTTCATATGTGGTGGTCTTGTAGGAAGGCAAAGGCCTTTTGGGACATGATATATAATGAGTTTAAAAAAAATTTAAATGACATTTCCTAAGAGCCCAGAATCCTTCCTGTTGGGAATAACACAAGGAGAGTTTTCCACAAGCAATTTAACATTCTTCATGTACGCATCCACGGCAGCTAGGATAGTATATGCACAGAAATGGAAGGACAATGAACTGCCCTCAAAAGAAGATTGGCTGATAAAAATTTTGGAATATGTGGAGATATGCGACAAAACTTACAGTACTGATAAGAGATCAAAATTTGGAAGGTTTTAAAGAAGATTGGAAATCATTCTTACTGTACCTAAAGAACTATTTTCCTAATCTTGATTTTTCAACAGGGTTTGAAATTTAGTAATATTAGCAGGTTGAGTAGACTAAAATCGAGTTTGGTTAGATATAGGATATATGTTTTGAATTATTATAGCAAGGGTTAATTGTATAGTTAGTGATTCGCACTGATTGGTGAGCTGGAAGTCAAATTTTGTTTAACTGGATATAATGAGATTTTCAAGATATTGTTAAAATCAATAAAAATGTAAAGCAAAAAAAAAAAAAGGCGGCAGGCCCCGAGACAACTGTCTCCCATTGCCCAATGATAGTTAAGCCCCTGAAACTAACATTTTCTATGAGAGGGAGGGAGGGAGGGAGGGAGGGAGGGAGGAATCATCTCTCTGTTCTGCAATGGCGGCACCAGAAAAACATTGAGGGGGCACAAAGTGGGCAAAATGTGTTTATGGGTGGGCAAGCTGTGTCCCACATGTTGTATTTCTGAAACAGAAATGGGGGAAGGTGGGAGGCAAGCTACTTGTTTGTAATAGAAAACTACTACCAGTGCTTGCTAAGCCACCTAATGGCGCAGTGGAGAAATGACTTGGCTAACAAGACAGAGGTTGCCGGTTCAAATCCCCAATGGTATGTTTCCTAGAAAATGGGAAACACCTATATCAGGCAGCAGCGATATAGGAAGATGCTGAAAGGCATCTTCTCACATTGCGTGGGAGGAGGCAATGGTAAACCCCTCCTGTATTCTACCAAAAGACCACTGCAAGGCTCTGTGGTCACCAGGAGTCAACACCGACTTGACGGCACACTTTACCTTTACAAGTGCTTGCTCCTGCTCACCCCCTTCTGGTGCCACCCTTGCCATCCTGGTATGATATAGGAGGCTCTTTTTCTCTCTGTCTAAGCCCATCATCTGCAATGTGGGATAATAAAACTGATTTGTTTTCTAGAGTTGTTGTAAGGATTACAGTAAGATAGTGTATGTGAAGCAGTGTGAACACTCAAAAACACTGTACAAATGTGGAGTATTTAAAATATTATCATCATGTTTAGTCTTGCTTTGTGTATGTTTGAAGAGGTTATCATAAATCTACATGAATAAATAATATTTAAGCATAGAGGAATTTATGCAGGTGAATAGCACTTCTGAAAGAGAGAATGGAAAAAGAGGTGGGTTTTTCTCCAATATTTAGTTGCCTTGCCAACAATGAAGCTCTACAATTTTTACCACCTTAAAGTTATTGTATTCTACCCCATTGTCTCTGAGTATAATGGCTATATCAATGATATTTTCTTCTTTTAAGTAAAGAAGTGTCTTTGTGAAAGCCTGATGTGAAGGAAGGACTCCTTCCCATTACGTTTTGTACTGTGTTTTTTTCCTTAGTTTGTTCTGGGTTCCCTCTAGGCTCTGCAGGGGTTAAAAGCTAGCAACCTCTGACAGCCAAGCCTGAAGTAAAAATGGTCTGCTGCAGAGTTTTGGAGGGAAAGTTACCAAGTGTCTCCAGGCAGAGATAGAAGGTTCTGCCTGAGGGGGAAATCTCCCTGATGGGCTAATGCAAAGTAAAATAAAGTGTGCTGTGGAGTTGGTGTTAACTCTTGGTGACCACAGAGCCCTGTGGTTGTCTTTGGTAGAATACAGGAGGGGTGTACCATTGCCATCTCCCACACGAGAGGGCTGAGCAACCAAGTGGAGGAGGGCTGTGGAAGAAGAGTTGTGTGTGCATGTGTGCATGCGCTGCTGAGTGTTTTGTAAGCCGGAAGGCTGGAACACCAGCAGGGTAGGATCTAGCTGGAACTGCTAGTGAAGGTAGCAGTGAGGGAACTGGTCCTATTGCCAGCTGGTCCTGTTAGGCCTTGAGAGCAGTAGCGGGGCCAGACCAGTGGTGGCCCATGTCCAGCTGTTGTGGCCTCACTCACCCCCCCCCTTACATCTGACGTCAGATGCAGGGGGCATGGTCTGGCTCCAGAATGGAGCCGCACAGCCCCATTCGGGAGTTAGATTCAGGCCAGCTCTGCGTTCGCAGCTTGGCCAGGAATGGCCCTTCCCTGCCTTAAAGGCAGGGAGACCCTCTCCTGGCCGTGCTGCAAATGCAGCGCAGGCCATCTAACTCCTGAACGGGCTGCTAGATTGAGGCCAGCGCTGTGTTCTCATTGCAGCCGGAAGCGTCTCTCCCTTCCTTTAAGGCAGGGAAGATCTGCTCCTGGCCATGATGCGAACAGCCATTTAACTCCTGAACAGGGACACGCGGCCCCACTCGGGAGCGAAACCAGCCCCCACCACCACATGGGGTGGTGGCGGGGGAACATCAGCATGGGAGAACATCAGCATGGTGGAGCTGAGAACATCAGCGTGGTGGAGCTGAGAACATCAGTGTGGTGGAGCTGAAAATACTGGGGATCTGGAGGAGGAAGTCCTCCAGTATCCCACAATGCATTGCGCAGTAAGCCAGGAGACTGGCCATGGCAATGCTGCTCTTTAAATAGCACACTGTGATCTTCAGGGAGCCCAGCTGCTGGAAGCTGCAGAACACAGCCCTGATCACACACACAGTTGGGGCTGCCAAGGTCAGACGGGGCTTTGGCCTTTTAACCTTGGTTAAAGGGTAGGTTTAAAAACATGGTAGCCCTGCTCTAGAGCAGCTGGGCAGGAATGGGTTCCTAGGCACCACACAAGCCTCACAACCCAGGTTTTCCTGCTCCTGCACTGCTGCAGCTGGTTGTGAGAATGACCTTACCATTTAGCAAACATATATAGCTAATAAACTGCAGTCATGGGTCTGGTTCACACAATCATTCAAATCTAGGTTCAATGTAGGTTACTGATATTAGCATGATTGTGTGAACTCATGCCAAGATGGAAATCTCAGATTCATCTTTGGGCCATAAACCACCTTGGTGTGAGTGCACGCAATGACACTAATGTTGATAATCCACATTAAACTTAGATTTGAATATACAGTACTTTGAAGTGTTTCCTATGCCATATATCTCTGCCCTTAGATAGATGAACAGTTATATAACATGCCTCTAATTAGCAACATGCAAATCCTTCTTTATCAAAACACTAGAACAAGGCTTCCCTAACACATTTAAGGCTGCTTAGCTTTCTCTCCCCACCCCCCACCCCCACAGCTTTATCTGTTCAGGATTCTCATTGTTACTTTACTTTTATCGTAGTTTTTCCCCCTGTAGCAGCTTGCATGAGGTTGGCATTTCAGAGAATTGTGGTTCAGATTCCTGGAATATTTTAAGCTATGAATTTTCATTTTCTAAAGGATATTGACTATATCTGAATCATTACCACTGTTTTTTCCCCCTTAAGGGGAATTGATTTCCTTAACTGTCTGATCAATTCTGGTCAGATCAATTTCTTTTAAAAATTATTAAATTTTGAATCAGGCACAGTTTGAAGCCATCAAGAGCTAAAGTTGGAAGAATTTAGCAATCATAGTATAATGCTTTGGAATGAAGGTACTTTGCAGAAGATGTGCAATATTTAGAACAGAAATTCTTATTTTTACTTGGAGTGAATTCACACATGGATGTTCATTACTCAATAACATCTGCATCAAACCATGACTCATGTGTGAAACAACTATCGCATCCCAAAGCCTCTCATAGCTTTTAATGTTACACAGACA
The DNA here is from genome assembly GCF_027244095.1 of Hemicordylus capensis. NCBI lineage: Eukaryota > Metazoa > Chordata > Lepidosauria > Squamata > Cordylidae > Hemicordylus > Hemicordylus capensis. The sequence continues at coordinate 32,838,474 of NC_069658.1, forward strand.
TGGGAAAAGCAGATGCCAGAGAGTTCATTATGATTATTCACTGATGATAGACTTAAGTTTCTAAAAAAATGCTCATGTAAGTCAGCTCCCCCACCCCCAGGTCCTAAGATGTTGTGGGACTACAACTGCCACCAGCCCCAGCTTGTTCTCAAATCTTTCCTGTCTTGCACTGTGGTCTTGGGAGCATGAGAATCTGATGTGTCCTCATTTCCCCTTGATCAGACTATGGCCATTTTGGGCAAGGGCCTGCCAAAGCTGATAGTTAAATTTTCAGCCTGAAAAATTGGGCTATCTTTTGTACTTCTCATATACTAGACTATATTAGAAGTGGGTAATTTGCAGAAGATGTGCAATAGTGAGAACAGGAATTATTATTGGTATCTCCAGGGAAAACAGGAATTTAGGAAGCAAATTCTAGGAAACTTCTCTGCCCGATACCCTGGAGAGGTGCTGGGTAGTTAAACAGGACTATCAAGCTGGAGAAACCAACTGTCTGCTTCAGTAACAGACAGTTTCATGGGATTGTCTTCTGAGTAAACATGATTAGGATCCTGCTGTGTGGGTGTTTCACAAGAACATCTGGAATGTATCACTTGGAGATGCGTGTTAATATGGTGTAAAATCTGGAAGCTGATTATTTTAGAATCAAATATACATGCTAATCCATGAAACAAATATGGAACAATTTATATAAATATATAAACATGGAATAAATATATTTAGGGGAAAATGGGAAGGAAATTCAGTCACTTGAGGGATTAAAATAATCATGAAGACACCATTCGAGCTTGGCCAAATAATAGGGCAGCTTACAGCATCATAAGTAGGGTAGGAGAATCCCCCTAACCTAATTCGGCAGCTGTGTGTGCTCCTATTTGCCTATCAGTTAAAACCAAGGTCAGAAGTGCTGTCCATCCTTGTGTGCTAAGCAGCAGCTGGTTCAGAAGGATTTCCCACCATTCAGCAATTGGGTATTGCTACTGGGTAGGAAGTAGCCTTCCAACTCCACTGCTGCTCAGCACATGAGTACAGACGGTGTATCTGACCTTGGTTGTAACTGACAGATAATTGGCAAATGGGAAGAGAAAGCATGGCTCCCAAATTAAGGTAGGGGGCTTCTCCTCCCTAAAGATGATTGTGTGAACTGCCCTCCTGGTTTAGTTTTAGAGATGGAAAATGACTTCTTTAAAACTAAACAGGAAGGGCAGTTGACACAATCATAATTAGGGGGAAGCCCCCTACCCTAATTTGGAAGCCATGCTTTCTCTTCCCATTTGCCAATTATCTGCCAGTTAAAACCAAGGTCAGATACACCATCTGTACTCATACCGTACCATCTGTACTTAATAGCTGGAGTATCAAGAATGTTAGCAATGCATGCTTAGATCAAAGTCCCTTTGTCCTCCCAAAAGACTGAGATCTCTCCAGGTATACATTCACATACATGAGAAGTATGTGACAGAAAGTAGGCCGAAGAAACCTTCAGAAAAAGAGCCCTCTGAGATGTGGACGATGAGATCGGAGCCCATGTGATTTGGAACAGATCAAAAAGCTTTGTTGGCTGCATTTCAAATTAGACATAGGCATATTTATTTATTTATTTGTTTGTTTGTTTGTTTATTTATTTATTTATAATATGGATGAGTCATTGCAAAGAAGGAAGACACTTGCATAGTAGTGACTGATCAATACTTTCCAGGGAACTACTGGAAAGGGCTGTCTGGCCTATGTCATACTTGAACTGATGTGGAATCTAATATATATATGGAAATTCAGGGGTCCTCCCAAGAAGACAGTTTCTCTACATCCCTGAATTCTCATGTATTATTTAAGAACAGAAGGGGAGACAAGCAGAAATATCTGCACATACTTCTATTTGCAGGTATATGTGTAGGCAGCCATTGCTAGCTAGTTCTCTTTCTAAGTGATAAGTGCTGAGCGGTGGGTCCAGTCAGTATGGCTCAAACAGATTGCCTGAAGTCTGGAAGTTCCTCCAACCCAAATCTACATATGCAAAGTTGACCTTATGGCCTGCCCTTGTTAGTCATGCCCCTACACAGAGATGATCTGTGTGGGTTTTGCTTAATGCTATTTGTAAGCACCTATTCTTTGCTGAAGCAGCCCCTGCCATGGTGGAGGACAAGGCAGACCACCGTAGGCACCAGATCTGAATCTGACCCATAGGGCACAATCCACTGGAAATGTGTCCTCCTTAAGCCCCATTGAAATGAATGGGAGCTGCACAAGACTCAGATTTGATTAAAACAACAACACAGGTTTCTAACCCTTAAGGCTGAGAAGCTGTACTTGAAAATGGATAGGCCATGATAGTCTCAGAAGCCTGAATAGGGTTTTGAATAGTTAGGGGTAGGGAGTCAATGCTCTTGCCCCTCCCCTGACTAGCAAAGCCACAAGAAAAAGGTATTCTAAACTGCCAGCGAGGGGAGGGGGAACCTTTGCAGACCCACCCCACAGCCTTTAGGAAGCCCCCGAAGGGGATATAGGTTGTTTTTTTTTTAAATTTAATATAATATAAGTCACTGTACACATATTCAGTTTGGCACTATGTACAGAGAATCAGGGCTTGTGAATAATGAGCTGAAGCTTATGAGCTAGGATTGTATTCATTTGCTCTTACTTTGCTTCTTGTGACAAGTGAGAAATGTGATGTCTTAATAATATGGCTATTAATGGTGTGTTTGTCTTTGAATCAGTGTGAAATCCTGAGTATTAAGGCCCACTGGGAGTTTCTTGCTCTCTTTCTCTCATTTTAACTGTCTTTCTGAAATACTAGAATATACTCCAAGCAGTGACACAGTTTACTCTGCATATCCTTTAATTATTTTCAGAGTATCTGGGAAAAGCCAAGTTCTCCATTTATTTTTAAAACTTATGTAATAGTGATGCTGCAATGCATAGTAGAGAATTAGACATTAGTTTTCCAGGTACACCTCCACATAGTATTTGGGTATTTCATAAGCCCCAGCATACTGAAATTTGTAGTTTTCCAGCATTTTTTGGTCTGGCTACGTCCACTGGTAAATAGTTTTTGAAATATTAAAAGATTAACGAGCTTGACTTGTATTTTTGAGCTGATATTATGGTAAAGTTATCTGAAAGATAGGCGCTATTTTCCCTAGATACGCCTCTGAATTGATCACTCCTCAGTCATAGGAAAAACAAAAACCCTGTGTTTTGATTTTTATTACTATTCAGTTATTAAAGGTCTTTGGCATAACATTATGGTGTTCCAGTACAGATGGACCATCATAAAAACAGTATAGTGTGTGTGTGTGTGTGTGTGTGTATATATATATCTGTCCCTATTTCTTTATGCAACAATGGAATGGCTGCAGGTGACCATTTTACCACACATCTGCATCTGATATGTGGTGAAATTCTTCTGACTATTGTGCAGGATGGCAGTGAGCTACCAAGTGGTTACATGCACAGCATTTGGTAAATGAGAGAAGCCCAATTCGAATATTGAAACAGAAGTCAATCACAGTATGGGGAGAATAGCAGCTCTGCAGCAAATGTGACTTTTTAACTGGATGAAGGAATACGAATATGAATACAACAGATATTTCTATACCACTTTTCAACAGAGGTTCCCAAAACATTTACATAGATATAAATAAAGTGCTAAGAGCTGGCATGATGAGCACAGTCACTTGTCTCCATCCTTTGTTCCTAAGATCCCATGGGTTCTAGCTTGTCCACCATGACTGAGCTTTACCTGAAATGTACAGCAGCCATAGCCTTGTATTAGAGGCTGTTCAGCTTCAAATAACTCACTTGTGTAAACAGTAATGGCAGCAAAGTTTGTAACTGCTTGTCTCAGAGTGAAACACTGTCCTGCTTGCAAAGTCCAGCAGCATTAGAAAATCAGCAATGTTGTGACTTCCTCTCTGACTCGGATCATAACCAGGGTAATAATGAGCCTTGGGAAATGTAGCTCTCAGGGTGTCTGTCCATAGTATAGTCTAAGGTTCCCTAGAGAACCTACATTTTCCGGGGCCCTTAGTGCTTGGTAGTAGTCATGAGCAGTATTCTACACACCAGGTAAGGGAGGGAGGCCTCACATAGAGGATCCCATCACTGCAATTCCTATCACTATCACTGCCCTACTACTCCCAGCATTTGTGGGAAAGGAAAGGGGCAGCAGAGAAGAGTTTAGGGGCTTGAAGGAATACAACAGAGCCTAAAAACCTAGACTACTTTCTTTTAGAGAGGGGGGAAGGGGGAGAGAGATCTGTTTGCCAAACCTAGTTTTGAATTAAGCTCAGAGGAATTTGTCCATCACTGAATATTAAGTTATCTTGAATATTACTGCTGCTGCTGCTATTATTATTAATAATAATAATAATAATAATAATAATAATAATAATAATTGGATTTCTATACCGCCCTTCCAAAAATGGCTCAGGGTGGTTTATGCAGAGAAACAATAAATAAACAAGATGGATCCCTGTCCCCAAATGGCTCACAATCTAAAAAGAAACATAAGATAGACACCAGCAACAGTCACCGGAGGTACTGTGCTGGGGCTGGATAGGGCCAGTTACTCTCCCCCTGCTAAATAAAGAGAATCACCACATTATCTGGTCGTAGAGTGATCTGGTAATCCATGGTTATTATGTCTTGTAATGAGTACTGTATGGGGTTGTGGTTATGATGTTATGTATGTTGTATTTTATAGAACTGTGTTGCTTCAAATGTTATTGCTTGTAAGCCGCCCTGAGTCCTATGGGAGTAGGGCGACATATAAATCTAACTAACTAAATAAATAAATTAATTAAAATGTGCCTCTTTGCCAAGTTAGCAGGCGTTCACATCACATCACCATTAAAAACAACAACCTTGAGTCCTACCATGACAGAAAGGTGGGATATAAAGGTGGGATGTATTCGGGCTGACTTGGACTCGACTACTTTTGCAGGGTCAATGAAGGACATGTCCAGCAATCACTCTTGCACTATTTGATTGGATCAGTTTCAATCTGTGACTCCATAGGATGTGGACAAGCTGCTTGGGGAGGTGTAGCCTACCACTTGTTCTCTGGCTCCTTGCCCAACTTGGCTACTTCTATCTAGCAGGAATATTGTTGGAGGTGGCCTGGTTAATATCATAAATGCATCACTGAGGGAGGGTAGGGTACCTCCTTGTTTGAAGGAGACAATGGTTAAATGCCTTCTTAAGAAGCCTTCCCTGGACTCCTTAGTGATGGATAATTATAGGCCAGTCTCCAATCTCCTGTGGTTGGGCAAGGTGATTGAGAAGGTGGTGGCCACCCAGCCCCAGGCGGTTTTGAAGGAAACTGATTATCTAGACCCATTTCAAACCGGCTTTAGAATGGGCTATGGGGTTGAGACAGCTTTGGTCACCCTGATGGATGACTTTTACCGAGGAATTGACAGAGGGAGTGTGATTCTGCTGGTTCTTTTGGATCTCATGGTGGTGTTCAATACCATTGACCATAGTATCCTTTTGGATCACCCAGGGGAGTTGGAGATAGGGGGCACTGCTTTGCAGTGGTTCTTCTCCTATCTCTCAGGTAGATTCCAGATGGTGGAGCTTGGTGACAGTTGCTCCTCAAAATGGGAGCTGTTATATGGAGTCCCTCAAGGCCCCATTCTGTCACCAATGCTTTTTAATATCTACATGAAACCGCTGGGTGAGGTCATCAGGAGATATGGTGCTGGGTGTTATCAGTATGCTGATGTTACCCAAATCTACTTCTCCTTTTCATCTTCATCATCAGGAAATAGCATTCATTCCCTTAATGCCTACCTACAGGCAGTAATGGTCTGGATGAGAGATAACAAATTGAAGCTGAATCCATCAAGACGGAGGTGCTCATTATAGGGGCTCAGAATTTGAGGGATGAGTTAGACCTTCCTGTGCTGGGTGGGGTTGCACTCCCCCGGAAAGAGTTGACACTGACTCTCTGGCACAATTTTACCTTACAAGGCACACAGCGTGGCTTGAAGCATTGACAATCGGAAGGTAAGTCCCTCCTTCAAACAGAACCTTGGGGAGTGTGGGGTGAGAGGGGGAATGGTTGGGATTTGGCAGTGGGTCTTCTGAAGGAGCTCTGAGGAGAAAAGCCTTCAGAGAAGTGCCAGCTGGACCAGTGAGGAGCCCTTGAAGATTGGTTCAGTGTTACCAGTCCTTAAATCAACTCCCTAAAGAGTGAATCTATTTAAGGAGAAAGACTGTAGCCTTTGGGGAATAAACTTGTTCTCTTGCTGTTATGTTTTCCTTCAGTTTAGCTCTGTAAACTTCTAGGACCCAAATAAATTGATCACTATCTTCTAGAAAACCTGCCCTGTTCTGTTTTGTGAAGAGTCCCTCTTAGACTATCTCCCCCAAGCTGCCTTCCACCCATTAAAACTAGGCCTTGAGGCGCTGCACACGATCAGCATGTAGAGCCTAACCAGGCTCTGCAGGGAGAGCGGGCTTAGCCCTCTACCCCCACACATAAGCAGGGAGCCGTCCCTGGGCAGCCGGATTGGCCACCCACACAATTCCTGGCTCCTTCACAGGGGTGGCAGGGATTGAGGACCTCCTGGCCTCCTGAAGTCCCAGAATGCCCTGCACAAGTGAGCAGGGCATTCTGAGGAGACCCCCGAGGACAGGAAGCTTGTTGGAGCCTCCCAGTCAGGAGTCTCCTTGTGAGTCGCTCGGGCACAGAGTTGCACCATGGTGTCTCATGATCGGAAAAACCAGGTTAACAGAGTACTCACTCCATTCACCTGGTCTTAAGAGGAGGAGTATTTTTGAAGATTTGCTGCCGGGAGCCACATGGCTCCTCTTGCAGCACACGACCACGTAGAACTGGGCTGGCCTCCCTTAGCCCGGTTCCATGCGGTCATCATGGGAATAGCCTCCGTGTGTTCTTCATTGCAAGACCTGTGAGCCAGGAGCTGCTCCCATGGACCCTGAGTGTGGCTCCCTGATAAATTGTTTATTAGGCTGCTGAGAAACATTGGCTGAAGCCAAACACTTTGCACAGTCCTCCTGCTGGTACCGCACAAAGCTGATTCGCCATGCAGTGCTGCACTTCCTCCCTGTGCCAGGAGGGCTCCTTGACAGGAAATGGAGCCCTCTTGAGCCCCATCTTAAAGGGCCGCATACCCTGAGAGGAAGGCAAGAACCAGGGAACTACATTGCATCAGCTCCCATAGATAGCAGCACTGGCCTGCCAGGATGACTGGGATGGCCCACCTTCCCAGGAGTACTTAGACCTCTGTGGCCCTGAAAGGAAGGCAAGGAAGGAGTCTCCCAGGTCAGGGAGTTCTTGTCCTCATCTCCTGAGAGGACCATCAGTGCTGCTTTATGAACCTTATGTAACTTACGTGCTTATGTATAAGATTGTAAACCACATTTTTTCCCACCCAACTCACAGGGAACAGCACTGATTTTAAGAATAAAATAAGAAACAGAGAGGAGAGATGGTCTCTTGTGGCAGCAAGCATGACTGGTCCCCCTAGCTAAGCAGGGTCTGCCCTGGTTGCCTTTGAATGGGAGCATTGTGAGCACTGTAAGACATGTGAGCACTTTAAGATATTCCCCTCAGGGGATGGAGCCGCTCTGGGAAGAGCAGAAGGTTTCAAGTTCCCTCTCTAGCTTCTCCAAGATAGGGCTGGGAGAGATTCCTGCCTGCAACCTTGGAGAAGGCACTGCCAGTCTGTGTAGACAATACTGAGCTAGATAGACCAATGGTCTGACTCAGTATATGGCAGCTTCCTATGTTCATATGTAAACCTGGAGATCAACTTTGTCATTGTTGTAATGCCTGTAAGACCTGTGATACCTGTGATTCCTGCAATGAGAGCCACTGGAGGCATAAGGCACTACTAAGCTCTGCTTCTAGAAAAGACAACAGAAGTCCATTTGAAAGCATGATCGATTTCCTCATTTGAAGATTGAGAGAGAACTTTCTGATATACTGATTTCAATGTTACTAGCTCCCTTTTGGACTCAAGAAGGACTTTGCTATGCGAGTACAATAATAACTAATAATACAATGACTGATATATTGGGTTTTCATTTGACTGAAGAAGCCTTCAAAACTTTGTTTGAGCGCTATAGGACTCCGCAATTTGTTCAATCTCAGCATTTTGTTCATGGTATCATTCCCACTGGGTTACTTCATATTGTATGTTCATCCTTTACCTATGGTCACCTTAAGTGGCGCAGCAGGGGAAATGCTTGACTAACAAGCTAGAAGGTTGCCGGTTCAAATCCCTGCTGGTACTATATCGGGCAGCAGTGATATAGGAAAATGCTGAAAGGCATCATCTCATACTGTACAGGAGGAGGCAATGGTAAACCCCTCCTGTATTCTACCAAAGACAACCACAGGTCTCTGTGGGTGCCAGGAGTTGAAATCAACTTGATTGCACACTTTATCTTACCTTTACCTATGTATACATTCTCTTTCTATTGAGAATACATCCAATTATCTACTATGTACATCACTGTTAGTTAGTTAGTTAGTTAGTTAGTTGGGTTTTTGTTGTTGTTGTTTTGTATTTGGGGTCTGCATTTTGGTACCTACCTTTCTCATTTTCTGTGCCCTGAGAGAAAGGCGAGGAAGGAGACTCCCAGGCCAGGGAGTTCTTGTCCTCATCTTCTGCGAGGACCATCCGGGAGTAGCCCGAAAGAGTGCTGCTGCTGCTTTATGAACCTTATCTAACTTATGTGCTTATTTATAGGATTGTAAACCACTTTGGGTCCCTTGGTCAAAGTAGAAAAGCAGTTTGGGGATGCAACAAATAAATAATTAATAACACATCTTGGATGGTGAGTGCAGTACGCTAGGAAGAGAGCATTCCTTCCCCGTTCTCCATGCACACTTTCCAAGATGGCACTGGGACTTGACAGCACATGCGCGCACATGCGCACACATGCACACACACACACACACACACTTCCCACAGTGCTAGGGAAAGTGCGGCACTGCATGGAGGCCCATGTGCTGGAAAATAGCTGACACACTGAAAGGTCCCCCCCCCCAAAAAATGGCCCCCACTTGAAAAATAGCTACGATCACTGTGTATGGATATTTATTTAAACAAGTGCTCCTTAGCAGACACCAGATCCCTAGGGTGAAATAAAGAATGGTGGCAGCAGCTCTGGTTCTGGTTTACCCCACTGAAGGTGGGTCATGGCACAACCTCTTTTTGGAACCTCACCAGTCTCAGAACTGTGAGGCTCAGCATGGTGTGTGATTCAGGCCAACCTTACAACACAGTCAACTCTGAAGTCTTGAAGAGGTGGCAGCAGTCAGGTGACTGCTGTTGTTCTCAGAGCCCAGTTTACTCACCTGGAGGCAGAGGGAGGGGTGCCGGTGAACATCTGGGCACTGCTGCTGCTGCTACCGACATTGGAATGGAACCCACACTATAGCTCTCTGCACATGTTATAGAAGAGGCAGTGCTCTGTCCTCACATACAGCATACAGTTAGCCCCCTGCTAACCGAGCAAAGAGGCACCTTTTAAAAGTGGTCATTCTCTTTATTGAGCAGAGGGAGAGCAACTGGCCCTATCTAACCCAAGCACAGCATCCCTCCCGTGGCTGTGGCTGCTGTCTTTCTTATGTTTCCTTTTTATTTTATTTACATTTTACATTTATATCCCGCTCTTCCTCCAAGGAGCCCAGAGCGGTGTACTACATACCTGAGTTTCTCTTTCACAACAACCCTGTGAAGTAGGTTAGGCTGAGAGAGAAGTGACTGGCCCAGAGTCACCCAGCTAGTTTCATGGCTGAATGGGGATTTGAACTCGGCTCTCCCCGGTCCTAGTCCAGCACTCTAACCACTATACCATGCTGGCTCTCACAATCTTTTTAGATTGTGAGCCCTTTGAGGACAGGCTGGGAGCCATTGAACATATTTATTTCTGTATGTAAACCGCTTTGGGAACTTTGGTTGAAAAACAGTATATAAATATTTGTCGTATTCGTCACGCCTCCAAGTCAAAGCAGGTCCAGAAGTTCCACTCCCTGTTACAGCACCGTTTTGTCTGCAGAGGGAAACACTGTGACCATAATGGCTGGCATTGCAGCGCGGCTGGGACTCCCTGGGGTGGCCCATCACAGTTACAGCTCTCCCCTCTGCAGACAAACGCCCCTGTTACTGTGAGTGTGTGGCATGCTACTGGGAGTGATTGACAGGTCAGGCAGGCCTTCCAGACCCTCTTTGAGATGCTGAAAGTGAGTGCAGAGACTTTTCTATAACGTTTGAAGAGGGCTTTTATTTTATTTTATTTTATTTTATTTTATTTTATTATTTATTTATTTATTTATTTATTTATTTGTCACATTTGTACACTGCCCCAAGCTTTCATCTCTGGGCAGTTAACAATAACATAAAACAAGTTAAAACACACACAAAAACCTTAAAACAATGTACACCATATAGACAAAAAGTCAAAACAGATTAAAACTTAGAAATTTAAAAAGCTGAAAAAGCTTGGGTGAAGAGGTGGGTTTCCAAGTTCTTTTTCAAAATTGTCAGAGATAGGGAGGATCGTATTTCAGTAGGGAGCACATTCCACAGTCTCGGGGCAGCAATCGAGATGTTATATGTCACAGGTCCATGTTGAAAGTCCATTTAATAGAAGTTGTGGCTCTAGTTTTAATCTACATCACACATCTCACGTCTTATTTGTGGTCCAGGTATGGAACATGCATAGGCATGCACAATCCAGCCAGAGGAGCAGAGAGACACCATTCAGTAGGAACATTTCCCCAGTAAAATTTATTTATTTATTTTCCTACCCAAAATTGCCTAGGTAGATTTTGCTCTTAAGATAGCTAGATTTTGCTCTTAATTATTTACAAGTTGTCTTCTTGTTTAGACTACAGGCTGACTTTTTGATGAATGCTGAGTAGATGAAACTCTCTTGGATGATTTATAAAAAATAAATTATTTTTATTTTAATTTTAATGTTGCCTCAAGGTGGCCTGGTTTCAGTCCCAGTTTCTTAAATATTTCTCTGTGTTCTTAAAGCTAGGAACTACATGGAGAGCAATCTCCTTAATATTGGGATTTGGGTGCATTCAGGTGCTGTACTGGGGCAGTGAGGAAGATCAGTACCTCTGTTCTGCATCAAGGTTGGGATATAAGTTTGTCAGGGATTCATGTCTTCTCCTTTGGAAGCCAAGCCCTTCTCGTTAATCTTCTTAATATCTGATGCAAGCGTGAAGGCTGGTTCTGGCTATTTGGCTGCAGTGAGAGAGAAAAACTCTGCACATGCGCAGACATTCTGCTCAACATTTTTACATTACTTGTGCCAGAATAGCAATAGCAATAGCACTTTCATTTATATACCGCTTTATAGCCGGAGCTCTCTAAGCGGTTTACAATGATTTAGCATATTGCCCCCAACATTCTGGGTACTCATTTTACTGACCTCGGAAGGATGGAAGGCTGAGTCAACCTTGAGCCCCTGGTCAGGATCGAACTTGTAACCTTCTGGTTACAGGGCGGCAGTTTTACCACTGCGCCACCAGGGGCTCAACTAGCATTGGGGGCTCAACCAGAACCAGCATTGAAAACATGTTCCAAGGCTCGGTGTTGGTGAATTCTGGCCCAGAGTCCTGCTAGCGTAGAGTTTGCTTGCAAAGTCAAAAGTAGGAAGGAGGTAGATCAAAAGACTGCAACAGCTGTGTAAGAAAGCACAGAACAATATACACAGTCACATTCATATACTGGATGACTGCAACACCATCTGATGAGTGCGCCATCATCACAAATATGTCACTAGAAATATGTCGCTAGAAATTGGTTCACCTCAAGGACTATTCATTTCAAGTGGAGATAGTTCACAAAGGCAGGTACATTCTTCTAGTGTCAAGAAATCAAGTTTTATATATATGCTTGTGTGAATGAGGCTAACAATGGAATTCTCTCTCTCTCTCTCTCTCTCTCTCTCTCTCTCTCTCTCTCTCTCTCGTAAGATAGCTGCTAGTTTTAATAACTATATAGATATACATGTGTACATAAAAACAGTCTCCTCATGGCCAAAAACTAACACATCAGGGAGGAAGGTGTCCTAGATGGCCTCCTGTTTTATTTATTATTTTATTTTTTACCTGACTCCAAAGACTCTAGATGGTTCACAAAAATAAACACAGCACAAACAGAATAAGACAAAGTGTTAAAACAAATTAAAACCATTTAAAACATTCAAAGATTACTAAAAACCTGGCTAAAAAGGAGTGTGTCTTAAGGGCTCTTTTTAAAGGCTGGTAAAGATGTTAAACCACCGACATCTATAGGGAGCACATTCCGTAGCCCTGGAGTGACTACAGAAAGGCCCGTTCTCCTGAAGATTAAGGAGACAAGCTGGTGGCATCCAGAGATGGACCTCTCTCAATGATCTTAATGTGTGGTGGGGATCATGCAGAAGGAGGCGCTCTCCCAGGTAACTTGGTCCTAAGCCATTTAGGGCTTTGAAGGTAATTTCCAGCACTTTGTATTTTGCCCGGAAACCTATTAGCAACCAATGCAATTGTTTAAAGACAGGCATAATATTGTCTCTCCGAGAAACCCCTGGGGATCAATCTAGCTGCTGTATTTTGGACCAACTGATTCTTAAGTATCCGATCTGAACTACATACAAAGGCAGCCCCATGCAGAGCGCATTGCAGTAGTCAAGCTTAGAGGTTACCAGAGAGTGCATCACAGGTCTGAGATCATTATCTTCAAGGATATGTTGTGTTTTCTGTTGTGCTTGTTCTGCTGCTGCTGCTGCTGCTGCTACAACTACTATGAAAATTTATATACAGCTTTTCAACAAAAGTGTTCAAAGCAGCCTACATAAATAAATAAATAAATAAATAAATAAATAAATAAATAAATACAGTCTGAAAAAGAACATAAGGTATATATCAGAAACAACCACTGGAAGGATGCTATATAAGAACAGAAGAACAGCCCTGCTGGATCAGGCCCAAGGCCTATCCAGTCCAGTATTCTATTTCACAGTGGGCTTTTTTCAGTGCAGTAGCATTAAAAAGTATCATTTGCCCCACCTTCAGTCTGAAATGGTACAGTCCACTCTACTAGTTCAGGACTCTACACCTCATTCTGCTGCATGTGTAGACCAGGTCAGAGAGACATGATAAAGGCTGAGAACATAGGCACGTACTGCCAGAGATGGAAAAGGCACCCCAAACAAGATACATATTCACACATTATGATCAACACTCATACAACCTGTGTGCAGTGTACACAGGTGCAGATCTGTACACAGATAGTTATTCACACATTGTGTTGGACACAGGTATAGCAGCACACCTGTCATCCATATGCTGCATTTCACAGGGCCTTTACCCACATTCACTTTAAAATAGATGCAGGTACAGTCATTCACTCAAAAACCTGTACGAGTGTACAGACGTTTGAAAGCAGGTGCAACATAATGTCTGAATAGGGCTAAAGTGATGGCAGTCTTGTATATAATGTAGAACATAGGAAGCTGCCTTATACTGAATCAGATTATTGATCCATCTAGCTCAGTACTCTCTGCTCTGATTGGCAGAGGCTTTCTAAGGTTTCAGGCAGGAGTCTTTCCCAGCCCTACCAGGAGCATTTCCAGATGGGGCTTTTAGCTTGCTTCTTCTCTGGAATGCAGGGTGTGTTAACTTATCAGCCAGATTTACCCTGAAGTCCCTGCAAGCTATCGAGTAGCACTCCAGACACGATTCGGGTTTTTCATTGCATGTTAGAACATAGCCCAATTTAATCATGTCCGGGGTAAAAAAAAATCCACTTCTTGCGTCGGTTTTCGCGGGCAAATTCAAATCTACAGTAAAGCCTGCTGTCTGGAAATGCTCCTGGAAATGCCAGGGTCAGGACAGAACTTTCTGTACAGTAAACAGTGTTGGGAATTCTCTCTGGTAAGAGATACCCTTCTGTTACAGCAGAGTGCACTGAGGCACAACACAGCGGAGTCTGCCTAGGCATGCGTGTATGCTGAGAGTAAAAGAAACTTGGTGCCAGTTCATAGTTTCAAATCAATATAAGGAGTCTTTATTGGAGAACTCCATTCTAGATAGGAAAGTGGAGAGATAGGATCTCTAATCTAGCTAGCTAGCTGGATGCAAACGGATGCATCTCTGCACACACGGTGCAAGGAGAGAGGCGTGTGGGTGTTGCAAGAGAGAAGAAAGGGAAGGAGGAAGTGGAAGTGGCAGGAAGGAAGGAAGTCCCTGAGAGTAGCAATCTACATATCAAAGGGATAGTGTCAGAGCAGTAGAGAAGGGATGACCAATGTCTTGACCCATCTAGCCCTCTGACTCACTAGCCTGACCCCCTCTGTCATTGAGCCATGAGACAGTGCAGAGTCCTTCACTTCCAACAAACAGAAGCTCTACCACTGAGCTCTCACCCCATCCACATGAGTGTAAACCTCTATGGTTTATCTTCCAGTATCCTCTTCCAATGTGACTTCCATCCTTTATTGTTTCAGCATTCAATGTAAGCTCCCTGGCTGTGCCCCCCTCCATTTTAGGTTCTGCTTCTGCCATTCCTGATGCCTTGAAAAGTGGGGGGGGGTCCCTTGATTCCATCCTGTTGTGGGTACAACATGGTGGTTCAATGATATTCAAGAAAAGTGTGCCGTCAAGTCCGTTTCAACTCCTGGTGCCCACAGAGCCCTGTGGTTTTCTTTGGTAGAATACAAGAGGGGTTGACCATTGCCTCCTCCTGCGCAGTATGAGATTATGTCAGAGGATAATAATACTTTTTATTATAATTGTTAATTTTTATTATAAATACTTTTTATTATAAGTTGTTATAATTTGCACAACCACCCTGTAAGGTTGGCCAGTATTGTTAATATCATCTGTACATTGCAGGTGTGTGTGGAAAAAGACTGAAAGGTGGTTGTTTGCATAAGGACGGCTGGTGAAACCAAGGAGAGATTTGAATCAGGGGCTCCCTGGCTCACAGCACACACTCTGCACCAGCGCCCAGTAACAATCCAATATGAAGGGAGGTAAAACAATATGAGGATCCCAGTCTTAAACAGGAGTACTTTCTCAGTAGTATAGAAGGTACTCACAACAACCCTGTGAAGTAGGTGAGGCTGAGAGAGAAGTGACTGGCCCAGAGTCACCCAGCTAGTATCATGGCTGAATGGGGATTTGAACTCAGCTTTCCTCTCTTCTAGTCCAGCACTCTAACCACTACACCACGCTGGCTTTCCTACACCACGGGGATAGAGCTGCTCTAGGAAGAACATCTAGGCTCCAAGTTCCCTCCCTGGCATCTCCAAGATAGGACTGAGAAGGATTCCTGCCTGCAACCTTGGAGAAGCCGCTGCCAGTCTGTGTAGACAATACCGAGCTAGATAGCTTCCTATGTCCCGATGTCCTTTCAACAACAGCTGGAGACCCAAGGTTGCCTACCCCTGCTCTAGTTAGTGTTACAATCTGTGGGCGATTTGCCATCCAGTTCACTGAGATGCGGACTGCACCTGCAAGCTGCCCGCAGCCAACGGCGCTTTCGCCATAGGGATCGCCCTTTCTGTATGGACGATCTCCCAATTACTCCCCCGAGTAAGACTAAGCTTGCCAGAACGCTGAGCTGCAGAAAGAGCACCTTTCGGCTGCTCTGTTGCTGCTTGGGAATCTTCTGACGTCCTGGCGCATCAGAGCACCGGAGTGCGCATCATGCCCTTGAGAATGGCTGCAGGCTTCGAAATAAAACACTTACCCGACGCAGAGAGAGAGAGAGTCGTACCGTTTAAGCCCACTTCAAAACAGCAAAAAATCCCAGAGCGCGGGAGATTAGAAATCACACACTTTTCTAGCATCAAAACTTGACTGCGCCAGAGTTCTAATACACGCCCTGGTTGTTTTCAACCTTGACATTCTAGGTACGGCAGACTCAGCCACCTCCTTTTCTGCACATTTTTCCCCCCTTAGCCGGGACCTGGTTTAAAGGCTGAGTTCCGTGATGCCAGCCTGGAAGCAGATTTGATTGAATTTGAAACCTCCTGGGGAGGAGTTCGGAAGTCCTCGCCAGAATTCTTCTGCAGCCGCGTCCACGTCCGAAGAAGACGGCAGACGTTTCAGGCTGCTCGACCCAATACAGTGCCTTCTAAAAGGATTGGGGGGAGAAAATAAAAGAACAGCTGCATCTAGCTGGAAATTCAATATTAAAAGGATGGCCGGTAAAGTCAGGCTTCTGAATCACTTTGTAGGTATAAAAATGGCATACAAATACATCTGACGCCGCCAACATGAAAAATACCTGTCAAACCTTCGCCCCGATCCGAACACATTTCATAGAAAAGAAATCCCTTTGGCTTCAATGGAACTTTCTTCCAAGTAAGTGGTTTAGGATTTCAAGGCAACTCTACTTTAGGTTGGTGAACTTTGACTTCTTCTGGTCGTTTCTGACCCATGTAAACGTCACCTTTTGAAATTAAATTTTATCCTTTTGTTTTAAGAGTATTAACCAGAAGACAAAACAACCACAGGACAATTGTTCGGAGTTCTTTTTGGAAAACGGTCGCCATTGTAAAAGTTTGCTTATTTGTTGGTTTATTTATGTATTTATATAGTTAGTTGCTTTAGGTTTCTGTTGCAGGCACGCTGGCTAGCCTCCTTACGTTTATGTATTTACCTTACCCAAAAAATATTTTTCAGCTCCCGTTGTTTAAGTCATCTTCCTTTTAGGTTTAACCGTTTCAGAGTCGTATCTACGAGTTGCAGACTTCTCTAGAAAGAGAAGGTTTGAGGAATATAAAGGGTTAACCCCGCCTTCACCCGACTGCAAGGAACCACACACCACACACACACCCGCACCCCACCACACATCTACACAGAGCGATTAAATTAATTGGTCGTTTTCAATATCGGTCTAAAACTGCAGTCCTCTATTGTCTTTACTCCGGAGCAGCCAAGTGGACTCAGTGGGATTACTTCTGAGTAAATGATTTCTAACGGAGAATCTGGACATCTTTGCTTTCCTCCACCGAGAAAGAAAGAAAGAAAGAAAGAAAGAAAGAAAGAAAGAAAGAAAGAAAGAAAGAAAGAAAAATTTAAAGCCTCCAAGATGTATAATGTTTTCTCCAGCGCCTTCCTTCATAAACAAGATATATTTTCATGTACTCCGAAATTATTTTTTACCTTTCCCCCTGAAAGCAGCCCTAGTTTTTCCTCCGGTCTCTTCAAAACTCCTTCCAACTACACCTTCTGGCAAACAGACAAATCAGTAGCCAAAGAGGGGGTGTAAAATCCAACCCTTCATCCGAGACCTCCTTTTCCTTCGTCGCCCCGGTTTGGCGGGGCGGAGACAGGTTCTTGCACATCATTCAAGAGCAAGCTTAAAATTTATTCCACTCTCCCAGAAGTATTTAAACAAAAAAGCGGGGGAGAGGGGAACGAATTAAAAGGAGACAGGGTAATTTTCTAACAACGGGGATAGGCTGGAAAAATCAGCAATAGTCTCCTAGTTGTATAATTCCCATCGACTTTGGTTAAGCCAGAAAGAATGCAGACATTTAGGGGCAAAAAAGATCACAAGGGACTTGCAGAGAAATAGCCCATCTATTCAAATCGCTTAACCCCCGCCGATTTTTATATTATGATCGGGCGTCTTATAAAAGTTATACGAGTTTCCCCCTTTCTTTGCTACCCATAAAAGCCTTTCATTCATGTGGCCCACGAGGGAACCTCATTAGTCTAGGGCGCTTAATTATGTTTGTAGAAATGGAAAATAAAAGGTCACCAGAATTAGGCTGGTGTGTTGACATTACACCGGGAGATGCATTTCACTTTCGGACACAAGGGGTAGCTGTTGCAATCGTGTTGCTACAAGAACCTTCGCCTCCCCTCTATCTATAAAAAGCACAAATATACATCCAAATATGTGCCTCGAATGCACTCTAAATGGATACTGATCTTTTCTGTGTCTAGATTGTGAGACATTGCCGTCGGATCCTAAGAAAATAATGCAGAGCCATTCATATCAGCGAGAGCTTTACAACTGACTTGAGCAGCATATTGAATGCAACCTTAACGTACATTCTATGCATGTATACTTGTGTGTGCATGTGTATATACAGAGAGAGAGAGAGAGAGAGAGAATCATTCCCAGAAAATGATATTTTTCTGAAAAGACAGACTTATTAAAAGGGGAGGATTAGTCAATTAGGGCACAAAATTAATTTTTTTTCTCCAGAGAGATCAGCAACATTTTCTCCTAGGAAGCCATCAAGATTTAATTCAAGGGTGTCTTGCACCCTATTACATCTTCTCCATGGGATAGCAGAGAGAAAAACAAACAAAAAGGGAAAGAAAATCCTTCGTTCGTCTCCATCCTGCAGGACTATGGTTCTCTCCAGGTTCCAAAGATACAGACAGTTTCGCCAGTGTATGAATTTTCTCCTTGGACATCCTTCTAGCGAGGAGCGAGACGCAATCTGAGGTTATCGTCTCCGTGTGCGCTGAGACACATTGCTGGGTTAGTCTATAATTCCAGTCAAATTGCCTGTTGGAAAAGAGCCCACTCCTCCTTCCCCTCCTTCTTTCCCGGTGGCATGCCAGCCTGCTTGATTCAGGATTGCTATCATCAGCAATTATTCTTGGTAATTGCTTATTGGTTTACAGAACTAAACTGCAGAGAAGGGAGGGGACTTTCTTTCTTTCTTTCTTTCTTTCTTTCTTTCTTTCTTTCTTTCTTTCTTTCTTTCTTTCTTTCTTTCTTTCCCTTCCTTCCTTCCTTCCTTCCTTCCTTCCTTCCTTCCTTCCTTCCATCTCTCGGATTCCATTAAATTCAAAATGATCATCTAGCTCCATCTGCTACTGCATATTTCACTGAAACGTGAAGTTTATCAGCTATGTTTGTTTGCAGTACTAAGTTTGCCTTCTGACTTTATCTGGGGATCATTTTCGAGACAACGGAATTATCTTTATGCGTACCCACCCACACCCACCCCCTTTTAAGGGCAGTTTCCTTTAAAGTTTTGAAGGAAATCTAAAGGAAACCTAAGACCTTATTTACCTCGCTTTCTTGCGCATCCCAAATGAAAACAAGCTTAGGGTGTATATTCGCGTTTGGTTTTGGTTTAGACAGTTGCTGATATTTTCTCCAATTCAGGGACATCAGTAAGAAAAGGCTGAATTTCGAAGCATTCACGCCCTATTTACAGTTCCATTGAAAGAGTTTTAATCAGTGGAGAAGGTCTGACAAGTATATTTTGGATCTATAAACAACAAATATTTCAAGTGGGGGGAAAGGCGGGGGTGTCCAGTTCCGTACCACCAACCCAGTCACTTAGTCTGCGATACTGTGGTGTTGCTATCCATGGGGATAGCAACATCACAGAATCCATAGGTGGGGCTTCAGCGATACGATCTAAAAATAAAATTAAAAATGCACACCCAGTTGTAAGTTTTCCTGAACAATCTCCGCTGTCATGAATGGGTATTGAGTGGTGTGTAGCTTGTGTAGGAGAAATTAACATGAGATTATGCCCCAGCCCCTCCTGCCTTTACACAGCTCGCAGCTTGCGAGTACATGGTTGGTTCTGTGACAATATAAAGATGTAGATCAGGGAAGTGCTAACATCCAAGGCGATGGAGTCCTCTTGGAGGCAATGCAGCCATTCTCTCTTCAAATGTGAGCAGTCCGTTATGGAGTCGGTTTTGTACGGGGATTATAGTGCTATTGGACTGGATTCAGATTCAGAACGCAGAGAAAAGTTGTAAACAATGGAGAATGACATTAATAATCCAGATGATTCAGGACTATTCCCAACCAATGCTCCCAACTTCAACTGGCACCCCAAACCACCACCCAGTTAAGTCAAAGTACTAAACGTTCGGGTGGCTCAGGCAATGATTCCCTGCAGTCTCTCATAAAACAGCGTATCATTTAAACCAATAAAGGTGCTTAGGGGGGAGGTTTCAATGATGTTAGAGTAAATGTGGCTGGACCGAATACTTTTGGTTCCAACGAGCTGCAGATCGGCGTATCCTGGGGCGTCCCATGGCCTTTCAATGCCTTTCATAGCGCTGATTCAGATCAGCAGACAGCCTCCCAATAACTGGACGCTGGAAAGTGGTTTTCAGTACGTAGTATTATTTGTAGTAATGATCACGTTTTCCCTGCCCTTCATCCAAGGAGCTCAGGGCAGCGTGCATAATTGTAGTAGGGATAGTAATAGCAGCAGGAGACGTCAGTTACACACTTTCGAACATGTTTCTCCCTTCTACACTATAGAGAGGAAAAACTTTCGCAGAGTGGCCACAATCTTTAAGACAGTTATTTGTAAAGAAGTCCCTCTTAATTGGGGGGGGGGCATTTGCTTCTCAGTAAATGCGATTAGAACCGGAGTGACCGTCTGTTGCACTGGCTAAACACGTGTAATTGGCTATGGCTACAATCCATAGTTTCCTGAGCATCCAGGTCATAATTTGGAGTTAACTTTAAAACACAAAAGAATAAAGGGAAGAGAAACTTTATGGGCAGGCAGCAATCTATCATTTTTATTCTTCATCTTAATTTTTTAAAAAAGTATAGCGGGTAAGTATATCGGCAGCTAAGCCTTTATTGCTCCCTTTTCGTGGCATAATACAGATTGTATTGCTTATAATCCCTTCTACTGCTCCTCCCTCTTCTCCCCCTCCCACGTTTAGAATCGTTTGATGAATTTCTCTCGTTGGGGGAGGGGAGGGAGGTGGGATCTTCAAAGGGAGATACAGTTAAGGGAAATCAACGTCTTTTTCCTCCCCTTTCTAAAGAAAAAAACATGTGTTGTTTTTCTAAAAATCCACAGAGATCGAGAGAGAAGAGTAAAAGACGGCTGCTACCGCTATAATCCAATGAAGGAGGAGAGGAGTTGAAGGAAAGATGCAAGGGGGTTTCTCGTGGGGGAGGGGAAAGCGTGGCAAAAATTAAGGTTTGAGGGAGAGCGAGGCAATCAAATGAGGAGTGAAAAAGTTGCCTCCCCCCCCCACCCCCTTCTGGCCCTGTCGCAGGTTTGGCCATCCAGCTCGCCCTGCCTGCCTGCCTGCCTGCCTGCGCCTCCCCGCCCCCCGCCAGCGCCAGGCAAGGGCTCCATCCACTGAAATATGATAATCAGAACAGCTGCTTCTGTGTTCCTTCCGGCCAATCAGAGGCGAGCAGCTTTGACGTCCCCGCGGCCGACGTCGACCAATGGCGAGCGAGCTGAGTTGGAGCAGAGAAGTTTGAGTAAGAGATAAGGAAGAGGCTGGCGGCCGCTGCGCGCGGAGTCCCACACAGTGCGGCGGCGCCTCTGCCACTCGCCGGCTTCGGCTGTGCCCGGCTTCGCCTCGACGGGTGTTTGGCTTCTCTTTTAATTAATCCTCCTCCTCGTCACTGTAATCAGGGAATAAAGTAATCCCACCTCCTTGGACTGATCCTCAGAGCGACAGATCAAGCGGCACCTTCTCCCTCGCCAATGACAGCATCTCCCACCTAAGAGAAGCAACAGCTTATTCTGTTGGAGAGGCTCCATCGCCACCGTGCACCATTTCACTGTGGACATTATACCCTCTTTCAGATATGGGAGATATGGGAGACCCACCGAAAAGTAAGGAAGATATTATTCATTATTATTATTCCGAATAATAATCAACTGCTCTTCAAAAAAAAATATAATGATAATAATCCAACAACCACCCCCCAAAAAGCCCTGTTGGCTACGAGAGATCGAGGATAAGGTTGCCTTTTGTTGGCTGACGAGTGTTGGTGCCGCCGTGGCGATCTCTTTTGCTTTGGGAATCTTCTGCGTAAAAAAAAAATAAAAAAAACCAACCCCGAGAATGAAGAGGCGAGAGTTCGGAGGAGCAGGCGTGGGGGTGGGGAAGAGGTGTACGGGGATCGGGGGTCCAAAGCGGGGCACAGCCCCCCACCCGAGAGAGACAGCCGTCCTGGGTACATTTGCTGGAAGTGAATTCCGTGGAAGGCAATAGGATGGAGTTCCCCGTCACTGTTTGGAGGGAGGCAATACTTTTGGGGGGCGCAATTCCTGACCCATTCAGACTCCCACAGGAGTCCTGGCGTTGGCCGGCCGGCGATGTGGATTGCTTGCTACCCCTTGGGCGGCGAAGCGCACCTTCTGGTCAGGAAGCACTTTTTCGGTTGCACTCAATGGGCTTTCCTCCCAAGTAAAAATCTGCTTCGGGTTGAGGCGTGAGCTTGTCTTTCTTTACCGCTCCAGGTCGTTGTTAGGACCAACGGCTAGCCGGCGGAGGTGGATCAGCCTTGGGGCAAAAGTGAATGACATGGACACGAAATGAATGAAACTGACAAACAGAAAACCCTACCGCTTGTGGCAATTCCAGGCGAAGCTTCGGCAAAGCGATCGGCGTGTTCTGTTTGCCACCCGTTCCCCTATTCAAAATGCCGTGTTACAAAATTAATAACAACACACGGGCACATGCATCCTCCCCCCAACTAAAAAAAATATCAAAAGGGGGTGTTTTGATTGCGTGGAAGGCGTGTAAAATGTACACGTTCTAGATTATGCCAATCTGCATTTGAATTTGCGTTCCGCCTCCTTTCTAAATGAGGGAAGCCTTTGATGGCACACTCCAATTACCATCCTAAAATGCTCCTCACTCTCTCTCTCTCTCTCTCCCTCCCTTCCTCTCTCCCCCCCCCACCCCATAATAATGCAACAACAACAACAGCAACGCGCTCCGAAAGAGTAGCAGCCCTACGCGGGTGATCAACACTAATAAAGTGTGTTTATCGCCGTAGGAGAGCGAACGGTTAGTCAATCATGTCTTTTATTATTTGCCTTTCAGAAAAGCGCCTGATTTCCCTGTGCGTTGGTTGCGGCAATCAGATCCACGATCAGTATATTCTGAGAGTTTCTCCGGATTTGGAATGGCACGCGGCGTGTTTGAAGTGCGCGGAATGTAATCAGTATTTGGACGAGACTTGTACGTGCTTTGTTAGGGATGGGAAAACCTACTGTAAGAGAGACTATATCAGGTAGGCGGCTTTACCTTTTTTGTTTTCTCCTCGATCGTATCATGGCTCCACTTTTAAAAAAATGAGAAGGGGGCGACGCCATTCTTGCTGGGGCTTGCTTGTTTTTATTGGTATGGGTTGCGGGTAAGGATCCTGTAAAACAAAACGCTCTAGATCGTCCCTATGATCTAAACCTGGGATTAAATCATCCCCTTAATTTCAGCCAGACATTCCAAAGAATGTGTGTAAAGGATTGCTCTTCTAGGGACTTCCGTTGATTTCTACCCTCACCTTTTAAAAAAGAGACAGAGAAAATAGCAACACGTTAACAGCCCACTCCTGTGTATATTTATTCAAATAAGTTCCACTGAGTTCAGTGATGCTTATTCCTAAGTGACTGTGAGTAAGACTGCAAATTTACCGGGATGAAAGTTCTATTCAAAGTTCTATTCAATGAGATTTACACCTCGATCCTAAACACACATAATTAATTGGGAAGTAAATCTCCCTCCTCTTTCACACTTATATCCAATTGAATTTCAAGGAAACTTCCTTCTGACTATATTTAGGAAGCAGTTGACACTTCTAAACTAGTGTATTTATCATGCGTTCCTGGGATTCTAAGGGGGTTGGGATACGTTCCATTAATTTCATCGAGGGGATCCCCTCCCCAGGAGATATATTCAAGGGGCTACTGAGATGCATGCCGGTGATCTTCGGTATCCCAGGCCTAAATATCCGGAAGGAACTTCTGCAGAAAGCAAAGGGTCTTCCTTTCAAGTAAACCTCTGAGAATCCAGGCATTAGTGCAGATTCTCCAACAGGGTGGCTGGGCAGTCAGGAGGATTGAATCGAGTGGCTCTTTCTTCTGGGTAAGTGTGCTGGAGATCGAGGTGCCCTTCTTACTGGCGGGGCCAATGTGGGTGTTGAGCTTCGGAAAGGGGAGGCAACGGGGCTGCAAGTTGTTGCCGTTCCTGCGGGATCACCGACGCCTTTCCTTCTGCCAGGCTCTCCCAGTTCCATCTAACGCGAGCTGAGAGCAGGATAATTGCAATAAAGTGGGGAAACCCTCAGGCCTGCTCACTAAGTAGCCTTGGAATAAATCGTCTGTGTTGTTGTGGGTATGACTATGAGGGTGTGTCTCTCTGTTTGTGTAACTATATTCGAGCCCAAAGAAAAATGAGCTAAATAAAATAGGCCCCTCCACTTTTTATTTTTATTTTTTAAGAAATGAAGCAGAGAATCCGGGAAAATAAACTAGCCGCGTTCCTGAGGGCTTTAGAGGGAAGGAGGAATAACTTGGGTGATAATAATGAGTTAATGTGATTATTATCACTATGACTGCAAATAACAATTGCAATCGTCTTGCTCTGTTTCCTGAAGGAAGATCCCATCAAAAACGGGGCGGTGGGGTGGGGGAACCTCTGATATTTAATCTTTTTAAATATTAACCCTTCGAGCGCTCTCGAGCTGCCTCTCCTTTCTTATCTTATCGGCCTTGATAAATTGGACAGAGGAGATCAAATTGCCCCTCATCTGCTGGCGAACAATCGGGACATTTAGATAATGGAAACGGCTTCCTTCCTAGCATGAAAATCTGGGAGTTGAAAAAATGCCACAGTTGGCCAATCTTTATAGCGAAATCCTTTTTTTTAAGAGGAGGGGTGAAAGAAGGAAAGAGAAAGAGGGCTCCTGTATTTTCTTCGTGTGTGTGTATGATTTAGATAGTGGTAAGCTACTGTGTACTCCTTTGCTGGATTTGATCTCTGCAGACAGGGTAAAGGTAGAGCAGCCTGAAGAGATTGTGCAGTGTGGGATCAATCCAGGGGAGAAACTCTCCTGCGTAAATTAACTCTTAGCAGCGAACGGCAGGAGAACGTCTCCCTAGATTGCATCCAAACTCTTTTATTTTCTTTTTCTTTTTTTTCTTTTTTTGCGGGGGGGGGTAATAACATCATCTTTTTTTGGTAATAACATCACCTAACTAAAAACAGCACCCACCCACCCACCCCGGAATCACTCTCTAAGGCCCCCAAAGCACAGTCATGCCTGGAGAGGTACTTTCTGTTGAAATCAACAGGGTGTGCGTGTTTAGGGACCAAAGTGCCAATATTGATTCTTCGGAGGCGAGGAAGGCTCCTTGTATTTATCTATGGTTAAAGGAGTCTTCTGGAGAAAAGGGCTTCGGGAAGTCTGGAAACGGATCGGGACTGGGACGAGATTTTTGGTGCTTGCAGCCTGCCTTTGTCCAATTTAAAGACAGGCAGAAGGCAGGATTTCTTAGCCAGGCTGATCTTCCAGATCCAGCGAATCACTGAAGAACACCGCGAATATCGCTTTTGAGGGACGCGGGTGGGAAATTCTCCCCTTTGTTTCCAAGTACCTTAAAGGCCAGGTTTAGGACACACTGCCCTCCGGCTAATCTTTGTGTTGATTTTGAGTATTCCAAATCCAACCATGTTTACTTGGAAGTAAATCCCACCCAGACAGACCACCTCCGTCAGATATGTGTGCGAGTAAACTTGCTTAGGAAGGCAACTTTAGACCCACCTGCCTGCCCCGATCTACTTACCTGAAGTAAACCCTATGGATTTTCAACGGAGCTTGTTTCCGTTTCAGTAAGTGTCCTTAGGATCGCAGCCTTCCTTGCAGAGATGGACCCCTAATTTCAATGGGATTTCGTTCACGTCCGTTTCCTCGAAGTTAACTGAGTTTACTGCCAAGTAAGTGTGCCTAGGATTGAAGCCCTAGTGGTCTAAACGAATACAATTCGGATTGATGTGTTCGCTAGTCGTTACAAAGCCGAGGACAGAGGAGTTTTACGGTTGTTTGGTTGTTTGGCATGAGATATGAAGAAAAAAGCGGGTATATTTGCACTTTAAAGTGTAAATTTATGCTCTGTCTATCCTCCGTCCCGTTCATTTTTAAGAAGGAGGCGACTGTGCATAA
Source organism: Hemicordylus capensis (assembly GCF_027244095.1). NCBI lineage: Eukaryota > Metazoa > Chordata > Lepidosauria > Squamata > Cordylidae > Hemicordylus > Hemicordylus capensis. The sequence continues at coordinate 32,864,396 of NC_069658.1, forward strand.
ATAACGCGCGTGTTTGTAACTTCCATGTGCCCTACTCTGCAGTATGAGTCGAAACAGGGAACCCTATCAAAGCAGAGGAAACACATTTCCCATCCCAGTGAGAGGTTTAATATAGTTCATATTAAACCGACAGGAGACCTCGAATGTATGCATCTAGGTCTGCGTAAACTTTTCAGTGGTTGGTTTGCCATTAAGGATTCTAGACTGGTGGCGCTTTTCCTTATACATTCAGAATTATGCAGCTATTGCGAAAGCCTTGCATTGCACAACGCGTGTGTTCTGGAGCAATCCCTTTGATTTCAGTAGGGCTACTCTAGACAAGTCAGGTGTAAGTGGCACCTAAAACCGGATATTTTCTCAAAAAGGTGGGGGGAGGGGACAGACAGAGGACAACAGCTCCCGAAGCAGTACAGTTAAAGCATTTTTCCCAACGTCATCTAATTAGCAACCCGTGTTGGTTTCTCCAAGAGTATTTTGACCTCGACCTAAACAGCTGAAATCCTAGGCATTCTTCTCCCTTGCACTCGAGTAAACATACATAGAATTGGGCTGAAAGCTATGGAAATCAAGACAGGCCGAGCCATCTTGCCTAGGATGATGCAAGGCTAGTGGAGATCTTTGTGGCCATGATCCGCAACCCGTTTACTCCAGAACATCGATGGGCTTACTCCCGAGTAAAAGCCTTTTGAACCAGAGCCTTGGGCGTTAGGATCTGCTTCAGGGTGTGAGCCAGAGAGGTAGGCAAGATGGGAATTCTGGGAATAGAGTTCAGCCAGCAACAGTAAATAAAACAATCCAGGATTAGGTTCTCCAGTGGCAGGATGCTCCGGAAGTTCCCTTTTCACTGTATAAAAAAGGAAGTTGTCCATCTCTCCTTGGGTGATTTGACTTTACCTTTGAGCCTCTGGTATGGCAACACACAGAAGATGACTTACTGGCCGGTAGCCCATTCAAACTTATTCATCAGGGAGGGAGGCCCAGTGAGTCGGTGAGACTTACTTCAAGGCATGGTGCTCAATTCGAGATCTTTTAAGAACATGGCAAAACGTGAAATCTAGTTTTCTGCTTGTGATTGGCTGTCATTCTTTGTCCTCCTATCCAACCATGTGTTGGATAGGATGTGCGGGCACACACAAGGTTGTAACAACTGAGTTTAGGAAACAGTTGCCTAAGGTCCTGGTCCAGGTGCTCTTACTCCTGGACTTCGGGGCTGAAGTATAGAGCTCTACAGCCTTTTTGGGGGGGGGCGACTCCTCTTTGGTCTGCCCTGGGTGTTGTGGTCTGGTCTCCCTGCGGAGCATGAGGATGCTTAATTTCCAGGGGGGCAGGGCGCCAAAGGCCTTTAGATCCAGGCTCCAAAATTACCCAGGTGCACCTCTGCCTGGTTTCCATCGTTTAGAGCCGTCTATTGCTTGTTTGTCTTCAGGTTACTTTTCCTTATCTAGTCCCGCCCCGCAAAATAACTCTCCCCCCCCCGCTCAAGATTCCCCCCCACCTTCCAAAAATGCATGCTTGGGCCTTTGTTGCTGCTTCCAGCAAACACCCAACACCACCCACCTCCCTCCCTGGTCTGAGGGTGCCAGCTGCTGCGCCATCCCCCAGAAGCCGACCTGAGCGCTGCTGGCAGCAGTCCTCGGCTCCCCGCTGGTCCCTCTCGCTCGTCGAGCTTTTCAAAAGGGGCGTTTAACTCGCGGGGAGAAGGAGGGCGCCGTCCGGAGCGTTGAACTGGAGGGCGAGTTGGGCTGGCGACGCGGGGCGAAAGAATGGCTGGACTCGAAGCGAAGCGAATCTCTCTCTCTCTCTTTCTCTCTCCCTCCCTCTCCGCTGTTTCTTTCCCCTTCCCCGGCGGGGCCCGGCTCAGGTTATACGGCATCAAGTGCGCCAAGTGCAACATCGGCTTCAGCAAGAACGACTTCGTGATGCGGGCCCGCTCCAAGGTCTACCACATCGAGTGCTTTCGCTGCGTGGCCTGCAGCCGCCAGCTCATCCCGGGGGACGAGTTCGCGCTGCGAGAAGACGGCCTCTTCTGCCGGGCGGACCACGACGTGGTGGAAAGAGCCAGCCTTGGCGCTGGGGACCCCCTCAGCCCCCTGCACCCCGCCAGGCCGCTGCAGATGGCAGGTACTTCCCGGCCCCCGAGGTAGAGGCTCTAGAGGGCTCTGGGCCTCTGTCCCATCATGCCGCATTTACTTGCCCCCCCCACCCCAAATTTTGAGGTTGATCATGCCAGCTGGCGTATCGTCGTACCTAACTAGACGTCCTTGTAGTGTGTCCAGCGCTGGGCTCCTTTTTCTGTCGGCACCCAAGTTGGATTTTTGTAGAAAGCAAGAGAAAAGAGAGAGAGAGAAGCTGGGCAAGAGAGGGGAAATTCCCGGCCTGAGCAGAGCAAAAGAATAGCAAGGAGAGGCGCGCACACCTCCCCCATGCATATTGTGATTATCCTTATCAGGTTGAGCTCGAGAGCTTTCTTTCGAGTAGGAGGGGGCTGGAAAAGGGCACGGTCAGAGTTAAGGACATTTCCATCCTTGCCTGGAAATCAAGGGGGTAGGAAATAGGACTTGGCCTTAATCCACCCCGCCCCCCGCCCCCCCACGCACCCTTTAGAGAAGACGCCCAAAGAGTTAGCTAGCTTTGATCGAGGTATATGTCGCTAGAACTCAGGCTGCAGTTCTAGGCATCCTTCCTTGGACCTTGTGAACCCTATTCTCACAGCAGTGCTTGGGGGTAAGCATAGATAGGACGTATATGTAGGCTGTAGTTCAACTTTAATGGAAATCAATGGGACATGCGCCATGTCCTATGCATGTTCATCCCAAAGGAAATTCTACTTGGTTCAAGGTGGCTGTGTCCCAAGCAAGTAAGTATAAGATTTCAGTCATGGAGGCTGGGATTGTGCCCTCTAACTTAAATTGCAGCTGGTTCTATGGATTTCAAATCCACCGGAGATACTTCTACAGCCCTAAAAGATCTTTAAATTGTTTAAAATGTTAAGATCTTAATCTTCCCTGCAGTCCTGCCCTGTCCATGTTAACTTAAAAGAACTAAACCTGTCAATGGAATTTACTTCCAACCAAGAGTGCATGGAATTATAGCCGGGATGTATGTGTTTAGATGTGACATAAGTGTATCAACCAAGAATTTTGAGTTGAAGTTGAATAACCCATTCCACGGGGGAGGGAACCATTCAAGGCTGGGGCCCTAAGCTCCTTCTGTGAAAATAAGTTCCATGGAACTCTGTGTGTGACTTACTTCTGAGTACAGATGTTTAGGCTGGAGGGTCTATCAAAAAAAAAAACATCCACATGAACTGTCTTGTGGACCAGGTAAGAGAGGGATACCTGAACTGATAGGTATTTAGGAGGCAAGCCTCCTGTTGATCAATGGAAAACATGAATTGATTGAATAAAAGTCTGCCCTAGTCCAAAGGACATTGAAAGGTAAAGATACTCAATCTCTTGATCGGCTGAACCAAGGAGAAGAAATGTATTTAAATATAGCTGGTGGCTTAATATAAACAGACACATTCACACACTGTGTGTATATACAGTATAGCTAATGCTATATGCTAATGTTCAGGGATAATTATGTATGTGATAACATCTAGCATGCAGGTAGAAAGAGAGAGGGTAGAGAAACTCCCAACTATTTGACTCCCAACTATTTTGCATTGCATCTAAGACATATAATTTATACATATGCATACTTTGACAAACATGTATATTACTTATATGTATGCATTCAAATGTAAGTACTTTTAAGGCTGTAATCTTATGTACACTTTACCTGGGCACTAGTGAGTGGCTTTTCTTCTGAGTAAATATATGTAGGTTCCTGCTGTCAGTAACCCAGGATATTTCCTCTGTACATTTCTGTGTGGAAAACAGGAAAGAAAAGGCGGGGAGTCTAGCAAGATTGTTCCCCTCTCCTGAATACACCAGGCCTGGCCTGGCCTATTCCATCAATTTATGTTATGTTCTTCTAAATCTGGCCTATTTTGAATGCAATGTGGTGGGGGCACACCAGTTTCCGAAAAGATAGTGACTAATAACTACAGGCTACAGGCGAGCCCTTCAAGCTTTAATTTAAAACTATCAACAAGCTAATCTTCAATAATTGGCCTTGAAAGGGATTCTGCCTTCTTTGCCCAAATCTTTCTGTGATTTGGGGGAGAATTTCAGATACTAACTTCAGGGTCTACTTTCTCCCACCCACCTCCATTTTTGGCTGGACCATTTTAGACTCCCTGCTCCAGATAACAACTTCCCACCAAGAAAGGGACCTAATTTATTTTCCCATCCTGCGAAGGTAAACAAAACAAAGCTGGCTTGCAGAATCCTCAAGTCAGGGGCCTTTAACTTGTAGGTCGTTCCATTCCTTTCCTCTCTCCATCTACCTTGCTAGTTCAGAAGGAGTGAGACGCCCAAACCACTTAATCCAGGATAGTCCTGGATTGCTTTTTAATGAAGGAATTGAGAATCCCCGGACCCTTAACCACAGTTACTTGGAAGCCAGTCCCATTGATTTCAATGGGATTTTCTTCCATGCTCCCTTTTAGGAGAATGAATAGGGCTGAGCACTTAGTATGTTCAGTTTGTCTGAAAATCTGAGGCTGCAATCCTATGTATGCTTTCCTGGGCGTAAGCCCCATTGAACCCAGAATGACTTACTTCCAAATTATTTATATGCCACTTTTCAAAAGTTCCCAGAGCGGTTTACATATAAATAAATAAAATGACTCCCTGTCCCCAAAGGGCTCACAATCTAAAAAAGAAACATAAGATAGACACTAGCAAAAGCCACTGGAGGGATGCTGAGCTGGGGGTGGATTGGGCCAGTTGCTCTCCACCCTGCTAAATAAAGAGAATCACCACTTTAAAAAGGTGCCTCTTTGCTCAGTTAGCAGGGGACTAACTTTCGAGGAGACATGCTTAGGATCGCACTGTAAAATGCCAAATACGTTTGGATTTTCTTTCCTTCTATACCAGATGAAACCGATTGCCTAATCTGATGCCATAAACGTGTTGGTGGGGGCACTGAGGAAAAAAGGAGGAAGGTATGGACTGAGCTCCAATGTGTCACCAGATTATCCCCGCCCCAGAATTGAGGGTGGAGGGAATAATTGGAGTGCAATCTTAATTTGGAAGTCGGTACCATTGAAATTAATGAAATTTACGTCTGGATAAATCTGATTGGGGCACAGCGAGGAAATGCTTGACTAACAAGCAGAAGGTTGGGAGTTCGAATCGCTGCTACTATATCGGGCAGCAGTGATATAAGAAGATGCTGAAAGACATACTGCACGGGAAGAGGCAATGGTAAACCCCTCTTGTATTCTACCAAAGAAAACCACAGGGCTCTTTGGACGCCAGCAGTCGAAATCGACTTGACACACTTTACCTTTTTAAATCTGATTAGGATGGGGTGTGGGTTCGCACCAGTGGTAGTCCTCCTAGTTTTAGTAATCCCATACCGTGTCCTAAACAGATTAATCCAGCCCTAAATTCCATTAATTTCAATGGTACTGACTTCCACGTTGTCAGGATCGCATGCTAATTATCTCTCTTTCTGGACACATTTATTTGGAAATAATAAGCCCCAAAGTGAATTGTCTTCCAGATAAGCAGCACGTATCTCAATCCGAGGCAGGTTTACTCGGATGTAAGTCCATTTTGTTCAATGGCTCTTACTTCCAAGTAAGTGTCAGAAGATTGCAGCCTCGGGGTCGCAGCCTTCCTTGCAAACAGCGCGTTCTGGGGTCGGCCTTTCACCGATCTTTTCAAATAAGGTCGTCGCTAGAGAGACAGACAGAGAAAACGTCCGCTGTTATTTTTATACCCGAGTTTTCAGCACCGCATACTTTGGCGAGGGTATTTTCAAAGGGCTGCCATTCAGCCCAACCCACGTTCTCCATAACTTCCCTCTACATCTGAATCTTAAAAACGCATCTGTTCCCAGTGGGACAATGCTATGTAAAATCCCATTCTCTCACATTTTTAAAAGGCTTTTACTGATCGGGGTTACGAGAGGAGGAGGAGGGGTGTAGAGGGGAAAGAGATGGGGTGGGTGGGATGGGAAGGTGCTAACAGCGCGTACAGCTGTAGATAAACAATATGGGGGGAGGGGCAGTTTACTGCCGGGAAATTAAGCTTGTTGGCAGAAGAATTGCCTTTGCATTGTCTACCCTAACCGGGACTGAGGGTCGTGATGGCCCAAGAAAGGGCGAGATCTCATTCGATCCCTTTCCAGCTTTGACATTCTTAGGCAGTGGTGCCATTCCGGGAGAGAGGTGGTAGCAACGCCCCCCCCTTCCTGTGTTCCTTAAGTGATTCCTCTGGACACCTAAACAGGTGCTCCTGTGGGATCCTGCAATCCATCCTAACGCGTTGACATGGAAATCAGTCCGACGGGTTTGTTTTCATTCCAACGCACTTCCCACATGAGCAGGGTTAGGATCGCAGCGATCCAGTGCTGAGTAGGCAGCACTGAATGCTGTGGTGGTAGCGGGGTGGTCGAGGGAAAGCTTGAGGAATATTTCCTTAATTTTTTTTTCCTGGGGAGAGGAAAGGCATTTGCGGGGTGGGAGAAGAAAATAAGTGTGGGGGATTGAAGACATCCCCCCTGAGCATGTGAAGACATCCCCTCAAGCTTATTTATTTATTATTTCTCTGTGTAAACTGCCCTGAGCCATTTTTGGAAGGGCGGTATAGAAATCGAATAAATAATAATTATTATTAATAAGCTTCCGCTATGCACCCTTGAGGATACGGTTTGTTGGGTCTGGAGCGGTGTGTGTGGTGGGGGGAGTAGTTCAATATAATGATGGGGAACTTCACAAATGCTTATAGAGTATCTGCAACCCGGTGTGTGTGGGGCTGGGGTAGGGACAGAGACCAAGGGACAAGGTTCCCTGGGCCAGGATCGGTCTCCGCAGGTACATTTTGCTGCCTGCGAAAGTCTGTGGGCAAAGCCCCCATCGAGCGGACGATTGTGGATTATCCTCCTTAGCAAAAACCTATCTGGTTAATTTTGCCACCCCCCCCCCCAGTAATCTTTTGTTACCCTAAACATCGTCACCATCCTTATTATAACCATCAGTGGACCTATTGCCTTCCAGGGGACCTGGGCGGGCCTTCCAGAGTTACAGAGACGAACATGAATAGGTTCCCGTCCCCGAGGAGCTTACAATCTAAAACAGGCAATAGGAAAAACATTAGAGAGCGAGAGAGAGAACACAAACTGTGCAAATAGAGTTATGCTACTGGAAGTTTGGTTACAGGAGGCAATGAGGATTTAGCGGAATAAGCACTAAAAGAAAAGATAGGCTTTGAGCAGGGATCAGAAGCAAAGGAGAGAGAGATTTATTTATGAAGTTTTCATAGCGCCTTTTAAATGAAATTTAAAAATTACAAGGAGGTTTACAGAGATGATGATGATGATGATGATGATGATGATGATCAGGATCAGCGATCACTAAAATTTGGCACTGGCAGCTAATGCCTTAAAATGCCTGGGAGACTAAGGCCAGAAGGGAAATGACCCCATAGATGCGTTCAGAGACTGCGTGCCGTTTTCACCCGAGGGAAGGTGCTGCGGAGCTCGAGGTGTCTTGGCGATCGATGGCTGCCGAGTTAGTCCCCAGAAAGTTGGGGGGAGGGGGGGAGCCTGCCTTCTCGCCCTCCCCGGCCACTTACAGGGCTCCTGTTCCTTCCTCCCCTTCCCCTCCCCTTCCCTTATAGCAGAACCTATCTCTGCCAGGCAGCCGGCTCTCAGGCCGCACGTCCATAAACAGCCGGAAAAGACCACCCGAGTCCGGACCGTCCTCAACGAAAAGCAGCTCCACACCTTGAGGACCTGCTACGCCGCCAACCCCAGGCCCGACGCCCTCATGAAGGAGCAACTGGTGGAAATGACTGGCCTCAGCCCCAGGGTCATCCGGGTCTGGTTTCAGAACAAGCGCTGCAAGGACAAAAAAAGGAGCATCATGATGAAGCAGCTGCAGCAACAGCAACCCAACGACAAGACTGTAAGTGGCTGCCGATGCCTCCTCCGGGCCTTTAGGGGGCGCTCGTTCGCGAACAAGCGCTCCGTCCAATAGGGCTTTCCTTTTAGGGGCTAATGTCGCGCTCTCTTGGCTTGGGGTCGTGGGTGGGTCGCTTGCCTTGGCGTTGCAGTTCGGGGCTGGAAGGCCTCTGGAGATTCCGGGTGGAGGTTGCGAAAGTTTTAAATGGGCATCTGGCTGGAAAGAAGGAATGTAAAGAATACTAGAGCTCAATAGACTGAGCTGTTATCAGTCCCATTCAGAGAGCGAAAGTTATCATTTCCTTTGCTTTTAACAGCTCTGTGGGCACAAGTTTCACCTGTTGGATATCTGTCTGTGATGCAGCTATTCAAAGCACAGCTCCCTTGCCAAGAAATGACTATCCCTCCACAGAGAGGGAAATGACGGTATAGGGGTGTTTCTGGATGAGGGGGGCGGGAATTGGTAGACTGTTGAGTAAGTTCCACTCTAAATAAACAATTTCAATTCCCCTGCTCCCCCAGCCAAATAAGAGGTTATATGGGGAGCAGAGAATCCAACATTAACAGCAGCCCGAAATGATAGTATTTTAGCTCTTTGGAGTTTCAATTTATAAACTATTCCGGGGTAATTCCACTGAAGAGGATGGGACTATTCAAGAACCACCTTTTGGTGAGTTTTGGTTCATTAATGCGTGTGATCCTTAAGATATATATTTTTGTCTGCACGGTAAGAGAGAGTAGGGAGAAAGAGGGGACCTTAAAAACAACACCACACACACACCCCACTCTTTCCTGAATCCGGAGTTCACTGAAATCAATTGGAGTTTTCCATATATGTGGAAGGAATGGGAGGCTGGCGACATTTTAAACCAATGCGGTAGAAATCGCAAATAAGTATATACTAGTAGCAATTATGCTGACTTGCTGACTAAACTACACGAGGGAAGTCCTGATTGAATATAAGTAGCCCTTTAGATTAATTCCTGTTTAGTCTGGATGAGCCTTTGAAGCCAACTGGACTTGCACCAGAATCCTGTGCATGTTTACTCGGAAGTAAATCCCTCTGTGTTCAATGGATCTATTCCCTAGTGTGCCAGAGACTGTAGCCTTAAGGCCATGACAAAATCCCCTTTGCATTGCTCCGTGGAACAAAAGCTACAAACCTGTGTGCACTTTCTTGGGAGTAAGTTCCATGGAACTCAATAGTGTTTACATCTGAGTAGACATCTATAGGCTTGGGCTGTTGGTCGACTGGCCACTACCCTTTTCTCTGGATTTGAAAGTCTTCTAGCCAGATCCTCTATGGTTGCTCGGAATCAAGGCTCATCATTGGCTGATCCTATGCAATCTTCCAAGTAGACCGACCTTATGCAACCATGCGTGCCTAAGCCTATTGACTCAGCCCCTCACAGCTTTTAACAGAAAATGCATCCAAGGGTGCAGTCCATCCACCGATAAACACTAGGGAATAGGGGCCAGTGATCAGAGTGGGGCTTACTCACTAGTACAGATAATTAGGATCGGGTTGTACATGTGTTTAGGGTTGCCATTGGTTTTAAATCCAAGGGGGTCGAGAGAGGTACCGCATTTTGTAATCAATCAACCATTACTTCGATTTGAGCTCTTCACATTGTGGTCCCAATCCCTTCCAGGGCAACACTGCCCCCCCCCCCAACAATCGCTTCTTTCCTCCTACGTCCATCCCATTTGGACCTTCATAAAGAATTGTTGCCTTACTTGAACCTAAATTGGGGAAAGAAAAGGGACTATTTACATTTATTTTTCTTGAGGCTGCCTACTTGCCTAATCAGAATATTAAAACATGTATCTTAGTAGGGTGGCATCTAATAAACCATAATTTAAAGTCAGCTAACTGCACAGACTTGGGAGTTATTTTGGACACCATATCCTTAAAAAACAAAAACAAACCCTAAAACATTTTTTTTAAACTTCTTATTGCAAAGTAAAGAGTGGTTACCAGGAAACTGGGAGACAACTCCACCCGCAGCCCGGTTAAACTGAAACCCTTGGCTTTCGTTAAGCTGATTTGACACACGATCCCAAACAAATTTGCTTGGAAGTAAATTCCATTGATGCCAGCGGGTCTCATTTCCAGTTCAACGTATCGGGAGGAAATCCCAGAGATGCAAGGGAAATCTGAATTCAGCCGAATCAACTCTATCCACAATACGGAATCATGACCTAAACTGGATGTGGCCTATTGAAATCCATGGAATCGAATCCGCTGGTTTGAGGAACAAGGTTTATGACTGACACCCTGTGTACCTCGACTTTGATCGATGGAATCTGTAGCCAGAGCTTAGCTATGTTTACTCGGAAGTAAGTCCAGCTAAGGACAAAGGGGCTTGCGCCCAAGTAAGTGTGCAAAGGATCGGGGCCCTAGTCCTACTGAGATAGTGGGACCAGCTTCCTAGTAGATCTTAAGTACAGTGCAATCCTAAGCACCTCTACTCAGAAGTAAGTCCAATTGAGTGGGGGGGGGGCTTACCCCCCAAGTAAGTGTGTAGAGGATCAAAGTCCCACTGAGTGCAGTGAGAGGTATTTCACTACTCACGGAGCGCAGGGAGTAGACGGCAAGAATAGTGCAGCCCTTGGCCTCTTTACTCAGAAGTAAGTCCCATCGAGTTCAATGGGGCTTTCTCCCAGGTAAGTGTGCAGCCTAGAATCGGGCGGTGTGTGTGTCTGAGATCCACTCCCAGCCCCGATCCGCTGGGCAAAGGGCATGAAAGGAAAGCGCTCGCAAGAATGCGCCACGAAAAAGGCAGATTAGCAGAGTCAATACAGTCGGGCGTTTGATAAGCCCGGAAAGGAGCTTATTGACCCTGGGCGCTGCGGGACCATCGCGGTTTCCCCAGCGAGGCCATTCACAGCCTGCGCCGCCTTGTTTGCAGAACATCCAGGGCATGACGGGCACTCCGATGGTGGCGGCTAGTCCGGAGAGACACGACGGGGGCTTGCAGGCGAACCCGGTGGAGGTGCAGAGTTACCAGCCGCCCTGGAAAGTCCTCAGCGACTTCGCCTTGCAGAGTGACATCGATCAACCGGCTTTTCAGCAACTCGTAAGTGTCAGTTCCCCGCCGCAATGAATGGCCCAGTGTGTGTGTACAAAGGCGAGCCTGGTTCCGCTCGGGGATTGCCTGCCTCCGAGTCTGGCCGGGCTTCCCTTGCCCCCCCCCCACCCCCGCGCCCGATCTTCAACGCCTACCTGGAACTCGATCCGCACCTTCCCGTGCGGCCTTAGGCTTCCGGGTCGGAGGGAACAGGCCTGCGTGCCGATCGATTGATTGTCACGTGTGAAGAAGAACCTACACGTGTGTGTACATAGAAGCGCACCTAGGTAACTTGGGAGCCTGAACCTAAAGGCCTTTAGAGGCTCCCCTGCAAATTAAGCATCATCATGCTCTGCTAGGCGACCAGACCACCCTGGACAGACTAAAGAGGATTATTGGGGTCCCCCAGGAGCTGTGGAGGCTGTAGATTTCGTCCAGGGGTAAGAGCTCCTCTACATCTACATAAGACCCTGTGCTTGCAGCTGCCTGGCATCGGACGGAGTGACCCTCTGAGCTTCCCAGCAAAATTTCTGCACAGAATAATTGCTTTCCGTGAAGGATTCCATGTAGGAATCCGTGTAGGAGGCCTACAGACTGAAGGTCTGATCTTAGATTTGGAGGTTTCCAAAGCAGAAGCCCAAAACTATGGAGGATTTTGTTCATTATTCTTAAAGACAGAACATTTACCTGATTAAATGTGTGTGCCTTAAAAGGTGCCTTCAGGTAATCAGCAAAATGCTTTTTAAAATAAATGTAAACAATTAAATATATATATGAGTATATGAAAATGACGAATATTTATATACTGCTTTTCAGCAAAAGTTCCCAAAGCAGTTTATACAGAGAAATAAAAATAAATACATAAAATAGCTCCCCTGAACCCAAAGGGCTCGCAGTTTTAAAAGGAAGCATGATAGACATCAGCAACAGCCACTGGAGGGATGCTGTGCTGGGGATGTATAGAGCCAGTTGCTCTCCGAATGCTAAATATAAGAGAACCATCACTTTTAAAAGGTGCCTCTTTGCTCAGTTAGCAGGGGATTAAACTAATTGCAGATGGCATAAAAAAGGCATGCGCACGTGTGCACACACCATTCTTTAAGGTGGTGCCATCTGTGACCTGTGCATACAATATTTACCCAAATCAAAGACAATTCTGAATTTAAGACCCACTTAAAAAGTAGAGGTTAGATACAGGTTATACCTGTATCAAAAGGAACAGGACTCTGAATTCAGAACAACATCCTGATTTCTAATATTAAAAAAAAAACTTGGGGGCAAAACATGGATTCAGGTAAATACAGCACATTGTCTGAAAACAAAGTATGTGTTTTCCATCAAATGTATTGCTTTACTCGTTTGCACACTTAATGGACTGATCATTTATATCCATATGTTTAACTGATTAAGATTTTGTAAAGTGATGTAACAGCCCTAACAATGCTTAATAATTTGTATACTTTTTCACAAGTAAACGTGTTCTCCCATCTTGGGTTGCAATTCTTCACACAGTCAGGCTTCTGCATCTGACCCACTGAAGTCAACAGGATTTAAGCAGCTTAACTGTGTGCAGGATTGTAGCCCTTTTTTCTGATTACAGTGCACAAAGTACTTTCTTGTGTTTATGTTTTCTCATAGCAATGCCATCCAATAGGATAGGCAGTATGTACCACAGTCCCTCTAGTGAGTTTCATGACCAAGTAGGGATCTGAACCTGCATTTTCCCCGTGGCAAAATCCAACAGCCTCAAAAGTGCATTGCACTCCACACTTCTGCCCAGGATCGTCCTGTTAAGATGATTGACATTTAAATTAGCGTTTCCAGATCATTGCCACCGAGTTCCTTTTGAACACAACACAAAGGCTCCATTAATCTAATAGTGGTGTGTGGTTTTCACAGTCCAGGTTATGGATCTGGTTGGGCCATACAGCAAGACTGAAACAGGCTGATGAGATTCTAATAACTGTAAGAAATTACTGGCAACCCTCTCCAGAGAGAGTTACATAGGCCAGCTTCTGTTTTCCATCCTATACATACACTTCATAAATATGGATTATTTTTTATATATTGTGGTATTAGTCTTTGGGACAGTTTGTTCAATGGTATAACTTAACTCAGCTGCCTACATCTTTGTTTTTATGTACCTTTTAAGCACATTTCTAAATTTCCATTGCTAAACGTATGCTTTTTAAAAAAACAAAATGCCGTTATAGAGTTACATGCCACAGCAAGTAGCCAATAGTTCTGGGCTGGCTTTCCCCCAAAAGCCAACAGTAGTTTACCAATCAATTCTGTTCTTAACTCACTTCCTTATGCCTACATCATTTGGCAGCTCATACGGGACCATATCATCTGCAATACTTAGGCCCAGCCAGGTGATTTAAGGACAGAAGTTCAAGCTTAACTCAATTTCCTGGCCTAAGTGTGTTAAAACCAGATCTTAAAAATAATAAGGTATGTTATGAATGGTTTTTCAGTGATTAAAATTCATAATAGCAATGATAGAACATCTAATGACTGGGTGGATACATGTTTCCAAAAACAAAGCCGGATCAGGTTTTACTTTGGAGGGGCAGGCATGGCAAGGTGTCAGTTTTCATGCACGAAGGAGAACAATACCAAAATCCACTCCATTTACCATGTCATGACGTAGGTAATGTCATTTGGTAGTTGATCCCTTGGGACTGCAGTTGTGACATGCTTATTAAGAAGAGAGGACTGTTGATGTTAAGGAAATATACTTCTGAGTAAATATGCTTTTCAGATAGAGGGTGCCAGCTGAATTCCTGAGCCAGACACCAAAACATTGGCATGTCACCTGCCAGTGTTTTGGTGTCTGGTGTAGGAATTCAGTTGGCACCTTCCATGGTAAAAACATTCTGAGGCCATTCGCCCAGTCAAAATCTATGTTCCACCCGCGTTTGGGAGTTGTGTGTGCTCCCAGTTTTTGGTTGTATGGAAGCAAGATAAGAGGGAAAGCTAGCCAGGTTTTCCTCCTACTTTGCTTCCACACAATCACTTCTGCCCAGGTTTTCTTCTAACCCTGCTTCCACACAACCGAAAATTGGGAGCACACACAGTTCCCAAACCTGGGTAGAACACAGTTCTTGATCGTGTGAATGGCCTCAATAAACTCAGCAATGGTCAATTTGTTGTCTTTAAATGCTGTTTGAAAAGCTGCCACCCTGGATAATCCTCTTCTCCCTACCTCATGATAGGGCTGGTTCAAGGAACTAGGCTATTGGGTTGCCCTTAAGTCCAGCTCTTGCATGAACTGAGACACAATCTTCTCATTCCAGGACCTTCTGATGCAGAGTTTAATGATACAGGACAAGAGCAGACAACCCTGGCTATGCAGTTGTTGTGGAACTTCAACTCCCATCACAATTGTGGCCGGGGATGATGAGAGTTGAAGTCCAACCACAACTGGAGAGCCAAGATCTATATAGGAGATAGATGGACTTTGTGCGAGGAAATGTGTCTAGGGAATTACAATGGAAGATGTTCAGACTTGAGGTAGTGAAACAAAAAATATGTCCACATGACAACGGTGGGTAAAAAGGCCCTGGGTGGGAAGAGAATTATATTTGGTTGGAATTATTTACAGTGGGCATTTGCTAGACCAGGGGTTTCCTACTACTTTTGGTCCTCCAGATGTTGCTGAACTACAACTCCCATCACCCCCCAGCTAGAATTTATTGTGGCTGGGGAAGATGAGAGATGCAGTTCAGCAACAACTGGAGGACCCCAGGTTGGCAAACCTTGTGCTGGGGAAACTGAAACGGAGTTGGGGCATTCTGTGTCCTAATCTCCATCTTACTGGTCTTTATATTCATTGTAAAATGTCTATGCTGTGTTTCCCCTTGTGGTTCCAGAATAACATGATTTTTAAAAAACAAACAAACATAAAATGCAGCAAACTAAAAACAGAAGAGATAGCCTGGAACCATTTATATAGCAGAGAGCCCCAACTATATCTACCCTAAAGGCCTACTGAAAAAGATGAATCCTAAGTGCATGTTTGAAGGCCAGGAGAAGTAGCAAAATAGGAAGTGTCCTTATACTGAGTAAGACCATTGGTCCATCTAGCTCGGTATTGTCGGCACTGACTTTGGCCCTCTGAGGTTTCAGGCAGGAGCCTTTCCCAGCCCTCCCTGGACATGCCAGGGACTGAAACTAGGACCTTCTGCATGGAAAGCAGGTACTCTGTCACTGAGCTAAGGCCCCAGATGAGGTAACACAAAGAGGTCATTCACACAATCAAAAACTGTGTTGTACCTGAGTTTGGGAGCTGTGTGTGCTCCCAGTTTTTGGTTTTGTGGAAGCAAGGTAGGAGGAAAACATGGGTAGCTTCCCCTCCTACCTTGCTGCCACATGCTGAGGCGCTTCACACGATCGGTGTAAAGCGCTCTCCCCGCAGACAACCAAGAGGCAGCCCTGGGCAGCCGGATTGGCCACCCACTTGACTGCTGGCTCCATCACGGAGCCGGCAGGGGCTGCGGGGATCGGGGGCCACGTGGCCCTTGGAGAAACCCTCCAGCCTGGGAGGCTGCTTGTAGCCTCCCGGTCGGGGGTCTACTTGTGTGTCACCATGCACTGCAGCAACACGCAAGCAAAAAGATGAGGTTAATGGATTGCTCACTCCGTTAACCTCATCTAAGGGGAGAGGTAACTAGGTGGGCTAGCCGCCTTGGGAGCACCGGGCTCGCCTGCAAGCCCGGTGGTTCCCACGATCCCTGGAACGCAGGCTAAGCTCCCTTAGCCTGCTTTTCACTGATCGTGAGAATAGCTTCAATCACTTCTCCCCAGGTTTTCCTCTTGTCTTGCTTCCACACAAGCAAAAACTGGGAGCACACCACTCCAAAACCTGGGTAGGACACAGTTTTTGATTGTGTGGATGGCCTCAAAGTATGGTTCCATAGCCTAGGGGCTGCCACAGAGAAGACTTTGTGCTCCTTGTTCGCCAGCTGAGCTTCAGCCAGTGCTGTCATGTGGAGCAGAGTCATCTCAGCAATACTGCACCTTAACAAGAGAAAACTGGGCATGACAAACTGGGCTGTAACCCAAGACATTTGTGGCGGTAATCCTACTGGGTGCCAAGGAAGTAGAGTGCAACCAGAGAGCTGGCTCATCAGAGGGCATTGTGGAATGATGCTCAGACAAGGTGCAAGATTGTAATGGATGCTGGGACATGCCCCATGGCACAGCTGCTTGGAGCAGGAAGATGTCCAAGGCTGCCTTGATCCTTGAGTCCCACCGAAATGGATGGTTCTTCATTCCCATTGTGACATGGACTTACCTAACTGTAGCCAGAGATTTTGATAGCTGGTTTGGTTTTGTTCTTAAAGGAGACTTGAAGGCAGTTTGAAAATGTAAACACACCTTGGTTTCACCTCTAGGAAACAGGTTTTTGTTTTCTTGATGGACCAGAGCAAAGGGACAAAATGTGTAGGTATCGCATGGAAAGTGATGCTTCTCTGTAAACACTGGAGCCATTTTTTCTGAACCTGATGGTTTTTCATGGGTTTATATTTTTTTAATTACTTTTTACACTCCTATTACTTTTTTTAAACTTTTAATACAAGTTCCATACTTTTATTACTTTTTATACTCATATTTTTATACTGCCTGGTATGTGCATCTCTAGGTGGCGTACAGAATTAAAACGCAACCAATATAAAAGAGAGAAGCATGCACTGAAAACTGGGCTAAGGAAGACCAACCCGGTTCTTGGTGTGTGTAAGCACTGCTGGGAGCCAAATGGCTTCTGGTGGTGGTGCAGCAGGAAGCCCGCTTAGGGAGCTTGCCATTTAGCCTGGGTTTTTGGTGTGAGGGCACCTAAAAAGTGGGCTAAATGTTTGTGTGTCGGTGCTGCATGGCTTCGTCTGGCACCTACGCACAAGTAGCCTCCCAACCAGCATTGAGATGCTCCCCATAATGCACCACGCACTTGTGTGTGGTGCATTATGGAAACTTCAGGCACCTCCTGGCCCAAAACCTGCCTACTCTCTCCCTGCTAGCGGTAGAAGCTGGCAATCATCTGGGTTACTGATCCGTCTGCCTAGCAACATGGGTGGGATTGTCTGCAGGGTAAGTAAGCTTTTCTCAGCTTCCTCCCCTTGCCCCATCCAAGGCCATTCTCCAATTGTGAGAATGGGCTCAGAGTTAAAACAGTTAAAACTTCACAAGATAAATAAAAACCATTTCATAAGATAAAAACAAATTAATCACTTTAGAATTCATTTCAGTTAAAAGCCCAAGAAAACAGGTGTGTCTTGAGGGTCTTCCTAAAAGCAGACAGAGAAGCAGATGCTCTTATTTCAACAGGGAGCATATTCCAAAGTTTCGAGTTCCTCCTTCCATAAGACTCTTCAATAGAGGAAGTGCTATGAATATGCAAAGGGATACACGCATAGAGCTTCTTCCACCAATGAACTTAACAGTGAACCCCAATGTTAAAGGAACCCTGTGTGAATTATGGAATGAATGCGCACGCACGCACGCGCACACACACACACACACCTTTACCCCTCTGGGCCAGGGCATTGATACTAGTGGGATTAACATCCAAGTAATATGCTTACCATCAATGTGCAGGGCTGTAATCCATCATAACTCACCTGAAACCATCTGCAGTCCACTACAAGTTATTAGCAACATTCCCAGTGATGCTAAGGGAAGGCAATGGAAATCCATGGCTGAGTTCAGATCGAATTTAGTGGTCCCCGATTCCATCCAAATTGAGAAAAGGCATAAACCATGCAAGATTAGAAATTCTCTGATCATTAGTACAGCCCATCTCGATTCCAGTCTGCTACCCAGTTTCACCAAACAATTACTTGGATTTTAAGGGGTATGCTGGAAGTGACATCACTAGATTTGACTGCCAAGTAAGATGCTTCAAGATTGCAAACAGGCCATCTTGAGCACTCTTACCTGGGAGTAAGTTTGCAGTCTTGAAGCATTTTACTTGGCTGAGAAATTTAGTGATGTCAATGGGATTAACTCCAAATAATTTATTTTATTTCTTTAGAATATTTATACTCTGTCCCTCTGGTGCACTATTGCTCAGGTGGGGCTTACAAAATAACACATTTAGGATCAGGGCACATGGGGAAAAAAGTGCTGAAAGCAAGGAGACTTGCAGGATGATCCAGCTGTACTGACCTGGAAGTAAATTTCAGTTTTCTCCACTTCCAGTTTAACCTTAAGATGTTGGTTTCCCACCCAATGCTTGTTTGAGTGCAGATACTGGAACATCCAATGCATATATATTGCACATTGCATCAATTGTGGGGGGCATGTTAATTTATAGAGTGTTGCTTGTCTAAAATACATAGAACCGAGAGCCCAATCCTCTCCTAGCTTTACTTTCATGCATTTTAAAGGTGCAAACTATGTACAGATGCATGTCCTTCATGTAGCTGTGGGGCACCACCTGGTGTTTTGTATTGGGGACCAAGTCCAGGACATTTCATCACAACCATTTCATGTGTTATGATTTGAGATTACAGAAACAACTAATGTGCATGAAAAGAGGTGAAGCATGTAATAATACTGAGTAACAGAGCAAGGATGCACCAGTGCTGTGAGAGAGCAGTCTAACAGTAGGGGTGTGCATGGAACCAGCAGGTCCAATACGGTTTGTGTCTGAACTGGACTCAAACCCGACTGGGCCAGTTTGGTCCTGTACCCCCTTGAACCCAGGGGTAGTGGTTCGCCAACAGTCCTGTGTGTGTGTGTGTGTGTGTGTGTGTGTGTGTGTGTGTGTGTTCGCCAAGAGGGAAAAAATAGATTTTTTTTAAAAAAACTTGCTCCCTCCAGGGGTGTTCTCCGAGGCAGTGGTGGGGATCTGTCAAGGTTCCCCTCCCCCTGCCACCCTCCCTTGTTTCCAAAACCAGCCCATTCAGCCGTTCTTTGGCCCATTCAGGCTGCCCCTCCCACTCACTGCATGGTGGCCATTTTGGAAGCCATTGCGCCTGCACCATGGGCCTCTGGGTGGCCACAAAAATGGCCACCATACTGGGGGGAAAGGCCCGAATGGGCTAGTTTTGGACGTAAGGGAGGCCGTCTGTGAAGGGGAAACCTCCACAGACACCACCACCCCACCGCCTCAGAGAACGCCCCCCCCCAAAAAAAATCCAAAAGATTTTTTTCCATTGGTGAACCCCCTGAACGGGCTGGTGTGTTCAGGCTGGGGTCAAGCCAAACCAGGGGTGGCTCGGCTTGACCCCAAGTCTTTGAACTGAACCAGTTTGACTTTAAACCACTTCAGTTTTGAACACATTTGAACATCCCTACCTAACAGAACTACCAAACTAACTGCACTGGTGCAGCAGGGAAATGTCAATTTTTGATGCCCACCTCCTCTTCCTCAAGAAGCCCTCTGTGCCACCTGAAAATATACCCCTGAGTGCTGCACAACCTTCAGGGACATATTTTTGGGTGGCATAGAGGGCATTCGGGGGAAGGGGAGGACATACAAATTGACACTTCCCTGCTGTACCAGTGCAAGTTAATTGGAATATTCTGTTAGCCTGCTCCCTCACTGCACCAGTGCATCTTTGCTCCCTGTGTCAGGCCACCATGTGTATATTACTGCTAAAAGTAAGCAAAGCATGTCACCTACATTATCTCAGTAATCATTACAGGAATCCTGTGAGGTAGGCCAGTACCTTATTATATTTCCCCCATATTGTCCATGAAGGATTCTGACTGAGATAGAGTGATTTGTCAAAGGCCGTCTAGTAAGTTTGTGCCAGAGACCATATTTGAATGGGGGATTTCATGGGTTACACCTCAGAATCTTTGCCCCTGCTCTCTATTGCATAACTCTTCATGAATAACAATCCGACATGCATGCAATTTGCCACATGCTCTGGGAAGATATGGCTGACTGTAACTTCTCTTCTCAGCAATTGTACACTGCGTGTACACAGCAAAACACACATGTCTGGGATTGTCACACCTGCAGATCCATATATGGCAGGGACGGAGCTACCATTAGGCGAATGGGTTCAAAGAACCCGGGCTGCACCCAATCAGGGGCCGCGCCTCATGGCCCTGACATGCCCCCCCTCCGCGTCTGATGTCAGATGCGGGGGTGCGGGTTTAGCCCCCGAGCCATTTGCAGCGTGGCCGGGAGCACCTCTTCCCTGCCTTTAAGGCAGGGAAGAGCCACTCCTGGCTGTGCTGCGAATGTGCCGCGTGGCCCCTTCCAGGAGCTAAACGAAGGCCGGCGCTGCATTCGCAGCATGGCCAGGAGCAGCTAGCTGCGAACACAGCGCTGGCCTTCATTTAGCTTCCGAAGGGCCTGCGCGGCGGCCCCTTCAGGAGTTGGACTTCATCTCCCAAACGGAGCCTTGTGGCTCTGTCCGGGAGCCAGACCATGCCCCCGCGTCTGACATCAGACGCAGGGGTGTGGCTAGCGCCACTTCTGATGTCAGATGTTGGGGGCAGGGTGAGCGGGACCCCTGCCGCAGCTGCACATGGGCCGCTAGCAGTCAGGCTCCGCGCCTGATATATGGGATCCATATTTTCCTACACAGAAGCAAAGCCATGTGGGAAAATTGGAACACATGGAGTGGCCCTTGATTTATGACTTATTGGATGTATTCACCATGTTTGTATTCTCTTCAAGGATTTCAGGGAAAGGGATTTTGAGAAGGCACACATTGACTAGAATGTACATTTGATTTTAAAAGAGTCAGCTTCCAGATTCTACCCCATATTAACACGCGTCTCCAAGTGATGCATTCCAGATGAACAAATGTTCTTGTGGAAGCACCCACACAGCATGATCCTAACCATGCTTACTCCAAAGACAGTCCCATGAAGCTGTCTGTTAGTGAACCAGACAGTTGATCAGTCTAGCTCAGGCCTGCTCAATTTTGGCGCTCCTGCAGCCATTGGTTGGCCTACAACTCCCATAATCCCTGGCTATTGGCCACTGTGGCTGGGGATTATGGGAGTTGTAGTCCAAAAACTGCTGGGGGGGGGGAGGTTGAGCAGGACTGGTCTAGCTAAATAGTCCTGATTGGCTATCCAGCACCTCTCCAGAGTCATTGGGCAGAGATGTTTCCTAGAATTTGCTTCCTAAATTCCTGTTTTCGCTGGAGATCCCAAGTATGTGCTCTGCCACTGGGCTGCAGGCTTTCTTGGACCAGAGTTCAATAAGACCTGTTCCCCACTACATAGGAACGTATGAAAAGAAACTCAGACAAGGAACTTGGTCTGAGATCCTGCAGAAGAGCACTGCCTGTTGAAATAGGCAATACAGGGCTACCTGCTGGGTGGTTTATATGGGCAGGAAGACAGAATTAAATTAAAGATCAGGAGTTCCCTCCTAAAAACAGTAGGAGCCAGTATTCCCTCTAACATGGATTCCCAGATGTTGTTGACTACAACTCCCATAATCCCCAAGCAAAAGCAATTGCAGCTGGGGATTCTGGGAGGTGTAGTCAACAATATCTGGGAATCCCTGTTAGAGGGAACACTAGTAGGAGCTCCTTCATAATCATAAGGTTCCTACAGAGGTTGAAGAGCTTTCTTCCTTGGAGGTTTCCAAGAAAAGCTGGACAAGTCTCTGTCAGCCATGCTTTAAGCATAGGATAGCTTGATTTAGGACCAGGAAGGAGAAGGAGAAATAAAAACTTTGTATACAGCTTTTCAAGAAAAAAAAAAGTTCTCAAGAAATGAACTTACTTTGAGAAATGAAAAAAAAATTATTCCCTATTCTGAAAGGATTCACAATCTTAAAAGAAACATGATGTTATGATCAAAAGTTTATTTCCCTTTAAATATTTTTTTAATATCCTAAATGCTAACAAGTAGAATCCATTAACTACCACAAGCAAAGAATACCAAAGTAATGGGGTATATATGGAAAACTCTGCTCCTGAGCATGAATCATTCTCTCTGAATTAGATTGAATGCTTTCAGGGGTATAACTCTCAAATGACTGGTTCCTTCCTTGTGATCTAAGCATATCTTCCAATACAGCTAAATACAATTGTAAGTGCAAACCGAAACAGCAACTGTTATTGAGAGAGACCAGGGCGGTGACAGCCAACAGCTTGGGTGGCTTTAAGAAGGGGGATGAAGAACTCCTCAAATGCTTGGGGTGGGAGATCTGCAGCACTGAGAGAGGCTACTCAGTTCAGTGACCCCAGAATCTCCATCATAGAGTGGTGAATCTCCATCACTCTATTTGTTTACTGCTGCTGGTGAAGGTCCGTTAAAGCATTGTGGTTAGGAGAAATCCTGATCCAACTCAAACTCACTGCATAGTGTGACCACTTATTCAAGCTATTGTTCACTCTGCTTCAGCCCATATCTGAAGTATGGGCATAATAATATTCACCTACTTTACAGGGTTGTTGTGAGGAACACTGAGATATTGAATGTGATGTACATTGAACTCTTCCCCCCCCCACACACTATATTAATGTTGATTAATAACTTTGACAACATTTGATAACATTCAAAGCTCCAGCTTTTTATTTATTTATTTTGAGAGTGCAGGATTTTTCAGAATTACTATCCACTTTTATTTTAATTTAGAACAGATGTATGGGTTAAGTGTCATTCCCCCAAGTGACTAATACTTCATTGCGTGTTTTCACAAAACTACCCTGAGATTTAAAAAAATGAGCTATTGATGTTGCACTTTGAGATGGACGAAAATTATATATTCTAGAGAGAAAGCCTTTCATTGTGTGCATATATACTTTAATAGTTCCCAAATGCAGTAGCAAAATGTTGGGATTGCAAACAGATGTAAAAATATGCAGAGTATCAGAATAATGTTAGCATATCATTCAGAAAGCTGATACAATTTAAATTAGTATCCGTGGTTGACTTGATGAGTTAAATTACTCAAAGTAGTCTCATTGAAATTAAAAGGCCAAATTACATTAGGTATTGCCTAATGTGTCCTTTTAATGTCAGAAAAGTAGTGATGACTGCTTTGAGTAATGTCCCTCATGTCAGCCAGCATTTGTTAATCGAATGCCATTGCAGTGTATAAACTAGTTCATAAGTGAAAGGTGGGTCTCTATCCATAGTGCTTACAATGAATGCAATAAACTCTTAAACACCAGAGAAATGAAGACATTTTCTTTCTTGTAAACGTTTCTCTCTTTTTCAAAAAAATGTTTGGCAGGTTAATTTTTCAGAAGGAGGCCCAGGTTCCAATTCCACCGGAAGTGAGGTAGCATCCATGTCCTCCCAGCTCCCGGATACACCCAACAGCATGGTAGCCAGCCCTATTGAGGCATGAGGAACATTGCTTGCCGTCTCGTGGTCGGTGAATCTTTTCGCCCCCTGCTGGAGAGAGTGGGAAGGCCATCACGTTTGGGGACTCGAGAGCAATGTTTAGACAAAGAAAAGAAACAGTATTTAAACACAACCTTGTTCATGAACCTAAGCAAAGAAAACTCCATGAACTGTCTGAGGAGTCTCGTTTGTCTGGTTTTTTTTTCTTTTTCTTTTTTTTCTTTTGCAATGTTAAAGGTAGCAACACTGTGAAGACAATCATGGGAATCTTACTCGAATAATGCTCATAAAGAGCCAATGAAAATGCTTTTTTTTAAATTAAAAAAAAGGGAAAAAAATAATAATACCAGGATCGTAGAAGGATCAAGCAAAAGACGTTTGTGAAACGTAGAGGATTTGGAACGGAGGATCTCCAACCCTTTTCCATCCTTCAGTGACTGCACATCTTCAAGAGAAAAAGTCTAGTGTCCACCCTACCCTGAATGGTGCTCTTTCTATACCGGCCTCTCCCTTGCAAAAATAATAATGATAATGATAACAATAACAATAATAATAATAATACTATAATAATAATTTTGGAGGAAAAAATTACCAAGGAGCTCTTATAGGTTGCATTTCCCAAGATCAAGAGAGGACAATCTCTAGGCCCCTTCGCCACAGACCGAGTCATTGCAGGAAGGCGCAGCTCTGCGAGCGGTTTGGAATTTCTCTTTTTCAGTTGACTTTTCTCAAAGGGGTTGTTCGGAAAAGCTGGGTCTCCCATCGCATGTACTGTAGCTTTCTCCCACCTTCTTTACTGGGGGCGGGGGGTGGGGTTCGGTCTGGCTGAACTCCATCCTGTCATCTGAAGTCTCCAGTGACATTTTATTGTTATTATTTAAAGGAGGGAACGGGGTTTCCTTTTCTTTCTTGGTTTCTGTTTTTCTGCTCTTCTCTCTCTCTCTCTCTCTCTCTCTCTCTCTCTAATCCCAATTTAAAACTTCATTCGCAACAAGGTACCTCTCTGGCCACCAAACCGAGTCCCTGTGTTTTTGACTCGCGTCCGTTTAATAACATTCCCCTCCTTCCCCCAAAGATGTGTATAGTTCTTGACTTAAAAGTTTTGGTTTTTATTTGTTTCCCTCTCAATGGACTGGGTTTCCTCTCTGTCTTTCTCTTTCTCTCTCTCGCTGGAAATAAAGAGGAGGGGGGTAAAACTTTTGTTTGTTCTCGCATTGCAAAAATTATAAAGTAATTTATTATTTATTATCTGAAGACTTGCCACTTTTTCCCCCATGTCCTTATTTGTTTCGTCGCTGTTATTGTTTGGTTTTTACTTTCGTTTTGCTGGAGTTTTAATACTACTACTACTACTACTACTACTAATAATAATAATAATGGGCACGATCCACGCCGAGAACTGCTCCTGCGCAGGCCCCTGTGGAAACGAACGGGAGCATTCCGGTCTTGCGCAGGAGAACTTCTCGGTTCATTGCGACCAAGTGAAGAAGGGTGAGGAAGTTGGTTTTTTAATTTTTTAAAAATTTTTTAACGTGGTCTTTGAAAATTTATGTCAAATTCTATGTGGGGCTTTTTTTTTTTTGGTCTTTTAATTTTCCTTCTCCTTAAATATTATGTGGAATAAAAGCTCCGTATGTAGAAAATAATTATATCTTCAGAACTATTTCACTAAATAAACATTTGGTATAGAGAAACAATAAAATAATTAAGTGGATATATATATATAGATATACACATACACACACATATATGCATTATATATATATATATATATATATATATATATATATATATATATATATATAAATGCAGCATGCATGTGTGTGTGTGTATATATATAAAAATAAAAAATTCTTATATATATGAATGATATATATATATCTGCTAAATACTTGCAGTTAAATATTACATGGCAAGAAGACCCTGGCTGGAATAAGGAGGGTGTGCTATTTTGTTCCACGTATTAAGGACCGGCTTGTAAATTTCCATTTCTGAGGTTTCCAGCGATAAGATTCCAGTACTCCCCCCCCCTTTTTAAGAACGCCTCTCCTCTGGCGAGCCCCAAACATTTACTTGTTGGAAAGAAATGATTTTTGTGGCATTTGCTTTTGGGTTTTCCTGGAGCTTTCCAACACCTCCGTGTTCGTGACCTCAGACCCTTTGGGCCGCCTCCCCAGTCACTGCGTGATGAAAAGCGTGCACCTTAAAATGTAAACGGCGAATGTGACGAACAACACGTGTTTGTGCACGACAGCAAATCCGCGTCTCTTACCTCATAATGTGTGAAATGGCCCTCTCTTCCCTCCCCAGAGGAATGTGTTGAGGATCCGAGTTAGTGTGTGTGCCCCCACCCAATGAACCCCGCAAATAATGTCTAGATTTAAAATACATATAATCCACACCTCTCTCTGAAAATCCTATATACCAAAGTCTTCTCCTTATGGTCGCTGAAGAGATCTCTGGTTTTATGGCGGGGGGGGGGGGGGGAGAGAAAGAGAGAGGAAAGGAGAGAGGGGGTTGCATTTTGCTTAGCAAGTGAAGGATGACTGTTATTCATCAGTGTCTGTTGTCAAGAGCGCTGGAAAATGCTGCAGGCGAGATTCTGGCTCGGGGGGGACTTCGCGGATCGCTGTTTGTTGTTTTTCTTTCGACTTCCGTTTTCCTTAAGGCTGGAGAAAAGAAGGGAGCGGGGAGGAGGGTGGCAAGCGGTGGTGAAAGCTAAGAAGGAAGGAAAGAGAGGAAGAAAAAGCAAGAAAGAGATACTAGACAGACAGAAAAAGAAAGACTAGACCGGGAGATACTAGACAGGAAGGAACTAGACAGACAGACAGAAAAAGATGCTAGGAAGGAAGGAAAGAAGGAAGGAAGGCGCGGGAAAAAAAGAGAAAAGGTAGAGAAAAAGGGTGGAGATCACAGGCACATCAGAAGAATAAAGATGCAACCCACATAGCCTTTAAGGCGGAGCTGTTCTCTGAGCTTCTGAGGCTTCAGCCACTGTGTCCGCTCCCTGGAAGGACAGTTTCTCAGAAAACGGGGCTGTTCTGTCCCGGGAAAGGCGCATATAGGATCGCTGTGCCCAGAAGAGACTGCTCTTCCTGGAAGTGGCCCCGATTCACCCGAAGTCCTTGAACCCCCGACTAGGTTAAGGCGAGCTACAGAAACCAAACATATTTCAAGGCAAGGCTCTTATGATCTTTGGCGGATGTACTTGTCTTTTCCGACAAGTTTTGCGGACTTCTTTCGACGGCTTGGCCTGGCCCTGAGATCCCGTCAGGGTAGTGAAGCCGCAACTTTCTACCCAATCCGGCTGTTTTTTAAGGAAATGGTTACCGAATAAAACATACGGATCACTGCCAAGCAACTGCCTTAGGCTGCAATCCTGCTCACTTTCCTGGGAGTAACCCCCCATTGAACAGAGTACGGGGTTTCCCCCCAGGAAACAAGCATAGGCTCCTGTTGCAAGTCCCGAGTCCTTTCAGCCACACACAACCTCGCATTTTTTCAATCCAAGCATCGGCTATGAGCCGGTTACTTAAGGCGTTAGAAACCCAAGAACTGCCTTTGGAAACGGGTGCTGTTGCTAATATTGAAATAGTAATGGCGATATTAAAGCTCCTTAACTTGTAGTAGGGGCTTTCCTTAGTTCGTAAACCTTCATAAAAATAGGTTCCTGTCCCGATGAGTTTACAGTTTCGAAATCAAAGTAAAGAAGGGAGCAAGAGTAGTTACAGAGAAGTAATTGCTTGCTTACACCAAGATTTATTCAGGGCAATGCTGTTTATTTCATGCTTT
The DNA here is from genome assembly GCF_027244095.1 of Hemicordylus capensis. NCBI lineage: Eukaryota > Metazoa > Chordata > Lepidosauria > Squamata > Cordylidae > Hemicordylus > Hemicordylus capensis. The sequence goes on from NC_069658.1 coordinate 32,891,554, forward strand.
ATTCGTTTTTTTAAAATGAAAGAGGTAAAAGAAAGAAAGAGAAAGTTAAGTTTATTCAGGTTTCTTCTCTTTTTGTCCTTGCTACAGATACGGATTGGGGTTGTCGATGTTACCAGAGACCCTGCCTTGGGAGTCTTAACCCTTTTTATTTTCCAGGAAAAAAAAAAAAATGTGGGCAAGTAGGAGAGTTTTAAGGTGTTTCGGTTTTCTTTATTTCTCTTAAGATGACTTTTAAATGAGTGTTTGGAAGGTATTTGTTGATCTCCTTCAGCCTTCGGGACGAGGAGGCATGACAAATCCCAAGTTCTGAACACACACATGCGTGCATAAGTCTAGATATCCCGACCTAAGTGAATTGTGGATTGCACGGAAAGGTTCTCTTCTGACGGGGCCCGGGGAGTGAAAAGTTACTCTGAGAAAAGACGAAAGGAAAAAAAGAATCAAACCTGACAGCAGACCATCTGATTTGTATGTCAGTTTTCCGGCCCCCTGTTGTTTTCTTAAGGCCCCTCCCTCCCAAGCAAGTTAGAAACAAAAACAGTAGGGCAGTGTACAAACCCCACGTTTGTCTGGGAAATAAGTTCCCTTGAACTCAGTGGCACTTACTTCCGAGTAAACCAGCAGGTAATTCGGTTGCAAGAAAAACAAAAACGCACATTTAAGGCTGCAATCCCGCACTTACTGCCACACTTACCTGGGAGTAAGTCCCATTGGAGAGAGTTGAACTTACTCCCAAGTAAGCATTCCACCCCGCCCCAATGCCTGATAGGAGCTGAGTTCTTTTGTATGCCGGAGGATACTCTTAAAAAGAAATCATTTAAATAAATACGAAAATCTGTCTTAAAAATGGGTGTCGCAAGTGTCCCGTAATTTCCATAAGGTCCCCGCTAGTATGATTTGGGAAAGGCGTGTGCTTGTGCCTTACAAACATCTGTGTAATGGATGTTCTCCATCTGCCCTCTTTTGTTGATTCGGCTTCTTTTCACCTGCAAAACGTTTACAATGTAGGTCTTGAGAGCAAACCAACAAGGGGCACGATCCAGCTCAAGTTAAACCCTTTTAAGGCTGCAATCCAATGCGCACTTACTTTGGAGTAAGTCCCAGCGATACTTTGCATCCCAGTAAAGATGCTGGAATTGGGACCCATGTCGTGCGGGTTTCAATGAGAAAGAGATGAGCACGTGTTAAAAAACACTTTCCATAACATCTCGAGCCTCTGTATATTTACTTGAAAGTAAGTCCTCCTAAAAAGCAATGGGAGCTTACTCGCAGGGAAGTTAGAGATTGCAGCCCGGAAAATGTGTTCCTTTGGTTCAATCGTGGCCACTTATGGAACAGGGCTGCGATCCTAAGCGCACTTTCTTGGAAGTAAAGTCTAAAGGATCCATTTGGGCCGAGCAAGGCTGCAATCCTAGGGAAATAATGGGCAGTAATGTCCATTAAGCAGAATAGAGGTTACTTCTGAGTAAACATATACGTTTTAAGGCAGGTTGTTGAAAGGATGTAAAAAGGATCAGGTAACGGTTGATGTTTGACAGATTTGCCAGGTGGGGTAAAAATTGGTTATCGGTTTACTCTGAGTAAACGTGTCTTGTGGTAGCAAGCACGAATTGTTCCCTTTACTAAGCAGGGTCTGCCCTGGTTGCATATGAATGGGAGACTTCATGTGAGCACTGTAGTTATTCCCCTTAGGGGATGGAGCCGCTTTGGGAAGAGCAGAAGGTTCTTCCAAGTTCCCTCTCTGGCATCTCCAAGATAGGGCCGAGAGAGATTCCTGCCTGCAACCTTGGAGAAGCCGCCGCCAGTCTGTGCAGAAAATACTGAGCTAGATGGACCAATGGTCTGACTCGGTATATGGCAGCTTCCAGTGTCCATACTCCAAATGTCTCTGGCCATTCGGGATCACCTACAGCAACAAAAGGAATACCACTCGGAGTTGCTAGGCAGATTTCCTGTCCGCGTTTTCTCTTCTTGCTCCACTTACACTAGAAAAGCGGAGTTGATTTTCTAGGACTCCACCACTGTATGATGCACAATCCCGCGTAGTCTTTTTCACGTCACAGTTTTGGTCCCTCAACCCCCAACCCTTCAGTTGATCGTATTCTAGTCGATCATCGGCACTTTGCATAGGTCGATTCTCAGACCAGTTAAGGCGGAGTTTTGGGTCTGAAAGCCGTCCTCTTCACCGAGTTGGGGGCTGGGGGAATCTTAGCCCTACACGTTGCACTGTTCAGCCAATTCTTCACACACACACGCACACGCACCCCAATGTCGATGAAACCGTATCCTTACTTTTGAGGAAGTTAAGGAAATGCACCTAAACATTTTCCAGAAACCTTAATTCGTTCGGGCACTACTTTCCTTAGTCCCGTTGAACACAGGACATAATTCGGAGCATATTTGCTTCGGCTCGGGCTGTAAGGCTCCGGAAGACTAAAGCTAAATCCCATCCAACACCGTGAAACTTGCTTCGGAGTAAGCATGCTTAGGCTCGAACTGTAAGGGATTGCCCCAATAAGAAATTCTCGACACTCTCTGGATGCTCCCAGGATTGCTCCCAGGATTTCTAGCAGGATTTCTTTCTGGTTTGAAAATGGTTTCAAATTAGTTTGAATTTTGAGGTTGCCTTATCTCTCTATATCTTTTCTTAGACACTGTTCTATTTTATGATCTCTAGAGGTTTGGAGACCATTTTCTTTCCTCCCACTCCGCGTAAAACTCAGTGCTTAAAAAAAAATTAAACTTCTTGTTTACAAAGGTTTCTTAATACCTTTTTCTACTGGGAGATGAACTCTGTCCCCCGGGCGCCGCTCTTTCTCAAGATCTCACTGGGCATTAAAATTCAGTGAAGGTCTAATATTGTTGGTGAAGCCCAAGAGATAATCCAATCGCTCCTTCGGCTGATGGGATTCCGATTCCGACGGGACGACTTGGCTCGGGCGCGTGGGGCGGCCTAGGGTGGGCGCCCCACCTTTTCCCTCTGCAGATTTTTTGCAGACCCCCTGCATCATGGGGCACTCTTGTTTCCGTTTCCTATCTAAGGTGCTTGATAAAGGATGAGTTGCTGGCGAGGATTATTAACCACCCCCCAACACTTTCTGGGAGTGGGGGTGGGAAATCTGTAAGTAGAACGGTTGGAATTTCTAGCCTGAAATGTCTTCCTTCCCAACATTCTCCGAGGCGCGAGACACACACACACACACACACACACACACACACACACACACACACACACACCTCTCTCTTATCTATCCTCAAAGTGTTATTCCAGGAACCAGAAAATCCAACCAACCTGCCTCCGTGGTCCTGGGGTCTCTCCCAGCCTAAACCTTTTCATCTTTACTTTGAAGTAAGCGCTACGGAGTTCAGTGAAACTTACTCCAAAGGATCGCAGACATAATGCGACTTAATTGCACCTTCATACATCTTCAGCACTGTTGTGTATGCGCAGAGTCGACAAGATCTGCGAAGGTTTTGGTTGGGTAGGGGAGAGTTCTAACCCTCCTCCTTAGTAGTGTAAATCAAGCAGCAATGGGTATGCCGGATTCATCCGAACTACACTGGATTGCTACACGTGCTTTCCCGTTCATCACTTTCTTGGTTTCTGTTTCCCTGTGTTCAGTGGACCATGTTTTATCTCAAACATCCCTCCCCAGATTACTCAAGGTCCCTGCCCCTATGACTTATACATGGGGCAGAGTGACTGAATGACGAAAGACCAGGATTGCCACGAGAAACACGTGCCACCAGCCCTGTGCTCTGCATATTTACTCGGAAGTAAATTCCCTAGGCTTTAATGGAATCTATTCCCCAGAATTACATCCATAGAATCACATCCGTCCTTAAAAGTGAATCTAACTGCGAAGTAGTGTGCCCAGCACAACTCCATCCTTATACAGAGAAGTGAGCCTAACTGAAATCACATATCCCAAGTAACTATGTTCAGGATGCGGTAAATGATTCGGAGAGAGAGAGATGGACACAGGAGGCACCAGCCTTGCCCATAAACATCTGGGCGTAGACTTTTGCTTTGGTATCTGTGTGTTCCGCCCGGTGATATTCTTGAGACAGCGTCTCATCTCGGAACCAAAGGCCCGCAAGTGTTAACTCAAGTTCTTGGCAATATTTTTGACGAGAGTAAGGAGATCGGGATTTGGTACAAGGGCAGATTTTTAATCGCTCGTGTTTTAATGTATTTGCGCGGTCATGTTCCAAGGTAGTTCGGGAGAAGAACGGAGCTCATTGGTGAAGCTGCGTTTGGCACGCCATGGCACGCCATTTCTCCCGCATCTCCAGTTAAGTAGTGCAATTCTTCATTGGCTTCCCACAGCAGATTGAAGGATTCCAAAATGCTGATCAATTCAATCTGTTTCCCTTATAAGATCTTCCCTGGTGGATCAAAGGAGAGTTGGTCTTGTGGTAGAAAGCATGAATCGTCTCATTTGCTAAGCAGAGTCCACCCTGGTTTGCATTTGAATGGGAGACTACATGTGCGAGCATTGTAAGATATTCCCCTTAGGGAATGGGGCTGCTCTGGGAAGAGCATCTGAAGATTCCACGTTCCCTCCCTGACATCTCCAAGACAGGGCTGAGAGAGACCCCTGCCTGCAACCTGGGAGAAGCTGCTGCCAGCCTGTGCAGACAACACTGAGCTAGATGGACCAATGGTCTGACTTGGTATAAGTCAGCTTTCTATGTTCAACAAGGGGTTTCAAGCTTGGGGCACCCAGATGGCCTTTGGCCATTGCAGCTGAGGATGACGGGTGTTGTAGTCCAACAACACATGAGGACCCGAGTTTGAGAAATTCTGCTGTAGGGGTTTATAAGGGAATAAGTTGCATTGTGTTCAGATAAGGCTTACTCGTATGTAAGTTGCAGCCCAAGAGTATCTTTGTAAATGTTTCTCTCCAGTAGCTGCTGCTGGTATGTGCCTTATGTTTCTTTTTAGCTTGTGAGCCCTTTGGGGACAGGGTTCCATCTTCTATAGGTATTATTTATTTTTCTATGTAAACCGCTTTGAGAACTTAGGTTGATGAGCGGTATATAAATATTGTAGTAGTCGTAGTAGTAAATATTCTTCCCCTTTGCTGATTTCTTTGGAAAACTGCTTTTCAGATCTGAACATAAATGGGTGGGTTAGCTGCCCCTGCTGAGGAATAAGATACTTTTTTTGGTTCACTTTGCCTCTGCTACATATTTGTAGTCTGACCTTTCCTAATAATGATTCGTTTTATTATCTCTGTAGTTTGTTTGGACTGCTTGGCCGACTTCTCTGTCGCTCCACCATGCAAGAAACCGCGGGTGACGAGAAACCAAGTGAATATTTTGCATTCCTAGGGTTTGGGGTTTTAAGTAAAACGCTCGACGTTCCCATTCCAATCAATGGGATTGAACTGTGGCTGGATCGTGCCCTATGTCGTGGTATTGTCCAAATTCGTGTTGTAATTCCAGTACCTTAGTAAACCATGCCCGAACTCCTTTTAAAAGGAAAACACAACCTCGGATGCTTTTGGAGGCGTGGGTTGGTTACAGTTCTAAGACAAGTTCAGTGTCTCAAAATAAGATTGTGTTCTGATCGTCTTTATAATTTTCAGTATGGAGGAAAGAAATTGCCTGATCTCTTTTAGGAACTGGAACCAACACTGATGATCTTAAGCTGAAACTAAACTTTTTAGCGCAGACAACTTGCTAGGAACGTCATCCGCAGCCCGATCCAAAAGGGATTGCTTCGGAAGGAAGCCCCACGGAGTTCAATGGGTCTTACTTCCTGGTAAGCCTAACTTTGACGAATGTAGCTGTCGACAGCCCAACAACACGACGACGAATGCCTAAATAAATGATGGCTGGGAAATCACGTATGCTGAAGCCAGGCGGAGTTCTCAAGGCGAAGCCCTCCAGCCTTCTGGGCGCGTCCTCCTTTTCTGGGGCTGAATTCGGAGGAGGAGGGAATGAGGGGCGCTAAGCAGGAGATCCGGTCAGCTCTGGCGTGTTTGCTTGTTGTTTTCTTGATAACAAAGCGAGCCACTGAATGGGTGTTTGAGCTCCGGCGCCACAAACAGTCCAGCCCCTCACAATGGCCCAGCCGCTGATGGAGGATCTCTCTTCACCTCCCAGGGACTCGAGGAGTGTAGACAGAAGGGAGTGTTGTAGACAGGAGCGTGGGGGAGGGAAGGCGAGGAAGCAAGGAGGAAGGAAGGGAGGAAGGGAAAACCAGGGGAAAGGGATTAGGAGAGTCTTCTTTCTGCGGCAATGGTCGGAGGGTCGGCCTCGCCCAGGCGCAAGCAGATAGCTGGGCGGAATCCGCCCCCGCCCCGCCCTCCACGACCTTCTCGTTAAATGCCACCGATAAGGATTTCTTGAGGTTTGCGTTGACCACCTACATTTTCAACAGACACACACACACGGCCCCGGGGGTGGGGAGAAAGAAAGGAAAGACGTGTGTGGCGTTAGTCCGATCACTCTACAGGGATGATTCCTGTTGATGTTCAAATATACGTGGCGATGGACACATGCGTTTTTATGGCTGCTGTTCTCGCTGTCTTCGTGGTTTATCTTTCAGGGGCCGTAGCTAGAGGAGAGGGGGCCGTGTTCGCCCCTCTCCCTGGAGAGTGAGGGTGGTAATGAAGAAGATAGGGATGGATGGAGGTGGGGGGTCCCTCAGAGGCTGGGTGTGTGTGTGTGTGTGTGTGTTTCTTTGAACTCATTCGCTCAGTTATAGGTACACCTTTCAGCTGAATGCGAATGGGATGGCAAGTGGGAGAGTGACTTGACATTTCCACCGCCGGCCTCTAAACACTGGCCTGGAAGTGGCTGCTGTCCTGGAGACTTTGCTTTGCCTTTCTGGGCCTCTCGGGTAGTTCAGTGGAGTTTGAGTTCTTGCAACCAGGATCTCCCAAAGGCGGCTGCAGGGGCGAGGGCAAGGCCCCCCAAGACGAATGGCTTTCCCCCAATATCTGTTTCAGAAATCTAATATGTGGGAAACAGCTCGTCCACCAATAAATGCACTTCGCCCCTTCTGTATCCCCCCTCAATTCCCCCCCACCCCCCCCCCCAGTGCCGTCGCTGTTCTTTTCTGCATGTACATTTTCTCAAAACTGTCCGATTTCGGTGCAGATCCCTCCTAACCATTTGAGAAGTCCCTCCATGCCTTTCTGTCCCCGAAAACAATTTTTCCCTCACCAAAAGTGCCTCCCTCAAATGTCAGTGGGGAGTTGTTCTGCTCAAGCTTTCCCTGGGTCTGCAACCCCTGTGATGTCTGCAGCTATTTAGGATCGGGACAAGTTTCAGAGTCATCATACATTTTTTAAATACTCTCCCCCGCTCATTAGAGTAGGACTCTCCACCAACTCTGGGGTGCGTATTTAAATTTTCTCGCATCCTGACTATTTTTTAATTAGACACAAAGGAAGGATGACCCCAAACATAATCTTCAATGGTAATTTTCAGCTCCTTTGGCTAGGTGATTAGTATAAACGCCCCCTCCCCCTCCTCTTTTTATTTGTACCTTCTAATATTTTGGGAGGAAGAGCTTCCAGAAAATTGGAATATTTCCCCCCAAATAATCAGAAGCCTGAAACCACCCTCCCCCCACTACCCACTCCCCCCAAAAGAGGCTTTGCAGAAGGAGGCCACAGCGGATCCCTTCTCGCGTGTAAATGCCTCCCTCGGCGCCTGGTTCTGCTCTGCCCGGCTGGCGGACTGCTGTACAGAGAGAGGAGCCTGGCCTACCCCAGGGGAGGGGGAGAGGAGGGGGCTCTCCCGGGCCCGGCTGCCCCTGTGCGACCCCCCCCCGCCCCGCGCGCCGTCTCCCTCCAGGGCGTAGACCTTGGGAAGCACAGGGGAGAGGGCGATCGGGGGCGGGCTCAGGTTGGAAGATCTCGCGGCTAATCCAAACAGCCCCAGCTTGGCTTGTGTGAGGTCCGAAGTCTAGACAGGAGCCGGTGACTAGGCGGCTCCTTATCTCTCTTCGGAATCGGCTCTGGGAGAGACTTGCTTCCCAGTCCCCCACCCACCCCAGCAGCCCTCGGATCTGCCAGGCCACGGAGCCGCCACACCTCGCAGACAGGACCGCAAACGCACCACCTGGAGAGGTTCGCAGGCTGGCGTGATGGTTTTCATGGGGAAATGTTTCCAAACAACCCGCCCGGCGGCCGGCCTGTCTCTCCCCCCCCCCTCCTCTAAGACTTCTTTCCCCTCTCTCCCCCTCGCCCCCCAAACAAGATCAGGAAAGAAGATTCAACGCTTAAGGGAGAATCCAGGCTGGATTGTTAATTCGGTATTGTTAATTCGCACACACCTGACCGCGGGGAAGACTACTGGGGTAGTCTAATACCCTAATCAGGGTATTTAAGATCGTGTTAGGAGTCAGCAAGAGGGAAGAGGAAGCCTGTCTCCTAAACTCTGCGATCCACAAACGGCTTAGGCAGGTGATTTTGTACCTGATGTCTTTTTCTTTTTAAAAAAGCCTCTGTGGAGATGAAGTTTTTGGAACGAAGCTTATTTAGCAGAGTTGGAGGCTTAAAATCCACGTGCTTTCTCCCAAACGGTATAAGAATAGAAAAGGCTGGTTGGTTTTCAATGTGCGCTGATTTAAGCACAAGTAGGCAGGTTGAAGTGGTTTGTGATTCCAGACACTTCCCATCCCCCCCACCCCCCATTCTAATTTTATTCCCCACCCACCCCCACTCAGAAGATCTGGAGAAAATAGGATTGACCATAGCTCCTCTCTCTCCCGCTTTGCCTGGGAAACACAGTCTCTTCCCGCCCCCTTCTCTCTCTTATTTTCTTGGTTTGCTTATTTGCTTTAAGATTTGCTGAGGGAAAGAAACGTCAGCTGCTCCTTTGGCATCACGTAATTGGCGATCGAAGCAATTCAATTAAAAGAGAGAGGACGTCCGTTTTAAGGAGAGATCTTCTCTGGTAACTGGAAATCACGTTTCTCTGGATGGACCTCTTAGAGGATACTGCAGGCAGAGGCGATCAATGACAGTCTATTTGGTTTGTCTTAAAAAAATTAAAAAAAATTAACCCCCTTTTTTTCTTTCAGTTGCACAACAACCTTTCAGCAGCGAGAAAAGAAGGCGTTATTTTAAAGGGCTATCTAGAGAGAGTTTGATGGGTCAAGTTGCAAGATTATTCTGGAACAGGGATGGATGCCCAACTTTTGGCCCTCTCCAGATGTTGTTGGATTAAACTCCCGTGATCCCTGACTATTGGCTTCTGTGGCTGTGGTGGATGATGGGGGCTGAAGGTCAACAACAACTGGAAGGCTGGAATTGTCCATTGCATAGCTCTGCCCTGGAGGATCGGGCCAGCTTTTGGTGTCACCAGATAATGGTCGAGTGGCAGGTTTTATGGGGTGTCATTGAAAGTGGATACATGCTCAGTTATGTATTACCTCTTTATCTGGGGAGGGGAACTTGCATTTTTCCACTTCAGATGCCAACATATCTTTGGTCATCTCACCTTGTACGGTTGATAATAGTCAGGTTATTACAGCAGATGACCGACCCACCAACTGACTGGGATGCTGAATAAATAGGCACACCTTGGGGACATTACATCACAGAGCAAATCCTGGATTAGGACATTAGCACAGGAACATAGGAAGCTGCCATATACTGAGTCAGACCATTGGTCTATCTAGCTCAGTATTGTCTTCACAGACTGGCAGTGGCTTCTCCAAGGTTGCAGGCAGGAATCTCTCTCAGCCCTATCTTGGAGAAGCCAGGGAGGGAACTTGGAACCTTCTGCTCTTCTCAGAGCAGCTCCATCTCCTGAGGGGAATATCTTGCAGGGCTCACACATCAAGTCTCCCTTTCATATGCAACCAGGGCAGACCCTGCTTAGCTAAGGGGACAAGTCATGCTTGCTACCACAAGACCAGCTCTCCTCTCCAAATAGGAACATAGGAAGCTAGCTCAATCATAGGTAATCTAGGCCAAGCTCTGAGGATACCTGATACAGGTGTGCATGGGACCATTCTGGAAGCAGTCCACCAACTGGTTCAGCCCAGCTCGAGTGGCTATTCTTGTAAAGGAGAATTGAGTGAGGATTCCCTATTACAAGCAAAAGGGATTCCGAACTCTAAAGGAGTTCAAAGGGTATTGGATGGCAGGCAAGAGGGCACCTTACTGGTGGAGGCATGGCAGTGGCTCCATGGTGGCAGCCCCTCTAAGCCCCACGGCGCTCCCCCCAACCAGTGCAGGCTGGAGGTGGGCCAGTTCCAGCCTCCACACATGTGAAGAGGCTGGAACCAGGCCCCCGCCAGCTCTTGCTGCTGGGAAGGAGCACCAGTGGGACCCAGAGGAGCCCTCTAGCCCCCCACCTACTCCTTGAACCCCTTTAGAGTTATGAATCCCCTTTGCTTGCATCCTCACGGGATTCCTCACCAGATTCCCCTTTAGAAGCATAGCCACCTGAACCGGGTTGAACTGCGCTGAACCAGTTTGATCTGCATCGGTCCCCATTTTGGGGGTCTAGTCTAGTTCGAACCAGTCGAACTGGGCTGGTTCAAATTGAAAATTGAACATTTTCAGTACCATAGTGTTCTTCATTGCTTTTGGGGAAAGTAATTTTTTTCCTGTCTGTTGTGGGATAGATCTGGAAAAAATTGGTGGTGATGGTGGTGGGGAGAAAACCAGACTCAGAGAAGAACATTTCCGAAGATGGTTTTCCATGCATCTACAGCAGGCCTGCACAACATAAGGCCTGGGATCTGGATTCAGCCTGCAGGGGCTTCTTTTGGTTGCCCCCCAGGTAGAAATATCCTGCAGCAACAGCAGGAGCCAAAATCTTGGCTTGTTCCCTGTTCTCCAGGGGGGTAGGGTTGGGGGACATCTGCTCTGGAAACTGCCTTACAATGCCATCCTATGTATGTGTGCTCAGAAATACATCCCACAGTGTCTCCAGTATGGCTTACTCTCAAGTAAGCATGCCTTGGATTGCAGCCTGAAAGCAAGAGTAGTTTCAGGAGGAGAGGACTTGGCCTTTGTTTGGGGCTGGCATGCACTCCAGGACAGGTGCCTCACTGACTAAGCAAGAACAGGACCTATTTTTGAGTCACTCTCCTCAGTTAAATTTGATGGGGGTGGGTAGGGGAGATTCACAAGTGGCTAATACTTGCTTTCATTAATAATGCCTTAGGCACCACCACCAACACCACCACCACCACATCATGGATGGTTCTAGCTTACCAGGGCATTGGAGTTGTGCTGTCCCTGCTCTAAAGCTGCAGCTACAAGGCTGTGAAGCTACACTCTTTTTGCACAATCGCCTAGCAAAATTTATTATTATTCATACATTTTTATCCCACTCTTCTTCCAAGCTCAGATCAGCTATGTTTATCCTTACAACTCTGTGAGGTAGGTTAGGCTGAGAAAGCAGTGGCTGGCCCAGAGTCACTCAGTGAGTTTCATGGCTGAAGGGGAACTTCAACTTGAGTCTTCCCAGTCCTAGTTCAACCCTCTAACCACTACACCACACTGGCTGACACTAATGTCTCTTTGGTCTCCTAAGGCTACGCCCAGTGGCTGCTTGTCTCCTGCAAGTGCAGCCTTAATCAGGAAATAGGTAGGGGCCAGAACTGGGACAAGGCATTTGTGCACCCTAGGCAAATTACACCCCCCCAATGAAAGTATAAGGTACACAATTCAACTCAAAACCAATTCCCACACTGGTTCCCTACTTCTGCCCAAGATTCTCCATCCAACTTCAAATGTCAGTGACAAGTTGGATGGAGAATCTTGGGTGGAAACTGGGAACTGGAAATTGGGAACTGGCAACAACCAGAGGTTGTTGGGTTCGGATGACAAACCCACCAGGAACTTAGCGGGAATTGCCAGTCTCTGTCTTACTTACTTTTGGGTGGTCATGTGGCAGGGTCCTGCTATTTCTTCTTGACATAAACAACGTATTATAGCTTTCTTGAGAAGCAGTTGGATTGTGCCTACATTTCAGGCTGTAAGTAAAGTAAACTTGTGCCGTCCAGTCAGTGTTAACTCCTGGCAACCACAGAGCCCTGTGGTTGTCTTTGGTAGAATACAGGAGGGGTTTACCATTGCCATCTCCCACACAGTATGAGATGATGCCTTTCAGCATCTTCCTAAATCGCTGCTGCCTGATACAGGTGTTTCCCATAGTCTGGGAAACATACCAGCAGGGATTAGAACCAGCAACCTCTTGCTCACTAGACAAGTTATTTCCCTGCTGCACCATTAGGTGGCTCCTTTCAGGCTGTAGGATTAGTGAAATGCTGTTGAAAGGAGGGTGGGATTGCTGAACAATCTGCTCCGATCTTGGTAATCTCTTTGAACCAGCATCAATCAATATCACCTGGCTGGATTGTGTTGAAGCACCAAGAGCAAGAAAATGGGTGGTGAACATCCCCAAATATATATAGGAACATTAGCAGGAGCAAGTACTGGGGTGTATGGCCTTGATTGAAAAGGGCTAATTTTAGTCTCAGATCTGTTCAGATGAATTAAATTTATAGTTTTTGTTTTCCTCAGATTAACGAAAGCTCATATTAATGAAAACTTTAATTGGTTGATTGGTGGGAATGAGAATTGAAGGCACACTTGTGTATTTAAAGGACTGTTTTGTTGTTTGTGTGTTATGGGAACAGGAAATCAAAGAAATGGCATTAAAGATGGCCTTCAGACTGACCATGCCTGGCATCCTTTGTGAATTAGCAAGTAAAGTATCTTGCACTCCCTTCAGTATTCCCAAATACACATTTTTTGTAACATGAACATGTGTATATATATATATATACATATATATATATATATATATATATATATATATATATATATATATATGAAGTTAAAACACAGATGATTAATCAGCTATAATTGTTTTACATAGGCTGTTGGCCAGTTAAGGGCTAAACCAGATGCCAGGTGGGAAGAGGAATATTTGGATCAAGACCGTGACACTGGGGGAGGAGTAATGTGACCCTTTTTGCCTGCCCCATTTTCTTTCCTAATTGCCCCCTGAATTTGCTATTAGCTGCAGATGACTTCTAATTAGAACAACTTCTAATAGCTGTTTTGGGAGTTGGGGGAATGATTTGGGTTGGGGCCATAGAGCTGAAGGTAAGACCAAGACCTGCCTTCCCCCAGCACCTGTGCACCAATCCAAATCAGTTCCTGGCAGTTTTTAGCAAAATCTGCAGTTGTCAGGAGATGCATTTATAGATTATCCCATGTTGCATCTTGCTTAGCTCATGGCCTGGTTAACTACTAGTGTCCAGCTTAACTTTGGACACCTGCCAGAGCATCAACTATTGGCCCAACTTCACATGCCAAGTTTCTTTCCAGCCAGTGGAAGGTTCATCTTAACAGGTAGGGTCAGGTGAGATGTCTTCAGGAGCCAAAACTTTCTGAAGGGACTCCAACAGTGGCAAATTAAGCTGATAGAAGGATCATTGAAAGATGAAACACCCAGAGAGAAGAAGGGATGAGACAACATTAATTTACAGCAGATTTATTTATTTTTTTGCATTATGGTGCCTTTTTTTGCAGATTTGCTTTGAGGATCAGTGAGAAATGAGAGTTAAAGTGTTTTATAAAATGTACAACTTCTATTAGAAAATAGTAGGCTGGTTTACATGACTAAAATCTGGGTAAGGGGTGGGCTTTGCATCATCGCCAGAACTCACACATTTCCCTCCAACCCAGCTTGCTCCCAGCAGGGCTACTCAGCTTTTGTACTCCGTTTTAACGGAGAATGAAGGAGAGGAGAGCCCTCCTACCTTGATTCTCCAGTGGTTTGAACCTCACAGCTATTCTACCCATGTGCTGGCACTGAACATTCTGCCCTCTGCGTGGAAACCATGTGCACAGCAATCTTCATCATTGGACACATTATCCTGCAAAACATGCTTTATAATCCCTTTGGCATGACTCTGGCAGGACTGAGTCTGCCTCCTGCTCAACGGCTGTCCTTAGGGAGCCCTGATGGTGTGAAGGCCCTGGGGCTAATCAGTCAGGGCCCCTTCAAGTTACTTTTAATGGGGATTAAAAGAACAGTGCCTGGGGCGGTTGCCCTGCTTGCCCCACCCTAAGGGCAGCCCTGCTCCTGCTAACTTTCCTAGGCAATGGGAGGGCAGCCACTGATGTCATGAGGCTTTTCCCATCTTCTGGCAGCACAAAACATGTTGGGAAGGCATTCACACCTTTGGAGGACCTTCTGAGGGCCAGGGCTTGCAGCTGCTGAGTTCGGTAAGAGAGTTCTTGGAAGCTGTGCTTGTGTCTTTGCTGGGTTTGTAGAGCCAAGCCGAGGTGATGCTTATATAGGGTAACTGTACAGGTCAATGTCCATAATAAAGTCTGTCTATCTACATACAGGGTAATGTCTTTGCTGGGCTCCTCCTACCCACCTCAAAATGGTCATGTGAACAAGCCTAATATAAAATAAATCCCAACTATCTCTCTAAAAATGGCATATTGCCCCTCTTCAATTAAAAAGCTGGCCCCATGGCCACCAGAGACACCATTTTAGCTTCCTATCCAGAGAAGGAGAGGTCAGTGGTTCCTATATAGGGGTGCTATTTAAGGAGGCAAGTGGGGAGCAGTTGCTTTTCAAGGATTTTGGACCCCATGAAGTCATGCTGCAGACTAGATTGATCAATGGCTGTTTGACATGATGACTAAGTGCAACCTCCAGGTTCTGAAACACCAGTTGCTGGAGGGACAACAGCAGAGAAGGGTTCTTGCTTTCATGCCTGCTCGTAAATTTCCCAGAGGCATCTGGTTGGCCACTGTGTGATATGGATTGCTGGACTTACCATGGTTCATTCTAATGTGCAACTAGGCACATTTTGTGCAGTATTGAAAAACATTGTGAAGTATGAAATGTGGTTTTATGCAGTTGGGCATATAGAGTTTAATAGGAGCTAGGTGATCCATCAGAAGAACTAGTGGGGGGGAAAGGCAACAAATAGAAAATGAATACTCCTTCCTTCCTTCTTCCTTTCCTCCCACATTTTCATATCACCCCATATACATATCTCTGGGCAGTTTACAATTTCAAAACACAAGCAACAATTAAAATAATGAATCAATTAAAACAGTTTAATATCTAAATTAAATATATATAAAAATTAAAATTCATGGACTAAAAGCTTGAATAAACAGGTGTGTGTTATATCCAGGACCACATACACCACAGTGTGTTTTCAGATTTTTCTTAAAATCATCCATAGATGGGGAGGCTCAAATTTTATTTGGGAGTGCATTCCAAAGTCCTGGGTCAACCCTAGAAAAGATCTGGTTTTGGGTCACCACCAAGTAAGCTGGTGGCAACTGCTATCAGACCTCCCCTGGTGTTCTTAATAGGTGGCAGGGTCCATGGAGAAGGCGGTGTTCTTTTAAATACCTTGGATCGAAGCCATTCAGGGCTTTATAGGTAATAACCAGCACTTTATATTTCATCTAGAAACTTATTGGCAGCCAGTGTAGTTCTTTTAGAATGGGAGTAATGTGGTCATTATCTTTCAATCTTCATAAACTTATCCTAATAGCATATTATGGGACAAATAACTCAGCCAGTCAAAAGCATTTATTGATTTATATTGAACTCTATTTAAGCAGTATATGTAGGCATACAACTGTTTTATACTGCTGCGTAATGAACACAGAAAATATTTTCTCATTTTCTGTTCCCTCTGTCTTGTTCTCTTTCTTCTGCTACAAAAAAGTGCAGGGGCTGGGTGCGGTCCTGGAGGATATTTGTGCAGTAGAGGGGAAATATACTGTAGAATAAACCTTGAGATGGACCTTTGGTCTCCTCCAGCAAAACCTTCCTTATGTTCTGAGCAGGCACGTAGGAAGCCATCAGTGGTGTGGGTTTATCCCACTGCCACCGGCCCCTAGGTGCTCTAGCCACAGCCCCTGCATATGACGTCAGATGCAGGGGACATGGCCACATGTCCCCTGCATGGAAACAGGGTTATGAGACCCCATTTGCAAGGTGCTTCAGCCAGTGCTGGGCTTCCAGTCTGGTTTGGAGTGCCTTTCTCTGCCTCAAAAGGCAGAGAGATAGCTGGGTTGACAAACAGTCTTGAACCGGTTCAAAGCGGTTCATGATCAAACTCCAGGAACTGACCCAGTTCGTGGCAGACCGGTTAATAGTTGAACTGGTTCTGCACATCCCTATTCCTGGCATTTTAATTTCCTTTTTGTCTCCCCTCCTCCCCCTTTGGAAGATGTAAAATATTTGCATCAATTCTGGTTACTGTTCAGAGCTTTCCTATATAGCCGCTATATCATGAAATATTTTTAAAACCCAGGAAGACAAAAGCATTTCCATGTTGTTCAAAGTTGTGGGGACATTGAAGGAGATGGTCTAAATAGTGTCTATTTTCCCCCTTTCCCCAAAGAAAGTTTCTTTAATGATACCTCCAGCCCCACTTTTCTCCTTTTCTCATGGGTAAAACTTGCTGTTTATTTTGATTTGTCACAAATACTAGGTGTTGTTTGAAAAGTGTTAAACTTTGCAGGCCCATACAGATAATGTGAGATGGGTCACTGGGCATGATAAAGAGTAAGATACGGTGGGAATTAACCTGAACTGTTCATGGAGCTTCCCTCCCCCCCCCTGCCACCCCTTCTTTTCGTCTGTAGCCCATCAGTTAAGGACACTGTAAATACAGGACACAGTTTATAATTAAGATGACGCTTTAAAAACAAACCCATATATGGAGGCCACACATTTCTTTGAAATGTTTCAAACTGAAGCCTAAACAGAACTACCCATTCTTGTCCAGGGCCGACACTGCCGTGGAAATAATTCCACACTGTTCACTGACCTACTTGTGTGGATCAGAAATGGGCTTGACCGTATTGGCAGACTAGACAGCTGTCTCGGATGATACAATTCAAGGAGTGACAACCATTCCAGAAGCAATATGCATGGGAATATGATTCTTATAATCAGCGGAGAGTCCCATAAACCTCTCTTGCATCATAGGTGGTCTGGAGGCACACTCTCAGTTTATTTGATGATGCCACTTTTTTCTCTCCAATTTTTATTTTATTTATTTATTAATTATTATTATTGTTATTTATTTAAACAGTCAGAAAGGTGTTATTGACTGGTTTGTTTTATCCAGACACCGAGTCCTTCCCAAGGACCTGGGATGACTGAATTTTATTATCAGTGTTGTTGCTGTTATAGATATCATTGCAGAATATAGGCTGTTCCCAGTAAAGTTGCTTTTTTGTAATTGGTTGATGGTGATGTCTGTGGTCCCTATGTTGTTGAGGTGCTCTTCAAGGTCTTTTGGAATTGCACTTAGGGTGCCAATTACCACTCGACGGCACAACTTTACCTTTACCCCTTACTTGGGGAGTCCAATTTTGGAAGGTGGTTTTGACCCCCAGCCTCACTGGTTTAAGGCCTCAACACTCCCTGGGAACCCCTTCAGGTTAACACATCCTTGGAGGAGAGGGAGCCATGATCAACTGTCAAACACATCTCAGCTCTTTCCTTTCACAGTCACATGTTGCACAGCCCCCACCCCCACCCTCTCTCACACACACCCCTACCACTAACTCAACAAAAGGGGCACCTTTTTATTGTGGTGATTCTCTGTATTGAGCAGGGGGAGAACAACTGGCCCTATCCATCCCCAGCAAGGCTTCCCTCCAGTGGCTGTTGCTGGTGTCTATCTTATGTTTCCTTTTAAGATTGTGAGCCCTTTGGGGACAGGGAGCCCATCCATCCATCCATCCATCCATCCATCTAAACTGCTTTGGGAACTTTTGTTGAAAAGAGGTTTATAAATATCCATCGTATTTTCACACACACACACACACACACACACACACACACACACACACACACCAACCCATCCCTGCAAGTGGGCAAGCAGCATCCCATGCCACTGGACCCACAGGTAGTGGACATGGCTGATGTTGCACAGGCAGCCAGGTCTCCCTGCCAGCATCTGTCAGTGGAGAGTGGAGCTGCTGGCCAGGCATTGCTAGCCGTGGGGAGAGAGTGTGGGTGTTGAGAGAAGGGGAGAGAGTGTGGGTGTTGGGGCAGGTGTGGTGGGCATTGCAACTGAGTGCAACATCTGTCATGTTTGGGCTTGGGAGCCATGGAGTATGGTCAGGATGCTAGAGCACCAGTGTATGGTATCTGCTCTATCTGGGATGTCTCTGGAAGATGTGCAGGTGAGGGCATGTCACGTGCAGTAACCAGGATAGGTGAGATAATGGGATCTTGTTTTGGAACATCCCATGTTCTGCCACTCTTCTTCAGATCCTCGATAACCGATGCTGGTTTTTGCCCCAGGATGGGACCAAGATCCAAGTGTGGCATGGCTGGGTTCACATGATCATGCCAATGTGGGTAACCAGCATTCAGCCCTGATACCTGCTCTTGTGAGAAACTGCCTTCTATGCAGGGGCGTAACTACTATTAGGCAAGGGGAGGCGGCTGCCTGGGCCCCCCCACGCTTCGAGGGGCCCCCCAGAGGCAAGTCACATGTGAAGTGTGTGTGTGTGTGTGTGTGTGTGTATCAGCGAGGGGCCCGTTTTAAAATTTTGTCTCTGGGCCAACTCCAGCCTTGTTACGCACCTGCTTCTATGTATTTCATATGGTACTTTCCTAATTCATACTTCCCTATTTTGTATGGAAGTTCTGGTAACAGTGCTATCAGAGCCTGGCTTTCTTTGGTTGAGAAAGTAGTGGAGATTGATGGTATTTGTGTAATTTTTAAAATTACAAATATTTGCATTGAGAGTAAGCAGAAGGGAAAAGCTTGTACTCTTACAATGGCATCACACAATCCTCCAGTGCCCAGGAATCTTTGGTTCCTAGGGAGTGCCTGCTCCCAGTGGCCGTGCTATCTGAACCCACCAAAATCTGATTCCTGAGCCAGGCTGCCAGTTGTCTTTCACCTGGCATCCTAGCCCAATTTTAAATGTTGGTTGAAAAATATTTATTTATTTATATTTATATGCCACCCTTTGTCCCAAGACCCCAGGGTGGTTAACAACAAGATATAACAATAAAATTCAATAAAACATACAAACAAGATAAAACAACAAACCTCAATTAAAAACTGAACAAAATTTTACACGAGCAGGCACAGCTCATTGGCCAAAAGCCTGAATAAAAAGGGCAGTCTTCATGCTCCTCCTGAAGGCTGGGAGAGAGAAAGCCATGCGGATCTCATCTGCGAGTGAGTTCCACAGCCCCAGGGGCAATCACTGAGAAGGCCCTGTCCTGTGTACACAACAAATGGGCCTCAGCAGGTGTTGACACATGGAGAAGAGTCCTCCCAACTGATCTAGTTCAGGTGGGTAGATTCAGCTTCAATACTAGACAGATGTTGGCAGTCCAGCTCAAGAACTGGACTTTGGCAGGTTTGGTCAACACACCTCTGCCACACAAGTATGTGCTCTCTGGGAACTGGAGGTTCCCAGGTACTGGACATGTTTTGGATTGTGTGAAGCTGCCCTTACAAAGGCAGCAGATCCACCATCCCACATCTTAGTCTCTACATCTTAGCCAATTCACGGAGCGGTCTCTCTGCCTCTGCCTTTCCCAAATGGCACTTCCTTCCTTCCTCTCTCTCTTTTGTGCACATACACACAAGTGTATGTAACGCACTTGCCTAAGATCTCCTCCCTGCCAGTGCCTTTCTGACTGAGCAAGCATCCACCACTAGGGGAGGAGAGCTGGTCTTGTGGTAGGAAGCAGGCATTGTCCCCTTTCCTAAGCAGGGTCCATCTGGGGTTGCATTTGAATGGGAGACTACATGTGAGCAGTGTACGATATTCTCACTGCTATGGGGATGGGACTGTTCTGAGAAGAGCATCATGCATACTTTCAAGTTGCCTCCCAGGCATTTCCAGACAGGGCTGAGAGATAACCCTGCCTGCAACCCTGGAGAAGCCACTGCTAGTCCGTATAGGTCAGGCCTGCTCAACTAAGCCCCCCGCCAGCTGTTTTTTGACCACAACTTCCATAATCCCCAGCCACAGTAGCCCATAGCCAGGGATTATGGGAATTGTAGGCCAACAGGAGGGCCAAAGTTGAGCAACATTGGTGTAGACACAGTACTGAGCTAGATGGAGCAATGGTCTGATTTGGTAGAAGGCAGCTTCCTATGTTCCTGTTAAGAGATATTATTAATGTTCCTTCTGTCCAATCCAGGACTCTAATCTGGGCACACTTCAAGGCAAAAACTGATAGTGATATATCTGTTCATGGTACTCACATGGAAAACCCCCAACAATATAGATATTACAGTATTGCTATCTCATGCATTCTAGAGAAGCAAAGGACCTCTCCAGAATTATGCTGATGGACTACTATAGGATGCATATTCTTTCTTTGATCATGAATCCTTCAGAACCATGACCATATGCCACCTGGACAACATCTCCATGAAAGCCTTTCTGCTAGACGATGTGGAGGGGTTAAATTGCTCCCGCCTCTGTGGCCCCCAAGAATAAAGAAGCTGGCAATCTCCACCTAAGGGCAAAGCAACCATGTGCTTTAGAGGTGTGCAAGAGGGTGGATGTGGTTGGGATGAGGGAGGGGAGCAGCACTCTTTCCCATGTTCCATTTTCCTGCTAAAAACCACCCCATTCCCAAGTGATTTCTGCTTCGGGGTGATCTTTTGGTGGGAAAATAGGGCCCAAGGAAAGAATGATCCACTCATTGGGTTAGTGTCTCCAGGGTGCAGTCAGAGGAAAAGCTTGAAGAACAACCTATCACTTAATGGGGGGGGGGGTAGGAAAGACATTTTTGGGGGTGAAGATACAGTTTGGTGGGGGAGGGAGAAGTCAGTAAATTGGGGGAAGTCAAATGCTTAGGGATGATCCCCGCCCCAGTCCCCAGAGCATTTTCCCCCATGAAAAAAGAAGCACTTCTTGTCAGAAGCATGTTTCTAAAACAGGCCTGCTCAACTTAGGCCCCCCAGCTGTTTTTCAACTACAGCTCCCATAATCCCCAGCTACAGCGGCCAATATTTTATTTATTTATTTAGCATATTTTTATACTGCACAAAACTTTTTTAAAAACCACAATTTAAATTTTTTAAAAACAATATTCTAAAAACAACATTAAAACAATTAAAACAATACCAGTTAAAAGCCTGGGTGAACAGATGTGTCTTTAAAGACTTTTAAAAACTTGTCAGAGATGATGGGAACTGTAGGCCAACATCTGTAGGAGGGCCAAAGTTAAGAAGCCCTGTTCTAAAGCAGGGGTTTCCCCAATCTGTGGTAGTCCGGATGTTCCTGGACTACAACTCCCATCATCCCCAGCCACAATAAATTGTGAGATGATGAGAGTTGTAGTTCAGCAACATCTGGACTACCACAGATTGGAAACCCCTTTTCTAAAGCATGTATATGTGTGCATGTGCAGTTGGGGGTCTGAGGCTTCAATCCTATTTACCTAGGAGTTGGCCCCATTGAACTTAGTGGGACTTACTTCTGAGTAACTATACATAGGATTGTGCTGAACATTAATGTACTTAAAGGGAAGTGCACATTTAAAGGGGAAGCATTGTGTATGTGTGTGTGTGTACACCCCCCCCCAAAAAGTGATTATCTTATTTCAGATCATTCCCCTGAGCTTTAGAGACAGGTTAGGCTAGACATATAAGTACAGCCAGGACTGAAATAATAAACTCTGACTTCCAGTGTGTCCCTTGTCTTGCTTTTGGTGTTGCAAAACAGGCTGTTTGATCCTCTTGGGCAAATTTGTTCCCTGAAATTTGCATAAGATGTATGCCAAGTTTATACCTCCTGCAGAGAAACATTTCATGTCATCAGACCTTGTCAGCCAATCAGCGCATTACTAAAGAGCAATTTGTTTGGGGAGAGTAATTAGAAACATGAGCCAATCTGCCCAGAATCGAATGCAGTGGAACAAAAAGACCACTGGCCTTCTGGTTTGTAACTCTCCCAACAGAGGCAATTGCACAAATTGGAGCACCACAAGCAACTTATAAATCAGGGCCGTTTATGCAAGTTGCTGGCCTACTGATTTAGAGGGAAGCTGAAAATCATTCTTATGTTAAGTAAACAAAGAGAATCTGATCAAACACTCTGGGTGCCCGTGCACTTTAATTTAAATTTCAGGGTCAGCCCAGTCCAAAAAAAAAAAAAAAAAACAATTCAAGCTGAAGTGCTTGGATTACAGTCAATTTATGGGTGAGTCTTATGGGCACTTTCAGGATTGATGCTAAGAACCTTGTGTGTGTGTGTGTGCGCTTGGAATGCATCCCCCCCCCCGCCAACTCATGAATATGGTGGAGTAACAAATGCCTGCCCTGATGGTGTGTGTGTGCAGAAGCAGAGCTCTTATACTGCATACAGTCTTGTGGTGTGTGTGTGTGTGTGTGTGTATGTATGTATACAGTGCATCCCTGTGTGCTGCAGTGTTATGGGTAGAGACAATGTGTCCTCAAATGCAGTATATTCGGGGTCAACTCACTGCAGTAATTTCCGGAAGTTGTAGTGCAGGCTTGCTCAACGTAGGCCCCGCTCCACCCACCTGGCTGTTTTTGGACTAAAGTAAAGTTGTGCTGTTGAGTCCCTGTCAACTCCTGTGGTTGACTACAACTCCCAAAATTCCCAGCTACAGTGGCCATTAGCCAGGGATTATGGGAGTTGTAGGCCAACATCTGCAGGCGGGCCAAAGCTGAGTAGCCCTGCTCTAGTGGATCTCTGTTGTCCTGCAAACAGGCAATTTCTTAATGATGGCAGCTGTTGTGACCATCAAGTTGAATAAATAAGAAACATTGAACTGGGGTCACAGTGTTCCCTTTAATATTTTTCTTCTGTGTGTGGAATGAGTTTTGTTCTGTGTGGCAGTATCAAGGCAGTGTGTGCGCATGTGCATTCAGAATGGGGCCTTTCTGGTTCAACTTGAGCAGGAATAAAAATTAACTGAGCAGACGTGAAAAAACTTGTGAGCACACGCATGCGCAGTCACAGGGCAAACGGGGAGGAGAGCTGGTTTTGTGGTAGCAAGCATGAATGGTCCCTGTTGCTAAGCAGAGTCTGCTCTGGTTTGCATTTGAATGGGAGACAACATGTTTGAGCACTGTAAGATATTCCCCTTAGGGAATGGGGCTGCTCTGGGAAGAGCAAAAGGTTCCAAGTTCCCTCCCTGGCAGCATCTCCAAGATAGGGCTGAGAGAGATTCCTGCCTGCAACCTTGGAGAAGTCACTGCCAGTCTGTGAAGACAATACTGAGCTAGATGGACCAATGGTTTGACTCGGTATATGGCAGTTTCCTATGTTCCTATGAGGTTGCAGCCTCATCCCTTTCGTTGATGGGGCCGCTCTGGGAAGAGCTTCTGCATGCTTGCAGGCAGAAGGTTCCAAGTTCCCTCCCTGGCATCTCCCAGATAGGACTGAGAAAGAGACTCCTGCCTGCAACCTTGGAGAAGCCGCTGCCAGTCTGTGTAGACAATACTGACCTAGATGGACCAACGGTCTGACTTGGTAGAAGGCAGCTTCCTATGTTCCTATGAACTGATGTGTAGCATCTTAGGTTTTTGCAGATGACTCATATATGGTATTCAGTTAAAGGTCGGGGGGGGGGAACCCTTTAGTTTATATGGATAGTTATGGGTGTGGCAGCTCCACCAGAGCTCCAAAGAGCAAGGAATTTTGATTCCATGGGGGTATGAGACCTGATGTCCAGTCTGAGGTATTGTACTGGCCTACAAAACCATCACCATGGGAACACAATAAGGCTAGGTCCTCCATGCCCCAATGCACTACTTGCATAGGCTGGTGGCAACAGCCAAAGCTGGGGATGAGTGCGACAGCAATGCGTAAGAAGAATGTGGTAACATATGCCTCTGAGTGTATGGTGAGTGCTGTTACTTCAGCAGGGACTTTTACACACAGCAGGTTTTACTGTGAGTTTACTGGGAGGCTTTACTGTGAACTCAAAGTTGTCCCAGAAAACCAACTAAAAGTAGTGGATTTTTTTACCCCGTATATAAATCGGGCTACACTCTCAGGCACAGTTAAAAACCCGAATTGTGTGTGAGCTGCTCCTTCGGGGTAAATCTTGCTCATATGTGAATGCACCCACTCCATTCCAGAAAAGATGTTAGTTAAAGGGCTTTAAAAGCCCCATGTGAAAATCCTCCAGGTGACAACTACAATTAGCACAATTTGGAAAAAAGAACCAGGGAAGTGATGGATATATTTACCATAGGGATGGATATGCTAATGCAGGAATAGAATTGTGCTTGTCTTGTTTTTGAAACTTAAAAAGGTTTTTTTGAAACTTAGAAAGGTTATTTTGACAGTTAACTGCTGCCCGTCAACTTCCAGGAAGTGGGCAGTGGTCTCCTCCTTTATTTTACTTCAGAACTGCTAGGCCTCAGTGCTCCTATTTGGCTTTTACAACCACCAACTATGTACCTCATAAAGGGGAAGGGCTGCAGAGTTCCTTGTAAAGGGCTAGAGGATCCAGGTCATTACACAGTTGCATGACAGGCAGATATTCAACAGGTGCAATGTTGCCTAGCATATGAGGGTGCAAGCAGCCTCCCCCCCCAACCGCACTCCCCCACCTGGCCCGTGTGCTACCACCAGGCATGCTACCCCATGCTGGTCATTTCCCTTCTGCCTGTGCCAGCACAGGAGTGTTGCCCGTGCCAGGTATGGATGCAAGGGAGAGGAAAGAAGAAAGAGGAGGAGGAGGAGAAGCAGCAGCAGCAAAAAAAGAGCACCTCACCAGTTAGATGGGCTATGTGCCCATGAGCAGAGCTTGCAACACCCCTTGTGTCAGCATGCTGTGGTGGCAGGGGGCTGGACTGAGGTGGCAAGGGTCTCTACACACCCTGTGGCCCAGGGACATTTGTCTCCCTTGTCCTACGGAGGCTATGTCAGTGTTCTTTTATATGACCCTTCCCAAGACTGGCCCTGAGGATTGGCATCCTTGGCAGAAGCCAAGTTTCCAACATCTCAGGAGGGCCCATTGCACTGACCTCTGCTTCTCGTCCTTTCCACTGTCATCACCTCCTCACCCACCTGGACAGGTAAGGAGCAGCAGCGCTCACCTGCTTGCTGGCCTGTCCTCTCCCTCTGGGCAGTAGTGAAGATCATGTTGCATGGATTCAATCGCCACTGTTGCATTCAGGTAAGCTGGCAATGACGACTCTTCCCCGCTCCTTGTCATTGTGTGCTGGCCATGTGAGCAATGCTGGTGAGGAGAAGCTGCGTAAGGCAATGGCAGTGCAGAAGAAAGGAGAGCTCACAAAGAGCATCTTATTCAAAACCCCAAGGCTGGCCTTATTTTAAAGCTATGTAGAGGCAGCAGAGGTACTGTCAGGAAGCTGAGAGAGAGAGGAAGACTCTAGGAACATAGGAAGCCACCATATACTGAGTCAGATCATTGGTCCATCTAGCTCAGTATTGTCTACATAGACTGGGAATAGCTTTTCCAAGGTTATAGGCAGGAATCTCTCTCAGCCCTGCTGGTGATGCCAGGGAACTCCTCCTCTTCCTCCTCATGTACCACTTTTCAACAAAAGTTTGCAAAGAGGTTTGCATAGAAAAATAAATAATAAATAAGACGATTCCCTGTCCCAAATGGCTTACAATCTAAAAAGAAACGTAAGGTAGACACCAACAACAGCCACTGGAGGGATGCTGTACTGGGGTTGGAGGGGGGGGCAGTTACTCTCCCCCTGTTAACTAAACAAGAATCACCACTTTGAAAGGGGTGCCTCTTTGCTCAGGTAGCAGGTGTCTTGGAATCTTCTGCATGCAAGCACGCAGATGCTCTTCCCAGAGTGCTCCCATCCCTTAAGGGGAATATCTATGGAGCTACCCTGTAGTCTCCCATTCAAATGCAAACCAGGGCAGACCCTGCTTAGCAAAGGGGACAATCCATGCTTGCTGCCACAAGACCAGCTCTCCTCCTACCTTTTTGGGGAAACCTGTGATCATTCACTGTGAGATCCTCCCACAACAATATTCCATGGCCTAAGAACAACAGTAAGGAAAAGGCTTTTCCAGTGCAAGGTTTAGGACCATTGTGACATTGTGAAGTCAGCAAACCAATCCTCTTCCTCTGTTCCCTCCCTTGTTTCAGCAGAACTAGCCAAGATCAGGGAAGTGAGTCTAGCGCTGGCACTTGCCCACAAGCTTAGCTACAGCCCATTTCTGGACATGTTTCCATAGACACCCCCAGTTTGTGGGCATTAGTCTTTCAATAAATAGATAAAAAATGCAAATCATATGAAGTGGATTACAGCTAACTGGATGTGTCCGGTAAGATGACTCAAAACAAGGATTTTAGAAACAGTGTTGCACAGAACATTTAATAACTTGTGAGTGAGACATATCTCCAAGATGTGTTTCCATCACTTGGGAGTAGTAAGACACATTTCTCAATTTTGCCTGGCCCACTGACTTCAGCTAAAAGAAATCTCCGAGTTAAAAGAAACCTCTGCCAAAAATGAAGACCTTTCCAATAGCTATTAGGTTACACCATGAACTGACTACATTCTGATTTCTTTTTTAATGTGGTACATTAAAATCATTTTGGGATATTAGGGCCATTTTAAATGTCTCTGGATGCAGGCATGTCATACAAGGTCTCGGGATCAGCAGCCTGCAGCCTTTTTAAGGATGGGTTACGTCATTTTGAAACAGACGAGTTTGCTCTTTTCTGCTCATCTGGCACATTTGCTCCAAAACATTTATAAAAAGGCCTGACAAAGGATGACAGGATAGCAAGGCCACTGCCATTTTCATTACACTGATCTCAGTTGGGAAACTGTCAAATGCTAATAAATGTTAATTTTTAAGACAAACAGCATTGTGGAGAAGAAATTGCTGTCCACCCACTGAATCGAAGCACATATTTACTTTAAATTGCCAGCTCATTTACAGAAGTTGTTAGAAGAAGCAGCCCTTTCTCTCTGCTGTGGCACCCTCCCTGTGGAATGGCCCACTTTGGAAGTCTTGTCGGCCTAGCATTTCCCAGCTGGTGTGCCACGGCACAGACACTGGCCAGTGTGCCTCGCTGACTTGCTCTGAGTCAGCTCTAAAAGTAGGGAGCTTGAATTTGCCACATAATGCACATGTCCCTTCTTGGTGCCAAAGGGGGTGTGTCAGCTCCAAAACTAGTAAGTTTAAACCCTGCTTTTGGAGCTGACTTGCCCCATAATGCACCAGGAAGGACACATCCCTCCTGGTGCATAAGGAATAAGATGTATATTCGCCTCTTGGTTTTGGAGCTGACTCACTCCCTTATGCACCAGGAGGGATGTATTCAGGAGGGATGCAAGGCTGAAGGAAAGAGGAAGCTAAAATAAAACTGCACAGTGGCTTGTTTTAGAACACACTCAACATCTCCCCTGTGGCTGTACATTGCAAAGGAAAACCAGTAATGGTATTTATGCTCTTTCAGCTGCTCATTGTTTAATTTCCAACTCCCAGATGTTTATCTGAAGATATTCTGAAAACTGCAGGTTAACATGCAATGGTGTCCCCCCCCCAGCATGGGATAACATGCAATAGCAATAGTATTTTACTTCTGCCTATGTTTTTGAAGAGTACAAGCTGTGATGAAAAATTGCTTTACAGCATAATCCTGTACATACTTACTCGGAAATAAGACCCACTATATTAAAGATGTTTACTCTCTAGTGTGTTTAAAGCCTAAAGGACACAGCCTAAAGGACACAGCTCCAGTTCTAGCTTCCTCTTGACTGACATGTATTTATTTATTTATTTCATTTTTAGTCTCCTCTTCCTCCAAGAAGCCCAGAGCAGCATACATGTTTATCCTCATAACTACTCTGTGAGTTAGGTTAGGCTGAGAGATAAGTGACTGGCCCAGGATCACCCAGCGAGTTTCATGACTGAATGAGGATTTGAACTTGGGTCTCCCCAGTCCTAGTCCAACACTCTAACCACTAAACTACACTGGCTCCAACTGTTATACTCCAAGCAGTCTCCAACTACTTCCTGATCTCTCTTCTCTCCAAACTGGAAGATGCTTCTTACTCCCTCTCCTTTGGCTTTCTTTCCTCCAGCTCTGCTCTGCTCCCCTTCCAGCCATTGTGCCCCCTGAAATGTCCTGCCCAAAAAATGAATGAATGAAATTGTTTGCTGCCAAATTGAAAAGTCGCTATTCTGTCCTCATTCTTCTTGATGTCTCTGCTGCTCCTGATGAGTTGACCATGCTCCCTTGGTGACTTCCACTATGCCTTAGGTCTCCATAAGTCTCTCCTCAGATGGTCCTCTTCTTACTCATCTAATTGATCTTTCAATGAAATACTTTCTCCTATTTCTCTCTCTCTGTTGGGGTTCCTCAGGGGCCAGGACTATGTTGTTGGCCTCTTGCTATTCTCTCCGGACATGTTGTCTGGTTCCTGGGTGACATCATCAAATCCCATGGCTTTCACTACTATCTATGAATGGTCAATTCCCAGTTTCACCTACCCACCCCAAAACCTTCTACCCCCATCCAACTCTGCATCACCAGCTGCCTGTCTGCCATTTCAGAATGGATGCTTCATCATTTTCTCAAGTTCAATACTTCCAAGACAAAACTGCTTATCTTTTCTCCTGAGCCTTCCCCACTTATTGTATCTTCTCCTTCTCCATCCATGCTACCAGTGTCCATCCTGTGGAACAGGCATGAAGTCTTGTCATTACCTTTGCTTTTCCCTTCTCCTTTATTTCCTTATATTCTGTTTGTTGCCCAATCATGTCACTACTCCCTTTACAGCACTGCAAGAAAATCTCTAATTCACAGAACTCTAGTTCACACCCTAATAATCTCTCACCTTGACTACTGTAGCCTTTTCTTCTTTGGGCTTCCATTGGCCCACCTCAGTTCTCTCACCCAGCTCTCTCATCCAGCACTCTTACCAAAATCATTCATCTTTCCTAGGGTATCCCCAACAAACCCATATCTTTTTGAAAGGCACAAAGATAGGCTGGACTTTGTTTAAAACCTGAATCATCCCAGCTAGGTACCTGGATGAGACCTTCATGTTCCAATGCAACAGACCAGGTACATTTTCAGATGGCAATCAGCTGTGGGATATTCAAAGCTTTTGTGCAAGTTCTAAGCACAATTTTATTCATCATATATGTGATGCTGTAAGCTTCCATGCTACTTCCATGCTACCAGCATAATCTTTTTCTCTATACACAGGGACCTCACATGATCTCTATAGCACAACCTGCAGGTTGAATATTGCATTCTGAGAAGAACTCTTTCCTTTTTGTTACTGGTTTTGTGGTGACTGGGGGAAATGGTGGGTTCTTCTCCAAATGTAAGAGCTGTCCAGCAGGTGGTGCTGTGAAAATTGTGCAAGGTCCTTGCTTAGCACCCATACAGATGATAAAATTGTACTAGAAAGCACTGTGGAAACTTGCAGCAGTATGTGTATGGGGACTAAGATTGCACTTGCAAGTTGTGCAAAAGCTTTGAACACCCTGTAGTCATTGCCAGAGGAAATGCCCCAACTCAAGATGTAATTATTTACATTAACATTTATATCCTGCTCTTCCTTCAAGCAGCCCAGAGTGGGGTATGGTTATGTTTACCCCTACAACAACCCTATGAGGTAGGTTACGGTGAGAGATAAGTGACTGGCCCAGAATCACCCAGAGTTTCATGGTTGAACAGGGATTTGAACTTAGGTCTTCCTGGTTGTAGTCCAAAACTCTCACCACTACACCATGCTGCTCAAGCACCAGACTGGGGCATTTAGTATAGCAATTATAAACTGGATAGATGACCTGTCTTAGAGCTGTAGTAACCCTTTGCCAATCACTAGTTTGATAGGTGCTTAGGAGACAGTTGATGTAGTTGCTGTGGACTTGAAAATTATTGAGCAGATTTCAAAGCACTGTAGGTCCCTGAAGGGCACCAGTCTGTGTCCTTGTCTGAGCTGCTCCTTGAAGCTTAATCTATTCTTCTTCCTGAAATATTTACAGGTTTCCTATTATTTGTCTATAATTTGGCACTCATAATTGTCTGCCTTGATGGATTAGACTCAAAATTGCAAAGTAATGTTATGACTCTTAACAAGAGAGCAGTTTAGCTTGTCTTTGTGTGTGTGTGCCTGCTGATCTACAAATGGCAATATGAAATAATAAGAGTTCTAGACAGTGATGGGAAGAAAACAAAGGGGGCCCTGAATGATACTTGTTGTGACTTGATATGTGCAGTTTTACACCTGGGAAGCAGCTGGCTGGCTGGATCTCACCTACTGAATGAAAACACCACCTAGCCCAGTCTCAGAGGCTGGTGCACAAGAGTCAGCCTTCATGCAGTGGTGGGACTGAATGGCAAAAGAGGGACTCCACATGGCTGCCGTCTGGATGCTGCTCAGAAGCTCTAAACTGCGTGCTCAAGAGGAGAATCAAGAGAGTGTCTCTCAGTTGAGCAACATCTCAGCTCACCTTTCTTTCTCAAGAGGCTGTGTGTATGTTAGTGGCAGCTGGAGTTGTGAGGAGAAAAAAGGTGCCTCAGGAGGAAACACTGGGAGAAGGTGTCAGGCCTGTAGCCAACCTAAAGATTGGGTGGTGGGGCAAAGAAAGTAGATAGGCTGGCTTATCTGGCCTTTTAAAGACAACATTCAAGGAACTTTCAATTATGCAAAAAAATTTTGTAAAAAAAATTGGGGGAGGAGAGAGAAAAAATGGGGGAGGGTGGGTCCCCTACCCCCAACCTGACCCCACCCTAGCCCCCCTGGCTATGGGTCTGGTGAGTGTGCATTGGTGTGTTGGGGGTGCTCAGAGTACACATGTTGAGATGAGGCTCTATGGGGAAAATGCTGGAAAGGACAACATTTCCCCATGCTTCCCATGTGCCTTGCCTCCCAACACAGCCCTATATCCCTTTGGCTCCCCGCTGCTGTGCACAGGACTGCTCTGCATGGAGGTAAGTGCTGGAAGTCGCTGCTTTTCTGTCAGGCCAGGCATGATGTTGTAAGGCTTGTAAAATAAATGAACAAAAAGAAAAACAAGTTTATTCAAATTCTACAAACTGCTTCCGTCTGAGGCTCTCTCAGCTTTTAGTTACAGGAAAAAATACTCAGTAGGTTACAAGGATACTTCAAAAAGCACTCCAAATGATGTTGGGGTGGCACGCTTTAAAAATCATGGTCACCCAGTGGAACAGGTATGCAGGAAAATACAAAAGCACCTTTAAAGGCTTACAGAGTCTTTTTGTAACACCCTGGCTGGATGGGCGAAGGCTAGTGTTTCTTAGTTTATTTATTTTATTTTATTTAACATATTTTTATACTGCCCAAAACTTGCATCTCTGGGTGGTTTACAACCAGATAAACCGGTTTACAACCAGATAGTTTAGTTACGTTACAGGGAAATAATCATAGAATAGTTTCAGGGATTTACAAAGCACACAACAAAGAAACAGAAAGTCTAATGCAAAATCTGTCTAAACAAACTTTCCCCAGACTAAACTTCCCAAAGCCAAAGCCCTAGCTTGAACTCACCAAAACTCTGGTTGGGAATCAAGTCCCTGCAGTCTTATCTTCCAAGATCTCAGCCATCCTTCTGCAGCCCTACTCCATGGCCACACATCCTCTCTGCACCCTCAGCCTGCTTCTTCTAACAAAGAGCCTCTCCTTCCTCCCAATGGCTCTTTAGGTCCCACCCACCTGGTGTGCTGATTGGCAGAGCCCTGGAGTTCACCAGCCTGTCATTGAGGACAGGGTTCACTTCCAATTAACTCTATAGGGGATGGGTGGTTGATCACTACAGACATGCATATGATTTGGCTTTCCCCAGTACATTGGAGGCCTTGGTGTGTGTTTGCCTCTAGTCTTGTGAACCAACCACAAAGGAGCAATGCAGTAGGGGAGAATCCAGCTGGAATGTACACCTGTCTGAATGCCCACAGATCCTCCTGTTCTTGTCCAGGTATGCCAAAGCATTTCAATTCCTGTGCCACAGGCTGACCAACCATGCAGTGGAGCAGTCCTTTGCCTCAGTTCTCTTTCCTGTTTGGAACACTCTGAACAATAACCAGCAAGCTAATCCATGCTGCAGATTTCAAACCAAGTCAGCTCAGACAGGCCACTGAGTGACAGTTTACACTCAGGGGAGGTAAGGTCACATTCTCCAGGCTTTTAGGGCAACACAAAAACCTTGTGCTTTATGCAAAGATCCACCCACCCATTACATTTCAATAGATACTCCTAGACATCCTCCTAATACATGTATAATTCAGTTGTTTCAGTTTATAAAATATACTTTCACTGAAGGTCAGCCACAAAGAGTGGTTATTTCAAATCCTACAACTTCTGTGGCATCTGGCTCAGTTGCATATGCTTGGGCAGAGGTGTAATTAGGGAAAACGGCGCCCGGGGCAAGCACTAAAATTGTGCCCCCCCGCCCCCCCGGAAATATGGAAATGTGTCACAGCCATAGTCAAATGTGGGTTGTGGGCTGCATCCGTGCAAGTATACTGGGACAGGAAAAAGGAAACATGAGGCTACAAGGCTCTTTAGAAATATATATTTTAAAGAAATGTCTTGCACACCAACAGCCTAAGTTTGCAGTCCTCATGGCCAGAAAATAAATGCTTTTAAACATAGTAATAGGTTTTGTGTCCCAAAATGGAAAAGACAAGACAGGTATTCAGAGGCGTAACTAGGGAAAATGGCGCCTAGGGCAAGCACTGAAATTGCGCCACTGTCCAAGCAGGAATGATGGGACTTGTAGTCAGCAATATCTGGAAATCCCCGTTAAAAGGAACACTGTACCATCTAGACATGGTTGTTGATCAAAACCTGAAAACATGAGCCATCTCTGTAAAAGACTTAGAACAACAGTCAGGAGTTATGCGAGGATTCCAAGTGTCATTTTCTCTGTCTCCTCTCATTCTTTCAAAAACATGACTTTGTCCTAGAGGATCACCTGCCCAAATAGCCACTAGCAAATTAGGGGAAGAAGAAGGTGGTGGTGGGGTGTGTGTGTCTATAAACCAGTGAATGATTCCTGCCAGCCTTTGTCTTATGATGACTGTTGGCTCATGATGGGGTATATGTGCATTCACCACACTAGTGCTTACTTTGACACCAAAAGCGAGGAGGATACATTAGTTTGCCACACTAGACAGAGGAATTTGCAACAGGGTGTGTGTGGAGACCCGCAAAGTCCAGGGCCTCCACACACCCCAAGCCCCCAAGGATTTAAGTCTGATATTTCAAAATAAGTATGCTACCTGGAAATACATTTCACTGAATACACGCATGCACACTTCACAGTATATAGTGATATACATTGAGTACTATATATTTGTGCTACTTTTAATGCCTAGAACACACTAGCAATGCTAATTATTAAAATGGACCCCTTGCTGCAGATTAGCAAATGATACTTTCAACCATGCAGGGTGAGCCTATGTTTGTTTTCTCAGAATTCTGAACAAATTCAGTAAAGTTTGATTCCAGGAGTCTTTTCACACCAGGCTTTTAAAGCCCTTTAACACACATCTCCTCTGGAATAGAGGTGCTGCATTCACATGTTGGCCAGATTTACCCTGAAGTCCCTGCAAGTTATTGGGGAGCAGTTCACACACAAGAAAAATAAAATAAAATAAAATAAAATAAAATAAAATAAAATCACAACACATGCTTTACAGTTCTCACTCAGACCTTCTGGATTGCAAAACAACTTGAACATAAGTGCATTTATGAATGAATGAATGAAAATAAATAAAATATACTTGTTCCAGAAGTGTTTGTAATTTTCTGACATGAAACAAGCCACTTATAGGCCTTTTTAGATAGTTTTTGTTTTTAAAGCCAGCACATTTTCCAGTCTGTTTTAAATTAAATATTCAGAGACTTCTCAGTCTCGCCCCACCCCCCCATATCAAAGCCCTATGGCAAGCAGATCCCTATATAGGGGGTAACCACAAAAAGGAATTCACAGCCTACCTAGCAATAGCTGTTCTGGATGGTCTGGTCTGGGCAGAGGGTCTGCTGCCTGCTTCCTCCTTCCTTCCTTCCTTGCTTGGGGCCTACTCTGGAAGCCCCGCCCACCCACCGATCAGCTGAGAGGCGGGGAGAGAAGAACTCTGCAGTTTGCAGGCCTTGCCGATCCTAGGTCTCTTTGCCGATCAGCCGGAGCTGGAGGCAAGTGGCTGAGGGGCCCTGGGGCTGGGCAGGTGGGCAATGGGGTGGGGGTGGCAGGGACTGGTATGGCGCCCCCACCTCAATGGTGCCCGGGGCACGTGCCCCCCTGCCCCCCCAGTTACGCCTATGTGCTTGGGATCGAACAGAATCAAGCACTATTCTCCCCATTATTCAGTGACACAATCTCAAATGTGATGCAGAATAGTTCAGACGTTCTTGCTCAGTTCAACCCAACCTATACCCAGAAGCACACAGAGATACCTAACAGTGTGCAGTTCCTATAGCTAGCAATCAACTCTGTTTTAAATGATTTAATTATCAGAGCCCTTCTCAAACAGGCTTAGGGTGCATCCAACAGAAACCAACCAGATACTTCTGGGAAGCTTAGAGCAGAGGATAAATGCAGCAACCACTTCTTATTGTTTATTCGCAGGTATTTGTCACATTCAAGCAACTATTCAGCCCATTGCTATGTGGTCTGAATCTGCCAATTTTCAGTTCCTGTCCTGCACTTCTCCCCGGGAACCTTATGCTGGTAACCGCATTTCATGTTGGAAGACAAATTTCAGGTGGCAGTGGGGAGGAGAGCTGGTCTTGTGGTAGTGAGCATGAATTTGCTAAGCAGGGTCTGACTTGGTTTGCATGAGTGACTTCATGTGAACTCTGTAAGATATTCCCCTGAGGGGATGGTACCATAGCTCAGTGGAAGAGCATTTGCTTTGCATGTGGAAGGATGAAGGTTCACTCCCTGGAATCTCCAGGTAGGACTGGGAGAGACCCCTGCCTGAAACCTTGGAGAGTCGCTGCCAGTCAGCGTAGACAATACTGAGTTAGACGGATCAATAGTCTGATGGTATAAGGCAGCTTCCTATGTTCCTATGAAAGTGCAGCTTGGGAATTGGAGGATGGCAGGCTTGGATGACATGGACACATGGGTGGAAACAGAGATGTGCATGAAACAAATTTTTGATTCATTTTGAATTCAAATCAAATTCCAAAAAATCATCTCAAATTTGAATCTGGTCTGAAAATTTGATTCAAATGTGAATAGCATTCAAATGAATTCAACCCTGTTTGGGGGCATTTTTTAACCAATCAGGGGTCCTGAATGGTTTTTAAAAGATGCCAAACACCTTTCAAATTGAATTCAAATCAAATTTCAAAAATTCATTTTGAATTCAAATTGAATTGCCTTTTTAAGGGGTAATTCGATTTGAATTCGAATCAATTGAATCATCCAGAGTCGAGGTGAATCGATTTGCACATCCCTAGGTGGAAGTGGCTGCTCATGTTGATCATTCCTGCCAACTTATTTTCTGGTGGTCTTCTGAAGCCACTTTATATGTAATACTGTACATATCACATATAAAGTGTAATATTATCCTTGCCCATGACTAAGATCCTTCTATAGCATTTAGTCACAAGTTAATTCCTTTCAGCAAAAGTCACTTCCAATATTAACGAAAAGCTTCCTGATTGCAGGTTCAGCCCGTTTCATTCTTCATTGAGGGTGGGCAGTTAGTGAGGAATTGGCCCATATTTAGCAGGGGTGTGCATGGAATTGTCTGGCCCGGTTTGGTTCGAGGCTGGACCAGCCTTGAACGGAACCGGGTCAGTTCGGTCCGGCCCCAATCGAACCCCCTCTCCCCAGTCTGGTCCTGGTCTGCAAACTTTTTTTTAAAAAAATTTAAACGTGAAGCAAGTACCTGTAGCACATTCGGGGGGCTTGCTGTAGCCGTGTGTGTGTGTGTGTCCATGCGGGTTCCCTCTCCACCCCGCCGGCCTTCCTCATGACCACTGCAGCCGGGTAAGTGAAGCCTTTTTGGCCCTTTTGGGCCTCTGTAAGAGTGAGCAGCCGCCATTTTGGCAGCTGCTGTGCATGCGCAAATGCCCTCTGCGAGGCCACAGCAAAAAAAAAAAAAAAAAAAGGTTGCAGACCTTCTGGACCGGACCCAGTGGTCCGGTTCTGGTCTGACAGAACTGGGGTGGTGGTTCAGTTCGACCACGAACCCATGAACCCCCAGACCGAACCGCCGGACTGGTTCCGCACATCCCTAATATTTAGTCAGTGTTTCCTCATGGAGGATGGAACGGGAGCTTTAATGCTGCTTTCCTTCCATGGTTTCCCCATTTTTTCTTTCACAGTGGAATAACACCACATTGGGTTTTTTTTTTTTAAAAGTAATAATTCAGGGAAAGCAGTAATTAAAGTCTCCCCTCCAAGAACAGACACTGGTTGACATCCTAATGATGCACATTTGCATTCAGGTACTGCAGGGATGCATTGGGAGCCCTCATGCAATATCCAGAGTCACCCTGCATGTACACTGTTGGGCCAGACCCCAGAGTTTGGAGTGCTCCCCATACTTTGGAAGTGCTCTATAAGATCGAAAACACATCACTGAGGATCTTGCACAGTGCACACACAAGGGGTGTGGGGGAGTTGTGTGAGCATTCCCAGCACCCCTCAAAGTGCAAACCTTTCATTAGGTTGTCAGTCACTGACTAAATTAGAGACAATTTGTCACTAATCTTCCAGCCACACCAAACAGCAAACAATAAAATGGACTGAACCTGCATAAAGGTATGTTTATATTAAAGGTACAGGAGCCCTCAACAGCCTCATAAGCATGTTTCCTTTATGTTCTGGACAAGCTGTTGAT
This sequence comes from Hemicordylus capensis, assembly GCF_027244095.1. Lineage (NCBI taxonomy): Eukaryota > Metazoa > Chordata > Lepidosauria > Squamata > Cordylidae > Hemicordylus > Hemicordylus capensis. Next base: position 32,928,358 of record NC_069658.1, read on the forward strand.
ACAATATTACCCATTTTTTGGCCACAAGTTTGATCTGAAAATACACTGGGGGCCAATAGAGAAAACCACTGGAATGCAACCTTCTGACGATGGAGATGTCTGCATTCTCTGTGAAAGCTAAGCAAGGCTAGCAGATGAGAACACTTCCAGAAGAGCAGAAACAATGATGGAGAAGTGGAGAATGAAAGCATCTGCTTTACAGTTCTTCTTTGCTTTTGTGAATCATATCTACAGCAATGAAGAATTAAAAAAAACCCACCCTTATTTGTGACAAGTGTTAAGCAACCTAATCTTTCATATAAACATGTCGAGATTAATTGCTGGTTTCCGTCAGGAGCTGTCAAATGTTTCCCAAGATTCTCATTTTATTAAATTCAAAAAATTAGTTCAGATACAGTTTGGGAGGGGGGCAATATATCTGCTTCACTGCACACATTGCAGTCATTAATGGGCATAATGATGGGGTTGTGCCTACATTTATCTCCCTAAGAAAATTAAACTTCAAAGCAACCAAGTTGGTGGCTGACTAAATTACAGTTCTGTCTTTTCTTTCCTCCTATCTCCACACCTGAAAATCAAGCTCTAACCTAATCCTATGAGTTGTTGAACCAGCAAGTATGTAAGATCAGCATGCCAAATGTTATGTCAGTAGGCCATGAATATTGCAACATTTTAGACGGAGAAGATAGTGAAAATAACTGCACAAGAAACAATTATTGGTAGACTGAAACCTATATCCATCAGTTAGTTTGAACAGTCTAAACCAGGGGTTCCCAACCTGTGGTACTCCAGAAGATACTGAACTACGAATCCCATCATCCCCGGCCACAATAAATTGTGGTCGGGGATGATGGGAGTTTTAGTTCAGTAATATCTGGACTACCACAGGTTGGGAACCCTTGGTCTAAACCAATGATCTTCAATATTTTTCTAATGGGGACCATTTTGGCAAAAAGTCTTCAATATGAAAGCCATTTCCCACCATGCTGACCTCCACATGATGTTGTGCTTCCCCCAGTGTTGGGGGGACCCTTCAAGGGAAAAAGAGCCCTGTTGAGATCCAGCACCACATGCACAGAATTCTAGGAAGTGTAGCCATTCTCAGTACTTTCCTAGAGTTCTGTGGTGAATGTACTGGAAAGGACGACATTCCCCAGAGCTCTGTGGACACTTTCCCATATGGCACTGGGCATTGAGAGGACTCCATTTCCCTTAAAGTAAACTGCTCTGTGTAAACTGCTCTGAGCCATTTTTGGAAAGGCAGTATAAAATAAAATAAAATAAAATAAAATAAAATTTAAAAAAAAGAAGAAGCTGTTGTATTCTATCCAGTGAAACTTTATGTGTTGTTGAGAAGTTTGTCCCAGTGGGGATCCTGTAGAGCAGGGATTCTTAATGTTGGGTCTCCAGATGTTATTGGACTTCAGCTCCCATAATCCCCAACCAAAGGCCACTGGGGCTGGGGATTATGGGAGTTGAAGTCCAATAACATCTAGAGACTCAACATTGAGAAGAGAGTGGTTATGGTGGGGGGACGGGAGGAGAGAGTCAGAATGGAAAAGGGAGGGAAAGGGGAAGGAGAAAATGGAGTTGTTTCTGAATAAACTCTTAGTTAAATCCATATAAGAATACCATGTGTTTGTGACAGAAGCAGCTATAAAACAGGAGCCTCACTGGTGCTGGGCAAAGCAGTACTGTGGAGCTGGAACAGTCACCTCTGCATGGTGCTAAGCGGAATGTGTGGAGTATTTGTTGCACAGGCCTAACAGACAATTATCCGGGTGCAGCACTTAGGGTCTGTTGGAGCTGCCATTGGCTCCTGGGCCTTGCACTGAAGAACACTGGTCTAACATTCTGTGGCTGCAATCCTATGCACACTAACTTGAGAGTAAGTGCCATTGAGTTCTGTGGGACTTTCTTCCAAGTAAACCCGCAGCGGATCATGTTGCATGCCACTTCTCATTCTTCCACCACAGGCCATTAAATCCCAACCAGGCCATGCGATTTCAATCAAGCATTATATGCTAAATAATCAGGAATAGACAAGAGGCAAAAGAGTAACATAATGGCTACGTTAGCAGATGTTCAAAACTGCAGTCTTGGAGACTGCAGAGAGGAGGGGGAACTTGCTATGCGGGCGTAGTAACTGGCTGCATAAGCTTCCTTCTGGCATGAGGACAGCCCTGGCAGCCAATCACGGCTGAAGCAAGGGAGAAGCGTCTTCCCTAAATTCTGGTTACAGCTTGCTGTAACTCCAGTTCTGCATTTGGACGTTGATGAACACAAACCTCAGGTAGGAGCAATGAAACTCACTACAACCTGAGGGTTTAAATTGGAGTTTGGGAAGGGAAAATTCGGGTTGCTTCTCTGATCCATTTTGATGTACAAGGAATTCAACTTCAGGCTCCCTCACCTTCAGTTTCCCGTTATGTGCAAATGCAGCCAATGTATTACAAGCAAACCTACTTGATGGAGCAAAGCCAGTGACAACCAAACATTGTAGCAGTGTAACTAAAGAGTGTAAAGGACCACACTAGACCAATATCTGGTGTACTTAATTAGAACATCAGACAAGTCTTGCTGGATTAGGCCCAAGGCGATGGAGCCATAGCTTAGTGAGGAGTATCTGCTTTGCATTCAGAACATCTCAGGTTCAGAGCCTGTTATCTCCAGATAGGGCTAGGAGAGACTCCTGCCTGAAACCTTGGAGAAGTCACTGTCAGTCAGCGTAGAAAATGCTGAGCTAGATGGACCAATGGAATGACTCAGTTTAAGAAATCTTCCTTTGTTCCTGTGTTAGCCCAGTATCCTGTTTCTCACAGTGGCCCACCATATGCCTCTGGGAAGTTCACAAGCAGTTCATGAAGGCATGCCCCCTCTCCTGCTACTGCTCCCTTACAACTGGTATTCCGAGGCATCCTGCCTAGTCTATAGTTGTCAAAACTAGTAGCTATTAATAGATCTGTCTTCCATGAATTTGTCCAAGTCCCTTTCAAGCAGGTGGCCATCACCACCTCCTGTGGCAGAAAATTCCATAGACCGATTATACATTCTGTGAAAAAATAATATTTCCTTTTGTTGGTTGTAAATTCCCTGGCAATCACTTTCATGGGATGACCCCTGGTTATAGTGTTGAGAGAGAGAGAGAGAGAGATTTTCTTCCCACACCATGCATAATGTTATAAAGCTCTTGTTGGTCCTGGTGTGTTCTGGGCCCCTTTAAGCAGGTCAGTTGGAAGTGCCTGGGCCAGGCCTCAGAGAAAAGGGAAGGGGTTAGCAGTACTTGGGTCTTCCTCCTTGGCAGTTCAGTCCTGGGGCAGGCTCCTCACCGGGATACTACAGCCCTCTCTCTCTTGTTCTGCCCCTCATAATGGGCCGAACCATATCTCCCCCTGGTTTATTAGTCCCCCTATTACAGGACTTTTTCCTCTGTCCCCCTCTCCTTTTTCTGACCTGCTTCCAGCATGGCAACCACTTCCATCAGCCACACCACCCGGCTGACATCAGCAGTGGGAGCTGCTCGACCCATCTGGCCGCCTATGTTGCCCAGTGCTGGCTCTGCCTGGCCTCTCACCCAGCCTCCCTGTGCCTTCCCCACCACTGCTGCCCCTGCAGTAAGTCTGGGGTGCAGGCAGGGCAGGTGGACACCTCTATTATGTCTCCCCTTAGTCACTTTTCCCCCCTGAACTACAAAGCCCCAAATAATATGGTTGTAAGGGAGGTTCTCTCTATGTTCCTATGTACTCTCACCCCCGGAAATACATTTATAAGACAAAATGTATTAATAAGACACTTGATTTGGGCACGTGAGATGCCTAGCAAAATTAATCCAAATTGCATTTTCTAAATACAATAAATGTGATTCTAGGCCAATATACTTGATGGTAAATTCCATTTGAATTAATAGTGCTTACTTCAAATAAATCACCTTAAATGGCAGAGTGGGGAAATGCTTGACTAACAAGCAGAAGGTTGCCGGTTCGAATCCCCGCTGGTATGTTTCCCAGACTATGGGAAACACCTGTATCGGGCAGCAGCGATATAGGAAGATGCTGAAAGGTATCATCTCACATTGCGTGGGAGGAGGCAATGGTAAACCCCTCCTGTATTCTACCAAAAGAAAACCACAGGGCTCTGTGGGTATGAGGAGTTGGAATTGAATTGACACTTTACTTTATTTACTTCAAATAAATGAACTGGAGATGAGGGTGTAGTGATACATTAGATGGCATGAAACCAGTTCAGGTGAGCTTCAGGGGAAATACTGTCAATTGATGATGACTAAAGAACTTGCCTCTTTCTAAATTCACATGTGCCTTTTGATATCCACAGGGCATAGCAAAATGCAGAGAGCTTAGACAGCTTTAGGGCTAATTGTGTGTCTGCTGCATGCTGTTAAGGACTGTGTGGCTGGTTGCAGCAATCCAGTAGAAATAGCTAACTGGCAAAGATATTGTGCTGGCAGGATATATCTTAACACCTTGATCCTCAGAGTCCTATTCCTGACCGACCTGAGCCATTTTGGAAGGGTGGTATACAAATCAAATACTGTAAAATAATAATAATAATAATAATAATTAATAAATTCTGTGTTTACTCTACTTATTTTAGTGGGGGTTTTTTTAGTAAGCATGGATAGGATTGAGCTGCAAGACTGTCTATAAAGATCTCCACATAACTTCTTAGAATGGGAAACACCACTAGGACAGGTCTCCTGTACCTTTGAAAGATGCACAAAAGATTTCAGCAGGTGCAGCTTGTTATGCAGGGAGAAAGGTCACACCTGCCAAAGTTCCTTCTTCTGTCTGTCTGTTAAAGGTACAGGAAACCTATCCTCTTTTCCATATGTCAGCCCTAGATTTTAGGAATGTCAATATGCTTTTTCATACAGCCATACTATCACATTTAATTGCATTAATTGTATAAGATTGATGCAGTGTATTAATTAATTAATACACTGCACCATGGAATCAGAAGTTTTTAAACTGCACAACTACTGATTTATTCCCATGCATACTTAGCCGGGATGCAGGACATTGTAAGTTCATAGTAAATGGTTTGGCATTAAAGGGTTAATATCATCCAATGTTATAAGACTCCACAATATGTGTGGATGGAAATTTGACAGCACTGAACCAATTTTAATCCAGGGTGAACATGTTGCATAACCACTAAAAGCATGGATATGGTGGACCAAAATTTCAGAACAGGATCTGGATTACAGAACCTGAATTCCACATTTTTGGCAAATTTTGGTAGCATGTCTAACAGTACCCAAGGGGTATTGAATATACATGTAGAAGGTTGCATGGAGTGTTATTTATTTCTTTAGTATATTTGTATGGCACTTCAGTCTTATGTCTCTGGGTGGTTTATCACAAGTGCAATGTAGAAATTAAACCAACAATTAAAACAGTTTAAAACAAATTCACAATATACAAATCTGATTAAAAGCTTGGATGAATAAGAGTGCCTTAAGAGTCTTTTAAAAAGCTGTCAGAGATAGGAGGCCCTTATTTTGGCAGAGAGAGCATTCCAAAGCCTCAGAGCAGGCGGGGAGGGGGCAACAGGAGAGGAGAGCTGGTCTTGTGGTAGCAAGCATGACTTGTCCCCTTAGATAAGCAGGGTCTGCCCTGGTTGCATTTGAATGGGAGACTAGAACTGCAAGATATTCCCCTCAGGGGATGGAGCCACTCAGGGAAGAGCAGAAGGTTCCAAGTTCCCTCCCTGGCACCTCCAAGATAGGGCTGAGAGAGATTCCTGCCTGCAACCGTGGAAAAGCCGCTGCCAGTCTGTGAAGACAATACTGAGCTAGATGGACCAATGGTCTGACTCAGTATATGGCAGCTTCCTATGTTCCTAACAGAGAAGGCCAGTTCCTGAGTAGTCACTGAGTAGCTGGTGGCAACTGCAAACAGACCCCTCCAGATGGTCCCAGTAGGTTGCAAAGCTCATAATGAAGAAGGTGTCCTCGATGTTGCACTATCAAGGAGTTATAGGTTTTTAAAAATTACATTTCTTCAGATATTCTTTTGATATGGTGGCCTCTCCATTTGGGATGATACAGATTATCTTGACCCATTTCAAACTGGCTTTTGAGCAGGCTTGGGGTTGAGACTGCCTTGGTCAGCCTGACGGATGATATCCAATTGGCTATGAACAGAGTGTGACTCTGCTGATCCTTTTGGATCTCTCAGCAGCTTTTGATACCATTGACCATGGTATCCTTCTAGGTTGCCTAAGGGAGGTGGAATTGGGTGACACTGTTCTACAGTGGTTCCATTCCTACCTATCTCATAGATTCCAGATGGTGTTGCTTGAAGAATGTTCTGCAAAATGATAATTAAAACATGGAGTTCCACAATGCTCCATACTGTCTCCAATGCTCTTTAACATCTACATGAAACCACTGGAAGAGATCATCATGAGGTTTGGTGCAGGTTGTTATCAATATGCTGATGATACCCAGATCTATTTCTCCATATCGACCTCATCAGGAAATAACATAACTCCCTAAATGCCTGCCTGGATGGTGGGAATGGGCTGGATGAGGGATAACAAACTGAAGTTGAATCCAAATAAGATGAAGGCACTGATGGTGAGGAGTCAGGAACCAAGAGGTGGTTTAGATCTGCCTATTCTGGATGCACAAATGAAAGATCAGGTATGTCGCTTGGGAGTGCTCCCAGATCCAAAACTCTCTGTGGTTTCTCAGGCTGAGACAGTGGCCACAAGCACCTTTTATCAGTTTCAGATGATACATAAGCTACACCCATTTCTGGAGGTAAATAACCTTAAAACAGTGGTGCATATGCTGGTAACCTACAGGCTTGACTACTGTAATGCACTCTATGTGGGACTGCCTCTGTACATAGTCCATAAGCTACAATTGGTACAGAATGCAGCAGCCAGATTGGTTTCTGGGACAACCTGAAGGGACCATATAACACCAATTTAAAAAGAATTGCATTGGCTGTCAATATGTTTCAGAGCCAAATACAAAGTGCTGGTTATTCCCTATAAAGCCCTCAGTGGCTTGGATCCAGGGTACCTAAGAGAGTGCCCTCTGTTATGAACCTTGTCACCTATTGAGATCATGTGGAGAGGTCCAGTTATGGTCGCCACCAGCTCGTTTTGTGGTGACTCAGGATTGCATCTTCTCTTTGACTGCCCTGGGGCTTTGAAATATGCTCTCTGTCAACATATTAGAATCTCAGTTTGCTTTTAGGAGGACTCTCAAAACACACCTGCTCTCTTAGGTTTTTAATGGAAATTAATTTTAAACTGTTTAATTGTTTTATCCCATTAAATTGTTTTAACTTGTTTTATCCTGTGAAATTTGTTTTATTTCCCCCCCTCTCTTATTTGTTGCTTTAAGTTGTGTGCACTGCCTAGAAATACATGTATCAGGTGGTATTTAAATTTGATAAATAAATAGATAATAAAATATTCCAAAAAGATTCTCTTTCTTTCTTTTTTCGTAAAGAAGGGAACAACACTCAGACTTCTGATTGCTTTGTTACATAGGCAGAGAAGAGTCCTTAGAATATGCTTTTGTTGCTTCCTGTTCCCATGTCTATAACAAACAGTAGGAGGCTTGCTCATTTTGGATGCATCCTTGCAGCAAAAAATAGATCTTTCATTTAGGTATTTTATTCTCAAAATTCCTTCCCTACAATTTCAGAAATGTCTCGGCAAATGTTAGTCAAGGAACATCAGGTTCTGTAGTCTTTCTACTGTTAGAAATAGAAAGGTTTGGAATGGAAAGAATTTTTATTCTTCAGATCACTTCCCTGCTATTATGAGCTATGAAATTGGGACAATCTTCAAAAGGTAGCACTCAGTAGCTAACCGGGGGGTGGGGAGAAATAATAGCTATGTAAAGAACAGTAGCATGTTTTATGTTTTGGATCAACTGAGGTTGCTTGATTGTCAATGTGCTGAATGACACACACCAGCTTTTAATAACTTTTTGGGGCTGGATCTTGAAAGAATGAGTGAGAGAATGAATTCACACCCACTATCATTTTGATGAAGAAAATTTTAATTAGTAAAATAATAATTACACTGTTGCATTTTAATTTAATTAGTGTAGCTAAAAATTGGAGGGAAAAGATCTTAAACTTTGTTAACAATAGGACTGCCTCTGTCAATTTCAGTTTGGGGGTGGAGGGATGAAACTGACAATCTTAGTAAAAAATTTTTTTTAAAAAAACCCCTGTACAAGACTTAAATTGTGTGAATATTCACCCCTTTCCCCATTCCTCTTAAACACCATTATTATTATTGTTTCTTGTTTACATAGTCAGACAGGTGTTATTGACTGGTTTGTTTTGTCCAGACATCGAGTCCTTCCCAAGGACCTGGGATGGCTGAATTTTATCATCAATACTGTTGGTTATTATAGATATCGTTGCAAAATATAGGCTGTTCCCAGTAAAGCTGCTTTTTGTAATTGGCTGATGGTGATTTCTGTGGCCCCTATGGTGTTGAGGTGCTCTTCAAGGTCTTTTGGGACTGCACCCAGGGCGCCAATTACCACTGGGATTATTGTGGTCTTTTTCTGCCACAGCCTTTCAATTTCAATTTGTAGATCTTTGTATTTGGTGATTTTTTTCTATTTCTTTTTCTTCTATTCTGCTATCCCCTGGTATTGCTATGTCGATTATTTTAACTTGTTTTTCTTTCTTCTCGACTACAGTTATATCTGGTGTATTGTGTGGCAGATGTTTGTCTGTTTGTAGTCGGAAGTCCCATAATATTTTTACATCTTCATTTTTTTCAACTCTTTCAATTTTATGGTCCCACCAATTTTTGGCTACAGGTAGCTTGTATTTTTTGCAGATGTTCCAGTGTATCATCCCTGCTACCTTGTCATGCCTTTGTTTGTAGTCAGTCTGTGTGATCTTTTTACAACAGCTGATTAGGTGGTCCACTGTTACATCTGCTTCTTTACAAAGGCGGCACTTGCTGTTTGTTGTGGATTTTTTGACTTTTGCTCTTATTGCATTTGTTCTTAGTGCCTGTTCTTGTGCAGCCAGTATTAAACCCTCTGTTTCTTTCTTTAAGCAACCATTCTTAAGCCATTGCCAGGTCTTGGTGATGTCTGATTTTCCACTTATATTGTGTAAATATTGACCATGCAGGGGCTTATTTCTCAATTTTTCTGCTTGGTTCTTGACTTGTTCTTTCTTGTAGACCTGCTTTGTTTCATTGGTGTTGAATAGTTTTGCGTTATTGACCGTTTGAAGTGCATCTTCTTCACTGTCCTTGACATATTCTTCAAGGCCTCTTTTCTCCTCCTCTACTGTTTGATGGACTTGCAGCATTCCTCTTCCACCTGAGCTGCGAGGGAAGTAGAGCCTATCGACATCACTACGGGGGTGCAGAGCATGATTGATGGTCATGATTTTCCTGGTCTTATGATCTAGCGTCTCTAGCTCTGCCTAGGTCCAGTCTATTATTCCTGCAGTGTATCTGATAACAGGTATAGCCCAGGTGTTTATGGCTTGTATGGTGTTCCCACCATTGAGTTTGGACTTGAGGATTTTTCTGACTCTCCTGATGTATTCACTTCCAATTTTTCTTTTAACTTCAACGTGTGTGATGTTATCAGCCTGGAGAATGCCCAAGTATTTGTAATGTTCTTTCTCTTCCAGGTTCTTGATCTTGCTTCCATTGGGCAGTTCTATTCCTTCTGTTTTTCTTATTTTCCCTCTGTTCATTATTAATGCAGCACACTTGTCTAGTGCAAACTCCATTGCTATCTCACTACTGAATATACGGACAGTGTTTAGCAGTGATTCGATTCTGACTGGGACTTTCCATGCAACTTCAGATCGTCCATGTACAGCAGATGGTTGATTTGACTTGATGTTTTAGATGTTTGGTATCTGAGGCCTGTTTTGTTTAGTATTTGTGAAAATGGGGTCATGGCGATTACAAACAACAGAGGGGATAGTGAGTCCCCTTGGAAAATGCCTCTTCTAATGCTAACCTGTCCAAGTGTCTCACCATTGATTGTTAACTGTGTACTCCACATGCTCATTGCTTTTAAAAATAAATATCTGAATGTTTTTGCTGACACCAGTTTCTAAACATTTTAGTATCCATGTGTGAGGCAATGAATCAAAGGCTTTAGATTGGTTTTTCTTCTCTTGCAGTTTTCTAAAATCATTTTGTCAATCAGCAGCTGGTCTTTTGTGCCTCTGGTGTTTGGGCAATCTCCTTTCTGTTCAACTGGAAGCTGTTTGTTAGTTAATAAGTGTTGCATCACTTCATCTGCTATTATTCCAGTTAATAATTTGAACATGGTTGGCAGGCGGGTTATCGGTCTATAATTACTTGGAACTGCACCTTTTGCTGGGTCTTTCATGATGAGATGAGTTTTCCCAGTTGTTAGCCATTGTTCAACATCACCGCCTTGCAAAATGTGATTGAACTGTTTTGATAGTTGTTTATGAAGCCTTGTTAGGTGTTTAAGCCAAAAGCCATGCAGTTTATCATCTCCTGGAGCAGTCCAATTTTTAATTTTCTTTGCTCTTTCACTTATTAATTCTGGTGTTATTATTAGATCTTGCATTTGTTGGTTACATTTTTTGACCTCTTTCATCCAGCCTGCTTTTTTATTATAATCTATTGGATTGTCCCATAATTTCCGCCAGAATTGCACTGTTTCTTCTTTATTTGGTGTTTCTACATTTCTTGCAGTTTCTCCTTCTATACTTTGGTAGAAATGTCTCTGATTTGACTGGAATTGCAGATTCTGCCTGTGTTGTGTAATTCTGGCTTCATATCTGCTAATCTTCTTTGACACTGCTGTTATTTGCTGCTTTATTATTTCCAGGACTTCTCTAATTTTCCTTGAATCTAGGTGGTATTTTTGGATCAGATACTGTTTGGTGTTTTCATTTTTCAGCTTCTTGTCTTTCATATCTTTCAATTTACTAGCATCTGATCTAAGCCTGGAGATTTTATTTTCTAATCTAATCTTCCATTTAGGTGATGTACTGCTTTCTTTTTTTACAGGTCCACTGATCTTATACCCGAGCTCTTGTGTTGTTATTGTTGCTGCACTGTACAGTAGTTGGTTTGTTTCTTGCAAATTATTGCTTGTTATTTCTGCAAGTGCAGCATTGACATCTTTTAATGCCCGAGCAAGTTGTTTTTTGGCAACTGTTTTTTTAGAGCTGGAAGTCGAACTCTGGTGGTTGTTTGGTTCATGTGCTCAGTTATTTTTTGCTTTAGTTCTTGTTGCTTTTCTGTTAAATGGCATTTGGGTTTTTGAGGTGAAGGCAAAGGGGCGGTTGCCTGGTTTTGGTTTTGAAACAGTTCAGCAACCGTGGCATCCTCGATTTCCGACACCTCCTCCACCTGCGCCTGAGCAACTTCTTCAGTTGGTGGTAATTCTTCTACCATATCTTGAGCCTGTGTTGCTCTTTCCAGTTCTTCCAGCTCAACTCCTGTGAATACTTTATTTCTTATTATGTATCTTCTCTGGTCTGCTAGCCTTTGTTCTGTTATTTCTGTATCTGGATGCTTCTCTTTCCAAATTTGGTACATTCTTTTTAAATAACTTCTTCTAGTTGGACTAGACTTGTAATAGCAGATCATTATTTCCTTGTTGGCATTTTTCGTATATTTTTTTCGGTTAAGCGACGTTTCTTCCAGTAACTTTGCTGTCTTCAGCCCTGGTTGCTCAACTGAAGATCCTGAGTCCTGTTGCCCACTTGCTACCAGATGTCCAGGGACTATAGCACCTGGCGCAGTCCTTGTTGACCCGGGCGATGACCAATCCGGTATAGATTTATTAAAGTTACGTCTCACCATATTGTTGATGGGAGAGGCACTCTTTGTCTGGCTCCTCTGGTGAGACCTGTCCAGTATGGTTGGACCTCTGGCATAGCTCTCACCTTCCTCAGAGCACACAAGCCCCACAACCACGCCAAGGTAGTGCCTCACTGGGGCATATATTATTATTATTATTATTATTATTATTATTATTATTATTATTATTTAGATTTCTATACCACCCTTCCAAAAATGGCTCAGGGCAGTTTACACAGAGAAATAATAAATAAATAAGATGGATCCCTGTCCCCAAAGGGCTCACAATCTAAAATAACTGTATACCCTTTGCTGCTATTTTTTCAGTCACCATTCTGTCCCCAGCAATGCTCATTCTTTCTCTTCTGTAATTAATTACATGGGTAATTCTACCCAGTCAGTAATCACTTTGTCAATTAGTCACAGTGCTACGTTTGGCAATGATATCAATGATAGAAAATACAATCACAGCCAATCAGATTTTACTACGTGCTGGCATCACTGGGGGCACTGGCAAGTAATGATAATTTCAATCAAATACACGATTATTTTATTTTTTCATGGAGTGCAGAAAAATAAGCAGAATGTAAAGGCATTTTTTTTGATAGTGTTGGGAAAATTCATAAGAAACGGTGAATAGTTTCAGTTCAAACTAGTAATCAGTTATAGAAATGTTAAATTTGAGTAGTGAATTGAAAGATGAGGCATATGATTGACAATATGCTAAGGTTATTTACAGTCACTTTGATTAGGAAGGTGTTCTGTGGGTTGGGACCCCTGTGATTTTCCCATTGTCATGAATGGACCACCATCTGGTTAAGGTTGGACTCACAGCCTCAACCCTCCACCGCAGGGGGGAAGGTCCTATTAGGATGCTCTGTCCAAAAAGGTTATTCGATCTCATAGAATTCCAAGAAGCCTTGGAAGGCTTTAAGGTTGGTTCTGCCAGCGTTTCTGTTGATGCCCTGGTTCAGACTTGGAATACTGAACTCACTAGGGCAATATACATGATTGGTCCTAAGTGCCTTCTCTGACCCACTTCTAAATTAGCCCCTTGGTATACAGAAGAACTATGGTGGCTGAAGCAGCAAGGTAGATGGTTTGAGCATAAGTGGAGAAAGACTCAGCTTGACTCCAACAGATTACAACGCAGAGTGCATTTGAAGATCTACTCTCTGGGAATGCGTGCCGCAAAGAAGCACTTCTTTTCTGTGTGCATTGCTTCTGCAAGCTCACGTCCAGCGGAAGTTGTGAAAAGAGCTAGTACATGCCCCTCATCCCCTGAATGAGTATTTGGATCCATCAGTTACCTGTTGTGACATTTGTCATGAGTTTTTTGCAGATAAAATCTCTCGTATTTGAATTGAACTAGACTCTATAGTTACCGCAAAGTCTACTGTGGAGGTGTCCAGCAGCTCCTCTTGTGTGGTTAAATTGGATCAGTTTCAGTTTGTGAGTCCCGAGGATGTGGACAAGATACTTGGGACACTGTGCCTTACCACCTGTCCTCTTGACCCTTGCCCAACATAGTTTATATGATCTAGCAGTGAGGTTATTGGAGAGGGCCTTGTAAAGATCATTAATGCTTCTCTGAAGAAGGGTAGGATGCCTCCTTGTCTCAAGGAGGCAATTATTAGACCGCTCTTGAATGAACCTGCATTGGATCCCTCAGAATTAGACCATTATAGGCCTGTCTCTAACCTCCCATGGCTGGGGAAGATGACTGAGAGGGTGGCGATGTCTCAGCTCCAGGCTGTTTTGGAGGAAGCAGGTTATCTGGACCCATTTTAAACTGGCATTAGGGTGGGCTATGGGGTTGACTGGCATGAGGGTGGGCTATGGTGTCACTTGGAGACTGTTGCTTTTCAAAACAAGAGCTCTGTCATGGAGTCCTGCAAGGCTCCATACTCTCTACAATGCTTTTTAACATCTATATGAAACTGCTGGGAAAGATCATCAGGGGATTTGGTGCAGGGTGTTATCAGTATGCTGATGACACTCAAATCTATTTCTCCATGCCAACTTCATCAGGAAATGGCCTAACTTCTCTAAATGCCTGCCTGGAGGTGGTAATGGGCTGGATGAGGGACAACAAACAGAGGCTGAATCCAAACAAGATGGAGGTACTCATTGTGGGAGGTCGAGACTTAGGAAGTGGTTTAGATCTGCTAGTTCTGGATGGGGTTGCACTCCCCCAGAAAGAGCAGGTACATAGTCTGGGAGTACTTCTGGACCCAAACCTCTCCCTGATTTCTCATGCTGGGGGAGTGGCCAGGAATACTTTTTATCAGCTTTGGCTGATTCACCAGCTACATTCATTTCTGGAGATAAACAACCTTAAAGCAGTGGTGCATATGTTGGTGACATCCAGACTTTACTACTGCATTGTGCTCTACATTGGGCTGTCTTTGTACATAGGTCAGAAACTGAAGTTAATACAGAATCCAGCAGGCAGGTTGGTCTCTGGGGTTGCTCAAATAGATCTCTGGGGTTGGTCTCTGGGGTTGGTCTCTGGGGTTGCCCAATTTAAAAGAACTACAGTGGCTGCCAATCTGGGCGAAATACAAAGTGCTGGTCATTACCTATAAAGCCCTAAATGGCTTGGGTTCGAGGCATTTAAGAGGACTCCTTCTTCCTCATCAACCCCGCCGCCTGTTCACATAGTCTAGGGAGGCCCGGTTGTGGTTGCCACCAACACAGTTTCCTAGAGTTTATCCTAGAGTTTGTCTGGAATGAACTTCCTAATGAAATTAGAGTTTCCCCATCTCTCAATGTTTTTAAGAAGGACCTAAAAACATACCTGTTTAGTCAGGCTTTTAGTTTCTAGTTTTAGAGCTTTGGTTTTTAGAGTTTTATTGTATTTAAATTGTTTTAATTATGTTAATGTTTTAATGGTTTTATATTGTGAACCGCTAAGGGACTTTTTGTAAGGGGCGGCATACAAATGTACTAAACAAACAAACTGGCCCAAACAATCTGATTGATGGTTGTTGTTTTCTAGCATCCAACGATAATCGTAGTGCTGAGGGAAGCAGAATGGAGTCCTAAAAATACCACCAAAAGTATACAGCAAAGTTGAAAAGAGTATATGACAATGGGGAAAGGGGGATAAATATTCACACAATTTAAGTCTTTGTCAGGATTGTTTTTATACACAATTTTTGGTGGGTTTTTAAAAAAAATGTTCAGTTTCAACTCCCAAACTAAAAGTGAGAAAGTCAGAGCCCCTTCTCACACAAGGTGGGAAAAGGCTAAAGGGTGAGCGAGGAGGAAGCCTTGAAATGCTTCCTTCCCCGCAGAGAATCCAAGCTGCTTTTCTGGGTGCGGTGACCAAGTGCCCACATGGGCAGCTGCCCCCTTGGGTAGGGCGGAAGGTTGGGAACCGGGGCACATTGCTTCGCCCCCCTGGAACTCCCACAATGCACCGCACAAGTGCATTATGGGGATCTCCCCGATGCCAGCTGGGAGCCCCACAGTCTCCCAGGCTTGGCTGCAAGCAGCCGAGACTGGCAGCTGATCCAAAAAGAGTGGTTAAGGGAGAGTTTGCTTCCTCAACCTCGTTTTGAAGGCTGGCTCCAGAGACGGGCTGCAAGCCACGGTGCCAAGGGGAACCGAGTGCCTCCTGGTGGTTCTCACACACAGGGGAAACTGGACTGGGCTTCCTTAGCCTGGTTTCCCCTGTGCGTGAGAACAACCTCTCAGTGTGTGGTTTCCATCTCTTCCATCTTTCGATCTCTTTATTTTTTTAAAAAGTCATATAGCTAATAGTTGGTCTCCTTCGGGAACCACATGCACAGCATCCATGGCACTACTCTGCTCAATATAAATCTTCGCCACTTTTCATAACATTCAAACCAATGTACATTTGAAAGTAAAACAATTAAAAGATAGAACAACTGAAACCAGCAAGAGTGAAGGAAAGTAGAGTTCAGAAATGAAAAACAAACTGGTGAAGGAAAATATCCTTCTCTGATTTCTTCATTTAAGTAGAAACCACACATATAGCTGGAGTTCCAGATTTGGAACCTTATTTTGAAACCAGTAGCATTAGATTGTTACTTGTTATTTCCAGGGACATGTACTTGTTTGTTTGTTTTTACAGAAAATTCCTCCCCCCATTTTTCTTCTTCTAACAAAATGTCTTTCTGCAGAGGAAAATTTATCTCTGTCTTTAAACAATGGTTACACAAGTCCCTAATAATTACGATTGCAACCAACTACAAGTTACATAAATACAATTAAAAAATAGCAACTCAGAAAACACCAATTTAAGTAATTAGCAAATCTACAGCAGCAAATTAACTGGCATTGAATAATGACTCTGTTAATGTAGTTTAGTAACACAAAACTCACAAAGCTCAAGAAGCCAGCAACCACAAGCAAATTTTGCAAATGCAATGCAAATTTTTGTATTTGCATTTGTGAACTCATGAAATTAACCTAATTAAATTATCTTTGAATCTTTCATAAATGTTTTGGCACAAGAAACACAGCAGCTGATAATGAGACCATAAAGCAACACTTAAATGAATAGGATGTTTTCTATTCATGAGTAATATTTGCAGTTTTTGATGGATTTGTAGTTGATCCTCTTGAGAAATTCATCTTGATTTGGTTTCTCTCTGAGCCAATTCATGCATGCAGAAATAGCACACAGAAAAGTCTAGTCTACTTCCTAGGATGTTAACTTTTTATGGACAGGAATCTATTTTGCTGGGGAAGTGGACTGAGAAATGCAGTCCCATGGGCTTCAACTGTCCCCATGGGATATGCTCTGTTTCCTGGAATCTGTCTTTGGTAAAACACCGGCAGACTCTCTGCCTGAGTTGGTAGTGGTGGTCTTGGGGTCTAGTGGTGGTAGGAGGTGATGTTGGGTTCTCCTAGGCTTATTGTCTTGGGGGTATTCAATGTCCATGCAGAGGTCTAGTAGGAATGGCCTCAGGACTTCATGGCTGCCATGACAACCATGGCCCTAACTAAATTCATATTGGGTCCTACTCACATGGTGGGACATATGTTGGTGGGACTGAATGATCGTGGTGCGGGTGCGGTTGGTGTGGGTGTTTGATACAACTCCTTTGGCATAGACAGATTGTCACCTGGTGGGCTTTTTTAATGCTTTGACCAACCTCTGCAATTAGAGAGGTCCACCCACAAAGGCTTATGTATCCACTCGGCTTCCAGAAAGCCCTTAGGGAGTTTCCAGTGTCCAGAACTGTTGACAAGGCACTGGTTAATCTCTGGAATGTGGAGACAGCCTGGGCTATTGACATAGTCACTCCTGAATGCCCTCTCCAGCTCGGTGGAGCCTGTTCTCTTTGGTACTCCTTGGAGCCTAGGGTGATGAAACAACTTGGACAACAGTTACAGCGATGCTGGAGGAAAACCCATGATGAATCTGACTGAACATGGGCTAGAACCCATTTTGGGGACTACTTTGTGGAGAAGAAACTTTTTCTACCTCCATTGTGTCTGCGCACTGTAGGCCAATGGATCAATATGCAGACAACACGCAGCTCTACCTTTCTCTGACATCAGATTCTAGGGCAGCAGTAGATGTACTGAACCAGATGAACTGGATGTGGGCTAGCAAACTGAGGTGAAATCCAGACAAGATAGAGATGCTGCTGGCCAATAGAAAAGACAATTGAGATAGGGTGATTCAACCAGCTCTGGGTGGGGTTGTACTCCCCTTGAAAGAGCAAGTACGCAGCTCAGGGGTGTTGTTGGACCTGCCACTGCTTTTGGATGCTCAGGTGGAGGTGGTGGCAGGGGGTTTCTTTGCACAGCTTCAGCTAGTGTGTCAGCTGCATCCCCTTCTAGAGAAGACAGATCTGGCCACAGTTACCCATGCCTTATTCACATTGCGGGTGGGTTACTCAGAATATTCAGAAAAAGAATATTCAGAAACTTCACTTGGTGCAGAATGTAGCTACCAGGGTTTGCCCTGGAACTGCTTACTCAGAGTATATTACAATTATTTTGAAAGAGCTGCACTGCCTGCCAATTTGTTTCCGGATCCAATTCAAGGTGTTGGTTATTACCTTTAAAACCTTTAACAATTTGGGTCCTGGATACCTGAAGGGTCGCCTGCTCCCAAGGGTTCCTGCCAGCCCAACAAGGTTGTCAAAGGGCCTTAGCTCTGTGTGCCAATGTTGAGAGAGGCTAAATTGCCATGGATGTGGGACAGGGCCTTCTCTGTTGCTGCCCCCTGGCTCTGGAATGCTCTCCCTGTGAATGTCCGCTCTTTGACATCTGTGGCTGCTTTTAAAAAAAACCCCAAAACCCTAAAGACCTTTTTATTTATTCAGACTTTTACCCCCAGCAGCTGGCAGATCTCTCAGCTCTCCTGCTTCTGTCTTTTTTCATTGTTTTATGTGTATTTGTGTGTTATGGGTTTTACTGCTTAACTGATTTTAAGGTTTTAAATGTGATTTTTATGGAGTTTTATTGTATATTACCTTTTGTAAACCTCCTTGGGATGCCTTACGAAAGGTAGTATAAAATTGAACAATGAAACAAACAAACAAACAAATAAAATTAATGTGGCTGGTTCAGACATTACATTTGAGCTTCAATAGGGAAGCCACTTTCTTTGTTCTCCAGAGACTTTCTTTCCAATGCACAACACAAGCAATAGCATATGGAAACTTATGAGCAACTTCTGTAACTCCTGACATGCATTCTAAAGATCCAGGGCTGGTGCTAGGTAGTAGCTGTCCTGGCTGGACTCTCTAGTGATATACCAGGGGCCCCCTATGCTGTGTGCTTTCCCCTCCCTCCTGCTGGTGTCTGTTTTCCTGGTGCTGGGCACTATTGGGGGAAGTGAGGGACCAGTACAAGCAACAGGTAACAAGCAATTCTCCTACCAAGGCTGACTGCCCAAGGCATGCCCAGCCCCACTACTGCATATCGCGGAAGACTAGATTCCATCTGCTATATGTTGGACCCCTACTAACTGGGCAGATCCCTGCTAACTGGGCAAAGAGGCACCTTTTACCGTGGTGAATCTCTTTATTTAGCAGGGGGAGAGTAACTGGCCCTATCCACCCCCAGCACAGTACTTCCAGTGACGGTTGCTGGTGTCTATCTTATGTGTTTTTTTTAGAATGTGAGCCCTCTGGGGACAGGGTTGCATCTTGTTTGTTTGTTAGTTCTCTATGTAAACCGCCCTGAGCCATTTTTGGAAGGGCGGTATAGAAACCGAATTATTATTATTATTATTATTATTAATAATAATAGAAGATGCAAAAATATTATGGGACTACCGACTACAAACAGACAAACATCTGCCACACAATACAGCAGATATAACTGTAGTCGAGAAGAAAGAAAAACAAGTCAAAATTATCGACATAGCAATACCAGGGGATAGCAGAATAGAAGAAAAAGAAATAGAAAAAATCGCAAAATCCAAAGATTTACAAATTGAAATTGAAAGGCTGTGGCAGAAAAAGACCACAATAATCCCAGTGGTAATTGGCTCCCTAGGTGCAATTCCTAAACAACTTGAAGAGCACCTCAACACCATAGGGGCCACAGAAATCACCATCAGCCAATTACAAAAAGCAACTTTACTGGGAACAGCCTATATTTTGCAACGATATCTATAATAACCAACAGTATTGATGATATAAAATCCAGCCATCCCAGGTCCTTGGGAAGGACTCGATGTCTGGACAAAACAAACCAGTCAATAACACCTGTCTGACTGTGTAAACAAGAAATAATAATAATATATGCTGTGTGCTGCATAGTGGTTTATGGACTGCACAGCAGTACATTTTTCCTCCGGATGGAAAAGTGAGGCACGCTGGCTCTGTGTGATTCCAAATGGTCAACTTGCTGCTACCAAACTTGCAGTGCCTCTGTGGCTCCTAAGAGTTGCGTCATCGCTAAAGCAACACTGCTACCAACACTGGAGCAGCATCACTAAAGCGGTGACAGCGTTCTTAGAAGACATGGAGGCTTGATTATCTCTGTCGCAACAATGATGTGGTTTGGAATCACTCAGAGTCAGTGCTTGGGTTCCACCCTTCCATTGGCAGGGCACTACACAATATTTAAGCCAGTGCCTTAGTGTTGTGTACTTATTTACATGCAGGCTCACTAGAGATGGGATGCAGCCACTGACCCACCCACTTGGCATTGTAATTCCTAGATACTCTGTAAAAGGTAAAGGTGTGTCGTCGAGTCAGTGTCGACTCTTGGCGACCACAGAGCCATCTGGTTGTCTTTGGTAGAATACCGGAGGGGTTTACCATTGCCTTCTCCTGCGCAGTATGAGATGATGCCTTTCAGCATCTTCCTATATCGTTGCTGCCTGATATAGGTGTTTCCCATAATACCATTGGGGATTTAAACTGGCAACCTCTTGCTTGCTAGGCGAGTCATTTCCCCGCTGCACCATTAGAGGAAGCTAAATCCTGAAGGTTGGCATCTCTAGCTACTCATGTGAAACAAAACGAACAAGATCTCCAAGAGGCAAAAATAGGTACCAAACAGAGAGTGTGATCTACCAGGGACAGAGTCTAGAAAATAGGGACTATCCCTAGTAAACAGGGACAGTTGAGCTTAGCCATACGGGGATCGGGGATCAGGAACCTGGTAAGGGCAAAGGTTTAACACCCACTTCTCCCCACTCTTTTCCTATCCAGATTGCACCCCCGTGCATGCTATTTATGGTAGACGAATAAAGTCTGCAGGCTCCAATCAAACAATAGACCTATAATCTAGTTTAGCCTTTTGTAATGGTATCTCTTGCAACATGCAGGGGTTCTTCGCCGACTGGGAAGGATGTAGAATGGGTTCCAAAAGGAAGAATGCTTGTGTTAATCTATTTAAAGTAGGCTTGCACAACTTTGGCCTTCCAGGTGCTGCTGGACTACATCTCCCATAATCCCCAGCCACAGTGGCCAATAGCTGATGGGAGCTGTAGTTCAACAACAGCTGGTGGTCCTAAGTTGTGTAGCCCTGATTTAAGGTTTGCAGCTTGAATCCTTGTTCTAAACAGATTCTTTTTTAATGTGCTTGCTTTTATTAAAAGTATTAAGGTAGGTAGCTTTGTGTTTGCGGGGGCGGGAATTTCTGTTCTAATACTTCCCTGCACTTTGGGTGGAAGCCAACTTTTTCAGGAGGAAGACAAGTTGGCAATTAGCCTAAACATCAGTGGGGTGGGGGGAATGTTGTGTCGCTGGGATTTATATTTTTAAATGTTGCCTTATTAATCTGTATATAATTGTTATTGCAACGGTCTTGAAAATATCAATCAGTAAAAGAGCTAATAATTACTGTGCTTTTAGCAGAAAGAGCACTAATTGCCTTAGCAGTATACTTCATGGGAATGTTGGTATAATTAATTAAAAAACCCTTTTTAATGAGCGATTTGACAATACAGAAGTCAAGTGCCTTAAGACAGGGAAAAGAAAAGAAAGAAACATGAACAAGGCCAAATTTTATTTACATTTCAAGTGCTCTTTTCTCACAACATATTGCTAATCTCAACATGGAAAGAGCACTAGTGTAAGCTGTTTTTAAACAGCCACTTTAAAGGGCTTGTGCTTTTAACTGAAAGGGGTTGCTTATTTGCACTATGAGGACTGTTTTCATGCTCGGAATGTGCACGAGCTGATTCAGCACCTCCTTTGGGAAGCACCGAACTGACTCGGGCGCCTGCAACCGTACTAGTTTGGCAGGGTGGGGAGCGGTTTCTTTAAGAAGCAGGTCCTTATCTGCTCCACCGCCGTCCTGCTGCTTCTTTGGGCACAGCAATTGCACCAGCAAAGGCTGTGTGTGGCTGTGGCACTGTTCCCTGCGGCCTGCAGGCATGTACATGCCGATGCTGTGCGTGCAGGCTGCAAGATTACTGCATTGCGCTCTATGTGGGGCTGCCCTTGTATGTAGTCCAGAAACTACAGTTGGTCCAGAATGCGGCAGCCAGGTTGGTCTCTGGGTCATCTCGGAGAGTCCATATAACTCCTGAATTGAAGGAGCTACACTGGCTGCCGATATGTTTGCAGGCAAAATACAAGGTGTTGGTAATAACCTATACAGCCCTAAACAGCTTGGGCCCTGGGTATTTAAGAGAATGTCTTCTTTGTCATGCAGCTCACTGCCCATTGAGATCATCAGGAGAGGGCCATCTGCATTTGCCACCAGCTCGTCTGGTGGCTACTCAGGGACGGGCCTTCTCCGTTGCTGCCCTGAGGCTTTGGAATGCTCTCCCTAGTGACATAAGAGCCTCCCCATCTCTGACAGCTTTTAAAAAGTCTTTAAAGACACATCTGTTCACCCAGGCTTTTAATAAATATTGTTTTAATGCTGTTTTAAAATTTTTAAATTGTTGTAATGTTTTAAACTTTTTGTTTTTGTTTCAATTAGTGTTTTATTTTCTGTTTTTATTTTGTTGTAAACGGCCCAGAGACGTACGTTTTGGGTGGTATAAAAATATGTTAATAAATAAAATAAAAATAAACAAATAAAACAGCGCCGCAGTTGTGCACGGCCTTTGCCAGCATGAGCGCCATGCCTGGAAACACAACAGGATGGCAGCAGAGCAGGCAAGGACCTGCTTTCCTGCTGCTTAAGGGAACCTCTCCCCATCCTGCCCTTCATGCACATTCCTATTTCATGCCACCTAAAACCAGTCACCTTAAGTGGCACAGCGGGGAAATGCTTGGCTAACAAGCATTGTTAACAAGGTTGCCAGTTCAAATCCCTGCTGGTACACCTCTATCGGGCAGCAGCAATATAGGAAGATGCTGAAAGGCACCATCTCATACTGCACGGGAGGAGACAATGGTAAACCCCTCCTGTATTCTACCAAAGAAAACCACAGGGATCTGTGGGCACCAGGAGTCAAAATTGACTTGACAGCACACTTTACTTTATTTACAACCAGTTATATGAATGAAGAAATTTCAAAGGGTATTACATTAGTCCCATAGACAGTTTTGGGCTTCCTCCTTCTCACTGTCCAGACCTTCAAAACTGTGTAGGCTGAATTCTGGATTGCACCTCTTGTGCCCACTCCCATCTTCTGCACAATCAGTGGAAAAGAGTAGCAGTCCCCAACCTTTTCTATTATATGGACCAGCGCATTGTCATCAAAAGCTTTTGTTGATTATTATGTAAGCAAGCCATTTTACACATTTTCACCATAGCCTATGGCTGATGGGTGTCAAACTCACAACATTTTGCACTCATCACATAGTCCTACACATCACAGTAGGACTACCAGTGGGGTTATATTATTATTGCATTATCTTCCCCCCCCCTCCACAAACCACTTGCAGTATCCTTGCAGACCAGCCATGGTCCACGGACCACAGGTTGGGAACCACTGGAACAGAGCTCTACATCCACATGCAGGCTTTCCTAAGTAAATAGAACCCTGTAAGAGGGGCCCTGATTACATCTGTACACAGACTTCTGTTCAGACTTTCTGCTCAGGGGAGGTCCTTTTATAAGGTGAGGTGAGGCAGTCGCCTCAGGTGGCAGATTATTGGGGTACCAGCAGGGCACCAAGATGCCACCCCGTCACTGCCATAGGAGCAGCTCTTCATATCTGGCCCTTGCAAGCTTTACAAAAGCATAGGGACATACAAAATAGGAACACAGGAAGCTGCTTTCTACTGAGTCAGACCCTTGGTCCAGCTAGCTCAGTATTATCTGCACAGACTGGCAGCAGCTTCTCCAAGGTTGCAGACAGGAACCTCTCTCAGCCCTATCTTGGAGATGCCAGGGAGAGAACTTGGAACCTAGATGCTCTTCCCAGAGTGGTCCCATCCCCTGAGGGGAATATCTTACAGAGCTCACACATCAAGTCTCCCATTCATAGGCAACCAGGGTGGACCCTGCTTAGTAAAGGGGACAATTTATGCTTCCTACCACAAGACCAGCTCTCCTCCCATGTTTGCAAGAAGCATGAGGAGAGGAGGCTGCTGGCAACCTTCTCCCAATGCCCATTCAGCTTCCAGAGCTTGCAAAGTTCATTTCAAAGGGGCTGGTCTGCATCTGGGACACAGAGCAAGACAGTAGGCTTGAGCCTGAAATGTTTTGGAGGCCATTATAGAGGCCTCCAAAATGTTTCGGCTATTGAGGCTGTTTCGGCATTCCGGAGGCCATTTTGGCATTCCCTTAAGGGCAGAGGAGGGTGCACTTACCCCTCCCGCTGCATTGATCCAGCCAGCATGCTGTTGGATCCAAGCCCCTTGGGGCGGCAGTGCACCTCTCTGTTGCCCTGTTGCCCTCATCGGCCAGAAGTTGCCAGAAATACCAGGCGTGCTTGCACCCGTCGCAGATGGATACGCGCGCACACGCACACAATGGGCGCACATGCGCTCGGTACTTCTGGCCACTTCCCCTTAAGGGAACACCTCCACCACCTCCGGAACAGTTCCGGGCACACCCCTACAAGACCTTCTCCAGCACCTCCCCTCAGGTGCCGCAATACCTTGGGCAGCCCCTGCTTCCACTAAATGTGCAGAGGAACAAAGGATGCAATCCTGATTGTCTTCATGCATGTGCACCAAAATGACCCAATACTGAATGTCCGAAGAAGACAGAGCCAAAGTTCAGTATGTGATGAGACACGCCCTTTTCTGTTACTCATTTTATCATATCCTTAAAACCAACCGGGCTGGGAAACGCAGCATTCTGATGGCTGCTGTGTTATGCAGCCACAGCCACGTAGACATACCTGCTAATTTTTGAGAATCCAAAAGCAGGTGATTGAGGCTTTTCTTCTGAGCTTGAATTTTCCATCTTGTCCCTCCACTGCCAGACTTGAGATGTAAACCAAGAAATTCAGGAGGTTATGACAAGAACAACAACAACCACCACAACCACAACCATGCATATCTTATTCCTGCATGTATGCTCTAACAAAAGCTTTAAGGTGATAGAAGCAATGTGTCTTAAGGCAGAACACTAGATCTAAATTATTTTGAGATAAATGTATGGATTCTTAATTAAGTGTAACCCCTCTTACTCAGGAAAAGGGTTTTTTGGGTTCAAGTCTCTCTCTATTTATATATCTGTATATTTTGAGACAGTGTATTTCCCAGTGGTTGCAAGAAAGAGAAAGAGAACAAAAAATAATAATCATTTCTTATGCCAAACTCAAGGGTTTATAAACATTTACATT
Organism: Hemicordylus capensis; assembly: GCF_027244095.1. Taxonomy (NCBI): domain Eukaryota; kingdom Metazoa; phylum Chordata; class Lepidosauria; order Squamata; family Cordylidae; genus Hemicordylus; species Hemicordylus capensis. The sequence continues at coordinate 32,953,331 of NC_069658.1, forward strand.
TTGTTTTCTTTGTAGAACCGAATTTGCCAAGCATGCATAGAGATAAACTTAAAATACCCAATTACAAATTAGTAGAAAATCATAAAACATTCATTCATACATACATACAATACCATTATAAGGCCACTAAATAAAACTCAAACCAAACCCCAGTCTCTTTCTTCTAAAGGAACTATCCCAGCAGTGCTCCTGCATAGCCCATAGTCCCAAAGTCCTGTGGGTGAGCAGTCAAAATGACAAAGATCTGGTGCAATGAGGTCAGGTGGGCCCATCCAGAATATCAAACCAGCATGCAAATCCTGCCCAAAGAAGAACTGCAATATATAAGCAAGTTCATAAAAGAATAGAAGATCTCCAAATCTCTCTTTCCTTCTCTGCTCAGGGGAAAGAGAACTATAGAAAGAGAACTCTTTCTGCTGGGGTTCAGAACTCTAGAAGACCTTCTGAGCATGCTCCACAATCCATTAAGAACTGGGAGGGGAGATCATACACCCTTTATTTGCCAGTTCAGAAACCTACCAATAGTACTGATAGTAATGGTGCGGTTTACATAAACATCTCCTGCAAAACCTGATTGAAGGACCTAAGATGTGTGCTGTCCAGCTTAGATTAGGCGAGAGTAAGCATAAAGACTGGCACCCAGAGCAATGGAGCAGTGACAGAACAAGCAAATTTGTGGTAGTGCAAGAAGTTAGCTTAGCAGCGTTAAAAGAAGGGATTTGTGTCAGAGCACATGTTGGGAACCCACTTACTGGTCTTCACAGGTCCCGTAGAAGATGCCAACACTGCTATGCTGGCAGATAGAAGGATCAGCCCCACCACCAAACAAAGTTCCTCCCGACCTGCAGGGACATGCTCCTAATGGACCAGGAGCATGATGTTCTCCTGATGGACCAGGAACACAGAGGATGTGGTGGTGGGTCAAGTCGAGCGGGTGCGAGCAAGCCAGTGTCATTTCTGAGTGACCACCCTGCCTAACCAACAATGGGGGAGGGACGCAGGAAGCCCCATGGGCCATCACACAAGAAGAAGTGAAAGGGGAGCCATAGCCCACCAGGACAGTCGTGCCTGGAAGGGGCAGACACAAGCGGGAAGAAAGGGTGGGGTTTTGTGGAATGTGTGGAGTGTGCCAAACTAATAAAAGGAGGCTGAGCCACTGATGAGGACTGGCTGCATCATGGAAGGAGCTCAGGTTCTCCAGATGCTGTACCTGGAGGAGGACCAGGGTGTCTCAACCCCCTCCCCAGCACTCTGAGTCACCTAACCATTTGCCAGTCCTTGACAGCACTATTGCTCAATGGTGCTCCTGCGCAAATGTTCCCATTAGAACAAATGAGGCATGCCGCAGTTACACAAAACAAGAATGCTTGTGGTAGCGCAAGCTCCAGTCTTTGTGCAATAGTTTCATGGTTGCGCAACATACTCCCACAAGCGCTCTGGTGCTCTGGATGCCAGCCAGTGTATCTCAATTCACCAAGGAGGAGAATTCTGCCAGATTCTTCAAGGCTTGCTAAGTTAATCTGTCAAAATACTGAATTTACTAGATAAAAACAATCCATTTGGCATAGCAGTTCAGCTTTTGACACTGGTAGTGGAGGGCCAAATGTTCTCAAACAAACATGTTCATAATAAAGATGGGTCTTTCTGAAGTGTCCCAAAAGCTGACCTTTTTCATGCCAGTTTGTGGCTGTGAACAGCTACAGTCAGCTGCCACTGTGACACTATTTTTGTATGAAAAATATCCTTCTTCCTAGGAACAGTCACACCACCATATAGGAACATATCCTTCTTCCTAGGAACAGTCACACACCACATTTCCATTGCCCTTGCTCTGAACTAGCTTAGTTTTCTTTTAGTAATTTCATCATGTGATCTTCATTAGTGACTGTGATGTTGTCATGCTGCCAGTTGAAACAGGCCAATTTTCAAACAAACAACTGTATTAAAGTGGCAGCTGATTGAATATGAAAAGATGCAGTGGTGTGCTGCTGGCACTTGAATGCCAGGTAGTCAGGTGGAATAAGTCACCTGTATGAGCACCAGTAGGACTGGCGCCTATTTTCTCTGCAACACTCCTGCACAAAAATATTACAACTGTGCACTTCAGTATAAGTTGGAATTTTGTTTCAGAATTCCCAGTCCCCACCACAAGAAGGCAGTTGCTCATAGGGCAACTGAACTGTCTCAGGTAGGGTGGTGGTGGCTCTTTAAAACCTGCACAGCACTGGCATGGGGAAAGCTGTGTGGCTGCAGCAATCCTTGGGATCCTCTGAAGGCAGGCAAAGAGTGACACAGAGGAAGCTTGTCACTCGTGCAGGATGGCTGGGAACCGCAGGGATGCCTGGGAGATGTAGTTCCTCCCAGGATTCTTGAAATCTGTAATGGAAAAATTGCAGTTGGTACCTAGTGTCCTTGTACATGGTGAACTGAGATATGGTGTCATCTTTTTTCTTTTCTCAAAACCTGCTGGTTCCACATGGCTATCTATCTATCTATCTATCTATCTATCTATCTATCTATCTATCTATCTATCTATCTATCTATCTATCTATCTGTAAACCACTTTGGGGACTTGTGCTGAGAAGCAGTATATAAATAATTGTTGTCATCATATTCTCAATCTTTATTCCCAATTGTAACCATGTGCAAGTAACTGCATTTGTCTACATTCTTTCTTCCCTCTTCTCTCTCCTTTCCTCCAGTGGCTTCCACCATATTTTTATTTGAAGCTCCTTAAGAAAATGGACCTGTCTGTCCCCCCCTGTGTAACCCGATGGAGCACCGTGTACACTGATGGTGCAAAAATGATATAACAACAAAATATTTGGAAATGTGCAAGCTGAGTGGAGCATGCATTATGTTCAACATGCATACAATGACTATACAGTGCATACAGCTGGAGATTTGTTCACAGGTACAGTTATTGATGTTATGTTGAATACAGGTACAGCTTCCTATCTGTACCATGCATTTGAAGGTACATTTTAAAATGACTCAGGTACATTTTACCCAGGTACATTTTAAAAATGAACGCAGGTACAAAAACATCTATGAATGTGCAGGCATCATTCTGTATACTTGTACAACATAATGTCCAAATAGGACTTAGGCACTTCAAAGATTCAGAAGCAGTCACACAGCTCAGGTTTTTTTTAAATTTAGTATTAAATAAAGAATTAGTTAAGTTAAAGGTTAGTATTAGTTAAAGGTTAGTTAGTAAAAGGTTAGTACTGTAACAATATTACTTCAGCATTACATAATCAAAGTCCATTCTTAGTGGAATCCAAAGTTACATTGGGAAAATTCTCCCGAACTGGTTTTAGCCTCTCACAACCCCAGCCAAATGGGTATGAAGGAGAATTTTGAATCTCATAAAGGGCTTCTAATTTGTCAAGATCATGAGTGCGGGGGCAGCGATGACGGGGTACCCAAAGGGCATCCAGACTTGTCACAACCCATGCACAACTTGGGTGCCATCGTTGACCCCTGTTTGGGAAATTGGTACATTGGCAGCCTGGTGACCAGGGGATCCGCCAATGCCAAGGCTGGCTTGGGAGGAGTAAGAGCATCGGGCCTCACTATTCTCATGAGACCTGAGAGTGAGATCAGGGCAAGATCTTGGAGCTCCAGCCAATGATGAGGGCCAGAACTCTGAAGAGGGCGAGGAGTAAGGATTGCCCTGAGAGCCGGAGGTACCTGGTCAGGAGAGCAAGGAGAAAGGGATTAAAGGTGGTGCAAATTCCCCTCTCCAGTCCATGGCCTCTGATGCCACATGGAGCTCCTGGGTTTCCAGTGAAGCCTCGAACGAGGCTCAGACATGGGAGAGCCTTTCACAGCTTAGGCCCTGAGTATTTAAGAGAGTGTCTTCTTCACTATGAGCCCCACCACCTATTGAGGTCATCTGAGGAGGTCCGTCTCCAGTTACCACCAACTCGTTTGGTGGCTACACAGAGACGGCCCTTCTCGGTTGCTGCTCCGAGATTGTGGAATGCGCTCCCTGCTGAGATACAATCCTCCCCATCTCTGGCAATTTAAAAAAAAAAAAAACAACACTTGAAAACCCATCTTTCAGCCCAAGCTTTCTCAGCTACCTAAATTTTTAGGTTTTAGTTTCTGGCTTATTTTTACATTGTTAAATTGTGTTTAGTTTTTGTATATGTTCTGCTTTCTGGGAAAGCTCCAGGTGGATTTGGTAATCTATGGCTTATTAGTAATAAATGCAATCATGTACTTGTTCCCTGTCAATTAGCATTTATTGTCCCCATCAACAACCAGGCCTCATAACAAAGCCTAGAGATGATCATCCCTCCACTTTGCCAAACAGACCAGCAAGACTAAGGCATGATTGAAAAACCATTGAAAATAATCTTCTGGCAGCTATGAGTCACGTTGAAGATTACTTTGGCTAAATAAACAGGATTTCAAAGTTCTGCTACCTACCACTTACACATCTTATTTTTGCCTCTTCTAAGAAGAGCCCGTAACTTTTGTCTGAAAGTCTTGAATTGTTCTGTGTCTACAGATAACTGCAGCAGTGAATTCACCATTTCATTCATGTTGCTAAACTGAGCCTGCTCCAACAAGTTGCACTTTGCATCCTAATGTTCAGAGTGACATTAATGGAGCTCCCAGTAACTCCTTAATACCAATTATTTCTGTCTGAGTTAACTCAGAATTCTTACTGACACAAGGGGAAAAAAAACACCACCCTGGTGGTTTGTTTCATGCTGATAATTATATTGTTCTGCTGCTAGTGTTATGGTGTCACTCTATTGTTCAGTACTGGTTAGGGCAAGTTTGGCAAATGAAAGCATTAACACTGCTTATTAAGCTGACACTATGTTAGCTTCCACCAGCTATGGGGAAAAGAATAGATCAGCTGAGGATTTAGCCCTTCAAGCTTGTACTCTGATGGATAAAAAGAAAGATCTGTCAATGAAAAAAAAGAAAGCAATGGAAAGGGATGAATTAAGGCTGCAGTACTGTCCATATATATGGGAGCCAGTTCCACTGAATTCAGTAGGACAAGCAAACAAGTATAGAATTAGGCTGCATATCTATCTATCTATCTATCTATCTATCTATCTATCTATCTATCTATCTATCTATCTATCTATCTTCCCATCCTACAGTGCAATGCTACAGCTGTTGTAATATGCACAGATTTCACTTTTCAAAAGCCTGATGTGGAAACGCAATACATGCCTTGTAAGTGAGCTTCTGTTGAAAAATCTGGGGTTTGCCAGGGTGCGTAGGTCACATAATAAATAAATAAATAAATAAATAAATAAATAAATAAATAAATAAATAAATAAATCTGAGATCCCTGATGCTGTGACAAGACTGCTGATCCTTGAAACACAGGGGCAGTGAGGGGGGGGGGGAATACTAGTATTGGGGTGGAGCCTGGCAGCACCCCCTAAATGGTGTGAGATTAAGTGTTGCTGCCTGTCTGCCTTAGAAAAAAAGCTGGAGAAACAGGGTCATTTTTGGCAACCTGGCAACCCTAGCCAGAAAACCTTATGGCCTAAGGCTGGCATCTAGACTACTGAGCTGCCTGGGATGGTTTCCCCCTGCTAACTAGTTTAAAAAGGCGCCTTTCAAAGTGGTTACTCTCTTACGTTCAGCAGGGGGAGAGCAACAGGTCCTATTCAACCCAGCACCTCATTCCTCTAGTGGCTATCGCTGATGTCTTCTTCTTAGACTGTGAGTCATTTGGGGGAAAGGGAACCATGTTCTTGCATCCAGATCCAATGGAGACATGAGACACAAGTGACGGAGTAAAATGGGCCACACATTTATTGATTAACATTCTGATTAATGAAGGAGGATTGGTGCTCCAGCCCCTACAGTGTGGAAGCTAAAACTGAAGACTCACTGCTGCCGTGGGAGTCAAACCTAAATGCATAGGGTGACACACCTTGGCTCCAGGTGGCACCCACCCTATGGCCAGTGCTGCCCATCTTAGTCCACCTAATGTCAAAGCACCTTTCTTAGGGACCACCATCCCCAAGCCTCCAAGCCTTTAAGGCTAGTGATTCCATAGGCGGTTGGAGTAAGTCCTAATCTAGCACCCCCTGAACTGCATAACCTCTAAGGATTGGCAGGGACTTCTCCACATACCAAATGCATGCCTGAAGGTGCTCACTGACCCTAGACTACCCCATATAAACTGCACTGTACCTGCCACAGGAAGGGGTCAGCCTAGCTTGGCCCCTTCACCTTCTACCATGTTACTAGCAATGCTTTCCTGTCAGCTCCCAGGAGCCCCCTCATTTGTGTTAAGAGTCTCCAGGCTGGGAGATCTCATAGGAACATAGGAAACTGCCATATACTGAGTCAGACCTTTGGTCTATCTAGCTCAGTATTGTCTTCACAGACTGGCAGCGGCTTCTCCAAGGTTGCAGGCAGCAATCTCTCTCAGCCCTATTTTGGAGAATCCAGGGAGGGAACTTGAAACCTTCTGCTCTTCCCAGAGCGGCTCCATCCCCTGAGGGGAATATCTTACAGTGCTCACACATCAAGTCTCCCATTCATATGCAACCTGGGCAGACCCTGCTTAGCTATGGGGACAAGTCATGCTTGCTACCACAAGACCAGTTCTCCACTCTGTATATGCTCAGGAGTCTCAAAGCATCGTGAGCTCTCTGTTTATAGCATGTGAGGACAGGTCACTTAGTGACAGCGGGCCAATTGCCCCTAGATTTGGCTCCTAGCAAGCAAATTGGAAAGGGGAGCAGATGCACACCCTCCCTAATGCTGGGATATGCTAAGTAGACCCCAGAAATTGACTAAAAGCAAGATAACTCTCTGACAAGGCCATTCTGTCCTCTGAGTGAACCGCCTCCCCTCTTCTCCTCCTGCAAAAAGGATAGCAGCCAGCTAATGTGCCAATTAGCTCAACAGGAAGAACACAGAGAAGGTAAATCTCCCCTCTCACAAAAAAAGTTGAGTCAGCTTCATACACCCATTAAAAGTACTGATTGAATTACTGGACTTTCCATCTATGCAGATTTCCCTTCTCACATCTATACACTCTGTTTTCATGACAAACGCCTTGACATACCTCAGCAATTCCCACATGGTTACACTCAGGAAGAAAGATCAGCAACACACATGTCAGACAAAAAAAGGCCACTTGGAATGTGCCCCGAGGATATGTATTTGGGTATAAGAAGTCACAATTACATGTGTGCTTTTTGTGATCTTCGTGCTCTCTATGCAACACCTACCTTGGAGTTACCAGCAACTCTTTGGGCAATTTACTGTCCACAGGCCACCATGCAAGGCTATATTCAGTACTTTGTGCCACTCTCCAGATTGGCTTTCTTACCCTGCCTGATCTGCCCAGTCTTCCTCACTAAAACAGGAAGCTGGTTCCATGGAGGAAGCACCCTCCTGGATTCACTCTTATGGACTAACCCTTCCAACCTTCTTGCACCTCCCTTGGCTGTTCCTGAGGAACCAGGTTCACCATAAGAACATAAGAACAGCCCTACTGGATCAGGCCCAAGGCCCATCTAGTCCAGCATCCTGTTTTGCACAGTGGCCCACCAGATGCCGCCAGAAGCCACAGGCAGGTGTTGAGGACATGCCCTCCCTCCTGCTGTCACTCTCCTGCAACTGGTACTCAGAGCATCCTGCCTTTGCGGTGGTCCCGGGGTCCTTTGTCTGGGCCAGTGATATGAGTGTTTGCCACTCACTGGGCCCATAATCTTTCTCTATTCCCCTTTCTGAAATCCAACCACTTCCTTCTCTAAAAAGTCTCTTTCTCTTGCCTGCCTGGGGACTTACACAATTAGGACTCTAAGCTAAAATGCCTCATTGCATTGAAATGTATTTTTGATAGTAATATTGCTCTAACTACACATTTCTCTCCTCTGTACCCCTCTCTAAATAAATATCTTCTTTTAATTTTGAAACTTAAATCTTATTTCAGTCCATTCATTTCCCAAGTCTACAACTCTGCACAAATTAAAACTAATGTGAAACTGGAGCCAGCAAAGCCCACACTGCTCTTTGGGCCTCTATGCACCAAGACTCCATAGCCATGGTGGCATCCTGTCTGGTTCTTGCCTTGCTGCCAGGGCCTGCTGATGAAAATGCTCCTCCTATGAATGAGACAGTGCATCCACAATGACATCCTGAAGCCCCAGAACATGCCTAGTCACAACCAAGAGATTGTGGCACAAGCAGTGCAAAACAAAGGCCCTAACCAGAACAATAACGCTACCCAATATAGAAGTTTGGGAATTGATAACCCGAACAGTGGCTTTATTATCATACCAGAACTTAAGCATGGAATTCGCAAAGAATTCCACCCAGATGTGGACGGCCACAATTATGTGAAAAAATCTCATGAAAGCTGACGTCCTTAGTAAGACCCTGATTCTTCCAGTGCTCAAGCCACAGCTCACCGCACCAGTGTGCCCACAGAAGTAAACTCCAAAGCCAAAAACGTCCACTGCATCCTAGTGTACCTGGAGTTCCACCACTAGGAGACATTCAGAATGCCAAAAGGAAACTCCATTAAACATGTCTAGGAACAGAGCCCAGACCTCGAGATCCTCCCTCCTGTGCACTGAGACCCTGAGCCTATAATGAGGATCCCTAAGTACTTTCATAGCATTGCACAGGTGCTGCAAAAAGGCTCTCCCAGGGGCAAAGCTCTTCCCACTCAGCAAGCAAAGTTGAGGTGTCCAAGGAGGACCTGCAACTGGCTCAGAGTAACCTTCTTAGAAGATAAACACCCCCAAACCTTGTCTTTCAAAATGAGCAACTTGTCCTGGGACAGCCTCTAAAAGTCTGCCACTGTGTCAAGTTCAATACCCCAAAAAGTTAGCTGAGAAGCTGGTCCTTCAGTCTTATCCCTTGCAAGGAGAACCCCTAACTCTTGTCAAAGCTCCTTAATTGTGCTCAACAAGAAAGCACATTATCAGGATGCATGTGGGACAACAAATAGGAAATCATCGAAAAAATGAGCAGTGGTATGAAACACAGGTCTGTGATAAAAGCCCATTCCAACACAGTCCTAAAGGCCTCAAAGGCTGCACTTGAGGCCGAGCAGCCATAGGCAAAGCCTGGTCCATGTAGTACAAGCCCTGAAATGGGAAGCCCAACAAATCAAAATCCTGAGGATGCACAGGCAAAAGACGAAATGCTGACTCAATGACACATTTCCCCAAAAGAGCTGCAGGTCCACATCCATGCACAATGTGCACAGCCTTGTCAAATGGCATATACAGAACAAAATTCAGGCAGTATACCATAATTACCCCTGCTAACTTGGCAAAGAGGCACCTTTTAACATGGAGGTTCTCTTTATTTAGCAGTGGGAGAGTAATTGGCCCGATCCACCCCCTGCACAGTACCTCCAGTGACTGTTGCTGGTGCCTGTCTTGTGTTTCTTTTAGATTGTGAGCCCTTTGGGGACAGGGATCCATCTTATTTATTTATTTTGCCATTTTTGGAAGGGCGGTATAGAAATCAAATGAATGAATGAATGAATGAATAAAATTAACAGAAGAGCCCCTGGGGAACAACAGAGGACATGTCAGCCAGAATTCACCAGGGGACTTTTGGGGGACCACACCCAAAGAGGAAATACACAAGTTGAAAAGGGGTGGGGACTCAAAGGGACCCAGCACCCTAAAGCCACCTCCTTACCAATTTTGCAGAGGACAACATCCTTCATACCCTGGACAGGTTTCAGATTTCATGAAAAAACCATCAGCAGCCAGCATCCTCTCCATATCGCTGTACTGTACCAACTGAAACACATCTAACTGAAACACATCTGAAGTGGATAAGAAGCAGCCATGGCAGGGGCGTAACTATAATAGGGCAAGGGGAGACAGTTGTCTGGGGGCCCACTGCCTTGGGGGGCCCCCCAGATGCAAGTCACATGACTGACTCCCCCAGCCACGCACCCGCCCAGGCTTCCTTCAGTTGTATTCATCCCCTGAAATTGATGTTAGTGTTAAGACCTGGAGCTAACAGAACAGCATGTCTTTCTCTGGTACCATTAAATGACTTGTATCGTCCACAATTTACAAAACCTTTTCAAAAATAATTTAGGATGATGTTCTAGGGGGCCTATTTTAAAATCTTGTCTCTGGTCCCACTCCAACCTTCCTACACCTCTGAGCCATGGACATCTAATTCAAAACACAAGGAGAATGACTCTAAATCAGAACTACTTTATCAACCAGGCACTTAGCAAAAGTGTCACAACAAGCTACCAAGTAGTCAACCACAATATTATCTGGCTGACACCAAGTGTTATCTGCATGATAACGCTGAATGGATGGAGGAGAAAGATGAACACATAGGAACATATGCACTGCCATGTACTGATTCGGACGAAAGGTCCATCTAGTTCAGAATTGTCTACACCAATCAACAGTGGTTCTCAGGATTCTAGAAAGGGGTCCTTCTCAGCCCTTTCTGAAGATGTCAGGGCCTGAGCCTGTGAGGCATGAGCTCTGCCACTGAGCTATGGACCCTCTACAAATGGCGGGAAGTATAGTCACCACAAAGTAGCCTCTAAAATGGGCTCTATGCCATTTCTGCTTGGATCCCTCATGGGTTTTCCTTGATCTGTGTGCTAGTATTCTCCCTGCTGTTTTATTGTCCTCAGTTCTCTATCATGTCAGGGACTTGAGCTGTTCCTCTGTCCAATGACTGTTTGTGTTGACTCCCCATTCTGAAAGTCATCAGAACTTTCACAAGAGAGCTGGCAGGCTGGGCTGAAAAATCCTAAAAGGATTTGGGAATCCCTTGGGAATCCTGTTTGGGAGTCTGCTTGATCGGGCAACTGCTAGAGGTGAACAATTAAAACTCGTCTGAGGGGCTATGAACCATGGGAATCACTCATCTAATTGGAAATTGGGGCCTTAAGAATGGATATTGATGTTCCCCAGAATTAAAGGTATGAGTGAGTGACCTCAACACCACCTCCATTAGAATGTTCCAGCAGAATCTTCAGTGTATCTCATGAGCACAGCATGGTGGACAACACTCATGATGTTTTCTTTTCAGCTTCAAATTAACATTTGGTTTCACACTGATAAATAATTTTTTTTGCCTTGGTTCTCCCCATCATAGTAATCCTGTGAGATATGCTGGATTGAGAGATAGCGACTGGCCACAGGTTGCTTTAGGGCTGACTGAGGATTTGGAGCTGGGATTCCCCAGTCCTTGGGCCAGACAATCATGAAGCAGATGCTCTGAGAGTTAGGGATGTGCACAAAACCGGTTCATCCGGTTTGGTTCAGATCCGAACCAGGTCGGAACCAGGAGGGGGTGGTTCGGTTTTGGTTTTCTCCGAACCACCCCCTGGTTCGGTTCGTATCCAAATCGGTTCGTATCCGAACCGAACTGGTTCAGATCTCAAAAAGTTGCTAGGATGGTAGCTGGCACCCAGGGGTACCTGTCACCCAAACCCCAAAGCAATCGGACACTCGTACGATTTTTAATGAATTTTTGAAAAATATTTTTATTTTTTTCTCATAGGATATAATGGGACTCGAACCAGGCCATTATTCCTTATTGTGGAGCACGCATGGGTGCCAACAACCATGCAAATCCTGAAGCAATCAGACACCCCTATGATTTTTTTTATGAATATTTGAAATATTTTTAATTATTTTTCTCATAGACTATCATGGGACCCGAACCAGTCCATATCCCCTATTGTGGAGCACCTAGGGGCACAAAAGCGGGGTGGGTGGTAGACAGGCAGGGGTGCCTACCACCCAAAATATCCCAAGGCAATTGGACACTCCTCTGATTATTGGTGAATTGTTAAAATATTTTTGAATTCCTCATAGAGAATAATGAGGATTGCAGCAAATGTATAGCTTCACGTCGGGGGGAAAGGGGTGTCGTAGAGTGGAGTGTGGTGGGTGGTAGTTCCTAGGGTGGGCAAGGAAGCTACCTGAATTATTTGAAAGGAATTGGGGGAAAGGGTGATTTTTGGTTAATTGTTGAAGTTTACACGTCTTTAAGGTTTTTCCTCATAATAAGTTATAATGGAACTTTCAGCAGCCCCATAAGAGCACTTGGGGGGTGCTGGGGTGGCCCAGAGCGAGTGGTGGTGTAGTGCACATAGGGTGCTAACCACCCCCATGGGTTTCTAACCCATGGGGTACAGGGTTCTCTTGTTTCTGAGGTATTGAGTGTGGATTCTATGATAGCATATTAGAGTGGATTCATGGTGTCTCATTGAAAATCTCATTTGCTATTTGAGCTACTCCCTGAGTAGTAGTATTAAGAAATATAGTCAGGATGTCAGTCAGTGGACTGACCCTGTAAGTTACAGGTGTGAGTCAATCACTGACTTAGAAAGCCAGTGTGGTGTGGTGGTGAGAGCAGGACTTTGGCCCTCCAGCTGTTTTTGGACCACATCTCCTATAATCCCCAGCCACAGTGGTCAGTAGTCAGGAATTAATGGGAGTTGTAGTTCAACATCTGGAGGAGGGTTGAAGTTGTGCATCCCTAGGTTAGAGTATCAGCTAGGTGCCAGTACCCATGATAGAACTTCCAGCACATGTAATTATGCCTGGCATGTCCCTTTATTGCACCAGGTGGGGAGAGATGCTATTCATCTGTATGGCCTCTATACTTTTATCTGAAGCATGTGTATAGAGTTCATTTGGGTGAATAGCCGCTCTCACTCTATGACAAAGGCATAGCCAGGACATCCACAGAGGATGACAGGTGTACTCTCAGTAGGGATGTGCAGTTCGGTTCAGATCCGAACCGGTTCGGATCCAAACCGGTTTTGGTTCGGCAGTTCGGATCCGAACCGAACCACCCCTGGTTCGGTTCGGATTCGAACCGAACTGGGGGTGGTTCGTTCGAACAGGTTCGGACTGGTTTGGACCGGTTCTGACACATGAAAATCAGTAGGACGGTAGCTGGTACCCAGGGGTACCAATAGTACATATAGCAATAGCAATAGCACTTACATTTATATACCGCTCTATAGCTGGAAGCTCTCTAAGCGGTTTACAATGATTTAGCATATTGCCCCCCAACATTCTGGGTACTCATTTACCGACCTCGGAAGGATGGAAGGCTGAGTCAACCTTGAGCCCCTGGTCAGGATCGAACTTGTAACCTTCTGGTTACAGGGCGGCAGTTTTACCACTGCGCCACCAGGGGCGCAGTGGTAAATATGAACATAAGAACACCCCTACTGAATCAGGCCAAGGCCCTTCTAGTCCAGCATCCTGTTTAGCACAGTGGCCCACCAGATGCCACTGGAAGCCACAGGCAGGAGTTGAGGGCATGCCCTCTCTCCTGCTTTTACTCCCCTGCAACAGGTACTCAGAGGCATCTTGCCTCTGAGGCTGGAGGTGGCATATAGCCCTCCGACTGGTAGCCAATGATAGACCTCTCCTCTATGATGTTATCCAAACCCATCTTAAAGCCATCCAGGTTGTTGGCTGTCACCACATCTTGTGGCAGAGAATTCCACAAGTTGACTTCCACTACATTTTTATAGGACTTCCTCTAGTAAATTTTGTCAGGCTGTCAAGCCACGGTTTTCAGTAAATCTTCTCTGGTGAAAAAAGGGCATCCCTGCCTGCTTTCATAGTTTGTAGACTGATGAACTTGAACAAACGTGGCACTGTACCTGCCACAGGCAGAGCAAGAAACAATGCCAAGAAGCTTGATAAGATTAGGTGTAATTTTAAATGCGACGGGGACAAAGAATCCCTCCCGCTAGTCCCATTTCTAGCTCTGTCGTGTAATTCCACCACAGTAAGCAGCTGAAAAATTACTGACAAGAGCCAGACTGCTGAGTAAGCGTCACCTAACAGACATGGAAACCTGATCTGCATCATTTTTAGGCTTGGCAGACATTTTGTACTCTCTCTGACTCTAAAAAGGAAAAGGAAAAAAAAGCACAATCTTTTCAGACCAGGCAGTCTCAGAGAACCATGAGGTATTCCTGGCTTTGCAGCTACAGGATGAGACTGGAGACATCCACAGAGATCTGAAGAGAAAAGGTTTTGAGAATCCAGGGTTGTTGTTATTTTGTTTTAAATAAATATCATTTCTACTATAAAGATGCAAAGAGCTTTGCAGCAACAATTGTCATTATTTTTAGTAGCTGACGTAGCGTACACAGGTCCATCAACTCAGTAACATGGCATGTAGACAGGTAGCACACATGATGTTGCATAAGAGTAAGCCCATGATTGTCAGTAAGCCTTATTCTTATGTGACATTTTTTGCACAATGTTTGTGCTTGAACAAGTGCAAACTGCCAGCACACAGTGTAACTTGACTGATGAACCCTTCTGCAGTAGATCACTAGCACAGTGGCACACACTGTCTACAGTTATACAGTGTGTAACTGGACTTATTCTGTGGTATGTCAGCCAATAATAATCGTGACTGGCATCCAGGTTAATGAAATGTTTGTACAACTGTATTATGCTAGCACAAGGATGTTGCATAGGAACATCGGAAGCTGCCTTATGCTGATCCAGACCATTGGTCCATCTAGTTCATATTCAGGCCTGCTCAACTTTGGCCCCCCAGCCGTTTTTGGACTACAACTCCCATAATCCCCAGCTACAGTGACCAATAGCCAGGGATTATGAGGGTTGTAGTCCAACATCCGCAGGAGGGCCGAAGTTGAGCAGTCCTGGTCTACACTGATTGGCAGGGCTCCCCAAGATTTTGGGCAAGAGTCTTTCCCATTCCTACCTGGAGAGGCCAGGGAATGAACCTGGGACCTTCCACATGCAAGCAGTTCTTCCCCTGAGCTACGGCCCCATCCCCTAAGGTATATATCCTCCAGTGCTCATCTGTAGTCTCCCATCCAAGTGCAAACTAAGACTGTCTCTGCTTAGCAAAGGGGACAATTCATGCTCACTACCAAAAGACCAGTGGTACCCTTTTAACCTCAGTGGCCAACCAGATGCCTCTGGAAAGCCCTTCAGCAGGAGAGGAAAGCATGCCCCCTCTCCTTCTGTTGTTTCCCTTGGAGACATTCTGCCTCTCAGCCTGGATCATGTAGCCATCATGGAACATAGGAAACTGCCATATACTGAGTCAGACCACTGGTTAGGCTCGGTTCAACCCAGTTCAAGTGGCTATGCTTGCAAAGAGGAATCCAGTGAAGATTCACCTTTACAAGCAAAGGAGATTCCTAACTCTAAAGGGGCTCAAAGGGCAGGCGGGGGGCAGGCAAGAGGGCATCTTATTTGTGCTCACAGAAGCTGCTTAGTTGCAGTGGTGGCCCCTCTAGGCCTCGCTGGTGCACTCTCTCCCAGCAGCGGCAGCCGGTGGCGGCCCAGTTCTGCACACCCCTACATTCAATTAGGGATCCCAACCAAGTGAAGGAACTGTACATAGACTGCACCTTCTCACCTTGGCCTCAGTGTGAGGTGGTTGGGGACAGGCTGAGGTCAGCTGGTGTGAATCCACAGAACATCCATGGGAAGAGGGCTCAAGGACTGCATGTGGTTTGGTGGCTGCACCATTACCCCTCAGTTTTCAATAGAAAACATCTCTCTGCAAAGCAGGCAGCTTCTTCTCACAGAAAAGAATCGGAATCAGTTAAGGGACCTGTGGAAAAATTATTATCCCTTATAGGGTATGATTGCATTTTATGCCGAATTAAATGGTAGACCGAGGTAGTCAAATGCTTGCTATCTATCTATCTATCTATCTATCTATCTATCTATCTATCTATCTATCTATCTATCTATTCCTACAAATAAATATTTATTAATTATTTATTTTCATAAATAAACAAATAAAGAAAAAATAAAAAGTCAAATTCTGGATTGTACAATTGCACACTGCAGATGGGGTTCATGTTTCTGAATGTTTTCTTTAAACAAACGTCCTTCCTGAATGTAGCAGACTTAATTAGCACATCAGAGCAAAAGGATGAGTGTAGACCTGTCCTTGATTTACTAACTTCAGAGTCATCAGGAGTTGCTTGTTTGTTTGTTTTTAACACGGAAGAGCTGTTACAATATGAAACTGCTCCCTGCTGCCGTCTAAAATGGCACAGTCCAAACCACTAGCACCCTCAGCCTGCATAATGTATAGATCAGCACTGAAGAATGAACATGATTAAGAAACTTGACCAAATGTTGGCCAGTGAGCTATTCATAGTCCTGGAGGATATAACCCAGATACCTCTCTGCAGATTAGCATCCTATCATTGCTCCAGACTGCTTCCTTGGGTGTCAGTTTCCATTAAGGAACTGCTACTATCTTGCCTGTTTGTAAAGGAAGGCCTGAAAGGGTTGCAAAGCAGTTGCTGCTCCTTTGTACATGTAACAAAGGTATATGGTGGCCTGTCTTCTCCTTAAGGAAGGCCTGGAGCATTACCATACTCTGCTGAGCAAGGCAGTGAGAGAAGAGTTCCCCTCTGTCACAACATCTAAACTCTTCCCCCTCCAACATGAGCTAGCAATGCCTCTGCTGCTGCTGCCTGGCTTGGTGGCAGAGTCTGAGCATGCTCACATGTTGCCGCCACGGTGGCGTAGCCTAATGTTGAGCACCCAGCTGAAGAGCAGGGAGGACAACATGTTGTCCTTTTGAGGCATATTGTCCTTGCCTCAAAATGACTTTGTCCTAGCAAAATGGTCTAGAAAATCGTGTCCCAGCAAAATGTCTATTGTCCTCCTGGCTAAACGATCTCCTCCTCGCCAAAATCCAAAACTCCTTTGGTGAGTTGGCCTTGTGGTAGCAAGCTTGAAGTGTCCTCTTTGCTTAGCAGGGTCCATCCTGGTTTGCATTTGAATGGGAGACTACATGTGAGCCCTGTAAGACATTCCCCTTAGGGGATGGGGCTGCTCTGGCAAGAGCACCTTCATACTTGCATGCAAAAGGTCCTAGATTCCCACCTTGGCATCTCCAAGACAGGGCTGAGAGAGACTCCTGCCTGCAACCTTGGAGAAGCCGCTGCCAGTCTGTGTAGACAATTTTGAGCTAGATGGAGCAATGTTCTGACTTGGTATAAGGCAGTTTTTTATGTTCCTCTGTTGTGTGGATCTAGTTGCATCATTCTTTGGATCCAAGGCTATGTATTTTTATTTTTCTGTTTTTTGTTTTGCTCTGAACATCTCTATCTGTCTCATTCAGGCAGAATTCCTTTGGGTTTTAAAAAGTCACATTGCACTATATCACACACTCCATTTTTTCCTGATAAATCTGTACTTTGCAATCTAAACTTCAGCACTTCCAAAGAGTTAAAATGGAAAGAGAAGTTAAATGCCCTGATAGCTCCAAAAGTCACACATTTAAGGGATATACTTTGTCCTCTGCTATCGGTTCGCCCTCAAGGTTATCTGTGCAACTTTCTGCATTCAGAAGAATTGTTCTTTTGCAGTTAAGCTAAAGTGACCACAGTACAGTGTGAAGTGACATGCGGTTGTGTCGGGGAGGGGAGCAGGAGGCGGCAGGAGATCTTTCCCCCCCTTTTAAAAAATTCTCTCAAGCCATTTTAGTTCTCTGTCATCGACACACATCTGATGCCGCCATGCCAAAGCTTCATGGAACGTGTTGATGAAGAGGGCACTCCAGACAGCACAATGTACTTGTCTGCAGGGAGAGTGTGAAAAAGAATGCTGAGAGGTTGGAGCTCTCTGACTTCCTCCAGTGCAAGGCCTAGAAAGATGTGTGGTTTCCACTGGAGCCGAATCCTGGTGCTGAAAGGGTGCACTTCAGCCTTTCAGTTTGTACACAGTCTTCAATGCAAGGGCATTATCTGGCAATTGGCCTTCTTAGGCCTCATTCTCAGCCCATAAGTAGGAGCCACGTTGTTGAGAATATCCACACCAGTCGAGCCCTTCGCTTAACATAAAGACCCCCACTTAGCACTTCGGAGAAGAGGCCTGATCTCCAGAGTTTTGTGGCCATGCCAAGTCTCCTTTGTGTGCTCTACGGGTCAGGAATTCCCCAGGGCTTATGAAAAATGGAACATGAAAAGCCAGGGCTGTCCAATGTAGTCCGCATTGCTGCCAAATCTCGCACTGTGCGCAAAGGCTAAATGACAGACATTCCGCAGGAGATTTGTGACTGTCTGTGTTTTTCATGTCTTAGGAACATAGGAAGCTGCCTTATACTGAGTCTGACCATCGGTCCATCTAGCTCAGTACTGTCTACACTGACTGGCAGTGGCCCTCCAGGGTTACAGGCAGGAGGAGTCCTTCCCAGACCTACCTAGAGTTGCTCTGGTACAACTAGTCTCTGTCTGGGGGAGCAAAGGGGGAGCAGAGAGCATCATTAGGGGAGAAAGGATTTTGCTAAAGTAATTAAATAGTTTAACTATTTAAAGTAATAAACTATTTAAAATAGTTTAAATAGTTGTAGCAGTCAGGTAATTAATGTAATAAAGGTAATTGTTGAGTCTCTTATCTACCTAGCTGCACTGACTTCTGCAGCTTGTTTTGGGGTAGAGGACTGAGGGAATGAGGCTTCTTGAAAGAATGGAGGCCTTTGGAAATAATTAATTCAAGCCATAGCACCATAATATACGATGGGCCAGTTCAGATGAACAACAAAATAAATGACAACAGAAAAATTAAGACATTCGTTAAAATAAATAACAGCAGAAAAAGTTAAAATATTACAATTTAAAATTTTAAAACACTATTTTAGAACAAAGCTAAAACCATTAAAACAGCATTGAATTAAAAACCTAGGTGAACAGGTGCATCTTTATTTTTTTTTTAAATTGTCAGGGATAGGGAGGCTCTTATTTCAGCAGGGAGCGCATTCCAAAACTTTGAGGCAGAGTAGTCACCTGACGAGCCAGTGGCAACTGCAGACGGACCTCTCCTGATGATCTCAATGGGCGGTGGGGTTCGTGAAGAGGAAGACGTTCTCTTAAATACCCAGGGCCTGAGTGCCTACATGCGATAATGTTGGGGCTGCAGTGAGAATGCACCCACCCTGACATCCCTCAAGGGCACGCTGATGCAATCTCAGTGCATCCTTTAAATGTGGGTGAGGGGTGATTATCCAATTTCCCCCTCTACACATGCTAAAAACCACCCAGTTTGCACAGGTCAGTCTAGATTAGGGGTGTGCATGAATGGTTCGTTGTGAATGTGCTCCTCCCTCCTTTAACCAGCCACACACATGGCCAGTGCGCATGCATGGAGCACAAACAAATGGTCTCCATGCACACTAGGAGGCCCAAAGCGGGCCAATGAAGGCCCACACCAGGCCAATGAAGGCCTGAACAGGAATGAATGAGGCACAAACCAGGCCCTGGACACGCAGGGGGAGGCTGGCAGGGATCAGAGGAGCCTTCAACACTGCCCCCTTGTGGTCACTGCAGCTGCTCTGAATAACAATTTTTAACATGTAGTAGGTGCTTCAAACTGGGCCTGAACCGAGCTAGGGGCCTGGTTCTGGGAGTCCATACCGAGCCAGTCCGGTCTGGTCTGAATCTGGTTCAGATTCAAACCGACCACAAAAACCAGTTTTCTGCACACCCCTAACAGACATATGCTGAATGAAACCCAGTCTCCCAGGAACCACGCAGTTTATCATTAAATCCTGATATACGCCAAATAGAACATAAATCCTTTTTTAATTGTTCAGATACACATTTTAAACCGCTCACTGAGTAGCTGTGAGGCTAATTTGGAAGATAAGAGAAAGATTAAGGTACAGAAATCAGAGGATTATATGGGAAGAATAGTGACGGGGTTATTGTGCATGTGTGGCTCCAACTGCTTCTCCCTTTTTCTGCATGAATCTACCAGTCACCGTATTTTCTAACATGTTCTAAGGAAGTGTCCAGACAAGCACAATTATCAGCACTATTATCACATTTTAGTTCACTTTAGTTCATTTTTGTCCTGGAATAAATCTTTGCATTTTCTTATGCCTTATGCAAAGCATAAGGCAGAAGGCTTTTCAATATCTGGGTGAGAAATATTAGATGTAAGCAGCCTAAGTTTAATAAGTATTAAACTTATTACTTATAATAAGTAATTATTATTATAATTACTTATAATTATAAGTAATAATTATAATGCCAAAGCCACTGAGGCCTTGTAAGGTGAAGAACAGCTTTTTCAAGCCTCATTCTCATTTAGGGCTTGAAATATGCCTATTCGGTATAAGGCAGTTCCATATGCTATTTGCAGGCTCCCAAGGGAGAAATCAAACAATGTTGTACTTCTGATGAAAACTTTGTGCATGCATTAGAGGAGAGCTGGTCTTGTGGTAGCAAGCGTGACTTGTCCCCTTAGCTAAGCAGGGTCTGCCCTGGCTGCATATGAATGGGAGACTAGAAGTGTGAGCACTGGAAGAGATTCCCCTCAGGATGGAGCCACTCTGGGAAGAGCAGAAGGTTTCAAGTTCCCTCCCTGGCTTCACCAAGATAGGGTTGAGAGAGATTCCTGCCTGCAACCTTGGAGATGCAGCTGCCAGTCTGTGAAGACAACACTGAGCTAGATAGACCAATGGTCTGACTCAGTATATGGCAGCTTCCTATGTTCCTATTAGGAATAAAGTAAACTCTTTTCTGAGTTCTAGAGAAATAGTTTGGTTTTTGGAACCCAATTCAGAATCTGAGCAGGAGAGTTCACCCAATCCCTGCTAGAAGTGGTATTCAGCCCAGTTTTGCCAGCTTCTGAGACTACACTGACAATTGCTCACATAATTGTCACATAAAAAACAGATTGTTTTTGTTCATAAATGGACAACTTCTGAGGTCAATCTGGACTGGGAAAGGGAACACCAGATGTGCTCTGAGCCCCCTGAATCCCCAACATAACGAAAAGTACCTGGAGAGTTAACAATTGGTTTTTGCTCCTATTGATCTTGTCTGAAAGTTACTAGACTAAAATTTGCCTGTTTGGAAAAGTATTTAAAGACGTTATGAGTTTGAATAAAATGCCTGGATGCAGGGGCGTATCTAGGGTTAGGGTAGGCAGGGCACGTGTCCCGGGCGCCACTTGAAGGGGGGCGTCATTTTGTAAAATTAATTTTTAAAAAAAGAAAATGGGTGCCAAAAACAAAATGGCCACCATGCATGCTCAAATGGCCTCTGCGAGGCTCTAGGTCATGCCAGGCTTTGCAGTGGCCATTTGAGCATGCGTGGTGGCCATTTTGTTTTCAGTGGCCTTTTTTTTTAAAAAAAAAGATTATTTTTAAAAAGGCCACTGCACATGCTCAAATGGTCCCTGCGAGGCCAGCGGGGTGAGGGGGAATCTTTGCAACCCCCCCCCAGCCTTTAGGAAGCCCCCCAATGGGGATACGGGTAAAAATAATAATAAAAAATATATAATATAAGACACTGTACACATATTCAGATTGGCACTATGTACGGAGAATCAGGGCTTGTGAATACTGAGCTGACGCTTAAAAGCTAGGATTGTATTCATTTGCTCTTACTTTGCTTCTTTTGATAAGTGAGTTAAATGTGATGTCTTGCTAATATGGCTATTAATGGTGAGTTTGTCTTTGAGTCAGTGTGAAACCCTTAATATTAAGGCCCACTGGGAGTTTCTTGCTCTCTTTCTCTCATTTTAACTGTCTTTCTGAAAGACTAGAAAATATTCCAAGCAGTGACACAGTTTACTCTGCATATCCTTTAATCATTTACAGAGTATCTGGGGAAAGTCAAATTCTCCATTTATTTTTAAAACTTATGTAATGGTGAGGCTACAATGCATAGTAGAGAATTAGACAGGCACTTCTGTTTAGTTTTCCAAGTACATCTCCACATAGTATTTGGGTATTTCATGAGCCCCCACATACTGGAATTTGTAGTTTTCCAGCATTTTTTGGTCTGGTTAAGTCCACTGCTAAATAGTTTTTGAAATATTAAAAGATTAAGGAGCTCGACTTGTATTTTTCAGCTGATATTATGGTAAAGTTATCTGAAAGATGGGTGTCAGATGCTTGGACAGGGGGCACAATTTCAGTGCTTGCCCTAGGCGCTATTTTCCTTAGATACACCTCTGCCTGGATGTGATATACTTCTCAGGAGTGCAGAGAGGGGGTCCAAAGGAATTAAACTAATCCAGGACCTCACAGAGTTGGGGCCCCTCAATATACTGGTTCATATGGACAGCCTTTGGGGTTGCAGAAAGAGGGTCTCAGCCTACATTTTGCCCCAGGTTACTTCTCTGTGAGTCTGCTACTAAAAGTAGTAGCTTGCAGCCCCACCTCAATAAAAGGACTGGCTTATATGTTGTGCAGGGCCCCACAGATATAGCAATGAGGTGCTTACACTGCCTCTGACCATCTCAAACCTGCGTTCATGCTACTGGAGAGATTCCGTGGCTACTGAGGATAGCATTGATGCTTAGTGATGCTTCTTCCATTTGGAATAACAGGATAGGGTCTCTTCAGTGCGGACACTACTTCTAGCAGTTACAGAGCTTCCCCAGTTTGAGATGGACAGAGGCAATGCAGGCACCCCACTGTCAAATCAGTGGGTCCCTATGTGGTAAACAAGCCACTCTCCTTTGTGAAGTCATTTGGAAATGGGAGCTAAGATAAACATTTCTAAAAATGCAGGGGGGGGAGGTTTCCTTCTTTTAATATGATGAAAAAATTGGACTTTGTTCAAAATGTATAAGATCTCCATCTATACAAACTGAGTGGTGAGCGGGGTTATAAGCTGCCAGGAAAATAAATAAGACTTCAAGTCCATTGCTGCTGTTTTGGAGTTGAATGATCAGAATTAATATGGTGAATCACTTGCCGTGAATCTCCTTTGTTTAATGAATGATTTGGATTCCCTGGAATGTTAGGTCATGTACTTATACTGCCATGTAAATCTGCCTTTTTCCTCTTAAAAGCATCTCATTTATTTATTTATCACCACTGAAGTTGAAGAGGAGAGATCCCTGCCCATGGAGATTACAGAGGAAGAGGAAAAAATGGAGCTGGGGTGAAAAGAATATACTTTTATTTCAGTTATGCACATGTACACTTACAGTAGGCTATGGGAACTAGGGAGATATTCTAAAGGAAGGTTTTCAAAAGGCATTTGGGATCTTACAGAAAAAAATAAATTTTAAGAAGGCATTTCCCTTGCTGCCTCTTATCAAATTCCAGGCACAAGGGGCAAAAAGAGAGAAATGGGTAGAGTAATTTGAGGGACCAGGAGACCTTCAGACAGCTGGTGGTAGAACTACTTTCATGAAGATTACAGGCAGGGATATAACAACAGAGTGATAAGGAGAAGAGGTAAGGCCATGGAAGGCTTTTGAGGTAAGAATAAGAAGCCGGGGCAGGGACTTATATATGAACATTATTAGTTCATTCCAGGTGTGCACTCCTTGTGAACCCAAAAAACAAATATAGTCCACTAGCCATGTGCTGTGGCCTTCCAAGTTTTTGCGGTTAGAAGATGGGAACCATAGGAGGTTTCACTGAGCTTCCAAATATGGCTGTTGGACAGTGTTTGACTTGATTGGCCGCACATTATAGAGGTCTAGTTTATTCATTGCCACATTCTTGGAAAGATGCATTCATAACATTTTGTAATATCATATAAAGTTGAATAGAAGCTCTCTTCTCAGAAAGCAACTGTTCTTTCTTGGGGCTGTCATCATTGACTAAAACCTTTAATAGAAACTGACATCACACACCATTTATGTGTCAAACTGGTTAGCAAAATCTTTTGATGCATAGACTTATTTGTCAGGTAGCAGATTTCCCTGTATGCCATTTCAAGGTTTAACTCTTTTAAAGAGTTATGATCCTCCATGAAGTTCTCCTGTGTGAGCACCAACGAAAAGAATGAGCGCTCCCAAATATTTCCATAGAGCTTTTGCTAGAGAATTTCTGGCTGAATTGTGCCCTTAACTGTCTTTGGTCAAAAATATCTGAAAACGTCTTGACACATAGGTTTAGTATTTGCTTCTCTTCTCTGTTCCTCCTGTGTATTTTTTTTCTCATGAAATGAGCACAATTTATTTTTAAATACTTGTCATGTTCAACTTACTGCTGCTCTACTTCACCGAGAAAAACGAAAAATCATTTGATGTCAGTAATTCATAAAGCTGTATAGTAACCAAGTCTGGAATGTACTTGAAGGACACCATGAATGGATTATGAATGTAGGCAAGGCTTGCTGTTACAAAGATGTTGATGATTTGGTCATATCCTTCCATGGGCTTAGTTCACAATATTCTTAAAGAGATCTGAGATGTTATCTCCATAACGCTATATGTAAAATATTATTTCTTCTGTATTTGAGTGCATACCTTTGGATTAAATTGAACTTAAGCTGGAAACACATTAGCCTGGTTCAGACAATTAAAAAAAAAAATCATTTGCTGGATTGTGGAAAAGCCAACAAGTCCATGTGGACCTTCTTCCCCTTTCCTCTCCCATACATGCATCTGTTTAAATGGAAAGCTTACACAGGAACATAGGAAGCTGCCTTAAACCAAGTCAAACCATTGGTTTATCCAGTTCAGTATTGTCTACACTGACTAGCAATGGCTCTCCAAGGTTTCAGGCAGAAGTCTCTTCCAGTCCTACCTGGACCCTGGAGATGCCAGGTATTGAACCTGGGGACCTTCTGTAAGCAAACATGCAGATCCTCTTTCACTGAGCTATAGCCTCATTCCTTAAGGGAAATATTTTATAACATTCACATGTAGTTTCCCATCCCATTCAAATGCAAATCAAGGCTCTTTTCCTTCCTGGTTGGTTAAACTTTCCGGTATAATCTGTGAACTTAAACTACAGATTTACACTTTCCTCTGATGTCTAAACTGGAAAACTGGTTTAAGCAATCCCACCAAACTAGGATTTCAAACCACAGTTTAAACTTGCTTTGATAGCCTGGTTTGTTGGGTTTGCTTAAACCAGAGTTTGCTTAAACCAGAGGTTCTGAAATCCTGGGAAACAGTGGTTTAACAGAGCAGGAAGCTTTGTCATGCAGGTAAAGGGGAAAACAAGGGGAAAGGAGAGGGAGGTACCTGCAGCTTAAATGGCTTATTTATGATTCAATAGACTCAGTTATGATTCAGTCATGAAAATTGGCTCTATGGTTTGCTGGATTGTCTGAACTGGGCCAGTGCTTTCTAAAAGCTCTTTTCAGATGTTATGGTCTGTATGTACCATGAATGTAGGGGGAAGCCAGCACTAGGGATGTGCATGGACCTGTTCGGAGGCCCTTTTACACTCCTCCGAACAGGTTCAAGCACTGGGCGGCTTGAAGTTTGAAGGTGGGTGGCGGGTTGCGCTTTAAGGGTGGGGGAGGGTGCACTTACCCCTCCCTCTGCTTTCCCCCCACCTGTGCCTGATATTTCCCAAGTCTTATGGGGCAGCAGCGTACTTGCCTGCCGCCCTGTTTGCTCTTTGACAGGAAGTGGCCAGAAGTACCTGGCAGACATGCGCTCATTGGGCATGAGCGCATGCATGCCTGATGTGTGTGCGGGCACTTGTGACATGCGTACGCTCACACCCGGTGGCGCACGAGTGCCAGCTACTTTTGGCCACTTCCGGCCGAAGAGCAAACGGGGCGGCAGGGAAATATGCTGCCGTCCTGTAGGACTTGGGAAATACTGGGTGCCGGTGGGGGGAAAGCAGAGGGAGGGGTAAGTGCCCCCTCCCCCACCCTTAAAGTGTGACCCCCCACCACCATTGAGCCACCCGCATGTGTTTCCGTGCATATCCCTAGCTAGCACGCTGCAAGGGCCAGAATATAAACATGAAAACAGAAGCCAAGCAGTGTGGAACAGGACGTCTGTAACTTCACGGGCAGGACTTCCTCAGTTGTGGCCCCCGTCATATGAAACTTGCTTGCCCAGGAGGTTTATCATTGTGTGTTTTCTGCTACCAAGTAAATACATTTTTATTCAGGAAGCTGGGGTTTTATTTTAAAATTGCTGATGGTTCTCAGTTGTTTCCATTTGACACTGCTTGGCTTGTGTTTCTATTGCTGGTTTATGCTTTTAAATGATGACAGTTTAGTTTATATGTGTTTTGTATGTTGCTTTGAGTGATTACGAACACGAGAAACACTACAACAATTGCAGAAATCAATAAATACCACACTTTGGAGGGTTCCCTAGCAGAACCACTTGGCTGCCTGCCTTGGCAGCCCAGTGAGTAAAGAGTTAACTGAAATCCCCAAAGTTCCAAGGAAGATTAGAGTTTCCCAAGGCGTGTATCTCTAGCAGCAAGTGTGGAAGCCGACTCGGAAGAAACACGTTTGAAGTGGCAGAACTAATCATGCAGAAGCAGTTTGCGATTTTCTCTCTCTCTCAGCCGAGATAAAGCTGAACATTGTGACATTGGCTGCACTGCACAAGGTCAATTTACTGTGAAAAAGACAGCCACAGACTCCAACTTCAAATAGACTTTTCATCTCGCATAGCTAAAGACAGGATTTACCCTATTGCTTACGACACAGAGTAGGCACAAACCCAAGTGAATAATTCCAGTGGCACAGTTCCTTGACTCTCCTTCTCTCAACCCCCCTGCCTGGTTCAGATAGTCAGGATGCAGTTAGATGTCAAGCTAATTTATTTTTCTGGGGTAGTAGAAGTGGTTGTGCTTTCTTCCTCATCAACTGTAGCGAAATGCTGTGTGCTTTTAGCACTTGTTGTGCATGCATGCCATCTTCACACGCAGGGAAAAAGGGACAGCACCAAATGGCATCATTCTGCATATACTGATCTTGGATGCATGTGCTTGTTTTCTGAACAGAAAGGGTTGGAGGGCTCATTCCCATTTCCACTTCCCATTCCCATTTCCCATTCCACTCCCATTCCATTCCATTCCATTCACATTCACATTTCCACTCCCCATTCCCATTTCCACTTCCACTTCCATATGAGATTGGTTTACCAAGTAGGCGAATGTTTTGTAATGTGGGTGTGCAGGAATGACTCCAAGGGGTGGAGGGTGCTTCCCCCAAGTTTTGCTCATGTCCCCTTTTATCCCGCATCTACCCAACTGCAGCTTTATAGGAAAGCATCAGACAATGTAATCACAGCATATTATGGCCCTATAGCTTGAATTTGATTAGGCTCCTCTATCCTAGGACAAGCAGCAGAAGTCGGTGCAGTCAGGTAGGTAGGGAACCCTTTCAGCCTCTCAGGAGCCAGGCCAACCCCTGAGCTCCTTTCCAGGCCAGGAACTAGGCCGGGTGAGATCATGTATGCAGTGGGGTGAAGGGTCATCTCCCCTGCAGATTTCAGCTGGGCAATGGTACTGACCATTCTCCCCATCCCAGACTTTCCTACCACATTGGTCAGGACTAGGAAATTAGCCTGCACAGTAGACTGGAAGGTTTGGCCTAATCCAAAAAGACAGTTTCTAAAAGAAATCTGGTCCATTTTCTGAATAATATAATGAAAATGTCAGGCAAGCTTCATTAATAAGACAAACAAATTAACAACATTAATTTCTGTACTCTGATAAGTATTTAGAGCAAACTCTTCACTCCCCAATAACATTTTTTGCCACTTTTCACTCCCTCAGACTAGTTGTTCTAGAGTCACCCCTATGGGTGTGTTAGTGAAATTTAGGGGTGTGCACGATCCAAAAAATGTGGTTCAGTTCAAATTCGAACCAATTCAAATTGAACTGCATTGATCCAAACCAGTTTGGTCGAGCTGACCAGTTGGTTCAGTCTGTTAGATAGTTCGTGCGGCCAATATACCTGAAAAAGGGAATCCAGTGAGGATTCCTCTTTAAACGTACAGAGGGTGTGGGGTGGGTGGCTGGACAGGGGTGATGAGAGAGGTACAAAGTTGCTTATGCGGCCGGTGCGGCTACCAGTACTGCCGCTTGCAACCACTTGCTCTTTTGGCACAGCCCCAAGTTTGCTCCTCCCTCCTTTACCAAGTTGCTGTCCACTCTTATCATGCTGAACTAGTTTGCCCAAACTGGGCCTGGTTAGGTTCAAATGAACCTCTGAATCGGTCCTGGTTCAAGGTGAACTGGTTCAGCATACCCCTAGTGCAACTGAATACCTGACTATGCACGGTTTATCTAATTTAGCAATCTACCTATTTTATTTTATTTTTACATTTATATCCCACTCCTCCTCCAAGAAGCCCATAGTGTTTACATGGTTATGCTTATCCTCACAACAACCCTGTGGGGTAGGTTAGGCTGAGAGATCAGTGACTGGCCCAGAGTCACCCAGTGAGTTTCATGGCTAAACGGGGATTTGAACTCTGGTCTCCCCGGTCCTAGTCCAATACTCTAACCACTACACCACATCATAGACCTTAAAAGAGGTGAAGAAGGTAGCAGCAATGACTGTGGCATGATTTGTGGGATCCTAAGGGACCCCAGGTCTGGTGAAAAGTGGAACCAAACCTCCTGGTTGTATATGAAACTCTAGAGATAGAAGGGGCAAAAAGGGAAAGGGAGAATTTGGGGGCATGTGGAGTTTTTGATATATACCCACACAATTTTACTGCACTAGTTTCAAACAATAACTCACACATGCAAAATCAAACAGATGAAGTTATAGCTGGAATGAGCTTATGCTGGAAAGAAAGATGCAGAAGTCTTTAAATTATATAAAGCCTGGTCCTATTGTGTCAGTTTTGGTGGAAAATCCAAATGGTACATGCCCCATCTCTATAAAATATAAAAATATATTAAGAAATTAAAATAACTGGCATTTTGCCTCCTTTGGTGCCAGACATTTATTGTCGGCACCTCACTCTGCCAAATAGTACAATTGTCTTTAGTTTCATGGGACATTTTAGCAGATCGAATTAAGTCTAATTAAAAATATGTTTCGCTTGTAACTTATTCCCAGTCTTTTCTTTGAAAGAGATTATATATGTTTCCTCTTAGGGCAAGAACCAAGAGATCAGAGATGGTGTATCCATGGTAGGAGAAGTGCTTGCACATAGCTGTGCTTGTCTATAATCATTAAAATATGCATAACCTCCTCTCCCAGGGATGTGTGAGAAGGACCATGCCTGAATTTTATGACTTTGAAATCTGAAATCCATGGTACTTTGCAATAGAAGAAGAGAGCGTGTCTCCTACATGATGACCTTTGATGACTCTGTTGGGAGTTCACCAAGACAATAGAGAGAACTTTAAAACACACCATAAAAAAGGATGAGGAAAGTCTAAAAGTTTCACTTGATGCATAATCTACAGAAGGAATCACAGTTGCTTGTTGAAAAATGGCACATCATAGATATGCAGAGGCTTAAGATGGTTTTAGAAATGGAAATAGTTGAGATCTAAGCCTCTCTTTTAACCATTTCCAAGAATTTTCGTTATGAGAAAATATATAATTGATTATAGCTTACGAATGTATAATCAGATATAGAATTGATTATAGCATACCTTTTTAGGAGGCTATGCTATAATGTTGTTTCTTTAGGAATAAGAGAATTTGGACCATATAATGTTAGGCCGTGTAATGCTTCCTTCCATATCTATATTTCAGAGTAATGTAAAATACTAACTGAACTGCTAACTGAGGAAAAAGGCACCTTTTAAAAGTGGTGATTCTCTTTATTTAGCAGGGGAAGAGCAACTGGCCCTATCCATCCCTAGCACAGCATCCCTCCAGTGGCTGTTGCTGGTGTCTGTCTATCATGTTTCTTTTTTTCTGTTCTTTTCAGATTGTGAGCCCTTTGGGGACAGGGAGCCATTTTTAAAATTTATTTATATCTTTGTAAACCACTTTGGGGACTTTAGTTGAAAAGCGGTATTTAAATATTTATTGTATTGTATTGTGTCTCTCAGTTTTTGAGGTGCCTTACAAGAAAATTTGAAAATCATACAAAAGTATGAACTTACATTCTTAACTGTTGATAGTACGGGAGACAACAAAGGCAAAGGAAGACAGAGAAAAACAAACTGAGCTAGTAGCTCCCTTGGGATAGGCAGGCCATTATTTCTGGCAAATTATTTTTTACAAGTTATTTTGGAAACTGGCAAGGATTGTGGTGAGAATGAGTTGGGGTATGACTGAGTCTGGATAGTGCCTTGACTGAAATTCGGGACATACTCAAACTTGTGCCCTGGGTCTGTTCATGAGTCCTGCAGTGAATGATCTTGGAAGGAACTCATTCTTGAAAATATCTCTGGACAAAATGATGACCAGAGATATTTTGTCAAAAAGGAAATCATCTAGCCTTCCAGGAAATATTTTCCCCTTCCAAACATCTAGGCAAAAAGAACCCTGTTTTTAATCAATTTTAATAGTATTGTTTTTAATTTATTTTAAATGCACAGAAAAATATTTTCTGCAACAAAATTATCATTAATATTATGCCACTATTAATATTTATTGCAGTTACTTTTTCTTATTTATTATATCTTTTATGCCATCAGCCTACATGGTACCCTATAGAGGCACCCCCAATGGTTAACATCGGGTTCAGTTTCCTAGATGATGCTACAAAATGGCTGTTCTGTTGGTGTGTATTGTTTGACTGAATTCTTATCTGAATGTAGTACTATCGCTTGCTTGTATGTCTGATCAATGATCATAATAAAGCTATTAATTAATTAAATCATTCGTTCGTTCGTTCATTTATTCAACATAGATAGCTCCCTATTCCCAAGGAGCTTCCATTCTAAAATAGTGGAGAAAAAACTGAGGGAGAGAAGGGGAGAGAAAGATAGGCAAGGGAAAATGTTGACAAATGCCATTAAATGGACTAAGAACAGAATCAGATATTGTATGGGAAACCTGAGGCTCCCTCCCACGTGTTTCTCTTTTATGGCATATATATGGGACAAGATGTATTTGCAAGGGAGACTGTTTTTTTTGGGGGGGGGGGATTCATCTCTCCTGCCTGCTTGCTGGTTTTGACCTGCAAATGCTCCCCCAAACAGTGTTAAATCTGAGATACTAATGGTAAATCACATGCTTTGTATGAAGAAAGTCCAGCTGGCATCTCTAGGTAGCGTTGGGTGGGAATGACTTCTGCCTAAGATGGGGATGGGGTGATAGCATAGTGGTAAAGCATCTCTTCTTTTTTGCATGTGTAAGGCCCCAGGTTCAGTCCTTGACATCTCCAGGTAGGGCTGGGAAAGACTTCTGTCTGAAACCTTGGAGAGCCACTGACATTCAGTGTAGACACTATTGGGTTAGATGGACCAGTGGTTTGACTTGATGGACCAATGGTCTGCAGCTTCCTATGTTCTGGGAGTATGACAACCAGTCAGTGTAGACACTACTGGGTTAGATGGACCAATGGTTTGACTCAATATAAGGCAGCTTTAGATGTTCATAAATAATGTTTGCCAAGTGGCCTCCAAAACCAGAAGCCCACCTGATAAAAAAAAGAAAAGAAAGGAAAAGACCTGGCATGAACATTTACAATACAGAAATGGCAAGTGTAGGATTATGCAGCCTCTGTCCTAGTGCTGATCCTCCCCAAGAAGTATCCCATTCCCTTCCAATTGCACCCCTGCCATAATGTCATGTCTGCTTTGATCTTCAAGCTGATGCCAAAATAAGGGCAAGAGTGCAATTGGAAGGCAGTGGGATACTTCTTGGGGAAGATCATGTCAGTTGGCTTAGCATGCTTAAAACACACACACACACACACACACACACACACACACACACACACACACCCCAAATTTCAGCTGCGGCAAGAATGGCAGCTTCCTTCCTAGGGAAAATAGCAGCTCTGTGTGGTAGCAAGCCTGACTTGTCCCCATAGCTAAGCAGGGTCCACCCTGGTTGCATCTGAATGGGAGACTTGATATGTGAGCACTGCAAGATATTCTCCTCAGGGGATGAAGCCACTCTGGGAAGAGCAGAAGGTTCCAAGTTCCCTCCCTGGCTTCTCCAAGATAGGGCTGAGAGAGATTCCTGCCTGCAACCTTGGAGAAGCCGCTGCCAATCTGTGAAGACAATACTGAGCTAGATAGACCAATGCTCTGACTCAGTATATGGCAGTTTCCTATGTTCCCATGTCCCCAAATTTATCCCAATCCTAAAATGGATATTTATAGCCTAAAAGGTTTTGAAATCCTATCAGAATAGCCCGGCAGACATCGGGCACTTTGTTTACAGTAAAGGCCTTTACAGCGGATATTACAATAAAGCCCAGTTGCTTATTTCCAGTTTCACATGTTTGTGGGTCTAGGTTGTTTTAGTCTGGAAGTTAATGGCTTGCTAGGGAAACAAAACTTTCTCCTTAAGGCACTGGCTGTTGGCTCCTCTCCCATTCCCTAACCATGAAGTATAGCATTGTTCCTTTTCTGGAGCGGCAATAAGATCTTGTTTACATTTTCTTTTGAAATAGTTAATTTGTGACAGCTTTCATATACATCCAAGCTGTGAAGAACAACTTGTTTGCTCCAGGAATGCTTCTATTTTATGGAACCCAGATTAAATTACCAGTTTAAGGTAGGTTTGGTATATCCCCACTGTCATTTTATTCCCTTATGTAAAAAGTTAAAAAGAAGAAAACACGATGGGATAAATAGAGATGAAGTGAGATGTCTTGACTGGAACCCCTGTTGAGTATTTGTATATAAAGATAGGATTTTTATTTTATTTTTTAAACCAAATATACTAAATAAACTAGGAACACAATCCAGAAAATTGCACAGTTAAGCCACATTGGCTGACATACTACACACTGTTGCGCATGTGGTAGAACACTGCACACAGTTGTGCAAGTGCAAAAATTGTGCAAATGGAGTAGCATGACAGTGTGACCACTGTATATAATGACAGCACTGCTGCACACATCTATGCAATTTTTGTGTTCTTACCACACCATTCTTGTGGTACACACAAGAGGCACAATCATTACATTCCACCATGTGTATAACGTTGCAGATGCCCTGCACTGATATACTGTATATTGAGCTGTTCTCCTTAAATAGTATTTGCAAGCTCCAATCAAGCATCAGTTCTGTCTGCCACGGCTTGATGCAGGGAAATCAAGCCCTCCCTCCACTCCCTGTCCTGGTCAGGTGATCTGCAGTTTTCGGATTCTGGATGTGCATTTCCAGTTTAAAGCAGCTGTGTTCAAAACTCTGGTTTGTAGATGTGGCTTTTCATTCAGCTGGAGGAGAACTCATACATGTGCAGAAGCATGGGTGAATAAGGGCAGGAAATTAAAAAAAAAAGCTGAAATGTGAAATGTTGCCACATTGATGTCTGTGACATTCCACTTTTCTTGCAGAATGAAGGGAAGTTTCATTATTGTTTTGTTATCCCACCCTTGTTACAACCCCTGCTATAAATGAGCAAGGAGACACCATTTAAGTGGTGATTCTCTTATATTTAGCAGGGGGAATGCAACTGGCCCTACCCAACCCCAGCATAGCATCCCTCCAGTGGCTGTTGCTGGTATCTGCCTTATGTTTCTTTTTAGAATGCGAGCCCTTTGGGGACGGGGATCCATCTTATTTATGTATTATTTATTTTTCTGTATAAACTGCTCTGAGAACTTTGGTTGAAGAACGGTATAGAAATATCCATAGTAGTAACAACTCTGGTAGTGAAACAGTGTTCATCTTGATCCAATTCAAGTGGCTTAATACCTGGAATTTTTCCAGATGGTGACTTTACCATGACTTTACTTTGAGAGGGTTGGTGTGCATTCACATATCGGCCAGATTTACCCCAATATTTCAGAGAGCACTTCATATATGATCCAGGTTTCCCGCTCCGTATTGGAACCTAAGCCACCTAATGGCACAGTGAGGAAGTAACTTGCTTAGAGGGCAAGAGGTTGTAGGTTCAAATCCCTGCTGGTATGTTTCCCAGACTATGGGAAACACCTATATTGGGCAGCAGTGATATAGGAAGATGCTGAAAGGAAGCATCTCATACTGTGCAGGAGATGGCAATGGTAAACCCCTCCTGTATTCTACCAAAGTCAACCACAGGGCTCTGTGGTTGCCAGGAGTCGACACCGACTTGACAGCACAACTTTATTGGAACTTAGCCCGGTTTATGTCCCGGGTTAAAAAAATCCTCTTTTTGCATCAGAGTATCTGTTGTGCCCTGAACTCGCAGTAAAGCCTCGCAGTAAAACCGTAGTAAAGCCTGCTGTCTGAAAAAGCTCCCAGTGTCGCTGGAAGGTGGGAAAGAATGGTTAAGCCACTGCGAATTCCATCCTGAGCTGCAGAGCACAGTTCAAGTTTGAAATACAGCATTAGTTGACTTTGGAAATCAAAGCTGGGCAGGCCACACAAAGGAGAGTTTGTAATTGCTGCCTGATGCTAATCCCATTGGCATGTATTAGTGAAACATGCATAGCGCTGCAGGGAAGTTGTCAGGATCTGGTTGCAGGAGCCAGCCTGTAGGCAAAAGCTTAGATTCCCGGCCTTGCCACCCGTGCGGCAGAGTCCATCTGCTCCATTGACTGACAGACCTTCCCGCTCAGACAATGCCTGTGGAAAAGAACAAGGCTCTGTTGCTGCTGCTCGATTGTCTCTTGGGTTTAACTTCTTAACGTCTGTCTTCCCTGCCAACCTTTCGTCCCAGTGTAAAAAGGCACTTGGAGCAACCTTGATTAAATTTCCCCCTCGCAAAACAGGATTAGGTGGCACTGAATGCTTTCGGGAGTCTGAAGGACAGTGTGAGATCAAGCTGGTGCTTTGCTCCCAAATCATTGCTCATTATAATAACTAGGTGGAGTTTTGATTTTTCCTTTTAGAGGGGAGCGAAGGAACACAAAGTAATTTTAATTCTAAAAAAATAAATGAGCTATTTGTGGATTGTCAGACCCATGGGAATATAAGAACAGAAGAACCTGCCTCAGACTGAGTCAGACTATTGGTCCATCTCGCTCAGTATTGTCTATACCAACTGGCAGTGGCTTCTCCAAGGTTTCATGCAGGAGACTCTCTCTACCCTATCTTGGAGGTGCCAGGAAGGGAACCTGGGAGTTATCCATGCAGATGCTCTTCTACTGAACTATGGCCCTGTTCCCAAAGGGGAATATCTTATAGTGCTCACATGTAGCCTCCCATTCAAATACAGACCAGGGTGGAACCTGCTTAGCAAAGGAGACAATTCATGCTTGACACAAGATCAGCTCCTCCCTCCATAAAATCAATAGAATTTAGGGCTTTCTTCCCATTTACATCATGAAGTAATTCACACGTGCTGGCAAAACCGGATTAAG
Source organism: Hemicordylus capensis (assembly GCF_027244095.1). Lineage (NCBI taxonomy): Eukaryota > Metazoa > Chordata > Lepidosauria > Squamata > Cordylidae > Hemicordylus > Hemicordylus capensis. The sequence goes on from NC_069658.1 coordinate 32,988,400, forward strand.
AAGCCCGTTCTGTGTTGAAGCGCATGTGTACCCCCAGGATCAGGCACCTTGACAGCAAACCCACCTCTGGAGCCACCCTCCTAAATGACACCCCAGACTTAGTGTGTTGGCTCACCTTGGAGGTCAGGTATACCTGCCGCATGAGGCCTCTGCCTCGGACTTAGCATGTCAGCCCACATCAGAGGTCTACTCGCTGTGTGAGATGGACAGACCAGACTTCTGCCCCAAACTTGGTGTGTCGGCCCGCCTCGGAGGTGCGATAATGCACCCAGCCTCAGCTGCAAGGGGGAAGGTGTGGGGAAGAGATTATGGAGTAGGGGAGATGAAGGGGTTCCGGGGGGGGAGGTACCTTAGAGGCCCCAGGGACATTTGCCCATCCCCACACTCCATTATCCCTATATACCTGGATCTCTTTATATTTAGCAGAGGGAGAGTAACTGTCCCTATTCAGCCCAGCAGGGCATCTCCCCAATGGCTGTTGCTGATGTGTCATTCCTACTGTTTTTCCACATAAGTTGCTTTGAGAACTTTTCACTGAAAAGTGTGATATGCATAATACTAATAATAATAGAATAGAATAATGGAACAGAATAGCAATTTTGCAACAATACCAGAATTACCTGAATACAAAGACTGTGAATTTAAGTCAAGCCCCTTTACAAAAATAGAGGCTAAATATAGGTTACATACCCTTATTTTCCCAAGAGGAAGAGGACTTTGAATTCAAGATGACCCCCTGATTTCTAATACCCAAGAACTTGATTCAAGATAGCTATTTTAGGAATGTCGGAAGCTGCCTTCAACTGCATCCATTTAGTTCAGTACTGTCCACTCTGACTGGCAGTGGCACTCCAAGGTTTTGGACAGGTGCCTTTCCCTGCTTTACCTGGACATGCCATGGATTGAGCCTGGGACCTCCTGCATGCAAAACATGTGCTCTACCCATGAACAAAAGCTTGCCTCCTAATTAATTTAGAGGCACTGTGCTCTGTCAGGCAATCAGACTTCACTCTGCCACATGACAGGTGGGGATACTTGCCACTGCGCCCTTTCTCACGACCAATGAGAAATGGCAAGAGGGCTAGTGGGGAGGAAGCCTTAAAAAGCATACCTCTCCACAGATGACTGAGGGCTCCTTCTTCAGCGGGTGGATCACCCACCCAGATGATTACCGGCTGCTGCCGGTAGCTCAGAGCATCAGGTTGCTGAGATGTATTACTCCATGTCCCCCTGTCCCCCAGGGGTCCCATAATGCATCATGTGAGTGTGCAGTGCATTATGGGAATCCCCCTCCCCTCCTCAAAGCTGACCAGGAGCCCCACAATTTGTCAGCCCTGGCTGCAGAGTTGCAAGTTGTGCAAATGCAAGAATTGTGCAAATTCATTCATTCATTCTTTCATTCATTCTGTTTCTATACCACCCTTCCAAAAATGGCTCAGGGCAGTTTTCACAGAGAAATAACAAACAGATAAGATGGATCCCTGTCCCCAAAGGACTCACAATATAAAAAGAAACACAAGGTACTGTGCGGGGTGGATAGGGCCAGTCACTCTCCCCCTGCTAAATAAAGAGAATCACCATGTTAAAATGTGTCTCTTTGCCCAGTTAGCATGGGTCATTAGCAGGGGTCGCAAATGATGTTGATCAAGAGTAAAGCCTTTGGAAACAATAGGCTGACTCTTGTGTAATGCCATTTGTGCAGTTCTTACATTTGGCCAGCTTGCATGCATGCAGTGTTACTAGGTTGATGCAGCCAGTATGCCAGCCACTAAGACTTGCTAGCAATTATTATTCTTATTACAGAGAGTAGCATATTATTTTATATTACGAAAGGTAAAGGTAAAGTGTGCCATCAAGTAGATTTCAACTCCTGGTGCCCACAGAGCCCTGTAGTTTTCCTTTTGGTAGAATACAGGAGGGGTTTACCATTGCCATCTCCCACACAGTATGAGATGATGCTTTTCAGCATCTTCCTATATCGCTGCTGCCTGATATAGTAGCAGCGGGGATTTGAACCGGCAACCTTCTGCTTGTTAGTCAAGCATTTCCCCCACTGCGCCACTACTCCCACCATATTACTCATACATTAAAGTCTGCTACTTTACCTTTTACACTGGCCTGCTTTATAATTTCTGTACTTCTTTGAGAGCTGCTTGATTTTCTTATTTACTTACCATCCTTATTTAATAAGCAGATTTCATTGGAGGGCAATGAAGAAATTGACCAAGGATGCTACTGCCTGGGAGAACTGCCGGGGAGAGATATTCAAGTTAGGAGCAGTCTCTGTTTAATAGTTAAAGCCTGCAAAATGTCAGCATGCAGCGTATGCACTTTTTTATGGAGACTGAAAACTGTTTCAAATAGTTGGCATGTTCTACTTGACCATATAGGTTTTTATAATGCTGTACACAGGGCTACTGTTTTCTGCAGCCAGAGAAGTGTTGTCCTCAAAACAAGTTAATTCCATGCAAAGTTACTCAGAAGTTACTACTGCCAAGTTCAGTGGGACTTATTCCCAAGGCTTAGTTTGAACCAAACCTGGCCCGGTTCGAGTTTACAGAAAACCGAACCGGACCTGGTTCAGCTCCAGTCCAGTTCGATTCAAGCCAAACTGCGTTTTCCAGTTTTGTGCATACCTCTAATAATTATATATCACCTAACATACACACCTCTAGGTGATTTATAGTTTAAAAAATCATGCCGGAATGCTGACCCATAACCTATTTGACATGGAACTACCCCTGTGAGGTGATGATCTAGATAGCCTCCCTCTGGTTTACTATATTGTGTGGAGGCTGGCCAGGTAATCCATGAATGGAGAGCTAATGAAATACAATATTTTCTCAGAGTGAACAGAGCAGCCACACAATATCGGGACTTTGACAACTAGCAACAGTTAACTTTTGAATAACAGAGTAAGCCAGTACACATTCAATGTAGCAGATTCAAAGTGCTGATTTTGACCTTTACAACCTAAACAGTCAGGGCCTAGTGTCCTTCCAATGCCTCCTCCCACGCTTGCCTCCTCCAGGCTTTGAGATCTTCAGGGGAGCATCTGCTTGGCAACTTCTGAGGCAAGGTGGGTGGCAGTAGTGTGGAGCAGAGTGTTCTCCCTGTGTGTAATTCCATGTCAGTGGAGAGGATCCTCTGGCTAAATGGGCCCTCCATTCAGGAGGGCTGTTCATCTGACCAGTGGTTGAGGACATTTAATGGATTCTTTGGACTGGTGTGCTGCTGAACTGTTAACTTTGCCGTGCTTTATACAAGTTGAGTTGATGTTTCAGTATTTTAATACTTTTGTTAGCCACCACAATAGATGATAACAAATACATTACTGAATGGATGGATGGATGGATGATTACACTATTGTTCAGGCACTGGAGAAAGTGGGGACGCTCAGTGTAGGATTTAGACACAAGCTAAATAAGAGGCCTTTGAATTTTTAAAAACATGACTAAATTTCAAGTTTTACACAATACACTTTCATTTAGAGGTATTTCTAATGCAAATAGGCTTATTGTGAGATAACTGCTTTTGTTAGATCATTAGCTTTTCATTGCATCTTTGCCTAGTGAAAATACAGCTTTATTATTTGCACTTTCATTGCCCTTTTGTTAGAATAATATTTTCTTATTTTTGTAATGCTATAAGGCTTTTTAAACTTGACATAGGGCCTCAGAATGTCATCATCTGGCCCTGGGAACACTGTACTCAGGCACAGTATCCTGAGAGCATGCTTGGAAGCCCTGCCCCTGTGCTGATGTGCCCTGAACCCCTTCTCTCACATGCCCTGAACCCTGTCCCACACTTACAGTGTTTGAAGAGACAAATGCCCCAGCATTCCACATCATGGGGAACATCTCTCTATGGATGGGTTCACACAACCACCAAAGGTAAGAAGAAGGGAAGTGGTGGTAGTGCATTGTGTGCACATGCTCCTGATGCTCACTGGTACTTCTGCTGCTTTCTATGTTATCTGAACTCTTCAATGTCATGTGGACAATGCCGGGTCCCCTCTGCCACCTGACATTTGCCCAAAATTTGTAACCAACATTTGAAGTTGGAGTGGAGGATGTTGGGCGATGGAGGGGACCCAACGCTGGTCACCCAACATTGTGTCACATGACACATAGTGGCAGAAGTAATGGTGAGTGAGGGGAGCGTACACTCACCAGGCACCACCACTTCCCTCCTATTCACTTTTCAAGGGCTGTGTGAAACCACCCCAAGTGTTCAGCAATTGTCTCTTAAGACAAATGCTGAAAGAGTGGAGAGTGGGGAGGTGTGGGGCCGAGTTGAAGCATACTTCATGGTGCGGACAGAGCTTCCAAGTGTGCTCTCAGGGAGACTACAGAACTACAGCATCTCCACTTTCTGTAATCTAAATACGACTGATACAGATGGCCCTGAATTAATAAATAATACAGTTATTTGCGGGGGTTCCATTCTCACCTATAGGCACAAACACAGAAACAGTGAATAAAGGTTAGTGGATGGGGCCGCCGTTCTTACCTCGGCCCCCCCAGTGGTCCGCTTGGGGGCCGGCGAAGCTCCAGGGATGGGCAGTGGGTTGACCAGAGAGGAGGAGGCAGAGCCTTCCAGCTCAAGGAGCACCTGGGCAGCCGCCAAAGACACGGGCTGCCAGGTGGCTCCCAAGGAGGCAAGGCCCAGGCCAGTGAGGACTGAGGAGGTGCTGCCTGATGCAGTCAGTGGTAGAGAGGGGAGGGGGTGAGAGGAGGGAGGAGAGGCAGGGGAGAAGAGGGATGCTACATCTGGGGCATGTATATGGGTGATGGGCACAATAAAGAGGGGGGCCCACTTGAGGGCAACCAGGGTAGCAGGAATTGCACTGATGCCCATAAAAGGGGGCTGGCCAATGATGAGGAGGGTGTAAGAGAGAGAGTTCCAAGCCTCTGGAGAGAGACTTGGACAAAAAAATAGAAACTGAACCAGGAGGAGGACCAAGGGGACAATCAACCCCTCCCCTGGGTATTCTGAGACCAAGAAACCCCAAGGATCCGCCTTGTAGTTGGAGGGTGGCCAGATCCGTTTGGACAGTTACATTCCTAACCGAAAAAAGGGGGGGGGGGCAAAAGCAAGGGGGGAGGAAATAAGAGGAGAAATGCACAGCACCTTATTTTTCAGCTCTCCAGCAATGCCCTCCAAACCCTGAAAATGGTCAGATTTGGGGAGAATATTCACATTTTTTAAAAGAGCTACAAAATGGCTCTCTGCTGTAAAATGGCAGCTGCAAATGATATTAGAAGTCATTTATGGCCATTCAAAACCACAGATGGTCCAATTTTGTAGGGATGTGTACAAAACACAATTCGGAAACCGAATCGCAGCACACCCCTTTAAAATGGAGGGATTACACATCCCCTTTAACATGGAGAGCAGGTCCAAACCGGCTTCTCCTCCACTCACTGCCACTTCTGTAATAGTGGTGCTCCCCCCAGCTAAGCTCGTGCGCTGGCAGGGCACTCCCCAGTTACCCTGTATGATGCTAGCACACAAATGGCTGCCACACATGCGGGGATGTTGTGTGTGCTGGTATCATGCAGGGGCAGCTGAGAAAAAAATCCCCGCCAATGCATGAGCATAGCTGGGGGATCACTGTGATTATGGAAGTGGCAGCGAGTGGAGGAGGAGCAGGCATGGAGGAGGAGCAGGCTCTCCTCTGTGTTAAAGGGGATATGCAATCCCTCTGTTTTAAAGGGATTTGCTGCGATTCAGTTTCTGAATTGTCTTTCATGCACATCCCTAGAATTTTTCCTATTTTTCTAACAGTGGATAAAAAACCTGGGTCTCTGAGACCCAACTGCGGTTGCACGAAACCGTGTTCCATGAGGCCGCAGATAATGAGAGACATCTGTATGTCCCAATTCAGCAAAGCCATGGGCATGTACATAGATGGACGCTCATTAACATTTCCTAGAAAAGTCTTAGCTTGATCAGATTTAGTAGAGATGTTCAGTTGTTAGTGAGGAGAAGACCTGTTTCCAACCCACCTCCTCTTTTTCCTTTATTCAAGTTGTGCTGTCAAAAGAGAAGAGCAGGCATTAATTGCTTTCATGTTATTTTTAAATGTATCAGTTGCTTTCCATGACAAATGTCTCAAAGAGACATAAGCAAATAATTAGTTTCTGATTTAAGGCCTAGCATCTTTAATAGATGATTGGGTAGAAACAGCATTATTATTTATATTATATTATATAATTATTTATTAATTTATCATTATCATTATTATCATCATCATTATCGTCTTCCATTCCAACATTTGATCATGTATTTCTTTTCTTCTCATAGTTGGTTAAGACGTTTGGCACCTGAGGCAACACATTGAAACCCTCCTCCTCATCCTCCATGGTAAAAAATACAAAAATAATACATGGTTAAAAATGAATAATCAATTAAACAATGGATAATTTGGTTTAATTTGATGGTGTCCTGCATTTGCCACCCCTGCTGTGGAAGCCCTATGCTACCTAGTGTTGGCCATGCTTCTGCACGAAGATGTTGGATTTATTTATGAGATTCCAAAGGTCTGTGAAAGAGAGAGGATGGCACACCATCCACACAGCTAGCACTTTCCTATGAGCTCTGACACCCACCCTGCTAAGATCAGTTTTGACCAATAAAAGTGAAAGGATGGTGAAAAGTGGCTATTAAGCTAGGCCCTGTATACGTACCCACTTCTAAATGGCACAAGAACAGAACAAAGGTCCCGTTCCAGCACTCATTGTGCGTTCCAAGTGTTCACTGACTCCATTTACAACTATAAAGTCAATGGGAGTCAAAAGCCTCTTGGAGTGCCCCCAGGTCACAAGATAAGGCTCTAAGGACCTTTCTGACCTCTGAGCTGGACTAGCATAGCTCTGTATGCCAAACGATGAGGACTGGCCAGTAAAAGCTTCAATTAGGGTAAAATTCAGCAGGCCTCCACCTCAGCAACACCAGCCCCCGAGAGCACACCGCCCTGGTCTCTAGGCTCACTCCATTGATAGGAGGTCACATTCAAGGACACAGTGTTAATCTTTAAGACTCTCCACGGAATTGGTGTGAGGTTGCTCAAAGAGGCCCCTCTGTTTGTTGTGACGGCCTCCCTTCCCAGGCCTGTTCCTCGGAAACTATGAAGCTGTCAAGCTCAAGGGTGAAGCTTGTGAGAACAAGACGCAGGGCTTTCTCGCCAAAAGGGGCGAAGCTTTGAAACTCATTACTCAGGGAGATAAGCAGGGCCACAATTTCCACAGCCTCCAGAACAAAGAAGAGGGTTGCTAGTCACAGGTCCAACAGAGCTTCTCCCACTGCTGCTGCTATAAAGAGTAGTAGAAGGGGAAAATATGGAAAAGAAATGAAAGAAAGGACATACAAAAATTAGAGAAAAGGCATAGGATATATTTATAGATAGTCTGGGAAATGACCTCTGAGATTTGGGGGCAGTTATTATGAGATTAAGGCTTGGGTTTGGGGATGAGGTGAGAGAACGGTGAAGGTTAGGAATAGGTAGGATATAACTGTTGCTGCAGCTACTGTACTTTCCCTATAACATCAGAGAAGCAGAAGAAGGCGGAAGCCAAATGTTGTCTTGCCCATTATATTTCTGTTTTTAAAACCAACAATAAATTTATAATATAAAAACTGTTCCAGAATTCATGGAGATGTATTTGTAGGAAAGAATTCTCACTGGTAAATATTATTGGTGAAAGCTAGTTGGTACAGTCCAACCTTTCCCCACATTCCGATAGTCAAGGAGCCCTTTCTCACAACCATTGGGAAGGGATGGAGGGTGAGGCAGCAGGGAAGGCTGCTTAAACTTACCTTCCCAACAGATGACCTCTCCTCCGTTGCTGGGCATGCTCACTGCACACCCAGATGATCCTCCACTGCTCCTGGCAATGCGGAGGGTCAGGGGCCAGGATGAGCATCTTCCCGGCCCCTGGAAATCCCATAATGCCCTGCTCAAGTGCATTGTGGTGACCCCCACAGTGCTGGCAAAGCAGCTGGTGCTGCACACAATTAAAAATGGGGCTAAGGAAGTGCTCATTCCCTTAATCTTGTTTAAGACGCTGGCTCCTCAGGCAGGTTTGCTGCCATGGCACTGCCGACAGCCAGCCAGCTCCCATAGGTTCACACACGCAGCCAAGAATGGGCCCTGTCTTGGCTGTTCATGTGAACAGCCTCAAGCTGTTGTATTGCATATTGCAATGCAATATGTTGCATTGCATATTTTGCAATGTTGCATATTTGCATATTTTGCAATGTTGCATTGCATATTTTGCAATGTTGCATTGCATATTTTATTACAAAATCACACCCCGTCCCCCTAGAAGGCAGTAATGGTTGAAGAATGGGGATACACCAAAAGTGCTGATTTGACTTCATTCATTCATTCATTCCCCACTCCCCTTCCAGGAAGCCCAGAGCAATATACAAAGTTATATTTAGCCACACAACAACCCTGTGAGGTAGGTTAGGATGAGAGGTACATGACCGACCCAGAGCCACCAATGTCTCACCTACTGCTGCCTGGCTTGGTGGCACTGCCCAAAGAGCAACTACATTCTCCTCAGCAGTGCGTGTATTTGAAAAGGGACAAAAGTCTGGAGCAGAAGAAGAGTTCGCTAGAGTGGGGGCTCCCACCCAGTCGTACTCCAGATGTTGATAAACTACAGTTCCCACCATCCCCAGCCACAATTTATTGTGGCTGGGGATGATGGGAGTCATAGTTCAGCAGTGTCTGGAGTACCACTAGTTGGCAGTTACATCCCTGAACGTTACGCAGCCTTGAGGAACCTATCTGTGTGTTCTTATTACTTAGATTTGAGGGAAGTTAGTATCACTGAATTGTGCCACCTAATGGCACAGCGGGGAAATGACTTGCCAAGTGAGCAAGAGGTTGCCGGTTTGAATCCCCACTGGTATGTTTCCCAGACTATGGGAAGTTTCCCAGACTATGGGAAACACTTATATCAGGCAGCAGCGATCTAGGAAGAGGATGAAAGGCATCATCTCAGACTGCGTGGGAGATGGCAATGGTGAACCCCTCCTGTATTTTACCAAAGACAACCACAGGGCTCTGTGGTCGCCAGGAGTTGACATTGACTCGGTGACACACTTTACCTTTAGTAACACTGTAGCCTATGGGATTAGACTGGTTGAAACCCAAGAATTCAGGCTGAGTGGTGTCTTGTGATTCAGATCTGAGCACTGAATGGAATTTCATCTATGCATTAATTTCTGAAATGCAAAATACAAAACCAACCATATTTGTGCATTGCACAGAGCACACAGAGTACTTCCAGGGGTAGGAGAGATTGGCAAAAATCACACACCCTCCATGCTCGAGTGGGCGTGCTTCAGAAGTGGACACACAGCCACTGTTAAGTGTGGGTTTTTAGGTTTTTAGGTGTGCACAACATTAGTTGGGACGTTGGCTGCTATCTTTACTTTTTTGTACTGGTTGACACTGTCTCTCTTTCTCTGGGAAGAATGGAGACAGAAAGCTTGTTTGAATAATTTAACTTGACAGGCTTGTTAACATCCAAAACTTTGCAGCTTTTTGGCTTTCTCTACATTCTTTTTACTTAGATTTAAGGGAAGTTAGTACCACTGAAGCCTATGGGATTAGACCGGTTGAAGCCCAAGAATTCAGGTGTAGAGTTGTGTCTTGGTTAGGCCATCTGATTCATATCCAAGCACTGAATGGAATTTATCTTATGCATTAATTTATGAAATGCAAAATACAAAACCAAACAAAAAACCCATGCATCGGCTGAATTAATTTATCTCGTTTTGCTTTTCATATCCTATACCAGACAAGCAAATATTCTGGACAAACACAAAAAATAACTCCCTTTCTAAAGTAATCAAGATGTTGGACCACTGAAGGTTGGCAAGCTCTTTCATATGAAACCTGATATGGTATCTCCTTAGTACTCATCTATTGCCAATGTCAATAGTAGCATAATCCTTTGTAGTAGGTGCTGCTATCTCCATGTCCGTCATTTTAAATACATATTGGAGTAAGTAAAAAAAGCATCACCTTGTAAAGCCATGCATCTGAGCGGGTACACAAGTTGCTAGACAATGACAATATACCACCAAGGAGCTTTTGGTTAGCACTTCTCAGGGTCCCAGGGGGTAGGCAACCTGGGCTAGCCACCTCTTGTTGAATTATCATCCCCAGCCACAATGTTGTGATTGGGGATGATGGGAGTTGTAGTTCAACAACAGTTGGAGAGCCAAGGTTGCCTGCTCCCAAGGGCACATGATGCTGGCACCTTGCTGAAGCTCAGCAGGTCTTGGTGTGGACAGTGCATAGATGGGAGACTCATGTATGCCACCTTTCGGGGTGAAGCTGTAGCCCAATGGTAGAGCATCTACATTGCGTGCAGAAGACACCAGGTTCAATCCCTGGCTTCTCCAGGTAGGGCTGGGAAAGAATCCTGCCTGAAACCTTGGAGTAGCTTGGAGAGTCAGTGTAGGCAGTAGATCAATGGCCTGGCCAGACAGGTAGTCCATAAGGCAGTTTCCTATGTTCTTATGAACTTTTCATTATGGGAGTGACACAGTTGCTGCTCCTCTACAGCCCCATCCCCATGCCATTCTGGTAATGCACTGACACCACACTGATCAAGTGAAAATCAGATGCAAAGAACAAAGCAAACGTCAAAGGCTGGATTGGAGAGGCTGTCAGTTGCATGGATTTCCCAATGGGATCTTGGCTTTCCCATTCTCGCATTTCCACAGTATGTAAAATACTTGTGAGATAGCATGACCTGGTTGTAGCCTCCAGGATGCTATCTAGAGATGGACTATAGAATTCTGAGAGCTACGATCAGTAGAGCAGGATGTGACAACTAAAAAGCTACAATGGTCCTCTGAAGTCTATTATTTGGGGAATTTCTTTCCCCTCGCCTGCCCATACACACAAAGTCAGCTCCAAGTACCAGTATATATTGAGCTAATTAACATGATTTCTGTTCAAGGGTTGTAAAAAATTCCTTGCTGTGCAAGAGCTGTACTCTAGAATTGACACCAACACTTTGAAAAAGTGACATTCAAAGTGATTTCAGGATTTCTCCCTAAGAGAAACATGTGAGGATTTTCAGGGAAAGGCAAAAAAAGGTTCTATATGAAATCTCTGCCATGCTCTAGTCTCATGTTACAGCTTTGATCTATGATAGGTTTCTAAATGTATGTATACTACACAATGGTGGGATTCTCCCCTGATAATTTTGCATGCCTCATGAGATGAGTCATTGTGAGCACACTGGGTCCCTGCCTTGTGGATGGATTATGGTTTATAAAGTTGTAAATATCTTGGGCAAGACACTGCTAAGACCTTTATGTCTCAGCCTCCATCCTATCATCAGCATGACTTCTGACTGTAGCTTTATTCAGACATTAGGCTTGTTCACATGATCACCATGTGATAGGACAAATGCTCAGGAGAAGCACTTATAGGACAGGATAGGAGATAGTGCTCCTATAGGAGGACAGGAGAAGTGCTCAGCCTGGGTAGGAAAATTGGGGACCCTCCCACTTTTCAGTCATGTGCTTGCAAAGATTAAAGGTAGGAGGTAGGGAGAAGGATCGTGTGTGAGGCAGTAGCTGGATAGGATGAGCATGCCCAACCAAATTCCATCCCCAGTAGGGATGTGCACAAAACCAGTTTGTCTGGTTTAGTTTGAATCCGAACTGGATTCGACCGTGGTCACAACCCAGGTCATGCATACGGCCTGCATGCATGTGTGGCAACCCAAAAGAATGGCCACCATGCATGCAAACAGGGCTGAAAGCCTCAACATGAGCCAGACTGGCCTGTGGAGACTTGTGGGGAAGCCAGAGGGGAAGAGGGAGCCACCAGAGACCCCCCTGCGGCCGCAGCAGCACTCCCTTCCAAGGTTGCTGAAGTCCTCAACAGCAGTAAGCGTTTTTAAAAACTTTTAAAAACTTTTAAAAATCAAAATTTAATGGCACCTTGCACCCTCAAACTGGCCTGGGGGGTTCGGCTCAACCTTGAGCCCAACCGGGCCCGGTTCGGTTCAAGATTGAGTTGGTTCACACATTCCTAATCCCCAGCATTTTGTTTGTTTGTTTGTTTATTATGTTAATCATGTTAATTTGTTTGTTTATTAACTAACATATTTGTATACCGCCCAAAATGCAAGTCTCTGGGTGGTTTACAACAAAACAATAAAAACAACAAGTAAAAAGGTTAAAACATTACAACAATTTAAATATTAAAACAACATTAAAACTTTGGAACCTTTGAGCTTTCAGTAGCTATAAAGCATATGTATTCTCTCGTTCTTCAGGGATAGTTTTTGCTTCGGAGGATAGGCTTCTCCCCCAAAACTAACATTTTGCACATGTTTCGTGGTACCTCCCAACACTCCCAAATTCCCCCCTTAACAGAAACTTGCAGAAGCTCTGTGCCTATCTACAAGCTCCATTAGCTGTCAGCAATATAATAGATATTTTAGGGCTCAACCCTAAAACTGAAAGATGATTCCAGAGTTGAGCCCTATTGAGATGGGTATCTCAAATTAAGTCAAAGATATCGGTCATTTAGTGTGCAATATTGGTGTGTTAACGACATGAATATGGAGATTTATACTGCATGGGTTTTGCATGTTAATTCTAACATAGTGTCAGAAAATGTTACAAAGATGTTACCATTTAAACCACAGCTATTACATTTAATAACAAATATTAAAGAACATGGCTGAAAAATATCTTCTTGGCCTACTGATTGCTGGTACATGGATTATTTAAATTTTCCATTGTTGACAATGGGAAAAAAAAAAACCCAACCACCAAACCCCACACCCGCTGTCCTTGGTGTGCAACAAAAGGTCTTACGCATGTTTATTTTTCTATGTAAATCGCTTTGAGAACTTTGGTTGAAAAGTGGTATATAAATAATCATAGTAGTAGTTCAAAACAACAGTCGTGGAACTAAGCAAGCAAGCAAGCAACCCTACTTCCTAAGTAGAGAACCAAGCAACCAACAGAACTGGTCATTAACAAACATTTACTTTATACACCTTTTAAAGTGGCGATTCTCTTCTATTTACCAGGGGGAGAGCAACTGGCCTTATCCAACCCCAGCACAGGATCCCTCCAGTGGCTGTTGCTGGTATCTGCCTTATGTTTCTTTCTAGATTGTGAGCCCTTTGGGGACAGGGGACCATCTTTTTAATGCAATATGCATTATGCAGTATTTTTCAATGTAAACCGCTTTGAGAACTTTGGTTGAAGAGTGGTATATAAATATTCATAGTAGCAATATAAATTAAAATGGTAAGGATGCAGTGGAATGAAAAATGAGAACCGAATTTCTGTCCCTTTTCAGCAAAGAAAGGATAGTGATGAAATATAACCATACACAGGTTGAAAAGACACACATTAAAGTATATTTCCTGAAAGTTTTCACTGGCTACCTTGGAAACATATATAGCTTTTCTCTGCGAAGATTTGGTTTATTAGTAAAAGTCTGGGTAAAATTTCAGGATTTAAGAGACTACCAATAAAGTGAAGATTGACATTAACCAGACCAGGCTATAAATACCACACAAAGAGACCAAACAAACCCTCTACTGACTGAACTGGCCAACACAGTACTTTATCACTAAGCTAATAATAAGCCAAATAAGGAAGAAACCTGTTGTCTTTATAGGATCTGTTCAATCAAATGCTGTTATTTTGGTATGATAGAAAGAGCTCTTGAGAGCTCTTCTTTGTCCTGGATCAGCTGATGCCGCTTGGATTCAGGAGACACCCACATGGCTCGGCCTTCTGGGATCACTTACATTGTTTCAATGAAGCTAATGAGAGCAAATGTGTAATGTCTAAGCGACTAGGAACACTCACTAGGAGGGCTTAAGGCACACCCTTTTCAATATTCCATCTGTAATAAGGGGGCCATAACAGAGGTCTACTTTGCAGGGTTTTGTAAGGATTACTGAGATCATGTATGGGAAATGCTTTGAATATGAATAATAATAATTACATAGGGCAGTTCACATGATTGCCTCAAATTAAGGAACTTGGGGAAATGTTTGGCCAGTGTTGGCAACCAGGAGCATATGCTTCTAGCAGGTGGATCATCTGAACCCATCCATGTCTGGTTCTCAAGTCTTCTGCCCAACATTTGCACAACTTCCTTAATGAGGAGTTGAAGTGGGAGAGATCATGTTGAGTGAATGTTGAGTCAGGAGCGCACACTCCCTGTTCCCGAAATTTGCCCAGTCCCCAAGTTCCTTACTTTGGGGCAATCATGGAAACGCACACATAGGCGTGAAGAATGATAGGAAATCCCAGTTTAAATCCTACCTCCATCATGTTGCTGTCAGTATTGTCTAGATTGATCGGCAGCAACTCTCTAGTGTTTTAGATACTCCCTGGAGATGTCAGGGATTGAACCTGGGGCCTCTTGCATACAAAGCAGATGCTCTACCACTGAGTTACAGCCCCATCTGCACTGGGGGAATCTCAACTGTCAATAATCAGCATGGAACAGTCACGTTTGGGCATGTCACATATGCATGTAAAATAGGAGAGTGCCTGGTATTAAAGAAAACACAGATATAGTATGAATACAAGAAATATAAAAATCTACACAAAGGATGGACTATGAGGTCAGTCACACAACCAAACACTGGGTAGGACAAGTGTTCTACTGCATGTGCTTCCAATTTTTGGTTGTGTGGGAGCAAACAATTAGGTAGGAGGAGGGAGAAGTGATTGTGTGGAATGAAGATACGAGGAAAAGCTGGGTTGCACAGCACTGCCCTATCCAGCTTTCATACCAAGCATTTGACCAAGGTAGGAGGAAAAGCTGTCCTATCCAGGGTTGGTTGCTGCAACCAACCTGGGTAAATTGATGCAGATTATGAAAGTATGCTGCAGATTAGAAATGGTATTAATGAGTCCAAGAGAATGCCAGCATGGTTTCATTGCGATGTCTTGGATACCATAAAAGACAAGGCGGCATCTTTTTAAGAAGTGGAAGTCTTGCCTAAATGAAGAAATTAAAAAAAGAGCACAAACGCGTGCCGATGGAAGCAAAGAAGGATTTTGAGGAGCAAATTGCTCCTCAAAGAGACAGAAAAGAGACAAACATTTAAATATAACAGAAGCAGGAAACCAACCAACCAATGTAATGTTAGGGTCTTTGGGAAACAAAGGTGTGAAAGGAGGACTGACAGAGGGGACTAGAGAGATTATTTGCATTGGTCATTGTGAAATATGTTAAAAGAAAAATCCACATCTGAACTAAGACTAAGATTGGGCCAGTTCAGATGAATATGGACCCCTACACACAATAATGTAGAGTCTGCATTGACAATGTACCCACCATGACATCACTAAAGGATGGGCCAATGTGATCTAATCATATGTGAGGAGTGTCCATCAGAATCACCCTCTACATGTGCTACAAAGCTCCGTAGCGCATGTGGAGGGGTGATTCCGAAAAACACACTTCACAGGCAGGCAATTGGGGCAAGCCGAGATCACTTTGGCATGTGCTTCACTGATGTTAGAGCAGATGCATTCTCTCAGCAGTCCCGACACTATCATGTGTAGGGGTCTGTGTTGATCTGAAATGGCCCACTAAGGCTTTCTCTTCTGTCCAGCTGCAAGTAGAGCATATAATTCTACTGTTGTCTGGCTCAAGGATATTTTTTGTGGGGGTGGTGGGGCATTAAGGCAAGGTATATTTAGTAACGCCCCTTAATCTGGAAGATAAGGGGTATGCAAATAGACAATTCTTTCATGCTGTGTCTGACCTCATTAGGTCCACTGTGCAAAATGAGTGGACCTCATTAGGTCCACTGTACAAATGGTACAGGGTTAATCTAGAATACCTCCCTGTTTTTGTCATCCATTCATAGTTAACAAAATGGGAGGGCCATTTTGGCATCTTCTTCAAGGGGGGGGCACAATTGGAGATAGTAGGGGCATAGCTGGGGGAGAGAGGGCCCGTGTTTGCCCCTCTCTCCAGTGACCCTTCAAAGTGAGGGAAAATGAAGAAAATAGGGAGGGTTAGAGCTGGACACCCTCAGGAGCTGGGAGGCCTGGGTTCTTTGAACCCCTCCACTCAACTATAGCCAGACCCCTGGGAGATAGCAGTGGCAAAAGGTGATGAAGAGCATGGTGGAAAAGGTAGGCCAAATTTGCTCTCCTTTTACTCTTGAAATCTCCTCAAATGTTCATCAGAATGTACTCCTCAGAGAAACCTTAGCACAGCATTAGAGAGCTGGTCCTGTTGGACTGGGGACCCTTTGCTTCTCTGGTCTTAGCTCCCAACACATACCAGAATTCACAGTTATCAGTCCTGGTCAGGAATCCGGTGTGATCTAATCTAGTCTAAAAAAGCAACATGGCTGGAATAAAATTCAAAGTCATATTTATTTCGACCAAATGCTAACAGTGAACACTAGTACATATTTTGTAAACCTAAGAATAGGTTTCCCGTGCAATGTGTCATTACAAATAATGTATTTCCAGTTCAGGTTTTGTAGTCCTCAAGTCAGTGTAAAGTCTCAGCTGGCAGCCTTTGATCTGACAACTGGTGGATAAGGTCCTAAATCCCCTATAGTTTTAGACAAAATAAAAGGAAGCATTTTCTTTTTTGTTCTGTTTAAATTTGGAGCAAACCACAGTCCAGATTGGTTGTCAAAATTAGGACGAGTGTCTGTATTATCTTGGTAGTATATCAGATGTCTAAACTTCCTCCTTAGAATAACAAAAATAACCTTTATGGTGCCATAGGTCCTCTGTGACCTTTTTAGTAGTCATAACAGTGACTGATAAGCAACAAAGATATATCAAAGCAATAGTTATTGGCTAGGAGTTGGAAGAACAGGCCTTGAATTCTACCTTTAAAGCTTGAACCTTAGCGGTAGAGGGAACAGTTTCAGGGCAAATTCATGACCTTGGTGTGACACTGAAGTATCCCATTTAAAATATACCATAGACCCATTTTATTGCTCAGTATTATGCACATGACTATTTAATAACCATAATATAAACACATGCATATATAAGCATTGATTACAAAACAATGTTAAGTAAGAGCCTTAATTAACAAAATAAACATTCAAATATTTCATCTGAAATTAATCTGAAATATGTTTTTAATCTCAATTCTCTCTGCAAAAGAAGGGAGCATGGTTTGAATTGACATAGAGGCTATTCTCACGATCCCTGGAAAGCGGGCTAAGGGAGCTTAGCCCGCTTTCCAGGGATCGTGGGAACCACCGGCTCGCAGGTGAGCCAGGTGCTCCCAAGGTGGCTAGCCCGCCGAATTCCCTCTCCCCTTAAATTAGGTTAATGGAGCAAGTGCTCCATTAACCCTATTTGATTGCTCGTGTGTCGCTGTGGCACATGGCGACACACGAGTAGACCCCTGGCCGGGAGGCTGCAAACAGCTTCCCGGGCTTGGGGGCCTCTCCAGGATTCCCCGTGCAGGGCATCCTGGAACTTCCAGGGGTTGCATGGCCCCTGATCCTTGCAGACCCTGCCGGCTCCATAACAGAGCTGGCAACCATGGCCTCCGAGTGGCTGCCCATCTGCTGGAAGAGCGGGCTACGCCTGCTCTCCCTGCAGACTCAGAAACAGCTCTTCTCACTGATCGTGAGAGGAGCTTCATTATGCAGCCCATTTGCTGAAGCTAAGTGGGCCTGGGCATAGTCAGTGCCTGGATGGGAGATCTACCAGTACTGCCACTACTAATATTTATATACTGCTTTTCAACAGAAGTTCTCAAAGCAGTTTACACAGAACAATAAAAAATAAATAAATAAGATAGTTCCCTGTCCCAAAAGGCTGACCTGACAGTCTAAAACAGGGCTGCTCAACTTTGGCCCTCCTGCAGATGTTGGCCTACAATTCCCATAATCCCTAGCTATTGGCCACTGTGGCTGGGGATTATGGGAGTTGTAGTTCAAAAACAGCTGGGGGGGCCTAAGTTGAGCAGGCCTGGTCTAAAAGAAGCATAAGGTAGACACCAGTAACAACCACTAGAGGGATGCTATCCTGGATAGGGAGAGTTGCTCTCCCCCTGCTAAATATAAGAGAATCATAAGAACAGTCCTGTGGATCAGGCCTATCTAGTCCAGCATCCTGTTTCACACAGTGACCCACCAGATGCCTCTGAGAAGCCTACAGGCAAGAGGTGAGGGCAACAGCCCTCTCACTGTTGTTCCCCTGCAATGGGTATTGAGGGCATCTTGCCTCTGAGGCTGGAGGTAGCCTATAACCACCAGACTAGTAGCCACCAGTCTAGTAGCCAGACAATCACCACTTTGAAAGGTGCCTCTTTGCTCAGTTAGCAAGGGCAACAGAGACCTCCTGGGAACATGTATGCTGCTTTGAGCTTTCACTATGAAAGAAAAATGGGGTAGAGGTGTAATAAGTACACAAATTAGGAGTTATCAATGGAATTTATGTCTTTTTGAAATGACAAATTTCAGATTTACTTTACAAATGTTAAGCAAGCTTTTTTCCCTTTTCCTGTTTGTATTTTTGTTTTTCCAATAGTAATTTTTAAATCAATCAATTACAAGACTCATTTTTGATCAGCCCTTGGTTATGGAATGAGGATTTAATAAGCAAGCACAGTGCAGAACTCTGCATTATATGGAAACATATGTTAGCAAAACCCTTATGGCTTTTTGATTTTTTTTTTTTAAAGTTGCTCCGGGAATGAGTGATTTTGAGAGGAATGGTGGGAGAGGAGATTCCCCACCACCCATTTTTCTTCCCCCAGTTGTTCCTTCCCAGTTGCTCCCCACACAGCTGGAAGTTTTCCATACCTGGCTTTTAGCTCACATCTCCTCCAGAAATTTCACATATCAGCCAAATTCATCCCAAAGTCCCTGCGAGCTATCGGGAAGTACTTCACACACGATTTGGGTTTTTCATTGTGCATTATAATGTAACCCGGTTTATAACTGGCATATAAAAACTCACTTTTTGCATCGGTTTTGGGGGCACAGTAAAGTCTCACAGTAAACCCACAGTAAAGCCTGCTGTTTGGGAAAGCTCCAGAAGGTTGAGGGCAAAAAATGTGTCTGGAATGTGTGTGGGAGGAGAAACAGCTTGGAATGTAAAACTGGCCAGTGGAGAAAGAGTTAAGGATGCATTCTCTTGCCATTCATCTCTTCGAAATTGTCCACTCCCGACAGTGGTTTTTATTTTAAAATGCGGGGAGGATAACTGGGGTTTTGGTGCATGCCCTGATGCATAATGTACAATTAGGCCCACAGAAGTTTTTTAAAAAGGAACTTAATAATAGCAAGGTTTTAGTTTCTGTGTAAACAAAAAGTGGCATCCACGTTTAAATCTTAAGGATTCATCCAAAAGAAAATGTCTCCATTATTGATAAGGAAGATAAGGTAGCTTCCTTCACAAATCATCCTCTAAAAGGCATCCATACATCGCTATGCAATTAAATCATGTCCACAAAATATTATTTATACAGTTCTCTCCCCAGCTTGGCTTGAGGTGTTGTTTGGACAAATCTTATTAGAGGGCAAAATAAAAATGTCCATCAAGAAATTATGCAAAAGGGAAAATGGACACACCAGCTGGGTAAATCTATCATACACTGGCAAAATAATAATAATAAAAAAGCAACAAGCACTTTTAATTAGCTGAGTGAATGTTGTTAGCTGAATGCTGAAAGCTCAGCCTCCGCGCTCATATTAAAATGTGCCTAATTTTCTGTGAAAAAAAGTCCCATCTGAACAGCCCTGACCACAGTCAATCATACTAAAAGCCACTGGTGCTTAATTTGATTTACCAATATAAAATGCAAATGAGGTGATTAAGTGGAGTGGCAGACAGAGCTGGGCCTCTTTCGAACCATCAAGTTAAATGCGAGCAGACAGCAAACTGCCTGGGCAAAGAAAATTTTAGCATATTCGTTTGATTAGTGCTACAAAAATTTAATTAGATTGGCTAATTACTTGACAAATTGTTCTACACTAGAGAAAAGGCAGAACATTTTTTATTTGGGGGGAGGGAAGGAGGGGAAAAAAATGCTCCTCTGTGTATTTTAGTCCAAATGCTATTTGCCAATTTGCAAGAGCATTATTAATTGAATGGAAGATACTACAAGAGTCTGCCAACAATGGCAAATTGTATATTGCGTATAATTAGACTAGGCACATGCAGCTATATCTGTGTTCCCATGATCTCTCCCACCTAGTAAAATTAAACACAATATTTCTGGGGAAACACTGTCAAAACAGATTATTACAGGACTCCTGGATCTTCCTAAGCAGTACACTCATTATCAGAAGACACGAGTTATAGCCAAATGAGCCTTTTCACTCTTCTCAAGTGCTGCAAGACCCCAGCACAATAACCGTGCAACTGTTTAAAGAGCAAACTAAACTTCTGCAGAGGATTTTGTCTCTTCCATTTATTTAGCAAAAGGTATTCATATGCTGCACATCATCTCCTTGGACTTTGAAAGGGAAAAGCTTTGCAGGCTAGTTGCATTTTACAATTCTAGCAGTGCCAGATAATAGACCTGCTCAGGGACAATGTTATGCTTGGGATGAGTCCTGAGCTAGGCCAGTGGAAACGAATGAAAGATGCATTATAAGTCTTGTTCATGTATATATTGATTGAGAGCTTTTAAAGTTCTCCACAAACATTCTCACAACAATTCTGTAGATCATTCCTAAAAAGCTGTTGCTTTAGGTCTTAGCTATCACTACTTCAGGGGCGTAGCAAGGTTGGAGTGGGCCCAGAGACAAGATTTTAAAATGGCCCCCCCTCACTGAAGCTCAGCTCATGAAGTAAAGAAATCTTAAATGAGGCTGTATAGTGGTAACAAAAAGCATAGTAAAATTTACATATGTATACATATATGTATGTATACAACCTATGTGCCACAATAGAACATAATCCTAAATTATTTCTTAAAAGGTTTTGTAAATTGTGGACGATGCAGGTCATTTAATGGTACTAGAGAAAGACATTATTTATTTGTTATTTGTTGTTTCTCTGTGTAAACCACCCTGAGCCACTTCTGGAATGATGGTATAGAAATCAAATCAAATCAAATCAAATCAAATCAAATCAATCAGTCAATAAATGCTATTCTGGTAGCTCCAGGTCTTAACACTCACATCAGTTTCGGAGGATGAATACAACTGAAGGAGGCCCGGGTGGGTGCGTGGCTGGGGGAGTCAGTCATGTGACTTGCCTCTGCCCCCCCCCAGGCAGTGGACCCCCAGACAACTGTCTCCCCTTGCCCTATTATAGTTACACCCCTGCACTACTTCTTTTGTTTTATTGCGCACACACACACACACACACACACACACACACACATTGGAACAGGAATGGAAAGACTGCATTTTAATATTGTTTATTACCCCTGCTAACTCAGCAAAGAGGCACCTTTTAAAGTGGTGATTCTCCCCTCCCTTTTTTTTAGCAGAGGAAGAGCAACTGGCCCTATCCATCCCCAGCACAGCTTGATTGATTGATTGAATGATTGATTGATTGCATTTCTATACCACCTAGTATAGAAATCTCTAGGCCATGTACAAATTAAAACATAATATAAAACAAAACATTTAAAAATCACAATAGAGAAAAACACACATTAAAATTTAAAATTTAAATTTCATTTAAAAGCCTGGGGAAACAGATACATCTTCAAGGTCCTCCTAAAAGCAAACAGAGAAGGAGATTCTCTTATTTCGGCAGGGAGCATGTTCCAAAGCCCTGGGGCAGCTACAGAAAAGGCCCGGTCCCGAGTTACCACCAAGCGAGTTGGCGGCAACCATCCCTCCAGTGGTTGTTGCTGCTGTCTATCTCACATTTCTTCTTAGATTGTGAGTCATTCTGGGACAGCGAACCATCCTATTTATTTATTTTTCTATGTAAACTACTTTGAGGACTTTTGTTGAAAAGTGATATATAAATATTTCTTCTTCTTCTTCTTCTTCTTCTTAATCATTATCTGCATAGTAGAGAAAGTGTTAAAAACCATACTGACCATGGCACATTTTTACTCTCAGTCCCTTCCTTCCCATCACAAAACAGCTTTCTTAAAAAATATAAAATAAAATAAAATAAAATAAAATAATGGTGTCAGGGCTCATAAGAACATAAGACTAGACCTGCTGTATCAGGCCCAAGGCCCATTCAGTCCAGCATCCTGTTTTGCACAGTGGCTCACCTGATGCCTCTGGGAAGACCACAGGCAAGACCTGAGGGCATGCCCTTTCTCCTGCTGTTTCTTCCCTGCAACTGGTAGTTAGAGGCATCTTGCCTCTAATATAATAAATTTGTGTATTAACGTGTAGTTAGTCCCTCCCTCAGCCATTGCAGTACATCATACGGAAGTTGAGTGTCATGTCAACAAGACCGCACAGAGCTCATTCTTAATCATTTGTAACCTGGTCTTCATGGGTTCTGCTGCAATGTTATGATGACACTACACAAGCAAATAATTTGGTAGTGGAGCATTTTAGCTCTCTATCTTTAAATTAAAGAGAGAGATGTCTCTAGCCCTTGTGATGCTGAAGGAAAGTTTGAAAACATGAGCTTGGTAAAAACTTAGAGTGAGATAATTTTATTTATTTATTTTATTTAACATATTTTTATTCCGCCCAAAACGTACATCTCTGGGCAGTTTACAAGAAGATAAAAACAACATTAAAACATTAGTTAAAAACAAAAACAAGAAATTTAAAATATGACAATTTAAGATTTTTAAAACAATATTCTAAAACAACATTAAAAACAATAACAGGATCAGTTAAAAGCCTGGGTGAACAGGTGCATCTTTAAAGACTTTTAAAAAATTGTCAGAGATGGGGAGGCTCTTATTTCACTAGGGAGCGCATTCCAAAGCCTTGGGGCAGCAATGGAGTAGCCACCAGACGAGCCGGTGGCAAATGCAGACAGACCTTTCCTGATGATCTCAGTGGGTGGTGGGGTTCATAATGGGGTGGGCAAGAGAAAGAACTTCCCCTGGTGGAGGGTGGGATTTAACATTCTGCCCCATTAATTATTCCAGGCCCAGGTAGACTAAAGGATGCTGGGAGCTACTCATTTTTTGCCAGAGTCTTGGGAGCTCCCAAGAGACAGAGAGAGTCTTGGAGAGACAGAGTTAGTCATGAATAGTGGCTTGAGGTACTGGAGCTGGAAGTTTTCCTCATTGCAATTTACTGCAATGTTCTTCACAACTAAGCAGTCATACTTTAAACAACAGCTCATGGCTCCCCCCACCACCCACTGATTAGTCTTCCAATGTGTCACATAATAGCCAGAAAAAAGTTGTACCAACTTTTTTCTGGCTGTTTTGTGAAGCACTGGAGGTCTAACCAGCAGGAAATAAGCCAGGATCTGTTGTTTACAGTATGAATGCTTAGTTGTGAAGAGCATTCTAAAGAAGCAGTAAATAAATAAAAAATCAAATAAAATAATAAACAGATAAATACATCGCAGTGATGAAAACGTCATGGGTGCTTTCCAGGTGGCAACTTAAAATTTGCTTCACTACGAATAGGCTTTGTGTGCGTTTGTACAATCTGGGTTTTGATCCCATATCCCTTGCATATGGGAACAGCAAGGGGCCATTCACACAGCCACAACCTGTATTTGGATCTTATCTTGACATTTCAGGTTTAAAGCATTGTACGTGCGTGAGAAAATAGTAGCTGATTTTCTTAGTTTTAAGAACAGTTTGCAGGTTTGCTCCATTTTTTTCCAAGGTGGAGGGGCTTATCAATGGATAGATCTTAATCTCTGGCTCTCAGTTTATGAAATCAGCCTTTAAGGAAAAAAAATTCCCCTGGTTGCTTTGCAGGGGCTGGTGCAAAGCAACCAGCCCCTGCAAATGACTTTTTAAAAAAACAAACCCACGGTGTTGCTCTTGTATAATGGTACCAGCGGTACCTCCTTCAGTTGCAATTGGCTCCCCCCTCCTTGCTTGCAAGAATCTGGTGCACTTGCACAAATTCATCAAGGGGGCGGGGAAGCTATCACATCATGTGCCCCCTCCTTCTCTCTCTCTCCCTGAAGTGCCCTGTCTAGGAGCAAGGCGAAGAGGGTTGCTTTCTCTCCTCCTCTTTCCTCTCTCCCTCTCTCCCCTGAAAGCCTCAGTGTGGGAGGAAGTGATGTAAAATCTGAAGGCTAACCCTAAATGGCTTCAAAATGTGACACGCTTTGAAGCCGGTTAGAGTTAGCTGCCAGTTTTTACAGCACTTCCTCCTGTGCTCAAGCTTGTAGTCTGGAAAGCACCCTGGCGACAAAATAGCAGTATGTAGGGAAATTTACATCTACAGACTAAGGGATTTTCACATCAGATCCCTTGAATTCTTGGAGAATTTTGGTATAGGATAGTAGGGGACAATGCTGTAGAAATGGAGAGAAATTAATGGGAGAGAAGGAAGGGAAGGGAGAGAGAACTGAGCCCAAATGCCTGGAGATACCTACTTTGGATAAACCCAGGAGAAATCAGTAGCTCTCGAGCTGCGCAATACTCTGAATTACACAGAAAAATGAAGTTATACATCAATCTGCTTTGGGGGTACAGAATTCAGCTTTTTTGTATTGCACAATTCAGTTTGCCCTGGCTCAGACTCTGGTGGACTGGAATTTAGATTTTGCAGATCATTATGCACCATTCTGATTGTACGCGGTGAACGCAGAGAGCAATTTTTCCTTCTTCGTTTCCCTCTTTGTGTTCTCTGTCACCATTTGTTTCAGGAGGCTGCATCTGCTTCTGCTGGTTTTCAGCATAACTAATCAACCTCTAGTGACTCAACCATCATGATAATATAAATAGATACCCACTTTATCTGCTCAAGTGGAAAAAAATAAGGATCATATTGTATAAACATAACACATTGCAGCTAGCAATTAGATACTGCATTTAACTCAGGTTAAAGCAATAGGAGTGGAAGCCATGGGGGATACATGAAACCTGTGTGAACGCTACTCCCCTATATTCATGCAGGCATAAAATATTATTTCTCACAATTAGCCATTCTAAACAGCTGGCTCAGGATGCCAATTCATTTGAAAACGCATAACTCAAATGGGAAAAAAAGTTGAACATTGACAGAAAAAAGGAATTGCGGAACCACAAGCCATTACATTAAGAAGATAATGAAAAAGCCATGTGGTCACATCAGCTATCACTGCAGTATAATTGTGTTATTTTATATCTTACAACAGGGAGGGTAGTGGCTAAAAATGTGACCAACTATTTAGTTTCAAATCTTACCTCATGCACAAGCTCATTAGGTTGCCTGTATTCTTTTGGCTTCAGCCTTACCCATCTGTAAAATGGGGCTAATCCTGCTGGTTTCACTGACAGAGTTCTTGTAAGGATTATTCTGATAATGTATGTGAAAGAGTTTAAAACACTTGCAATGTGCTGTGTTAAGTATTGGTGTAAGCATCCCACTACAGCAGGGTTTCTTAACCTTGGGTCCCCAGATGTTGTTGGACTACAACTCCTATCATCCCCAGCCATGGCCTTTGTGGCTGGGGATGATTTTATTTATTTATTTAAAAATATTTCTCTACCACCCAAAATTTGCATCTCTGGGCTATTAAAATCATTTAAAACATCAGATCAATTAATAATTAAAATCACGTAAAAAAATTGAAAACACTTTAAACCTAATATTAGGTTTATTATATTAAAACTATAAATCTAACTAAAAGCCTGGGTGAATAAATGTGTCTTCAGTGCCTTTTAAAAAATTGCCAGAGATGGGGAGGTTCTAATTTCAATAGGGAGAGCATTCCAAAGTCCAGGGACAGCAATAGAGAAGGCCCGTTCCCGATTAGCCACCAAATGCGTCAGGGGCAACCGCAGACAAACCTCTCCAGATGATCTTAATAGGCAGTGGGGCTCATGGCGAAAAAGACATTCTCTTAAATATCCAAGGCCTAAGCTGTTTAGGGCTTTATAGGAGTTGCAGCCCAGCAACATCTGGGTACCCAAGGTTAAGAAAACCTGCCCTATGGATATCTATTTATTTTTACATTTATATCCCACTCTTCCTCCAAGGAGCCCAGAGCAGTGTACATGGTTATGTTTTTCCTCATAACAACCCTGTGAGGTAGGTTAGGCTGAGAGATAAGTGACTGGCTACGAGTCACCCAGTGAGTTCCATGCCTGAATGGGGATTTGAACTCAGGCCTCCCTGGTCCTAGACCAACACTCTAACCACTACACCATACTGGCTTATGCAAAATTACTTTCTCTCCAGGCTTTTGTAGCATTTGTTAGCTCAGGGCTAGCACTGGAGCCAGGGTTCAGTGGGCCCTCAGCATACTGCCCTCCTACCTGGTGGGCCCTACATGTAGTGATACTAGAACAACTCTAATTTTGCTAATTTTGAGAAATTTCCCAGCCCTGTGGCTGCTGCCCACCCGTAGAAGTCCCCTTAAAATGACCCTACATCAGGATTTGTGCTGATCTAAACAGGTTCCAGAGGCAGCCAAAAAAAAGGGGGGGGGCTGTTTGGTATTTTGAAGTGTGGGGATGCAAAATCACAATTTTATAGGGGAGTGGCAGCAAGTGTCCTTCATTTTGCTTTTAGTGCCCCCTCCCCATTTTTTAAAAATAAGTTTTCATACCATATCTTTGTAGTTGGTGGCAGCAGCATCACCACCAGGGGTGTAGTGGAGAGGGGACATGGTGGGATGGAGCCTCGGTACTTCTTGGCTTTTCTGGCTGTTGGAGTGGCCATGGTCATGAGGTTGTCATGGAGAGTGCCTGAATTTGCAGCCGCGTCACTCAAAGCATTTGAGCTCCTTCCAGTTGTTGGCTCTGCCCAAGTACAATTTCCATCCCAGAATGCCCTTGGAATTATAAAGTATCATACCCCTATCCACATGTTATATTCCCATGTTTATGTTTATGTGAGTAGGAAGTCCTGCCCCAGCTCTGTCACTCACCCCCTGGACCTCGCCTCTCATGGTTTCACACTTTCATGGTGTTTTGTGAAAAGGCACATGCTGTAGCCATGATGCTGCCGCTTCTGTCTGAGGAGGGCTTCTTCTGTGCATAGTGTACATGGATACAGTGATTCACATATTAGGTAGAACGTATACTTCTATCTGCATCTTGCATTTAGCAGTGTACTTCTGTAGCAGATTAAAGCCTTTGCCTCGGACCAAGCTCATGTGAGGGAAAGAAATGCTGAATCATCCCTGCTGAGCTGGCTGGCTAGGCTTCTCCTAAAGTTATTTTGTATTATCAGTAGGTTCAACATTCTGCCGCCACCACCCCTCTTATCCACAGAACTTAAACCTCCCTGGGTTTGTGGAATCTCAGGGAAAACTCTCTTTATTTTGCTATTGGAAAAGTACAAAAATCTTCCCCGTGCAAGCCTACACATGGTGAGAAAACTGATAGTTGTTGACCACTTGAGGAGATGTTTGCACCAGAGAAATCCCCCTTTCAGCCCCACCTTTCCTGAGTTAAAAACCCACTCTGAGAGGCTTGTAAAAAGAAAAGAACAAAAAAAAACCCACAAAACAAACAAACACAACAACCACAGTTTTATTCAATTACTACAGACTGCTTCTGTCTGAGGCTTTCTCACCTTTTATATACAGTTAGGAATACTTAGTAGGATTATAAAAATATGTTGCCTTAATGCATGCTTAAATGTTTATAGAGGCTTTTGCAATGCCCTAGGTAGGGTGGGCATAGGCTAGTGTTTCTCTAGTGTTTAAGTACATTTACAGGTAATCAATAGTATCAGAACAGTATCAGGAATATGCAGAAGTGCACACACCAAAGAAATATAACATCCCTAATGCAAAGTCTGACTAAACAAACTTTTCCCTAGACTAAACTTCCCTTTTCCTTGAACTCACCAAACTCCTGATGAGAATTCAAGCTTCCTGTCCTCCCGTCTTTCAAGGATCTGCAGAGTTATTCTCCTGCAGCCAACCTCCATGGCCTTCTGTGCACCTCCAGCCCAGCTTCTCCTTTAACAAAGAACTTCCTTCTTCTTGGCAACCCACCTGGTATGCTGATTGGCTGAGCCCTCGAGTTCACCAGCCTGTAGGTCAAGACAAGGGTTCATTTCCAGTTAACTCTTTAGAGGGAGGGGAGGCTGGTCTCTACAACCTCTATGTTTACTGTGCATTTCAGGGGTCTGTACACAGGATGACTGTTAAAATGAATGCAGCTACAATCATTAATACAGAAACATGTATGTTTGTACAGACATCAGAATGCAGGTACTACATAGTGCCTAGATAGGGTTCATATGGCAGTCTGATCAAGCTGGCCACCATCTAGTGCTTCTTGAGGAAAAGTGTAGGAGGGACTTTCAGGTTAGTGGTCATTATCTAGTTCCTACATAAGACCAGGGGGCTCCTACATAAGACCAATCACTTACCTCACTTCCTACACAACTACCACAGCCACCTGCAGAGGTGAGATCAGATATATACTGTAAGAAGAAAAGAAAAGAAAAGAAAAGAAAAAAGCACCTACTATATACAGGTTGGTACAAACTGGTACACGCCCCCACAACTTTTCCACAAGCACCCACCCTCAGAAATCACTCTGTTTCATTACATGGTCAAATACCTTCAGTAGCAGGAGGAGAGCTGGTCTGGTGGTAGCAAGCATGAATTATCCTCTTTGCTAAGCAGAGTCTGTCCTGGTATGCATTTGAATGGGAGACTACATGTGAGCACTGTAAGTTATTCCCCTCAGAGGATGGGCTTGCTCTGGGAAGAGCTTCTGCATGCTTGCATGAAGAAGGTTCCAAGTTCCCTCCCTGACATCTCTAGATAGGGCTGGGAGATACTCCTGCCTGTAACCTTAGAGAAGCCGTTGCCAGTTTGGGTAGTCAATATCGAGTGAGATGGACCAATGGTCTGACTCGGTATAAGGCAGCTTCCTATGTTCCACCTTAAATTTCACCAAACCTGTTTCAAGAAGTTTTGGATCAGCTCTGTTTCCAGAGGGATCAAAATTGCCTTAATACCACTGATCATGGGTAGCTGGTTAGCTCTAAACTCCTCCCTTTCCCCCACTGTAGGAGTCAGGTGCAAGTCAGCCAGTCCAGGAGAATGATGGTGATGATAAATACTTGAGGCCCAAATTCCTGGTTATCTGAATGTCTCAGGCCTCTTCCAAGCCATTGAGATGGATGAGGCTGTGCTGTATTAGAAGGACAAATATGTTGTGTTGTGCTGACTTAAACCCATTATTTTATGCAGTCCACACATTAGTAGGGAAGAAGCAAAATTCCATCACCACTGCCACTACTACTATGAGTAGTAGTGGTAATAGTAGTAGTAGAAATTGGCCTGCAATTTGCTATTCAGACCCCGATAGGAAATACTTTGCCTGCTATGGCAATGTATCCAGAGCAAAACTATACAGCCAGGGACGCTTCAGGGAAAGGATACGACCTACTTTTGTTCACGTGTAAAGGAGAATTCTTTGTTGATACAAAGGTGGTCACACTGAACATTATAGGTACTCACTCAGGCATCCAAAATATATTCATGACTTGAAATGGTATATCATGAAAAAAAACGCCAAATGCTTTATACAAGTGTGTAACTAATACTTCAGGGAATATTGAGAAATAAAAGAAGGCAGGTATTTTATCAGGCACCGCCGTAAGACAGTTGAGCGTGATTGACAAACGAACTGATGATCATGTTTTATTAGTAACATTGCTCAGGAAGTACTTTGTTGATTCTCATCAGCCTGCTGTCTTTTGTCTTTTACAATTACATGGTCAATCTAATGCAGCTTCATTTGAGACACTTTCAAAACCTATTAGCACTTCTCACTGGTAACACAGTACAGGACTATCACTTGCACAGTGTTGGCTTTAGATGGTGCATCTAGGAAATAAATATATTTGAAATGGACAGGAGATACTTATAGATGCAGGACAGTAGCTGACATGACACTGGTCATCACACATAAGAGAATGTGGAGCATATTCCCTTCGTGAGCTGGGATCTTTTTTCCTACCTGAATTACTGCTGAGCTTTAGGTTGTGGCCACAGGCATCCTTATTGACTGGACTGTGTTCATAGATTAACCACTGCAAAATCCAGGCTGCAGTCCTATGCAAACCTATCCGAGAGTATTGAACGTAACGGGATTTAGTTCCAAGAAAGCATGCACAGGACTGTGTTGCCAGTGTTTTAAATTAATACCTAACCTTCTCCCGTTGTTGCTTCTCATCTGTTTCCAATAGGTGGCAAGACATGCCTGAGTGTCTCTCTTTGTATCTGGGAAGCAAAAACAAATACCACACTAATACACTAAATTGTTACTTTTCAAATCCATCACTTCCTTATTTTGTCAGGCAGCAAAGACACATATGCATATGATGTTAAAGAAATGTTCAACCTTCTCTCTAATAACATATCACTTATCTCTCCTACACTTCTCTCCCTTATGTCGCTTGCACCAAACACCAATTCAACGTACCGGAGACTATTTGATGTTGCTGTTCCTAAGCAATATACAGTATTTCAAGACACAGTGGAACATTTTCAGTGCAGCACACACATCACACTTTATTTGGCATGATTTGGCTAAAATTGAGAGATCTGAGTGTGGAGCTGTGGATTTCATTAAGGACCTGCCCACACCCACAGCCCACTTTTCAAGCATTGCTTTTCAGAGCTGATCTTGTGGTAGCAGGCATGACTAGTCTCCTTAGCTAAGCAGTGTCTGCCCTGGTTGCATAGGAATGGGAGACTAGAAGTGTGAGCACTGTAAGATATTCCTCTCAGGGGATGGGGCCACTCTGGGAAGAGCAGAAGGTTCCAAGTTCCCTCCCTGACATCTCCTAGATAGGGCTGAGAGAAATTCCTGCTTGCAACCTTGGAGAAGCAGCTGCCAGTCTGTGAAGACAAAACTGACCTAGATAGACCAATGGTCTGACTCAGTATATGGCAGCTTCCTAGGTTCCTATGACTGGGCCAGTCATGTCTCTCTCAGCCTAACCTACTTCACAGGGTTGTTGTGAGGAGAAAACGCAAGTATGTAGTACACCTCTCTGGGCTCCTTGGAGGAAAAGCGGGATATAAATGTAATAATAATAATAATAATTATTATTATTATTATTTCTTGTTTACACAGTCAGACAGGTGTTATATCCAGACATCGAGCCCTTCCCAAGGACCTGAGATGGCTGAATTTCATGGTCAATGTTGTTGCTGCTGTTATAGATATCGTCGCAGAATATAGGCTGTTCCCAATAAAGCTGCTTTTTGTAATTGGCTGATGGTGATTTCAGTGGCCCCTATGGTGTTGAGGTGCTCTTCAAGGTCTTTTGGAACTGCACCCAGGGCGCCAATTACCACTGGGATTATTTTGGTCTTTTTCTGCCACAGCCTTTCAATTTCAATTTGTAGATCTTTGTATTTTGTGATTTTTTCTATTTCTTTTTCTTCTATTCTGCTATCCCCTGGTATTGCTATGTCGATTATTTTGACTTGTTTTTCTTTATTCTCGACTACAGTTATATCTGCAAGTCCATCAAACAGTAGAGGAGGAGAAAAGAGGCCTTGAAGAATATATCAAGGACAGTGAAGAAGATGCACTTCAAATGGTCAATAACGTGAAACTATTCAACACCAATGAAACCAAGAAGGCCTACAAGAAAGAACAAGTCAAGAACTGAGCAAGAAAATGGAGAAATAAGCCCCTGCATGGTCAATATTTGCACAATATAAGTGGAAAATCAGACATCACCAAGACCTGGCAATGGCTTAAGAATGGCAATTTGAAGAAAGAAACAGAGGGTTTAATACTGGCTGCACAAGAACAGGCACTAATAACAAATGCAATAAGAGCAAAAGTCGAAAAATCAACAACAAACAGCAAGTGTCACCTTTGTAAAGAAGCAGATGTAACAGTGGACCACCTAATCAGCTGTTGTAAAAAGATCGCACAGACTGACTACAAACAAAGGCATGACAAAGTAGCAGGGATGATACACTGGAATATCCGCAAAAAATACAAGCTACCTGTAGCCAAAAATTGGTGGGACCATAAAATTGAAAAAGTGGTAGAAAATGAAGATGTAAAAATTTTATGGGACTTCCGACTACAAACAGACAAACATCTGCCACACAACACACCAGATATAACTGTAGTCGAGAAGAAAGAAGAACAAGTTAAAATAATCGACATAGCAATACCAGGGGATAGCAGAATATAAGAAAAAGAAATGGAAAAAAATCACAAAATACAAAGATCTACAAACTGAAATTGAAAGGCTGTGGCAGAAAAAGACCAAAATAATCCCAGTGGTAATTGGCGCCCTGGGTGCAGTTCCAAAAGACCTTGAAGAGCACCTCAACACCATAGGGGCCACAGAAATCACCATCAGCCAAAAAGCAGCTTTACTGGGAATAGCCTATATTCTGCAACAATATCTGTAACAACAGCAACAACATTGACAATAACATTCAGCCATCCCAGGTCCTTGGGAAGGACTCGATGTCTGGATAAAACAAACCAGTCAATAACACCTTTCTGACTGTGTAAACAAGAAATAATAATAATAATAATAATAATAATAATAATAATAATAATAATAATAATAAATAGAATAACACTCAAATAGGGCTTGAGAGTACCATTATCAAGTGCAAACAGTGCTGGCCTATTGCTGTCCACTGCTTGGGATGAACGGCAAGGTGCTCACATAACCCATTGTCATGAGTGTATCAACCCCTTAGAAAAATCTTTTTTAAAAATCTGTTTGAAAGAAGAGAGTATATTTTGGAGAGTGGATGCTATGCCAAGTTGTATCACCAAATCTGAATCCCGCTAGTACTTGGTTGTTGATTGCTTTGTCTCTTGTATCCTTATTGCTGTTAGATTATTTTGTTAAGAAACTGATAATGAAGATAGAACGATTTCTCTTTTTGGTAGACATTTGAACTGATTTGTTTGCTTTGAAACGTCGTATTTCTCCCTAAGTATGCATTGATTGCAATACTGATTTTCATATTTTTTAAATATTAAAAATGTTTTATGCATTGTTTGATTTGCAACGAATATGTTTTGCTGTGTATTATTGTAATTTGACTTGTGAGCTAGCTTGGGCACAATTTTGTGGAAACGCGGTATAAAAATAAATTTGACTGACTGCTACCCCACCCTCACTGGTCCCACCCCCCACTTCCTTCTCCGCCCCAGGCACCAGTCACCCCTCTTGTCCTTTGATGCCTGGCTTCAGCTTCTGGGGCATGCAGCACTTTCACTTTCCTTCTCTCTTACATGCACACTCTCTTTCCTCCAGCACCAAAGCAGACAAGTTTGATGCTTGGAGGGGAATGAGAGACAGCAGGAGAGAGAGGGAGAGCTGTGGCTGTGTTGTTTAAGCCAGCAGCATCACCTCTCTCTCTGTCTCTCATTACTCTTCAAGTATCAAACTTGTCCATTTTGTCTCCAGATAAGTTAGGTGCTAGTAGAAAAATAGTGCATGGGAAAGAGTTGTTGTGGGTGTAGCATTGCGAAGGAGAGGTCAACTGGTGCTACTGGAAGCACCCTGCCTCATGCCATGCAAACACCCAGCAGTGGCAGCATGCCTCAGCAGCAGCTACAACTAAGTGTGAAGGGGAAGAGAGGTGAATGGTGCCTGGGGGGTGGAGGGATGGCAAAGGTGGGCCAATGAGGGGGTGGGATGCTCTGGGGGGGGCAGAAATGGAGTAGCTGCAGTGTAGATGAATTAGTAGATGTAAATGAACAGAAAACAGTGGTACACCAGCTGGTAACTCCTGGTGGACCTACTGCAATGCACTCTATGTAGGGCTGCCTTTGTATGTAGTTCAGATACTTCAGTTAACCCAAAATGCTGCAGCCAGACTGGTCTCTAGGGTATCCCAGAGAGACGACATTATGCCTATTCTTAAACAGTTGCACTAGCTGCCAATATGTTTCTGGGCAAGATTTCTCTGCAAGGGTGGTTCTCCTATGAGGCCAAGCACGACAAAGACCTTGGGTGGCAAGTGTGCCATGGGGCTTAAGTCCAGGTTACATGAGATAGCAGCTTTCTCTACAAGATTCCCATCACTCAATAAGATCTTCAGGAGGGATCCATCTTTGCATGCCACTGGTTTATCTGGTGGTGACCTGGGATCGGGCCTTCTCAGTTGTCAACCCTGGGTTGTGGAACGCACTCCCTGTGGATATAAGAGGATTGTCCTTTTTGGAGGCCTTCAGGAGAGCCTTAAAGATCCATCTTTTTAGCCTGGCTTTTAAGGATTAATTTTAATTAAGCTTTAATATTAATTAATTAATTAAGATTTAACATTAATTTTAATCTGGTTTAAATTGTTTTTTTTTTTTTTAAAAATAATTGTTTTATTATGTGTTTTTGTATTTTAATGTAAATCACCCTGAGTAACTTTAGGAAGGGTAGTATATAAATTGACTGATTGATTGATTGATTGATTGAATGATGGGTGGCAGCAGCAGGCAGATGAGGAAACATCTGCCAGGGGTGCAGGGCACAATGCCCACACTCATCTCCCCCATGGTACACTTGCCAGCCGAGGTCATTGTCTTGCTTAGCCTCATGGGAGAGCCGCCCTTGAAGAGAAATCAAGTGATCTGCATACATGTGAATCATCTCAAAACTCTTCAGGTAGAATACTTTAGTACCCAGTTCTATCCACAGTGCATAATAGCATAATATTAACTGATTTCAACAGGACTTAGTTTCAGTTCATGAGCAATATGCGTGCACAGCTCTCTGTAAGTATAGGGCTGGCTTGTTGTACTCTCTCCTACGTTGGGAAATTAAGATGATCAACTCAGTCCACAGCCAGATCAAATTTTCATGCTCATCAATTTGTTGAGAAGTAGGAAGTTCTAGGGAACTTCTCCAGGGTCAGTTTCCTTGTGAGGAGACAGTATTGGAAATGTGTGCGTGTTTTAAAAATAAATCTCTTTATAACTATATATGTAGAGAAGACATGCAAATAGTTAACACTAGTCCTGTAGCAGAACTCCAAACGCATCACTACTGGTGCATCAATGTGCACTGGTAGCATGACCCCTGCTAACTGGGAAAAGAGGCACCTATCAAAGCAGCAATTCTTTTTATATTAAGCTGGGGGAGAGAAAATGGCCTTATCCAGCCCCAGCACAGTATCACTCCAGTTGCTATTGCTGGTGTTTCTTTTTAGACTGTGAGCCCTTCAGAGTCAGAAACCACTTCCTCCCTCTCTCTTCTTCCTCTTCCTCTCCTCCCCTCCCCCCTCCTAACTGTCTGTCTGTCTGTCACTGCTGCTATTGAGTGCCTGCCTGCAGGAGAGGGTGAGACCACCTGCCAGCCCCTGCTAGACCTGTGGGACTGTGGTCTCTGGCTGTGGCTGCTCTGCAGGGAGTCTGTGCAGGATTGAGGCCCAGGAGTGACTATGCAGTGACTCACTGCATACCATCTGACCAGAGTGGCCATTGCTGGGCTTATAATGGGATGCTGCTTGTGGTGGTGGGGTCGCCCCTTTGGGGGAGCCACTTTGGGGGTTAACGAGGGCAAGGGACAGGTCTCTCGTGTGTGGTAGTGGTGGAACCTTGTGTGTGGCAGTAGTGGTTGAGTGAGTGGATATATAACACTTCGGCTTCTATTTTATGCATTCCTTGGGTGAGACATGTTTAATGTGTCTAGGGCTGTCTGGAGATGGGGAAAAAGGGGGCATATCCACTAATCATGGGGCAGCAATTCTGATGGTGGTGGGGAACAGAAGAAGTAATGTTGGCAGATCAGCGGGCCATTACAGGGGAGGGGAATTGGAAATCTAATAGCTGTTTCCCCTTCCAGCTGCCCTGCCAGCTCTTTGACCTTGGGGAGCAGTGCCAACCACCCTTGGAACCTCACCTTGCTTCTTTGTAATGCCAGGTCAGTCCAGAACAAATCAGAAACTATCCATGATCTGATTCTGGATGAAGATGCCAACCTAGTATGTATTACAGAGACCTGGTTGTGGGAGGCTGGTGGCCTGGTCTGGTTCCAGCTTCTCCCTCCAGGGTAATCAGTTGAGTGGGTGAGAGACCTTGGGTGGGGAGGTGGAATGGCTGTGGTCTATAAGAATAACATTTCCCTTCTGAGGATCCCTGTTGATGTGTCAGACCATATCAAATGTGTGTACTTAAGTTTGGGGACAAAAGATAGATTGAGACTTCTGTTGGTGTACTGATCACCCCACTGCTCCACAGAGTCCCTAAATGAGCTGATGGACTTGTTCTCGGGCTTAGTGTTAGAGTCCCCAAGGCTTGTGGTAGCGGAGGACTTCAATGTTCATTTTGGGACCAATTTGTCCAGGGCAGCTCAGGAGTTCATAACAGCCATGACAACAGCCTTGGGACCAACACATATTGCAGGTCACAGCCTTGATTGGGTCTTTCACTCTGATCAGGGTGGTGTTCCATGGGTCGGGGCACCTGTGATTTCTCCATTGTCATGGATGGACCACCATCTGGTTATGCTTGGACTCACAATCACTTCCCACCTTCGCAGTGGTGAGGAGTCTATTAGGATGGTCCACCTGAGAAGGTTATTGGATCCAATAGGATTCCAAGAAGCCTTGGAGGGATTTAGTGTTGGCTCTGCTGGCGATCCTGTTGATTCCCTGATGGAGAATTGGAACAGCAAACTCACCAGGGCAGTAGACATGATTGCTCCAAAGAGTCCTCTCCGACCTACTTCAAAACTGGCCCCTTGATATATGGAAGAACTACGGGGGCTGAAGCGATGAGCTAGATGACTGGAGCACAAATGGAGAAAGACTTGACTCAAATCTGACAGATTGCAACATAGAGCGCATTTGAAGATCTAGGCTCAGGCAATAGCCAATCAGGCAAAGAAGCAACTCTTTTCTGCCCATATTGCATCCACAAGTTTACGTCTGGTGGAGTTGTTCAGGGTTGTGAGCGGGTATGTGCCCCTCCTTCCTTGAATCAGAATCTGGAACCATTGATTACCTGCTGTGATGTCTTTAATGAATTCTTTGTGGGGGAAATCTCTCGTATTTGGGCCGACGGACTCAGTCTCCACAATTACTTCAGTGTCTGATGTGGAGATGTCCAGCGATTCGTCTTGTGTGGTTAGGTTGGATCAGTTCCAGTTTGTGACTCCTGAGGATGTAGACAAGCTGGTTGGAATGGTGTGGCCTACCACCTGTTCTCTTGATCCTTGCCTGACGTGGCTTATACTATCTAGCAGGGGGTTGTTGTAGAAGGCCTGGTAGAGATTATAAATGCGTCTCTGAGGGAAGGCAGGATGCCTCCTTGTCTTAAGGAGGCAATTATTAAACCACTTCTGAAGAAGCCTGCCTTGGATCCCTCAGAATTGAGCAACTACAAGCCTCTCTCCAATTTTCTGTAGCTGGGCAAAGTGATGGAGAAGGTGGTGGCCTCCCAGCTCCAGACAGTCTTGGAGGAAACCGATTATCTAGACCAATTTCAGAGTGGCTTTCAGGCAGGCTATGGGCTGGAGGCTGTCTTGGTCACTAATGGATGATCACCAATTGGGAATTGACAGAGGAAGTGTGACTTTGTTGGTCCTTTTGGACCTCTTGGCAGCTTTTAATACTATTGACCATGGCCCAAATCAGCCTGACCTCTGTCATTTGGGAGGAAGGCGGGCCTGTGTGAGGAGGTCTCTCGCTGTCATCTCTGCCGTCCATGCCCAGCAGCAACTGCTCCTGGCCCAACAGGATTTGGGAGGTGGGTGCCTACTAGGAGCTCTTGCCACTTCTGCCTATGGGCAGCAAAAAGCTTAATCCACTCCTGGTGGCGCCAGTACTGCCAGATTTTCAGCTTCTTCAGCACCTGCTCAGTCACTGCCATGCCAACCCCCCCCCCACTAACCCCCCACCCCACCCGCTGTGCAATCTGAGCTTAGGTTAGCCTCATCGGCACAGGCCAGCGCCTGGTTTGCCACTCTTACTCTCTCTCACTCTTGCTCCCTGTCCCACCACTACTTCCCTGTCAGTTTGTGCACCAGTGAGAGGAAACAGGACATGGATCCCCTTACTGGGCAGTGTGACTGCTGCCATTTTTCAGCCTCCTGGTGGGGTGGGGTCAGTAACAGCTGGTGAGGGTGCCGGTGGAGGGGCGGCGAGAGGCACCTTTAAGTGTAAAAGAATTGGTGCTTACCTCTGCTCTCGCTATACCAGAAGGCTGCTCAGGGAAACAGAGTGCGGCAGGGGATCACCTCTGCCCATCACCTGGCTTCCACTGAGCCAATCCCCTGCCTGTGGCACGGTGAGTGCTACTGGGTGGGGTGGTAAGGGAATTGATGTGCCCATTCCTCTCACTAGCATGTGAGAATAAAGGGCCCCTTTAGTCACTCACCACCAGGTGAACTGGGCAGAAAGTGGTGGCACCAGCAGGAGGAGGAGGAGTGGGGGAAACATGAGAGAGAAAGAGATGGAGAGAAGAGAAAAAGGATGGGAATGCGGGGCTACACAGTGGCAAGAGGAGGAGGAGGAGGAGAGAGAAAAAGAGCTATCAGGAAGAGAGTGAGGGAGAGAGAGGAAGTGCGCTTTCAGCAGCTGCCCAGGAGGCTAGAGGCAACAGGAAGAGGGGAGAGTTGCAAGATAGAGGCCATCAGTGGGATCTGTGTGGGCAGCCACTGGCCCGTGGGCCACACAATGAAAAACAGTGCTCTAGACCAGGGATTCTCAACATTGAGTCCCCAGATGTTATTGGACTTCAACTCCCATAATCCCCAACCAAAGGCCACTGGGGCTGGGGATTATGGGAGTTGAATTCCAAGGACATCTGGGGACCCAATGCTGAGAAGCCCTGCTCTAGACTGTTTCCTACTGGTTTTCAATACATTGTTTTTCTGGCCAGATTCAGACTACCCCTTTTCCTTCATCAAGGCAGAAATAGCCATTATCAGGAAAATACAATTGTATACAAGGGAGACACAGGGATGAGGAGCCATTTCTGAGAGGTAGGGTGCTTATCCCTTCCTCTGCACACCACCTCTCCCCCTACAAATGCCTTCCAAACAATTTTTAATCATATTTTCTTCATCTGGATTTAAGCATGGAGATTAAGATTTCTTAATCTCACATTTCAACCACATTTCAAGGGCAATCAGGAAGTTAGACACCTGTCTGATTTTCTCTTTTCCTTTGTTGAAATAATCCAAATACAGATATTTATTTCGCTAGGAAGCTTCTGCTTTTCGGCTGGGAAGTATAAAAGTAGAACAGAAGACTAGAAAGAGCAGCACATTCATTTGCATCTTTAGAACAAAGATTCAAATGAAAATGTGACTATTGTCGTTCCCTGCACTGTTATTGTACGTAGTATCCATCTATAATCTTTGCTTGTAATGATACTTAATAGCTGCCTTCGAGATATTAATGGAAATTGTCACAGACAAGGGAGGTATTACTGCATCTAATGAACCAAAGTAGGACTAGAAAGGGGGAGGGAGGAGCAATAAGTAAAATATGAGCAAATAAAATAATTTAAAACCATTCTAAAAATTTAACCCTACACGGAGTGAAATAAAATCAATGTCACTAGCTAGTATGTTTCGGGGACTGCTTGGAGCCTAGGTTTTGGTGGCCTTGATATTTAATGATAAGTCACACAATGTATTAAGCTCCATATTTTCAATGTAATTGTTTGTTGCATTGTATGTAGACGTGTCTATGATGCAACAAACACTTTGTTGGGACTCTCTTCCAACACCCAGCAGGGCAGGGCACTCACCCGACTGGGTGGTGAGCGGATCAACGGCCAGGGGTTGCCCAGTCACACAAACCCCCTCCTTGTGAGCCGGGCCAGCTGGTTTTTAAAAGTAAACTAGCAGGGGGAGTAAGGCGTGGAACTGCAGGAACCATGGTTCCAATAACTGGACACTGTCGGCATTGACCCAGATGGTTCTCCTCCAGTCTGGCATAATGTCTGAAGGCAGCTTTTCCTTTTTACTGATCAAACCTTTTTTGATCGGTATTGACTGATCAAAATGCATCTCATTTAATAAGACAAAATGGTGCAGAGACACACCCAAGCACCAGGAGATAGTACCGTTATGGTCAATTTGACATTCACACACTCTCTGACTGACCGTGATAGGCATTCTGCCTACTTCTGCTCAAGAAGACACCTGACTTCCCCCTGTAACTGTGCTTTGCAGGAGATGATCAGTAGTGGTAGGCAAGCAAGAGCTGCCAATAAGAGTCAAGCCTTTGAATTTTAAATGTTGAAATAAAAATTTCAATTAGAGTTTGACTGGTGAGACTGGAAAACGTACAGAATTATGAATATTTGAGAAAATTCCATTCAGCTCTAGCCAATGGGGACCACAATACTTCTGTCCCTCTCACACTGATGACTGGCTACTCAGTGGCAGGAGTCTGGAAGCCCAGAGCACACATCCAAACGCAGGCCAGAACTGCATGCTGTTGCATAGACTGTTCTGAACTCCTCCTTCCCCCCTGTCCACATGCCATTGTGCATGCCAGCACAATGCCTTCAGTCTTCAGGTGATAAATATGGTCTCTAATCTGTATGCTAAGTCTGTAGCAGACACACGCTAACATTCTCCATATAAGGAAAGGGGATTCTGAATTGATCAGCCTTGAAAGCAGCATGCTGTTGATCAATACAGGAGAAAAACGAAAAGGTGGTGATGGTGGAGAGCAGGGAAGCCATCACGGTCCGTATTCTTTTTAATGCTTCCCGACGCTCCCAGACAGGTCATGAAGCATTCCCTACATTTTCAGACAATCAGTTAATACTTAGCCTTTGCTTAAGCAGAAATGGTTAGGCTCCTCTTTTTCTTCAATTGTGCATATTACAAACAGAGATTAGTGCCCTTTCACTGCTGAGCTGTCAGCGTTAAAAGTGACATAAGCTATTAACATTCTATTTGTAAGTGGCCAGCAGCTTTCTTTGACATTCTTGTAAAAAGGCCGCCGAACCCTGCCGTTTGTGCTGTTTGTTCTGAGATAATCCATTTCTGTCCTCTTTGATTGGCTAGTGACATACAGTCTGTCAGAATTACAAATGATCCTATGCAGTTATACGTTTTAAAAAAAGAAGAAGTAAAAAAGTAAAGAGAAGGGGTGGGGAGAGAGAGAGACCAGGTTATATCACATTGATAATGCCATGAAGTTATGCCATGAGACTGACACAAATCTTTGGAGTGACTCCAAAGCCCCAAATCCACAATATCCATCTGGGTTAGAAGACAAACTGTACTTTAAAAGGCTTGCTATTTCCTACTTAAAATATGCATGCAAGCATTAAACTGCCAAATGCACTAGGCTGCTGTTCCTCTGAATAGAACATTGCTAATGAAAGTATAAATCAAGCTTAAGGTCTGGCAGTTTTAATCTGCAGAGTGCTCTATACTTTTTGTTGGATTTGCCCACACGACAAGATCACCTTTATTCCCATTTTATAGATGGGAACTGTAGAATCTAAGGGAAAGAGCTGTGGTATACAAGGACAAAGCAGTGGAGTGGAATCAGGAATATTAATAGTTTAATGGAACAGATATTATGTACAGACAGGCAAGTGCGGACTGCTTTTAAGTGCTCTTGCTGCTGGCTGTTTGTTAGTCCTGCCTATACTCCAGGACTGGAATACAAATAACTAAAGCCCCATTCAAAAGCTGGCCTGGATCAAGGAATGGATTAACCAAAAACACCACAGGGACCAAGGCTGAAAGAGTAGGACTTGCTAAAGCTCACTGAGGAAAGCCTAACAGCTAGGTTTTCCAGCCCCCTTGATGGATTTGCTAAAATGCAGTGCCTTACAAGCTATACGGCATAATATGCTAGCAGGCATCTAACAAACATGTATGTGGTGCTTAGTTGTACAGTC
The DNA here is from genome assembly GCF_027244095.1 of Hemicordylus capensis. Classification (NCBI taxonomy): domain Eukaryota; kingdom Metazoa; phylum Chordata; class Lepidosauria; order Squamata; family Cordylidae; genus Hemicordylus; species Hemicordylus capensis. The sequence continues at coordinate 33,030,281 of NC_069658.1, forward strand.
ACAAATTCAGAAATATAGGTGTGCTCCATGACAGCCCCCATTGCCATGCCCGCCCCAACAGCCACACCCTGATGATGGCCACATATCCTACTCAGATAGATTGGGGCAATTCTGTTACAAGAAGTCAAAGATACACAATCCAACACCCACTTACCTGGGTGTAGGTTTTATTGAATTTAATGGAATTTACTTCAGAGAAGCTATGCACAGAGTTGAACTGTAGTTTCAGTGCAATTGTTTCTTTGGATCAGAGAATGGAAGAGTAAGTATCTGCTATTTTATATTACTTATTAGGTTAAACATATTACAGATGTTGCTTTAAATATAATAGCAGAAAAGCCAACCAATGTAAACTTTGGAAAACAGTGCCCTTGCTGAGACCCCGGAGGGAGAAAAATACAGGGACTACAACCCTTCCCTTCCTTGCAGCACTATACCACACAGGTAGTGCTGTGCAACAGGGCTCTTCTGCCACTAATTACATTCAGATGCTACTTGCATTATTCCCAATGCAAATAGCATTGTGATGTGCAATTGCACAAAAGTAAGTAGTAGCATTGTTGGAAGAAGAAAGTTGGAGGAAGAAACATCAATAACCTGCACTACACTGATGACACCACTCTGATAGCTGAGAAGGCAGATGATCCACAAGCTCTAGTAATGAAAGTCAAGGAGCACAGTGAAAAAATGGGACTACAACTAAATGTAAAGAAGACTAAACTAATGACAACAGGTACAGCAACCAGCCTCAGAATTGACAATGAAGATATTGAAGTGGTGGATAGCTTCTGCCTTTTAGGATCGACCGTCAACAGTAAAGGATCCAGCAGTTAAGAAATACGCCACAGGCTATCACTTGGTAGGGTTGCAATGAAGGCCTTGGAAAGGATATTTAGATGCCTTGACGTGTCTATACTCAAAAAGGTTGGAATCGTTCAGACAATGGTTTTCCCTGTGACACTCTATGGATGCGAAAGCTGGACTTTGAAGAAGCAAGATAGAAAAAGCATTGACGCTTTTGAACTTTGGTGCTGGAGAAGACTTTTGAGGATACCATGGACAGCCAGGGAAACAAACAAATGGATCATAGAACAAATAAAAACAGAAATTTTACTCGAGGCACAAATGACCAGGCTCAAACTATCATACTTTGGACACATTATGCGAAGATCCAGCTCCCTTGAGAAGTCCATAATGCTGGGAAAAGTTGAAGGAAAGAGAAGACAAGGATGACCAGCAGCAAGGTGGATGAACTCGATTACAATAGCAATGAATGCACCACTGAGAGACCTTAAAGGCCAAGTTGAAGACAGATCATCCTGGAGAGAATCTATCTATGTATCTAACTAACTCCCTTCCTCCCCAGCCAGAATTTATTGTGTCTGGGAGTGATGGGAAAGGTAGTACAACAACACCTGGTGGCCTACACATGTCACAGACTCTCTCAAGCTACAGCAAACCGCATCTCTTTGTCTGCCTGTCTGTAGATCTCATTTGTGTCCTGCTCTTCTGCCAACCAACTCAGGATGATATACATTGGTGTTTTCCCCCCAGAAAAGGTGGGGGGAAGGGATATCTCTTAGAAGAAAGTGGGATGCCTATTTCTTTGGACAGCCTGCAGCAGCAATGTAAGGGTGGGACCAGTGGACTCACTGCCCCATTTGTGCTTTTGTTGTTGTTAATTGCCTTTGAAAAGCAGACTTTTAACATTGTGACATGGTAGCTTCCCCTTAAAGAATGGCAGACATCTTGACTGTGTATCCGGCAGGTTCTAAATGCCTCATTGAGAGAGGGAGTGGTCCCAGCTCCATTGAAGGAAGCTATCATTCGACCACCCAGTAAAGAATCCCAGTCAGGACCCAGAGGATGTAAACAATTATAGGCCTGTGGCCAATATTCCCTTCCTAGGCAAGGCGCTTGACTGTATAGTGGCAGACCAGGTCCAGACATTCTTGGAGGAAACGGACTATCTAGATCCTTTTCAATCAGGCTTCAGATCCAGCTTTGGAACAGAAAAGGCTTTGATCACCTTCTGGGATGTAGGATGACCTGTGCACAGAGAAAGAGACAGGAAGAGTGCACCCTGTTAATTCTCTTGTAACCCTCAGTGGCTTTCGAGACCATTGACCATGGTATCGTTTTGGATAGGCTGGCAGAGTTGGGTGTGGGAGGCACTGCTCAGAAGTGGTTCCACTCATATTTTGAGGCCCATTTCCAAAAGGTGGTGCTGGGGGAGATTGTGCTACTGCTCAATCTCTTGGCAGTTATGCTTTGGGGTTCCACAGGGTTCCATTCTTTTCCCTATGATGTCCAATATCTACATGAAGCAGCTGAGAGAGGTCATCAGGAGATTTGGCCTGAGGTGTCATCAGTATGGGGGTGACACTCAGTTGTAGGGGTGTGCACAGAACTGGCTTGGTCTGGTCCAGTTTGAATCCAAACTGGACCCAAACTGGACCAGGCCAATTTGGTCTGGCACCCCCTTGAACCCCCCCCCCATTCGGTCCAGTCTGCGGGGATTTGCGGACCATTTACAATTATTATTATTATTATTATTATTATTTTATTTTATTTTATTTTATTTTATTTTAAACTTACCCCCTAGGGGGACTCCTCTGAGACAGCGGGGGGACCCGCAGAGTTTCCGCTCCCTCCACCGGTCTTCCTTCCTTCAAAAACGGCCCCGTTCTTTCCTTCAGCACGGTGGCCATTTTGGAGGCTGCCGTGCCTGCATTGCCATCCAAAATGGTCGCCACGCCAGGTTAGTGGTTGTACTACCTGGATGTACAATGTTCAGCCAGTTCTAGACAGGGTTGCACTCCTCCTAAAGGACCAGGTTTGCAGTCTGGGAGTGCTCATCAATCCAGCACTGTCACTAAAGCCTGTGGCTCAAGTGACCTCTGTGGCTCAGAGCGCCTTTTATCAGCTTTGGCTGATACACCAACTGCGACCTTACCTGACAGAGATAGCTTGGCCACAGTTACCCATGCTCTGGTAACCTCTCTCTTAGATTACTGCAATGCATTATACATGGGGCTGCCCTTGAAAATGGTCCAGAACTGCAGCTGGTATGAAACAAGGCTGCAAGATTATTTACTGGGACTGGACATTTTGAGCATATTACATCAGTCCTTTGTCAGCTGTACTGGCTACCAGTCCATTTCTGGGCCCAATTCAAAGTGCTGGTTTTAACCTTTAAAGCCATCAGTGGCTTGGGACCGGGATACTTGTATTTTGTATTTTATTTTTTTTCAGTTTTGGTCCTTTATGAATTAATGTGTTCTGTGTTTTTATCTCATGTTTTAATGCTGTATTGTATGCTGCCCAGAGAACAATTTGTTATGAGGTGGCTAACAAATAAAGTTTGTTATTATTTATTAGTGTGGAGGCAGGGAAGCCACCTCCACAGCATTTAGTAATGTAGGGTCGCACTGTGTGTGTGGAGGCATTTTCACCAGTCCCCTCACTGTGACCCTCAGGGAAGCTGGGTCATAGGGAATGCTTCCATGGAGAGCAGGGAGTGGTGGGAATTGTTCCTGTGCTTAAGGCAACAAACTCTGTATTACTAAATCCTTCAAACTTCAAGCTGCTTCTTTGCACCATTAGTCTGCCAGTGGGTTTGTTTTTATATAGTAAAATTTCTGGTTTTTAAAGAGCAAAATCAGTGTCTCCAGCCCACATGACATCTTTTCTCCGGATCAAAGACTGACAGTGACCATGAAAAACCTGACCAGAGCAAGGGAGAATCTTGGGTGGGTGGAACTGAGTCATATGATCCCTTTTCATGCTTAAGAGATATGGTGGGTGGGGGATCCTCTAGCTACTGTCACTGTGAGCATGGCAGGTTGCTTAAAGGGAGTAAACGGTAACTTTAGGAAGTTCTTCTTTAAGAAAATATTTTTATTATTATTAGGAAAAAGCTTATGAACTTAAAAATGCATGCCCTTATTCAGCTTATGTATTTCCAATACTAACAGTTCCTTGACACTAAAGTACAGATAGATACTCTGCTTTGACTTCTGTTTCTGTTGCTTATGAAGAAATCACTCATTTCCCATTAATCTGTGAAGCTCTACGTGGAAATGTAGCAGCCTCTAGTGCTGGCAGATGGCATTCTGCTGCCTGAATCTGGGCACCAAATGGTGCTTCCTTGGTTCTTTTTTGTTTATCTAGGTCACCGAGAAACCTTTGTGGCTTTGAACCGGAGTCTCCCTAGCCTAAGCATGTGCATCAGGGGTTCTAAAACTTGGGTCCCCAGACATTGCTGGACTCAGGGGCGTAGCAAGGTTGGAGTGAGCCCAGAGACAAGATTTTAAAATGGGCACCCCCCCACCCCCACTGAAGCTCAGCTCATGAAGTAAAGAAATCTTAAATGAGGCTGAATAGTGGTCACAAAAAGCAGAGTAAAATTTATATATAACTATGTGCCACAATAGAACATCATCCGAAATTATTTTTTTAAAGGTTTTGTAAATTGTGGACGATGCATGTCATTTAATGGTGCTAGAGAAAGACATGCTGTTCTGGTAGCTCCTGGTCTTAAGACTCACATCAGTTTCGGAGGATGAATACAACTGAAGGAAGCCCGGGCTGGTCCGCGGCTGGGGGAGTCAGTCATGTGACTTGCCTCTGGGGGGCCCCCAAGGCAGTGGGCCTCCAGACAACTGTCTCCCCTTGCCTTATTATAGTTACACCCCTGGCTGGACTATGACTCCTATCATCCCCTGCCACAATGGCCAACCATTATGGCAAGGAGTGATGGGAGTTGTAGTCCAACTCAATGATCTGGGGGCCCAAATTTTAGAACAGAGATATCTATGAACTGGACCACATGTATGGACATTTTCCAGTTGATTTCTCTAGAGTAAGAATTTCGCTTTAATGAAAAAAGAATTCTTTTCTTTTCTTTTCTTTTCTTGCTTCTGAACACAGCCAGCATCAGATTAATTCACATTTCTAAAGAGCAGCACCTGACTATAGCCATTTTTCAAAAGCTGTTTCTCTTCTTTGCCTCTTTTTAACCTGTGTTTCCTTCATTTCTCAGCCATCTCTCTCTATCTCCTTCTCTTGTCCTTATCTTATTTTGAAATGCTTTAATGAGGCTTTTATATGCTGTTGATATTTTTTGCCACCTCGTATAAAACCTGTTAAAAGAGCCGTACCAGCCTTTCCCCCATATAAGAGGGTTTACACTTGAAGCATGCCTAAAGAAGATTGCCCTTTAAACATCTCTTAAAATGCTGTTAAAGGAGCAGTAACTTTATTAACAGGCCTTAAGGACAGAATCCCTTCAGTATCGTCCTCTCTCACAGTTCTGGTAGGAAAAGACCATTTTGCTTTTAAAGGCTTTTAAAAAATACCACTAAAATTAGTTGCAGGATTCAGAGCCTTTGAAGCTCTTCTGGTCCCTCCCATTGGTAAAGTGTGTGCCAAGGTGCCAATTTCATAGCGATGATGAGAAGGCATAAATTAGAAGCTCGATTTGCTCAGGGGGATTTCTGGTCTATGGTCTCTGCTCAGTTTCCATTTTGTAATTAACTAGCAAAATGCCTGTCATGGTGATGAGTTGGGTGAGGGGTGTAGTCCCACTGGAATGTCTTATGGGATTCCCCGTCGGTGATGACTGGGTCACCCACTGTCGGGGAGGGGGAGGGTGGTTTTTGCCTTTGTTGCAGCAAAACTACAAAGTGTGACCATGCTGGAAATTATTATTATTTTAATTATCTTTTAAAATATATTGGTGTTCTGTTTTGGAGCTCCAGTAGCCATGAGGATTCACAGGTGGGCCTTTTCTGCAAATGTGAATCAGTCTGAAATTGGTTTTAACTCTGACAAAAATGGGAACTGCAGATGCGGAGAGTATTTTGTAGAGACCTTTGGTCATGATTAGAATGAACATTCCCAGGACTTGATGTTTGGGAGCCCTGACAATTAAACAAAACTGAAATTGAGTTATATTTGTAGTGAAAACATTTTTTAAAAAACACACTTTATATTCCGCTCTTCCTCCATGGAGTCCAGAGCAGTGTACTACATACTTAAGTTTCTCCTCACAACAACCCGGTGAAGTAGGTTAGGCTGAGAGAGAAGTGACTGGCCCAGAGTCAACCAGCAAGTATCATGGCTGAATGGGAATGGGGAGGAGAGCTGGTCTTGTGTTAGCAAGCTTGACTTGTCCCCATAGCTAAGCAGGGTCTGCCCTCGTTGCATGTGAATGGGAGACTTGATGTGTGAGCACTGGAAGATATTCCCCTCAGGGGATGAAGCTGCTCCGGGAAGAGCAGAAGGTTTCAAGTTCCCTCCCTGGCTTCTCCAAGACAGGGCTGAGAGAGATTTCTGCCTGCAACCTTGGAGAAGCCACTGCCAGTCTGTGAAGACAATACTGAGCTAGATAGACCAATGGTCTGACTCAGTATATGGCAGTTTCCTATGTTCCTATGAACTCGGGTCTCCCTGGTCCTAGTTCGGCACTCTAACCACTATACCATGTTGGCTCTTATATATCAACAGATTTTGTATTTGTTGGTGTTTATTAGAGCATATTTAATATAAATGAGTCTGAATTAAATGGATGTGGGTAAGAGAAGGCTTTGGTAAAAAGATTATATAAAATTAAAAATATATATATTATGATTAGGCTACCTAGAAAACTTACAAATACAAATTTGACTTTGACTTTTCATATGAATATGAAATATTCATATACCGCTTTTCAGCAAAAGTTCCCAAAGCAGTTTACATACATGCATGCATGCATACATACATACAATGGCTCCCTGTCACCAAAGGGCTCACAATTTTAAAAAGAAACATAAGATAGACACCAGCAACAGCCAATGGAGGGATGCTGTGCTGGGGATGGATAGGGCCAGTTGCTCTCCCCCTGCTCAATAAAGAGAATCATCATTTTTAAAAGGCGCCTCCTTGCTCAGTTAGCAGGGGACCTATAGAAGCAGGTTTTCTCAATTGATGGGCATTCAGACATTATACTTCTCCACCTGCATTCTGAAGTGTAGTGCCTTGAGAGGTCTGCTCATTATAAAAGTAAAGTGTGCCATCAAGTCGATTTCAACTCCTGGTGCCCCCAGAGCCATGTGGTTTTCTTTGGTAGAATACGGGAGGGGTTCACCATTGCCTCCTCCCACGCAGTATGAGATGATGCCTTTCAGCATCTTCCTATATCTCTGCTGCCCGATATAGTACCAGCGGGGATTCGAACCGGCAGCCTTCTGCTTGTTACAATAATGGACATGATCTCCTTATGGCTGGGGTTCTCCAACTTGGGTCCTCAGATGTTGTTGTTGGACTTCAACTTCCGTAATCCCCAGCCACAATGGCCAAACAGGAGTTGCAGTACAACAACATCTGGGGACCCAAGTTGAAGAACTCCTGGCTTAATAGTTAAGCTCTTTTTCATTCCATTGGCTGCCATCCAGAGCCAATGTCAACTGCTAGTGGAAGGATGTTGTGCTAGCACAAAACTGCTAAGCTAGCTGCTTGTGATGATGTTGTGCGCCTGCCACCAATTGCAGAACCGTGGCACACCCCTTTGTTTCAATGAGGTCATTTGTGCAAGAGTCCTGTCGTACAATCGCTAACTTAACTTCTTGCACTAGCATAGGGTTGCCGTATTCTGGCTTTCCAAATCCAGGTGCCTAATTTGCATTTTATGTACATTGGCTTGAAAATAATTTTTGAGCAGAAGAGTGACAGCACGTTTTGCTCCATAACACCACTTTTACAAGGGCTAGAGCTTAGCTTAAAAAAAAAAAAATCTGAAATCTGGGCGAATCTGGGTGGGCTACGCAATCAGGGTGAGATGTTTAAAATCTGGATGAAACCCAAAACTCCAGGGGGCATGGCAACTCTACACTAGCACAAGTCTGCTCGTTCCTGAAGTGGTTCATGGCTCTGGATGTGCACCATTGATTTCAGTGGGAGATACGTAAACTTTGTTAAATAATTTCTCTGCTGATAGCTAATGAATGACAGAAGATATAGACCACCTAACCAAGATATACATGTTTCTTTGTTCTTCCTTCCTTATATATTGCCCTGTTGTTTCTCATGAGCAAAGCCATTGCAGAAACAGAACATCTAGAATGATAATTCTTTATTTCAAGGCAGCCTATGCTGACTAAGCCAAAGCTGTGTGTGGGTGTTTTTTAAATTCACCCCACCTCCAAAATGGACATTATTATTATGCTTAAAGCAGAATATGCACCTTCTGTTCTTCGAACTGTACTTCTAAGCAATAAAAATGCTTATTTCAGTTGGAGGAGCCTGGCAGTGCCCCTTGTGAATCTAGATATACATGTCTTACAATTCATACACAAATGAAATGCCATGAAATATTCATGAGGAATACTCTAAATTATGTACCAAACAACCAGACTACTGTCGTTGTCGCACTTTTCATCTGGTAAATATCCCGGCGGGCACAATGAATTCACTTATATCTCACAAAGAGTTTCCCAACATGTTTAAATTATTTAACCTATGGCTATAGTTCCTTTCTTATTAAAGAAAGAGGAAAGGAGAAGAAAACAATATGTGTGTATATATGACTATATTTGCCACATTGTATTGAATTTGGGTAAGAGCATTTGCAGAATCCTGTATATCTTTTGATTACATCTCAAGTAATTTATTTCAAGGCAATTCCTATATTTCAGAGTTCTCAAACTTGGGTTCCCAGATGTTGGACTTCAACTCCCATCATTCCCAGTCACAATGGCTAAAAGGGTGATGGCATTTGTAATCCAATAACATCTGGGGACCCAAGCTTCAGACCTCTTGTTATATTTTAACTCAGAGGATTTTCTGGGGTGTGCTTTGCAGCACTCTGCCTAGAGAGGGACAAGCATTGCTTTAACAGTCCATAAAATGCAGCCTAACTAAGCTGCCCCACACAATCAGGAAGATGTAGAAAATCAATCTTGAAGCCATTCAGAGGGAGGCAGATGTCTTATCATGACAAGATACAACAAGTCTATCATGTGATAAGATGAATGGTGTCATTTGTAACTTCTTAAAAGGCAGCTGAAGAACACATGGGGATTTCTTGACACTTCATTCCAAATGACACTCACCGCTTACAACAGGCAGTCCCAAACATCAGACGTAATAGATCAGTCTGGAGAAAAAATGCATAGCAGTGTGTTAACTTCTTGCAAATATTTAACATCATCTGACATGTCATGCCTCATGACCTAAATAATATAAATGATGAATCTTATATATATTTTCAAGAGTTTGTCTGTGGATTTGTTTGTGCAAAATAGTCATACTTCCCGATTATCTACAGTTACCACATTTTGCATAAACAGTCCTCCCATTTAAATTAGCTGAATGCACTACCTGTTGCACTAGAATATGCTGAGTAAAAACTTTAATTATTTTAAAAAGAATGTCTGAATATAATAATTATATTTTAACTGTTATTGTTCTTAACAGATTTTTAACACTCAGTAATCAGATCAATAATTCAAAAATGACATCATGCCCAAGAGAAGCAGAAGATCTTTCTCAGTTTCAAGTTTACTATGGTTCAAATTTACTGTGTATGGTAATTATTCAATAAAATGAATAATGTTTGAAGTTGAAATCCTACAGATTTCAAACTGTTCTTTTACTTCCCTTTTACAAACACACTAATAAAAAATTCTATGACATATATTTAATTTCTTGAACTTTCCATAAGTGTAATCTATGCAAAATAACTTTGCCTGCTTAAGGGCCTCATCCCCTGTGTGTGTGTGTATGACTTTATTATTGCTTAACAAACAGAAATATAATGAGCAAGATTACACACACACACACACACACAGTTATATATCCTAATGAATATTATTGTATTGAAATACTTATATATCCTGCCTTTTGGCCTTAATATTATTAATTTAAAAAGCATACATCAAAGCATTACTTTAAACAATTTAAATTAATAAAATATACAATAGAAATCAGGCAACAGCAATAAGAAAGAGTCCAAATCCATCAACTGTGAACGCCAAAGAAGGAAGAATCATTCAAAACAACAAAGAAAGCTTTAGCCGTGTTCTAAAATATGTTCCATGTTTTAGCCATCCTTCCTTAAAAGGATTCAGGCTTAAAAGGATACAGGCAGGAGTGGATTAAGCTTTTTATTGCCTGTAGGCAAAAATGAGTTGCCATGCCGGCTTGAGGGCTTTGGGGGGGGGGATCAGGGGCAAATGAAATCTTTTAAAAATGTTTTCAACTGCTGCTGTGCGGTGGGGATGGGAGCTGTGATGGGGGCGGCTGGTGGGGGCGGGCAGTTGTGGAGGTCAGGGGAGACCAAGGTGGGGGAGGTGGCAGCAAGAGCTCCTTCCCTGAGCCCGCATGCTTCCCACATGACAGGTCAGGCCATTTTCGGCCCATTTCAGGAATTTCTGTGCACAATGGTGGTGGAGACAGCGGCAAAGTTCCTTCCCTGTGCCCGCCTGCCACTCAAATGACTGTGTGCGCGCAGATAGCCCCGAAATGGGCCAAAAATGACCCAACCTGTCATTTGAGCACCAGGCAGGCTCAGGAAAGGAGCTCTTGCCACCGCCTCCTGCCTCCCCTGCCCCTCCCCTTCACGAATGCCTGCACCCTGCCAGCCAAACCCGTCTCTGCTACCATCCCCACCACACAGCAGTGGTTGAAATCAATTTTTTAAAAGATTTAACGTGCCCTCAACCCTCCGGAAATTTGCCACCTCTCGGAATTTGCCCCCGTAGGCAAGTGACTATCTTGCCTATGCGTTAATCCACCCCTGGATAAAGGGCACCTCCATGCAGAGGAAGCACAGTGTCAGTGTTGTTCCAAAGCAGCACTCATCATTCCCAATAGAAGCAGCATCAGAACACGGATGATGCTGTGCTTAGTAGGCACAGAAATGCACCGCCTCTGCAACTAGCACCCACATGCTTTCGAGTAGAACACTGCAGCATGTGTGCATCTCACAAAGAACAACAGTGGACTGTGCAGTATGTAAGCCCCTGTTTGCAGCAGTGACAAGCCGGATGCATCTGGGAAATCCACAAGCCTGGCAGGAAAGCTCCAACCTTCTCCCCACTGTTTACCACCCAGCAGCTTGTATTCAGAGGTAATGTGCATCAGAACACAAAGGCCCCATTAATTATTCTAGATAAAGGGTAGCCTATGATGACACACCTATCCTCCATGAATTTGGCTAATCCCCTTTTAAATCTCTCTAAACCATAGTTCATCACCACCTCTTAGTGGCAGCAAATTCCATAAGATTATTATGTTTCTTGAAGGAATATTTTATTTTGTATGTCTCAAATTTATTGCCAGTCAGTTTCACTGGGTGACCCTGAGTACTACTGTTATGGAGTGTTATGGATGGGAGATGAAAATACCTTTTCCCATCTTCTCTACTCCAGTCCTATTTTTATAAAACCTTATCATCTCCCTCCTCATAGTCATTGTTTTTTCTAACTATAAAGCAACAGACATGTTAGCTTTTCCTTATAAGAAGGGCAAGCATTAGTAAAATTGCATGTTTCTGTTAAGAAGAAAAATAATTTCACATTTGAATTTTTTCAGGTGAATTTTTTAACTCAGGTGCAGAATGACAGCTGCTAGGATTTTAATGACCGGGAGGTGGCATAATACAAAACTACTAAAAAAAAAAAAAAGGTTTATTAAACCTTGGATCCTAGATGTAATGGCTAGATTCCAAACTAACTGGAGAGACTTTATTTATTTTCACATTTATATCCTGCTCTTCCTCCAAGGAGTTTCAAAGTGGTGATTTAGCAGTGGGAGAAAAAACTGTCCCTATTCAGACCAGCATAGCATCTCTCCAGTGGCTATTCAATGAAGCTATTCACACAATCTCAAAAAATCAGGCTAAGGGAGCCTAGCTCGATTTTTGCATGCCATGTGAACCACCGGGATCGGCTGCGAGCCTGGTGGTTCCTGAGTGGGTAACCCACTCAAGTAACTTTCCCCTTAAACCGGGTTTACGGAGCAAGCGCGACGCAACCCCCCTTTTTTTGCTCATGAGTTGCTGTGGCGCGGCTCCATGCCGCAGATACTCACGAGTAGGCCCCCGGCCAGGAGGCTCATCACTTAAGTCCCATTGTGAACCTTTGAGGTGGCCACCCAGGAAGAAGAAGGCCCATGGAGGATAGTTTGTCAAGGGCTCCCTGAAACCATTCATGGAAATAATTCATTAAGTTTCTCTGTTTAATGGCAACAGGGCTGCACAACTTGCGCCTTTGTACAGATGTTGGATTACAATTTCCATCATTTCAGATTATTGGACCACTGTAGCTGGGGAATATGGGAGCTGAAGTCCAAAAACAGCGGGAGGGCTGATGTTGTGCAGCCCTGCATTTTACACTACCTATCAGTATCCGGCTTCTGATGAGTTTAAGGGCATTTTTATTGTTTGTTTCAACAGTAGCAATTGCGCCACCCTTTCTTCTCATGGCCCTTTATAATCATCATCCTCTTCCTCTTCCTCTTCCTGCTTTTTTAACATACATATAGATGAAGCTGCTTAGTAATGAGTCAGACTATAAGGCTCTCCACATGAGCAGTGTGGAGAGCCATGAGGGGGTTTGTGGGGAGAGCGAGCTTGCCCACACAATTACTGTCTCCGTCATGGAGCTGGTTGGGGTGGTGGGGATCAGGGGCCTCCTGACCCCCAGAAGTCCCAGAATGCCCCACACTCTGGACAGCCCCCAATGTCGTGAGGCTTGTTGTAGTCTTCTGGTCAGGGATCTCTTCATGAGTCACCATGGTGTGGAGCCATGCCACAGTGACAATAAATGGGGTTAGCGGAGTGCTCATTGGGGTTAGTGGAGGGGCATTTAGGAAGGCTCGCTAACAGGAGCCATGCAGCTCCCATTGCAGCACACAACCAGGTGAAAGCAGGCTAGGGTCCTTTAACCCGGTTTCACCTGGTCGTGAGAATAGCCTCTATTAATCCATCTAGGTAAGTACTGTCCACACTGATGAGTAGTGGTTCTCATATGTTGAAGAGTTTTTTCCAACCCTCCATGAAGATGCTGGGAATTGAACCTAGAATCTTTTGCTTGCAAAGTTATAGCCCCGCCCTATTTACTGTCAACTTACATTTGCTTCCCGAGAATGTGTGTTGGTGTTTATTTTCATAATGTAGACAATGTGGACACATTGTAAAGGAAGCCTTCCAGACATTTATTCCTTCCACGATTCTGCTCACCAGCCACACTAGCATTCTACTGAAATGCATTTTCTACTCTGTAATATACATTTTATTAGGTGTGTACATGAACGATTCGTTGTGAACCTGCTCACCTTGAGCCAGGCCTGACTCGGAGGTTCTATCGTGGATGGAACCGTGTGTGTGTGTCTTTTTCTACTCTGTAATATACATTTTATCTGCATGTCTGTCGTGGTTGTTTCATCTCAAACATATTTACTTGGAAATGTTTTCTACAGAATTCAGTGGGACTTCCTTCCATATACATGGGATTGGCACTAAAGTGTCAATCAAAATATGACCTTATTAAAAAGAATATTCAACATTGTTTGATTTGTGGTAAACACTTTTAAAGAAATAAATCATTCATGAGTTATGTGATGTTTTGCCAACAACCAAGCCTAAGAGATTTTCTCCTTTTATGCCTAATTTTATCCATGCATTTCAGTCATTAGCAAGATGAGCTGCCTCAGGGTAAACCATGTATAAAAGTGTTCCTTTTCTTTGATTCTTTAAAATAAGTAATTACAACCTATCATAGAGTCTTGGGTTCTGGTATTGTACAGTGTGGTGGAGGGTGGAAGAGAACTATCAATACATGCTATTAAATTTCAAGTGGACTGGAAGCTTCCCTTTTATGTGACACTTCAGGGTCTGACAGATGTTATAGCTATTGACCAGTGTGCTTAAATTTAAAACAAGACTATTCAAGGGTGCTGCATTAAAAATTTTTTTTCCTAGTATTATGAAAATGAAGAAATAAGGTAATACAATTGAAATACATTTATGATTATCTCAAGTGGAAAGGCACAAGATAAAGAACTGAGAGTATGGTTTGCGTTCAAGAGATATTGGAAATATAATTCTAAATACAGAATGCTTTAAGGAGCATTCTTCATATGATTTATTCTATCTCTCTGTCCCTATCAATATTTTTCTAACGTGATAGGCTTAACGTCACTTAAATGTTTCCAGTTCCTGACATTGTCAATATCATGGGTGGATTTCAAAAAGTAGATGAAGGCAGAAGCTGAAATGTTTCACTAAATAATTTTAAGCCTATCTCTGTTTTGTCAGTCACTTATTTGCATATAGATCATGACTGACTGCATCCTGCTAGGATCCATAGCCTAGCTGAATTGTTGAACTGTACTTTTCAGATCATATAAAATACACCCACATGAGTTCCCATTTCAGATTATATCCATTGCTGAAGACAAAACCTACCAACTACCAGCTGTTGGGAGGGGGGAATTGAAACGCAATTAAAACACATATAAAAGTTAAAACAATGCAACAATTTGAAAACAGCCATAAAATTAAAAACAGACAGTTTTAAAAAGCTGGGAAAGCTTGGGTGAAAAAATGGGTTTTCAGGTGTGTTTTTAAAATGGCCCCTTTCGTACAGAACAGACCCCCAGTTTACCTCCATCCCATCCCTCGCCCCAGTCAATCACAATCTTCAGCCTGGGAGCCAACAAAGGGGGCAGGAGTGGCTGCAAGGGCTTCCTCTGCCCCTGGAAGGACAGCCTGCACAAACGAATGGGATGGAAATCCGTGGGAGGAGCTTCCACCCTTAACTCCAGTTTGGAGTTAATTTAGAATACAGATGACACACTGGAAGGAATGGACCCTTAGTTGGGTGAGTGGAACTCACAGCAGACTGAGGGTTTGGGGGTAAGGCACATTGGGCAACAACTCTCCCCTCAAACTACAAGCTGGTGGGGTTTATGGTGTTTGGGTTTTTTTGTTTTTTTTTAAGGAAAATTTTTAGTTTCTGGTCTCTTTGACAGTTCTCTTAATGAATCCCTATGAAGAACTTACGCAGCACCCAAGAATCCAAACTCAAAGTGGATTTTTGGATGCTGTATGAGTTCTTCATAGGGATTCATTGAGAGAACTGTCAAAGAGGCCAAAAACATAAAAATTCCACACACACCCAAATAAAACAAAAAACACCACAACACCATACACCCCACCAGCTTGGGGTTTAAGGGGGGAGTTGTTGCCCAATGTGCCTTACCCTCAAACCCACTTTGGTGTGCCTGCGCACCCCCCAATGGGGGGAATGGGGCCACCTTAACCCCCCATTATCCCATATGGCATATGCTCCCATGTTTTGCTCTCTCTGTATTTATTTAACATATTTGTATACCGCCAACTACCACAGACTCTAGGTGGTTTACAGTAATAAAACAAACAAAGAAATTTTGACAATTTAAACATATAAAAAAGACCAAATTAAAGTACTAATAAAAACAACCAGATAGCTAAAAAGCTTGGCTGAAGAGATGTGTCTTTAGTAACATAGTAACATATGGCATTTGCGTATATAGGTTGGGATACCTGATACTGTCTCTTTGTGCTCTGGATTTGATATACTGTTCATTTGACCTTTTTGTTCAACGCTTCCAAGAATCCCTTGACAAAGATCCCATGGAGGATGCTTGCTAATGAAGGTAGGGTCATATGGATAATCTGTTTGCATTATCTAATATTTAAAGGGCATGAGAATGCTTGCGTGTGTGTACGAGAAAACAAAAGAGGCTTATGAAAAATTTATGAAAGTTTATGGGAAGTCTAAAAGGATAAATTCAGGAGACACACAGGTTACTTTGAAAATTATCAGCTTTTTGCCCCCACACCCAATAATGATGTCAGCTTGGGTTTAAGGAACCATGGCTTTGAATAAAATACCAGAATCTGTAGTCTGTTCTATCTATCCTTGCTATAACCAGTGTGGGTACCTAAAGTTAAGAAGTCAGCCAGGGTGGCAACATCCCTCTTCAATCACCCTGGCTCTGGCCAGCCCTGGCCCCTGTTCCTCACAGCTGACCCCAAGGAAGCCCCCAATAAACATTGCAGTCCATAAACTATTCAAAACCTTGATTTTGGTGATCCTGCCAGTGCCTAAATGAGGTTCCATCCCACTGCTACAGATCCATACTCAAGCATTCCCTTGAAGGTCAGTCTATAGCAGGCCTGCTCAACTTAGGCCCCCCAGCTGTTTTTGAACTACAACTCCCATAATCCCCAGCCACAGTGGCCAATAGCCAGGGATTATGGGAACTCTGCAGGAGGGCCAAAGTTGAGCAGCCCTGGTCCATAGGGTGCCCTCTGCACACCCTAAATAGAAAGCACCCATCCCACTCATTGCGGTCCAAGCTGCTCATGATTGCTGGGTTTCCAGTCCCTCTCACACTACCCATCCTCCTGGTCTTAGCAAACATATCTCTCAAGCCCTCAAAATATTGGGGAGCAGGGGCAGAGCCACTATTGAGCAGACGGGTTCAAAGAACCCAGGCTGCCACCCCTCAGGGGCCACGCCTCACGCCCCAGACTCACACCCTCCATCTGACATCAGACGTATGGAGGGGGTGATTTTGCTCCCAAGCGGGGCCATGCTGCCCCATTTGGGAACTAAATCGGCCCGCGTTGCATTTGCAGTGCTGCTGGAGCACATCTCCCTTCCTTTTAAAGGCAGGGACAGCTCCATGCTGCAAATGCCGCACTGGCCGATGCAGCCCCATTTGGGAGTTAGATCAGCCAGCGCTGCATTCACAGCGTGGCCAGACCAGCTCCCCCTGCCTTTAACCACCCCTCGCGTCTGAAGTCAGATGCTGAGGGCATGACTAAAAGTTCCCTGCATCTGACATCAGATGCAGGGGGTGGGGGCTAGTGGGGCCATTGCAGTGGCAGAACCCGGGCCGCTGCTGGCCTCCCTCCGTGCCTGTTGGGGAGGATGCTGCTAACGCCACCTCCCTAGTTGCTGCCATGGCTTCTTCTCCCCTGCCAAAGATCCCACCTTCTCCTTTTCTTGCACCACCACACTTCTGCACTTCCAACCAAAGTCGCAAGCCTGCCACTTTTGCCTGGATTGCTTAGGCTCTTTCTCTCAGCATCCCCTGACTATCAATTCCTTCCACCTTTGTCTTATGCTTTACAGAAGACAAAAGGCAAAGTGGCCCCCCACCCCACCCCGAAATCTCAGGGAAGGCCAACATCCTGCTTTGATTAATCAGAGGAAAGAGATGGGGATTATTTCCTCTGCTTCCATTCTCTGGCTACTGGAGATTTCACTGTGATATGTAGTGCAAGCCTATGCATGCTTTCTTGGCAGTGAGCCCCACTGTGTTCAGTGGAGTTACCTTACTAGCACGCTTGTTAAGGATTGCAACCCCAAATAACTAATAACAATTACTGTAGAACAAGAACAAAAATGTACTGATTTTCATCTAAAATGTTAGCAAAACAGTTTACATCATCATCATCATCATCATCATCATCATCATCAATAATTAATGTTCTCTGTCCCCAAAAGGCTCACAATTTACACACACACACACACACACACACACACACACACACTAGACAACAACAGTCACTGGAAAAACATTGTATGCTGGTGATAGGATCAGTTGTTCTCTTCCTGCTACGTACATACAAATAGGCTCACCCCTTTGAAAAGTGTCTCTTTGCTCACTTAGCAAAGGTAAAGTAAAATAATTAAGATTATTTTCTCATTGCTGTCTCTTTGCCCAGTGGGAATACTTTGAAATTAATTACTATTGCATTATTTCAATCAATTAAATAATTAAAACAATTACTTGAGTAACAGAATTAATTAATTATGTAATTGATTGAAATAATTCAATAGTGATAAATTAAAATAAGCTAATTAAATCACATGCATCCAGTCATTACACAATTACATACATTCATTTTTATTATTTTATTTATTTTACATCCTGCTCTTCATCCAAGGAGCCCAGAGCGGTGTAATACATACTTAAGTTTCTCCTCACAACAACCCTTTGAAGTAGGTTAGGCTGCGAGAGAAGTGACCGGCCCAGAGTCACCCAGCAAGTCTCATGGCTGAATGGGGATTTGAACTTGGGTTTCCCTGGTCCTAGTGCAGCACTCTAACCACTTCACTACACTGGCTCTCACTATAATTACATAATTATATAAATAATTACGATTATTTCAGTGCATGCAGCTGTTGTGTTGCCCCCACAAAACTTCTAACTTATGCAAAATAATAATAATAATTCCTTACTTAGAAGCTACATGGCATGTTTCTTTGCCTACCCTATGAAGTACTGCTACTTCTTAATAGGCAGTGACAAGAAAACCATGCACAATAAAATTTTAGCTTGAAATATAATGCCTTTGAGTAATGCCAGGCTCTCTAACATCTTTTTTTTCTCCTTTTACTGTCACTAATATACACAAAAAGAAGTTAAGGACGGATACTATATGAGGTGAACAAAACATTTACCAGACATTCTCAAAGCTTTGCTGTGTTCTTAGCCAAGAGTATTTGCTGGTGGGCAGGATAGGGGGAATGTAAAATTGGAACACGTTCCTTAAAAAACAAAACAAAACAAAACAAACCCATGCAGAGTGCTGCTATCTTTGCTTGTTGTGATGATATGGACAGAAGTGCTGATGCCAAGCAGAGAAACAGTAGGAGTAATGCCTCCCTTTCCCCGACAGCCCTTTGATAACTAAATCCACACTACTTTAATAGAAAGATATGTAACTTTATGGGAGCTTGCATGCAAACCAGAGCAAAATGTATAACTTAACAGCTGGTTTGCCTGTAGAAGCACTTTTCAGGCGTAAAAAGAGACATAAATAATTTAACAGCAAGTCGTGATATCCCTAATCACACCTTTCAGTAGTACAGTGGATTTCCCAAAGGCTACTGGGGAACTGTAGCATCTTAGGACTTCAGATCCCACCCTTGTAAACTCTCAATCCCCACTTGAAATTCCTTGAAAAATGGGCCAATATGATATTCTTTCCCTTTTTGGAAATATTTTTCCCCACCCATTGCCACGATAAAGAAGATAATGATAAATAATGTATTAGCATATAGATCTACAACTGTCTTTACAAATAGAACAAAACTACAGAGAGGCTCTTCTACACAGAAACCACTGTATTGGGTGCATCACAAAATAGCCAAAATCTGGAATATCTGATAAGCACTGAAATTTCATTTGGTGGGTGATAGACATGAAGACACCAAAATAACTATTAGATTAAAAATAAGATCCAAAGTAAACTCTGCTGAGATTCAGAAGGATTTCTGTAAGGCATATGATTGCAGCTCAGAGAGCATATAGATAGAGCCTTGAACTAGGAAGTCCTAGGTTTAAATCCTCACTCTGCCAGCGAACCACTCTGTAACCTTTGTCCAGTCACTTTCTTGCTCTGTCAAACCTCCCTCACAAGGTTGTTGAGAAGATACAGTGGGTGGGATAGAACCATGCACATCACCCTCCTTGGAGAAAGGGCAGGATATATATTCATGAGCCATTTTGGAAGGGCGGTATATAAATCAAATAAATAAAATAAATAATAAATAAATATATGTAGCAAATAAATAAATGCTTTGAATTCAGAAAGTTCTGTGTTCAATTCAGCCTTTGGCCACTGTGGCTGAGGATGATAGGAACTGTATTCCAGCAACATCTGTGAATCCAAGTTTGGGAACACCCCTGCGAAGTGGGCAAAGAGGTGCCTTTTTAACATGGTGATTCTCTTTATTTAGCAGGGGGAGAGTAACTGGCCCCATCCACCCCCAGCACAGCATCCCTCCAGTGGCTGTTCGTGATGTCTATCTTATGTTTCTTTTTAGATTGTGAGCCTTTTGGGGACAGGAAGCCATCATATTTATTTATTATTTCTCTATGTAAATCGCTTTGGAAACTTGTGTTGAAGAGCAGTTTATAAATATTTGTTGTTGTTGGGTACCCCAGACTAAACTAACAAGTTATGAACTGGCTATAACAACTGAGGGAGCAGATCTTGGTGTTATAGTAAAAAGCTTACTAAAAATGTTATCATAGTCTGCTAGTGAAAGAAAGAACAAACCCATACAAAACATGACATCCTATGAATATGATGGGCCGGAGATTCAAGAGAGAAAGGGTAGACTACTACTTTACCCAAGATATCATTTGCTGCCACAAGGTATTGTCTTAACCTTCCATGTAATGGTTGCTTACATGGGGAAAAAATCAGGCTATCAATCGCAAGTGAGCCCAGTGGTTTACAAGCAGCTAACCCTCTTGAGAAGCCCTCCCCTTAGCCCAGGTTAACAGAATAAGCACTCCGCTAACTGGGATTAATGGATCATGTGCTGCCGCGGTGCGACTCCGTGCCGTGGCAACTCATGAGCAGACCCCCAACCGGGAGGCTAAAAAGCAGCCTCCCAGCTCTGGAATCTCTCCAGCATGCTCTGTGCGCTTGCCCCTGCTGGCTCCATGATGGCAGTCATGTGGGCGGCCAATCCAGCCACCCAGGCAGGGCTTGCTGATTGTCTGCAGGCTTAGATCTTGGGGTCATAGTGGACAACTTGATGGAAGTGTCAAGACAGTGCATGGCAGCTGTGAAAAAGGCCAATTCCATGCTAAGGATCATTGGGAAGGGGATTGAAAAGGAAAATATAACATTATAATTTCTGTGTACAGTTCTGGTCACTGTATGTTAAGAAGGACAATACTCTCTTATTATTATACTAAGGGTGCATCCTATGTTCCGGCCGTGGTCAAACTATTCTCGGCAAAGGTTTTGCCTCAACCTTTTTATGGAGCTCAGTTGGGCATAGTTAAAAATCTTGATCCGCTGGAGGCATTGCAGTCTAAATTTTTAAGAGCTGTACTGGCTGTTCCAAGATGTGCCCCCACGGTGGCTCTGAGAAGAGAGGTTGGAATGTTTGGGCTTCAGACCTGCTTATGGAGAGTCATTATGCTTTACTGGTTAAACAATTTTTTTTTTTTTTTGCAGGAGGGTCTGGTTGCTTTCATAAAACAGGACTCCTTTAAATTAAATAGATGGCATACTGAGGCCATTGATAAGATGGCCCGCTGTGGATACTCCTTAGAGGCCATACAGGAACTTGGTTATGACAGAGCTTGTATCCAAATTATTCAACGCCTAATGGATATTGAGTTGCAATATGAAATTTCCCAGATATCTAAAAGATCGTTTTTGGGTGACCAACTGAGTGGATTTAATTTGGTCCTCTATCTCCAGGTAGTCACGATTCCTGAATATAGATGAGCCATGACGCTGGCCAGGTTAGATGTTATTCGGTCTGCAGTTCTGTTCGGCAGATATGCAGGAATTCCTTTGGCGAATCGTGTATGCCCTTGTGATAAGGGCTGTGTTGAAACAATAGCACATGCCTTTTTACATTGTAGTTTTTATGATGAAGCCAGAGGCAAGCTACTTTCTCCCCTCCTGATAAATTTTAATGGAAGAGCAGATGATGTCTTATTGAGGTTTTTATTTTCTTTATGTGATTAAGATAAAATTAGAACTGTGGCTAAATACTGTTTTATTCTTTGCAAAATATGTGCTAATGTTTAGCTTATAATGTCTGTATTTGTAAAACTGCTGGTCAAAGATTGAATAAATATGGTGTGTGTGTGTGGCATTGTAGTGTGTGTGTGGCATTGTAGAACTGGAAAAGGTGCAGAAGAGGGCAACTAAGATGATCAGGGGCCTAGAGCACCTTTCTTAAGAGGCAAGACTACAACATCTGGGGCTTTTTAGTTTGGAAAAGAGGCAACTATGGATAGACATGATAGAGGTGTATAAAATTATGCATGGAGGTTAGAGAGAGTGGACAGAGATAATTTTTCCTCCCCCTTTCACAACACTAGAACAAGCGGCCATCACATGAAACTGAAGCCTGGGAAATTTAGAACCAACAAAAGGAAGTACTTTTTCACACAGTGCATAATTAATCTATGGAATTCTCTGCCATGGGATGTGGTAATAGCCACTAGCTTGGATGGTTTTAAAAAGGACTGAGACAAATTCATGGAGGATGGATCTATCAGTGGCTACTAGTCTGGTGGCTTTGGGCCACCTGCAGCCTCAGAGGCAATGAGGTGGCCTAAATTCCAGAGGAGCAACAGCAAGAGAGAGGGCACACACTTCTGCTTCTCAGATTTGGACTACCAGGGCTTGGGTTTTTTTGCCCTGGTTCACATGAGCATGCAACCCTGGGTTAGAAGCACACAATTCAGAATGCTCGTGTGAAGTGGCTTATTGGGTTTTAGATCTTCTGGTCTGAGTGATGAAGAAGTGTATTGCTAAAACTGAAACAAAAATGTCACAAGTCCTCTCCCCATGTTATTTAACCAGAGGCTGTGCTTGTGTACAGCCTCTGAAAGCGCTCCAGAACTCCTGACTGGTGCATCACTCATTTAGTCCCCCAGTGCATTGCTCATGGTTACAGACATTTGTCTGAAGAGTCAGCTTCTGTAATAGTGATGATGGATCTGCGGGCTTGGGCATCCACGATCCAAGCTGAGTGTAGAGCCCATTTTGTAGATTACAAAACCTTGAGGCTGGTCTCACGATCAGTGAGCCTCGCCAGATGGGGTTAAGCGGGGAGAGTGGGCTTAGCAAGCTCTCCCTGCAGACGATCGCATACAGAGCCCTGGGTGGCCGGATCGGCCCCCCACACAACTGCCGACTCCATCACGGAGCCAGCGGGGGCTGTGGGAATCGGGGGCTGAGTGGCCCCCAGAAGTTCCAGGATGCCCCGCGTGAGCATGCAGGGATCCTGGAAAGATCCCCAGGGCTGGGAGACTTGTTTCAGCCTCCGGGCGAGGGGTCTCCTCATGTGTTGCCGCACCGTGCAGCTGCGCCACAGCAATACAGAATCAAAAAAATGAGGTTAGCGGAGTGCTTGCTCCGCTAACCTCATTTAAGGGGAGGGGTATTCAAGCGGGTCACCCGCTTTGGAGAAACCGGGCTCGCCTGAGAGCCCGGTGGTTCTCACGTTCAGCTGGAATCTGGCTAGGCTCCCTTAGCTCGATTTTGGCCGATCGTGAGAATGACCACCTTGTAAGACTTCATTTTCTGGTTGATTTGCTTTATCTTTTGAGAGAGAGAGAGAGAGAGAGAGAGAGAGAGAGAGAGAGAGAGAGAGAGATTAAATGTACACAATTTAAACTGATTTCTAAATCTTAGTGTTTAATAGCATATGATCCTTTTTAATTGCATCTCATCTTAGTTCTGTGTTGCTCTCCGGACTAGAGTCTTGGGAGAAGTAGGAAAAAGCCACCCATGCATGTTAACACTTAGGCATTGTTACTAATAATGTTTTTCTACTGGTTCCCAGAAGCCTTCCAGCTTATGTCTGAGTCCCCAGGCATGGGGATCTCACTTGTGGAGCCTCAGGAGCCTCATAGCATTGTGAGCTCTCCGTTTGTTGACATATTTGGGACAGTTGACAGTGGGCCAGTCATCCCAGATTTGGCTTTTAACTAGCAAATTGAAAAGGGGGATCAGATGCATTCCCTCCCTTGCGATACCCTAGGTAGAACCCAGAAGTTAACTAAAGCAGGTTAACTACCAGAGTCAAGACTATTCTGCACTAAGAGTGAACTGCCTCAGCCTCCCATCCTTTTGTAAAGGATAGCAGCAAGCTACTGCGCCAATTAGCAGGAAGGATACAGATAAGGCTCGTGGAGATAACTCTCCCACTCACAAAAGAGGTTGAGTCAGTGATAAGGACTTTGAGGTGCACCCATTAAAAGTACTGATTGGATTATTGGACCCTCCATCCATGCAGATTTCCCCTTCTCACATCTATGCACTCTATTGTCATGTCAGTCAACCTTGGCTTGCCTAGACCATTCACACATTGCTACACTCAGGAAGAGTGATCTGAAAAAATGGAATCCATGCAGGTTCCACCTGGCACACCTATTTAGCGAAGAAGAGCAACAAGAATGTTGCACCAGGAAATGTTCTTGGGTATATCAAGCCTCAATTCCATGTTCCAGTGTGCTCCTTGGTGACCCACACACACCTTGGAATTACCAGCAGCTTGGGAGATCTGCTTCTCACATGCCATCACACTAGGCTGTGTCCAGCTTTTTGTGTCAATTTCCAGATCGGTTCCCTGGCCTAACGTGATCTGCCCAGTCTTCTTCGCCATCACAGGAAGCTGGTTCCACAGAGGAGGCACCCCCATCGATTCATCTCTATCATCTAACCCCTCTGATCTTCTCACCCCTGCCTCTGACCGAGCTATCCCCGAGGAATGAGGTCCTCAGTTGTTCAGGCAGCCCCGAGATTTCTGTGCCAGTAGAAGCTCAGGTAATAACATTTGCCCCTCACTGGGCCCATCTCTATCCTTGCTCCTTTTTCTTTAATCCAGCTGCCTCCTTCTCTAAGCTCCTTTCCCTAGCCCTCCTAGGACTTCATGCAATTAGAATTTTAAGCTAAAACACCTCTTTGCAGTTGACCGTACCCTTAATAGGATTGCTTTAACCACACATTGATTTCCACTGTACCCCTGTATTCAATAAATCCTTCTTTTGATTTTTGAAACTTCAATCTTGCCTCAGTCAAATAATTTCCTGCATCCACAACTTTGAGTAAATTTTATCTGGCATGCAGCTGTCCTTGATTGATTGATTAAGTGCCATCAAGTTGGTCTCCACTCATAGCAACCACATAGATAGATTCTCTCCAGGATGATCTGTATTCAGCTTGGCCTTTAAGGTCTCTCAGTGATGCATTCATTGATGTCATAATCAAGTCTATCCACCTTGCTGCTGGTCATCCTCTTCTTCTCTTTCCTTCAATTTTCCCCAGCATTAGAGACTTCTCAAGGGAGCTGAGTCTTCACATAATGTGTCCGAAGTATGATAGTTTGAGCCTGGTCATTTGTGCCTTGAGTGAAAATTCTGGATTGATTTGCTCTATGATCCATTTGTTTGTTTACCTGGCTGTCCATGGTATCCTCAAAAGTCTTCTCCAACACCAAAGTTCAAAAGCATCAATGCTTTTCCTATCTTGCTGTCCTACTCAGAGCTAATTTCCCCACCCCAGGGCAGTCCCATTAACAGAATCCTGCAGCAATTAGCATTTCACATACTGCAACTGATGAGGTATATTTTGAAAAATTCAGAATATCTTTAACCAATAGTTTGGCATTTATATTCCCAGCTAACTAAGCAAAGATCCCCTGCTAACTGAGCAAAGAGGCACCTTTAAAAAGTGGTTATCCTCTTTATTTAGCAGGGGGAGAGCAACTGGCCTAATCCACCCCCAGCTCAGCATCCCTCCAGTGGCTGCTGTTGTTGGTCTTTATCTTGTATTTCCTTTTTAGATTGTGAGCCCTTTGGGATCTATCTATCTATCTATCCCACTGCTAACTTGGCAATGACGCACCTTTTAATATGGTGATTCTCTTTATTTAGCAGGGGGAGAGTAACTGGCCCTATTCACCCCCAGCACGGTACCTCCAGTGACTATTGCTGGTGTCTATGTTGCATCTCTTTTTAGATTGTGAGCCCTTTGGGGACAGGGATCCATCTTATTTGTTTGTTATTTCACTGTGTAAACTGCCCTGAGCTATTTTTGGAAGGACGGCATAGAAATCAAACAAATAAACAAACAAACAAACAAACAAACAATATCTATCTATCTATCTATCTATCTATCTATCTATCTATCTATCTAAACCGCTTTGGGGAATTTGTTGAAAGGCTGTATATAAATATTTGTCATATTTGTATATCAAGGAAAGGCAGGCACTAAGGAACAGGAAGAGGCTAGCTGGAGATGTTGCTGTAACTCAATGGTAGAGCAGATATTTTGTACACAAATCAGAATCAATCCCTGCCATCTCCATATCGGCTTGGGCAAAACTCCTGCCTGAAACCCCAGAGAGCTGCTGCCAGTGAGTGTAGATAATATTGGCCCCCTTTGGACACAGCGGCAAACAGTGGGCCCAACAGATCCACTGGCAATGGGAGCAGGACTGGCTGCATGGGCTTCCTCCAACCCTTGAAGGACCACTTTCAACAACCGATGGAATGGAAGCCCGCGAGAGGTGCTTCCTCCTTTAACTCCAGTTAACATCCGCAATCGGGATGACACGCTGCAGGGAATGGGTTCCATTCCTAGGTTTGGTGGCAAAACTGGAACTGCGGTTGGGTCCTAGAACTGTGGTTCTGATCATTCAGATGACATGGAAGGCGAAGCTGAAGTGAGTTTTCACCTCAGGTTCCCCGTTACGGCTGAAGGTGGCCATTGAGTAGATGAGCCAATGCTCTCACTTAAAAGGAGGCAGCTTCCTGTGTTCAAATGTAGATAAATGCATAGAGCAGGCCTCCCTCCCCCATTAATGTGGGATGGCATTTAGGCAGCAATCCTTAGTGTGATAAGAGGAGTGTTCCAATTATATCCTTATTTTCATCTGTGAGCTGATCGATGGAGGATGTGGTGCAATTTGTGGTCCCGCATGAGATGCATGTGTTAGAAGTGGCCAGTATGGGTGTGGCAAAGGAGGGCAGTAAACGAGCGACAGATGTGGCTCATTCCCACTTTGCTCTCCCCATCCTGACCACCTTGCTCATTCCTCATTTCACCTACTGATGCGTTAACCCCAGACATGAGGTCTGGTTATTTGCCCAGTTGGGACACTAGGCAAATAACCAGCCTGTGCACCTGGGGTGAACGTAGCAGTGGGTGAAAAGGGGAAGAGCAAGGTGGTCAGGTCAGGGAGAGCAAGGTGGGAATGAGCCACACCTGTGGGTCATTTACTCTCCCCTTGCCCCACCCATACTGACAGCTCTTGGCATGTGTGATTCCTACATGTGTACTCCCCTAGGTGGACTGGGGCAACTAAGTAGGAAAAAAGGTTGCCCACGGTGAAAGGGCCACTTTTTACATTTTACCGGCTGGCCACTGTAAAATGGCCAACCCTTTTCTTACTTAGTTGCCCCAGTCCACCTAGGGCAGGGGTGGGGAACCTTGGCCCTCCTGCAGATGTTGGCCTATAATTCCCATAATCCCTAGCTATTGGCCACTGTGGCTGGGGATTATGGGAGTTGTAGTCCAAAAACAGCAGGAGAGCCAAGGTTCCCCACCCCTGGCCTAGGGGAGAAATTTAGAATGAATTTCTAAAACAATGTTATGAGTGACCTAGACAGAGAGCCAACACCAGCAGATCAAAATGCTTCCACATAATCCTTCATGCAGCCCAGGAAGCTGGCTTTATGCACCAGTTATTACATGGCATCATTGGCTGCATGTCCTCCAGCAGCACATATTTGGCCAATTACTATTAAGCAATCATAGTTCCTTTCTGCTTGTTTCCTGGCTGAAACGTTCAGAAGTTCTCCTCTCTTTGGCTTTGTAGCGCACGCTTGCCAGATTTCACAGAATTCCCAGGGCTTTCTAAGTAATCTAACACCTGACGCAAAATCATTTCAATAAAGTCCCTGTTTCATCACAGAAATGATCCCGGCACAGGCTCCCGGCTCCCAACTCTTTGTGAATGCCACTTTGCCCTTCCCCACCTGTTTCATGTTTCTCCTCCTCCCTTTATCTACCTTTTCCACACAACAAGACAATCCAAAGTGTGTGCCATTTAGGTGTCACCAGGTCTGTGAGGCTCGAAAAGCTCTGCCAGGGAGCATAAAAACGAAAATCACTGGCGGTTCCATGGAATCACATTTCTCTGCAGCCCGGAAAACTGAGAAGGGGGGAAAAGTAGCTATAGAATCCGAGTTTGAATGAGGACACTTTGTCTGTGAATGGAAACTCTACATTCTTTGTTATTTTAACAGGCTGTGTCTGTTCTCCTCGAAAGAAATTGTATGGGAGAAGATTGGATTAAGTAGTTTTTATTTTATTTCAATGTGCTTGTTCACTTTTACAAAGATCAACTTACTTAGCCATGTAATAAACTCTTGTTTTACAATAATAGTAATGTATATTATATCACTGTAGGTACCTGCAAAGCACAGAATTAGAGGAGGAAAAAAGAAAACAGTTGTTTCTTTGGTGAATGAAGCATATATCATTACCTCGATTCACTAGGTTAGATATAACTCGAACCTTTGCAAGCTATTCAAAACACGACCCAGCTGCCAGTTAATCAGCTTTAAGTTAAGAGGGAATTTTTTTTAAAGGGTTATGCCCATTCAGCTCATTTTCAGCGTCTTTTCCTGGTTTTCTTCCCTCACTGTTGAATGTGATAGCTTGATTGTACATTTAGAGTAAAGCTGTTTTAGGTTTAACAGTATGCAATAAGAACCTTATTCTTATGCTATCGTTTTTCAAATGCTTATGAGGAAACTATGAACATCAAGCTTCTGTTTCAATATGATTTGCATCAAAACAAGATGAGATTTAGATCCCGCTCAAAACTCAATTTTTCCATGCGCATTTGGCTTAAGAGTCTAATCCTCAGATCCAGCTATAATTAAACCAAAGGGCCAAACAGAATGTGATGTCAGGAGATAATTCTGCTCCTCCAAACTGCTATTTGCCCTGCTGCAGGAAGGGATTTGCAGACACCTGTAAAGGCACTTTAAGTTCTCTTTCTTGAGGCAAAGATGAGTTGGAGGATTTCAGATGAGGAAACTGATATGGGTGGAAAAGGTTGCATCCTTCCCTAGCACAGTGGCCCTAATTGCAATAACCCCACAGCTGCATTTATTCGCCTATAGCCTATGATGAATTGGACATGGGGGATGCTTCCATGTGCACATGGAGAGGAGGAGCATTTTTTGACAACTACTCTTTCCCTCTGCAGCTGCCTGTGCCTCCTGAAAAAGATGACCCTGGGGGTTTCTTGTATTGAGGAGGGTTATGGCATGCAAGGCCCCCTCTAACTCTATGCTTCTAAGTCTGCAGCACAATTCCAATGTGAAATCAGTGATTCCAACTTGAACCAATATGGTTTGCATTAGAATTTGGAGAATGTCACAGATGTCTCTTGGAACCAAGACCTGGCTTCATAATTTAAAAGAATGAGCTACAGGAAAGAGATGGAATAGGGGTGTACATGAACTGTTCAATGTAGAACCGGTTCGCATCAAATAGGGCTGGTTCGGCAGCTCAATCACAAACTGAAACAGGACCAGTTTTTGTCTGTAATCATACTGGACCAAGCCTGTTTTGATGCAAACCAATCGAATAAATAAATAATAATAATAATACCCCCAGTGAGGCACTACCTTGGCGTGGTTGTGGGGCTTGCGTGCTCCGAGGAAGGTGAGAGCTATGCCAGAGGTCCAACCATACTGGACAGGTCTCACCAGAGGAGCCAGACAAAGAGTGTCTCTCCCATCAACAATATGGTGAGATATAACTTTAATAAATCTATATTGGATCAGTTGTCACCCGGGTCAAAAAGGACTGCGCCAGGTGCTGGAGTCCCTGGAAATCTGGTGGCAAGTGGGCTACAGGACTCAGGATCTTCAGTTGAGCAACCAGGGCTGGAGACTGCAAGGTTACTGGAAGAAACAACGCTTAACTGGAAAAAATATACAAAAAATGCCAACAAGGAAATAATGATCTGCTATTACAAGTCAAGTCCAGCTAGAAGAGGTTATTTTAAAAGAATGTACCAAATTTGGAAAGAGAAGCATCCAGATACAGAAATAACAGAACAAAGGCTAGCAGACCAGAGAAGATTCATAATAAGAAATAAAGTATTCACAGGAGTTGAGCTGGAAGAACTGCAAAGAGCAACACAGGCTCAAGACATGGAAGAAGAATTACCACCAACTGAAGCAGTTGCTCAGGCGCAGGTGGAGGAGGTGTTGGAAATAGAGGATGACACTGTTGCTGAACTGTTTCAAAATCAAAACCAGGCAACCTCCCCTTTGCCGTCACCTCAAAAACCTGAATGCCGTTTAACAGAAAAGCAACAAGAACTAAAGCAAAAAATAACTGAGCACATGAACCAAACAACCACCAGGGTTCAACTTCCAGCTCTAAAAACAGTTGCCAAAAAACAACTTGCTCAGGCACTAAAAGATGTCAATGCTGCACTTGCAAAAATAACAACCAATAATTTGCAAGAAACAATCCAACTAATGTACAGTGCAGCAACAATAACAACACAAGAGCTTGGATATAAGATCAGTGGACCTGTAAAAAAAGAAAGTAGTACATTAGGGATATGCAAAACGTTTCGGATACAAAACATTTTGTACCCAAAACAGCCTGTAGACAAAACAAAACACCCATTTTCCAGATCCAAAAGTTTTGTATACAAAACAAAACACCCCTGTTTCGGCTATAAAACGTTTTGTTGTTTCGGACCTCCATTTTGTAGTGATCTCTGAGTCAGTCTCCATTTTCTGTTTGACATCTCTTTGAATTTCCCACCCTTCCAGCCTTCTGATCGGTGACCTAAATCATGGGCCAACCTGCTGAAAATTCCCTCCTTGTTCCCCATTGGCTCTTTTGCTTCTTGCCACTCTTTACTGACCCCACATTGGCCAGGGGAAGGGTTGCTAACCCATGGGCTGCTGGGTTCTGTTGTTTCGGTGTTGTTCTGAGTGTAGATTCTCTGGTAGCATATGAGAGTGGATTCTTGTTTTTCCACTGAAAATCACATATGCTACCAGAGAATCTCCAATGAACACCTCAGAAACACAAAACCCAGTACCCCAAGGGCTTGTGGGTATGGAGGTGGTTGGCACCCTATGTGCACTACACAACCCCTCGCTCTGGGAAACCCCAGTGCCCCCCAAGTGGAATTATGCGGCTGCTGAAACCTCCATTATTCCCTATGGGAGAAATCTTAAAAGACATGTAAACTTCAACAATTCACAAAAGATCAGCCCTTTGCCCAATGGAGAACTGGTCTTGTGGCTGAGCATGACTTGTCTCCATAGCTAAGCAGGATCTGCCCTGGTTGCATATGAATGGGAGACTTGATGTGTGAGCACTGCAAGATATTCCCCTCGGGATGAAGCCACTCTGGGAAGAGCAGAATGTTCCAAGTTCCCTCCCTGGCTTCTCCAAGATAGGGCTGATAGAGATTCCTGCCTGCAACCTTGGAGAAGCCGCTGCCAGTCTGTGAAGACAATACTGAGCTCGATAGACCAATGGTCTGACTCAGTATATGGCAGTTTCCTATGTTCCTAATTCTTTTGAGATAATTCTGGAAGTTTCCTTGCCCCCAGTGGGCACTACCACCCACCACACTCCGCTCTGGGTCATCCCTTTCCCCTGGATTTGAAGTGATACATTTGCTGGAATCCCCATTATTCCCTATGGGAAAATTCTTAAAGATGTGTAAACTTAGAAATTCACAAAAAATCATCCTTTTGCCTAATTCCTTTGAAATTTGGGTGGTAGCTTCCACCCATTGGACACTACCACTACCACCCACTCTTTTTGCCCTTGGACCCTTTTTAAAAATCCAAATCAATTCAGATTTGGATTCGGAAAATTTGGCTACAAAACAAAACAGGGCTGATTCAGATTCAGAAAATTTGGGTAAAAAACAAAAGGGGGGTGTTTCAATTCGGAAACAAATCGAAACAAGAAAATTCCAAAATGCACACCCCTATAGTACATCACCTAAATGGAAGATTAGATTAGAAAATAAAATTGCCAGGCTTGGATCAGATGCTAGTAAATTGAAAGATATGAAAGACGAGAGGCTTTATAATGAAAACACCAAACAGTATCTGATCCAAAAATACCACCTAGATTCAAGGAAAATTAGAGAAGTCCTGGAAATAATAAAGCAGCAAATAACAGCAGTGTCAAAGAAGATTAGCAGCTACAAAGCCAGAATTACACAACACAGGTAGAATCTACAATTCCAGTCGAATCAGAGACATTTCTATCAAAGCATAGAAGGAGAAACTGCAAGAAACATAGACACCAAATAAAGAAGAAACAGTGCAGTTCTGGGGGAAATTATGGGACAATCCAATAGATTATAATTAAAAAGCAGGCTGGATGAAAGAGGTCAAAAAATGTAACCAACAAATGCAAGATCTAATAATAACACCAGAATTAATAAGTGAAAGAGCAAAGAAAATTAAAAATTACTGCGCCAGGCGACGATGAACTGCATGGCTTCTGGCTTAAACACCTAACAAGCCTTCATAAACAACTATCAAAACAGTTCAATCACATTTTGCAAGGAGGTGATATTAAACAATGGCTAACAACTGGGAAAACTCATTTCATCATGAAAGACCCAGCAAAAGGTGCAGTTCCAAGTAATTATAGACCGATAACCTGTCTGCCAACCATGTTCAAATTATTAACTGGAATAATAGCAGATGAAGTCATGCAACACTTATTAACTAACAAACAGCTTCCAGTTGAACAGAAAGGAAACTGCCCGGACACCAGGGGCACAAAAGATCAGCTGCTGATTGACAAAATGATTTTAGAAAATTGCAAGAGAAGGAAAACCAAAAGTGTTGCATGGATTGACTACAAGAAAGCCTTCGACTCATTGCCTCACACATGGATACTAAAATGTTTAGAAACAACTGGTGTCAGCAAAAACATTCAGATATTTATTTTTTAAAAAGCAATGAGCATATGGAGTACACAGTTAACAATCAATGGCGAGACACTTGGACAGGTTAGCATTAGAAGAGGTATTTTCCAAGGGGACTCACTATTCCCTCTATTGTTTGTAATTGCCATGACTCCACTTTCACAAATACTAAACAAAACAGGCCTCAGATACCAAACATCTAAAACATCAAGTCAAATCAACCATCTGCTGTACATGGACGTTCTGAAGTTATATGGAAAGTCCCAGTCAGTATCACTGCTAAACACTGTCCGTATATTCAGTAGCAAAATAGCAATGGAGTTTGGACTAGACAAGTGTGCTACATTAATAATGAACAGAGGGAAAATAAGAAAAACAGAAGGAATAGAACTGCCCAATGGAAGAAAGATCAAGAACCTGGAAGAGAAAGAACATTACAAATACTTGGGCATTCTCCAGGCTGATAACATCGCACACACTGAAGTTAAAAGAAAAATTGGAAGTGAATACGTCAGGAGAGTTAGAAAAATCTCAAAGTCCAAGCTCAATGGTGGGAACAACATACACGCCATAAACACCTGGGCTATACCTGTTATCAGATACAGTGCAGGAATAATAGACTGGACCCAGGCAGAGCTAGAGACGCTAGATCGTAAGACCAGGAAAATCATGACCATCAATCATGCTCTGCACCCCCGCAGTGATGTCGATAGGCTATACCTCCCTTGCAGCTCAGGTGGAAGAGGAATGCTGCAAGTCCATCAAACAGTAGAGGAGGAGAAAAGAGGCCTTGAAGGATACATCAAGGACAGTGAAGAAGATGTACTTCAAATGGTCAAGAACGAGAAACTATTCAACACCAATGAAACAAAGCAGGCCTACAAGAAAGAACAAGTCAAGAACCAAGCAGAAAAATTGGAAAAGAAGCCACTGCATGGTCAATATTTGCACAATATAAGTGGAAAATCAGACATCACCAAGACCTGGCAATGGCTTAAGAATGGCAACCTGAAGAAAGAAACAGAGGGTTTAATACTGGCTGCACAAGAACAGGCACTAAGAACAAATGCAATAAGAGCAAAAGTCGAAAAATCAACCACAAACAGCAGGTGCCGCCTTTGTAAAGAAGGAGATGAAACAGTGGACCACCTAATCAGCTGTTGTAAAAAGATTGCACAGACTAACTACAAACAAAGGCATGACAAGGTAGCAGGGGTGATACACTGGAACATCTGCAAAAAATACAAGCTACCTGTAGCCAAAAATTAGTGGGACCATAAAATTGAAAAAGTGGTAGAAAATGAAGATGTAAAAATATTATGGGACTTCCAACTACAAACAGACAAACATCTGCCACACAATACACCAGATATAACTGTAGTTGAGAAGAAAGATAAACAAGTCAAAATAATCGACATAGCAATACCAGGGGATAGCAGAATAGAAGAAAAAGAAATGGAAAAAATCACCAAATCCAAAGATTTACAAATTGAAATTGAAAGGCTGTGGCAGAAAAAGACCAAAATAATCCCAGTGGTTATTGGCACCCTAGGTGCAGTTCCAAAACAACTTGAAGAGCACCTCAACACCATAGGGGCCAGAGGAATCACCATCAGCCAATTACAAAAAGCAACTTTACTGGGAACAGCCTATATTCTGCGACAATATCTATAATAACAGCAACAACATTGATAACAAAATTCAGCCATCCCAGGTCCTTGGGAAGGACTCAGTGTCTGGATAAAACAAACCAGTCAATAACACCTGTCTGACTGTGTAAACAAGAAATAATAATAAACCAGTTCTACATCAAGGGTGAGTGGGCCGGTGGTGGGGGAGCAGGGAGAAAGGTTGTTTAAGGTTCTTTCCCGGTTCGCTGCTGCTTACTGTACAGCTGCATTGCTGGCTGGATTGCTCTTTAAACAGGCTACCTCACAGTGATGGAGCTGTTCTGGCCTCTGCACTTGTGTGGAGGCTATCTGTGTAGTCTCTGCACATGCACGGAGACCACTCAAATGGCCTCTGTGTATCCACAGAGGCCAGATCCACGCCACCACTAATATGCAGACAGCCTGCAGACAGATTGCGATTTGGCTGTCCTAGGGGGTGGCCAGTGGTGGTGAGTGGCAGTGAGCTGGGTAAGAACATTAAACAACTTTTCTCACCACCACCACCCCCTTTACATGTAAAGGAGAATCCTTACCAGATTCCCCTTTACAAGTATTGCCACCTGAACAGCTGAACCTTTTTGACTGAATGGACTGGCCTGGCCAGTTGATTCGACCAAACTAATTTGGCAGAATGGTATTTGGTTCGAATTTGATTCTAATTTGAACCAAACCACATTTTTGTGTTCACGCACACCCCTAGGATGGTAGGACTAAAATGCTGGCCTTGCACCAGGAGATCTGAGTTCATTTTCTTTCAACTAACCTTGGTCAAATCACTTTAGTTTTCCAAACCAACAATGGGACTGCCAGTATTGCACTAGCTGTTCTTTTCTAGGTGGAGCTGTGGTCTCTGTGGAGGCCAGGGTCCCTGAGGGACACAGATCTTGGGCAGTTCCAAGGGAAAAGGGTCAGGACTTCAGATAGGTGAGCAAAGAATTTGGGTACAACATAAGATGATGTTGCCCCATCAGATTGGAACTCACTGCCAGTATTTATAGCTGCTGGCCAAGAAGAGTGGATTGGTAGAGTGGATCCACTCCAGATGGAAGAGTGGATTATTAACTGGAACTGGGGGTTTTGATCATATCAAACTGGTCAAGTTACCTGAAAGAGCACCTTGCCCCATATGTCCTTGATCTTAAGATCTCCTGTGGAGACGCTGCTCTGAGTACCCCTGCCAAATGAGGTGAGGTGGGTGGGTGGCTTTATCTTCCCCGACTTTGGGTGTGCCTGTCTGGAGTCATGGCACTAACCCCAGCTATAAGACCGTTGTAATATAATCTGGTAGCCAATTTGGTGGTTCCATAGATATCATGCATAAAATAGTATTTGTAAGTCTCAAAACCACCAGTCCAAGATGTAGCCACATTGGTAAGATCTTTTAAGAGCTCTGACCACTTTGAAGCTGAAGAGGGGGAGGTGAGATTAATTAAGTTCCATGGAAAATAGGTTTGTTTCCTCCCCCCGCCCCAATCCCAATTAATTGATCCTCTAAATTCTTTCAGCTGTGAAGAGGGCAACATAGACTAACCTGGTATTGAGGGTGAAATTAGGGCCAGGGATGCCCACAATGACACTAGCATCCCTCCCAAGTTCTTCCACACACCAGAGGCAAGAATAGGTAAACCTTACCCTACAATGTACCAATCAGGCTTGGGTCCAGATGAGCAGCTTCCAGATCACCTAGTCACAAATCTTAGCAGTTCAGAACTCAGCAGACTCACACCTTGTGGGCTTCCAACTTGTCTGCATTATAAAAGTCCCTTTCAGGGCTCTATGATACTGTTGCATCACATACAGAATTGGAATTCAGTGGGGGCATGCTAGGAAAGGGGTGGAGCTATGCATATAGGGGCAGACTCAGTTTTTAGTGCATCCAGTGAATTCTGTATTTCAAACAAATGAGGATACAGTTGAAAAGGATAAAACCTGAACTAGACACCAGTGTCATCATGGCATCCTTTTTAGCTTCTCCAGTATGAGTGCATGGCTGCCACTCAGTCCTATAGGATAGAACATAAGAACAGCCCTGCTGGATCAGGCCCCAGGCCCATCTAGTCCAGCATCCTGTTTCACACAGATGCCGCTGGAAACCTACGGGCAGTAGTTGAGGGCATGCCCTCTCTCCTGCTGTTACTCCCCTGCAACAGGTATACAGAGGCATCCTGCCTCTGAGGCTGGAGGTGCCCTATAGCCCTCAGACTAAAGCACTGCACTTGTGGAATAGAGTTGGAACATCCCACTCCCTAACATGCAGGAAATCTCTGCCATGAGATATGGTGACAGCCACCAGCTTGGATGACTTCAGAAGGGACTTAGACAAATTTATGGAGGACAGGTGTATCAATGGCTACTAGTTTTGATGGCTATGCAGGAGGTTACCTCCAGGCTCAGAAGAAGGATGCCTCTGAATAACAGTTGCAGGGCAGCAGCAACAGGAGAAAGGGCACACTTTCATCTCCTGCTTGTGGGCTTCCCAGAGGCTTCAGGTGGTCCACTGTAGGAAACAAGATGCTAGACTAGGTGGACCTTGGGCATATGATGCAGCAAGCCAGGGGCATAGCTATGGGAGAGAGGGGCCATGCTCTCCCCAGTGGCCCCTTGAAGTGAGGGAGATAATGAAGAAAATAGGGAAAGGTGGAGTTTCGGGGCCTTCAGGAGCTTGGGGGCCTGGGTTCTTTGTACCCATCTGCTCAATTATAGCTACACCCCTGCAGCAAGCTCTTATTATGTTCTTATGGACAGGAATGTTTCTCTAATGTTTCTCATTTGGAGGAACCATGAAATTCTCTTTCAAGTAACACTTTGGAAGAATTTTGTTTCCAAACCTACCAGTACTTCTGATGAAGATTTAGGGCTAGAGTTCAAATCTTCAGATCTTTGAAAATCAAAACTTTCAAGTCACCTAGCCCTAGCCAAGCCTTTATCAACAGAGTCCGCACTGGTAGGGGGGATGGGGCATAAGCCACTGTGCACAATCACACAGAGATGCATGGCATTCTCCAGATGGGCCCATACAATATACACTTCCTCCCTCCTTCCCGCTACATTCGTGTACACACACACACACACACATGCACGTGTGCACGTGCGCGCACACACACACACACACACCATCCATCCATCCATCCATCGCAATGACAGGAATTCCTCTAGAAAGAAATAATAACTAACAGGGACTCCATCATTTAAATGAGGGGAGGTGTTTTTAGCTTAAACCCTTGACCCTGTCCTCTTTTCAATATGCAGGTAAAAATCTGTCGAGCCAGGCCTACAAAAACAGAAGTGAAAGGTAAATAAATGCAACTCATGAAATGATTCAATGGCAGGGAGATGGCAGGAGAAAAAGGCAGGTGATGCAATGCCATTTTATTATTATTTTAAAATGTGGGGGTGGGGAGGCCTAAACCAGAGGTGGGTTAGATAAAAAGCCAGGAATAGAGAGAGAAGGTGGCAGAAGCATTCAGACTAAGAAATGACTTAGGAGTACAATGTTATTTTATCAGCTGACTCCAGAGTTATCTAAGAAGTGTCAGGATTTAATAACAATGTAGATACTCAATGAAGAGATGCCAACCTGGGCACAACAGGAGGATGATAGGGCTGTCAGTGGTAATGGGAAAAGGAGGAGGGAGGGGAGAAGATGTGAATGTTAAGATAAGCCCAGTTTTAGATGGGTTTTGCTTGAATGACTGCCCTGACACTCAAAAGGATTTGAGAGGCGGAAATGCTTCAGTGGTCACCAGGTAAAAGACCGCAAAGGGAAAGGGAGCCTTCAAGGCACAGCTGACAGCTGAACCTTAAGGATTAAACTAGATGGCCCTGGAAAAGAACATAGAGGAGGTGGTAACATACTCTAAGAAAAGTGATGTTTTCACCGTTTTCACCACCTACCAGAATGAAAAAATAACAAGAGGATCATGTACAAACGTTCTACTTCCAATGTCATTTGCCACAGTGGAGAATGCCTCTAGCCTCATTCATATCTTATGTTTAGGACTCATACAATCTGTGTGTAGTGTACATAGGCACAGATCTGTCCACAGCTACAACTCCATGTTACCTTGAACACACATTCAGAAGTACACTTCCTGTCTGTATCCTGCATTTCAGAGGCCTTTGTACTTTTAACATGGATGTATGTTAAACAAAAGCATGTCTTTGCCCGACACCCAAGAAGAAACGAGACACAAGGTATTGGTATAAATTAGGGCCACAATTTATTTAAACTTCAAGCAACAACTTAAAGAGCAGGGATTGGCTCTCCTCCTCCGACAGTGTGATACTATAGGCATGCGCCACCAGGGCATGCCTAGCCTATGGCATAGGATACACCTTGGCTCCAGGCAACCCCAAATGCTCTAATGCCAGGCTGCCTATCCTAGCTGGCCTAGTTCCAGGCCTCTGACCTAGCATCGTCCCCAGGTAGCCATTCAGCCATTCCTTGGGGCTTAGCCTGCCAGAGTAGGTCGGCCAAGGGCAGATCTCCCTGAGCCGTGCAGTCTCTAGGGAGTTGCCCTCCCCAACCCATAGCCAAAATGCTTACCTGAAGGTGTTCACCAGCCTGACAAGTTCTTCCCTACTGCACTGTTCCTGCCACAGAGGGGGTTAGCCTAGCTTAACCCCCTGCCACCCAACCAAATGCGTAGACAAACAGCCAATCCCAACTCTAAATCTCTCAGAAACAAACTGGTCCCACTGGGTGAAAGGTGAACTCCATCCCCCCTGAACAAACTGGGGACAGAGAAAAGAATGCCCAGGTGTTCTATGAGGCCACCCCCAAAGGAACTCACAAAATGTGCCATTTGGGCGTTAACCTTCTTATGGGCCCTGTCTACCCTATAAGGGTCTCTAGCACCTCTCCAATCCCTATGCTGCAGCATAGCCGACCAAATGATTGAGATCCCTGGACACCACTCTAAAACCTGTAGTATGTCCTGCTGCAAATTATGGATGATGGATAACCCTGACTGAGACCCCAGATCATTCTCCCCCAGGTGAAGCACGAGGATGTCAGGTGGCAGATTTGCCGCCCAAAATTCCTGTAACATAGGCAAAAATTGGGTAATGACCATTCCCTGATGACCAATCCAGGAAATTGATGCCCACTTCCCAAGACCTAGTTGTGTTTCAGGCTGTGCCCCACGTGCTGCCTTGTGGGCCCAGAACACAATGGAATGGCCCAGAATGAGAACTTGTGCCCTTTAGTGGCTGTCCTCAGGGCACTAGTGCACATATCGCTTGTATGTGGCAGACCGCCAATGCCCGATGCGCTGGATGGCCTCACCTGAAAAACCCATCTGGGAGGCCACTGATGCAGCACCAATGAGGAACAAATTGAGAGACAGCTGTGCGGTGGAGACCCCTGCTGCCTCCAGTGCACGGCGCACAACCGCCCCAAACTGGTATTGAGAAAGTGGGCGCCCGTCCTTGTGAATGAAAAGGCACCCGGGACCAGATCCCCAGAGGGCCACATAGGTGTTTAAAGCCTGCACCGGGCACAAGAGCGCATTGCTGGCCTGGTGCAGAGACACGAGCTACCCTCTGCCTCTTAGAAATACGGAGGCGCAGCCATACCGTGTCCTGCTGCATGACAACGTCCCCAAAATGCACTACCTTGAAAATAGGACCACTCTGCCCCCTGGGAAACAACTCGCTGGCCCGAAAAGCCCCCCCAAATATAACCAGCGTAGCTGCGTGAAAAAGGGCCGTCTCATAGGGAGACTGGCAAATGGCTGAGAAACGCTCCACTGCAACTTGCACAGCAGAGGGCATGAGGGGCCTATGACTGTCGACCTCAGCCGGGTGTTCCCATGCCCAGCCCACGTCCTCCTTACCCTGAAATCCCCCGTGGTGTCGGCCGGACCCTGTGATTTGGCCTGGAAAGCCAGGGCTGCCAGGTAACCCACCAGAGCCCTGGGGGACAAACCCTTACCCTTGAGGTGTACCAAAAACTGCATCAGCTGTTCGGCGGGCAGGGGCCAGTCCTGACCCAATCCTACCTGCATCCTAAACTCCTGGAAGACCCTGCACTGTCTATCATATGCTGCCCGTGTGCTGGGGGCCAAAGAGGCCCAAACTGCCCTCTGAGCCTCTAAGAGCCAAGGCTCCACAGCCATGATGGCATCTGGTCGGGCTGACGCTCTGCCTCCATCTGGTGAAAGCGCTGCACCTGGAAACGAGACAGCGTGTCTGCCAGGCTGTTCTAGACACCAGGAACGTGGCATGCTATGAACAGTGTGTTATTAGTCAAACAGGCCAGAACAAAAGCCCTGACCAGATTCACCACCCTAGGGGGACCTGGAGGTCTGTCGGTTGACCACCTGAACAGTGGCTTGGTTATCACACCAAAAGCAGACGGACTTATTTCAAAAGAGGTTGGCCCAAATGTGTATGGCCACAATGACAGGGAAAAATTCCAGAAATGTTAAGTCCTTAACAACCCCATTTGTCATCTAAGCATCTGGCCATCTTTCAGCGCACCAGCGGCCACGAAAATAGATGCCGAAACCAGACCCACCTGCAGCATCCGAGTGGACTTGCAGCTCTGCCTCCAACAGGAGTGAGTCACACCAGAAAGACACCCCATTAAGAGATTCTAAGAATGACGCCCATAGCTGCAGTTCAGCCCTCATGGGGGTAGTGACCCTGATCTGATGGTGACCGCTCCTAACTCCCTTAATGGCATCGCAAAGTTGACACAGGAAGGGACGGCCAGGGGCCACCACCCTACATGCAAAATTCAAATATCCAATAAGCTGCAGCAGCTGTTTAAGGGTAACCTTGTGTGCCTGTATACAGGCGCCTAGAAATGCCTGCAGGGCCTTGAGTTTAGCCTGGGGTAGCCTGGAACTGCCTGATAAGGTGTCCAGTTAGATACCCAAGAATGTAAGCACGGAGGAGGGGCCCTCAGTCTTTTCTTGCGCCAATGGCACACCTAGTTCTGCACACAGCGCCTGGAAAACCTCCAGAAGGTGCCTACACTGCTCAGACCCAGCCCGGCCAACCAGAAGAAAGTCATCCAAGAATGTGCTGCGGTCTCGACCTCTGCCCTCCTACAGAGCGCCCACTCCAACATGGTGCTGAAGGACTCGAAGGCGGCGCAGGAAACCGAGCAGCCCATGGTCAGGGCATGGTCAACGTAAAATTTGCCTTGAAAAGCAAAACCTAAGAAATCCACTGGGTGAACTGGAAGGAGACGAAATGCAGACTCAATGTCGCATTTTGCTAGTAGTGCGCCCTGTCCACAGGATCTGACGATCCTAACCACCTGGTCAAATGAAGTATATTTAACAGAACAAAGCCCGTCTGGAATCCTGTCATTAACAGAGGAACCGTGGGGAAAGGAAAGGTGGTGAATCAGTCGATACTCGCCTGGCACCTTCTTGGGCACCACTCCCAGAGGGGAGAAGCGCAAGTCCGGCAGGGGCAACTCAACAAATGGGCCAAGAACCCGTCCCAAAGCTCTCTCTTTGTGAAGCTTCTGAAGCACCACAGTTTCCATTCCAGCCACAGACCTAAGATTCGGGGCTGTACTATGCACCCTAGGACCAACATAAGGGATGCGAAAACCCTGATTGAAACCTTCCCACAGATAGGCCGCTTGTTCCTTATGCGGGTAATCCCCCCAAAAGGCGTGCCAGGACTGGGAGCTTAACTGGGCTGGGGCCCTTTCCCCGAAGGGCCTCCCTGCATGGTGCCCCCACCCTTCCTACCCCCTGGAGGCGGTTCCCTTGGTCCCTCCTGGGAACCCTTGACACACTGGCAGTGAATGCTGGTGTGCTTCCCACTGCAGAAACCGCATTCGTGCTGGAATCGGCATGGTGAGCGATTGCAGTTACCAGTGGTGTTAAAAGCCCAGCATGGCAGAGTACTTTGAACACCCTGCGCAGCGATGGGACCTGAAGACTGCACTGCAGGAGTTCTTGAAATCAGGTGGCCACTATCAGCCCGTACGCCCTGAATGGGCCTTGAGGGTGATTAGGAGCCAAAGCTCCTGATGCTGCCTGTCCCAGGGGATAGCTGGGTTCAAAGAAGCCCGGAGCCTGAAGGAGCAATCATAGCACTCCCACGTGTTGCCCATAAAGTCCATGTAGCCACGGTGTATTATTTCCATGTACTCTACCAGGGCGGGGCCCTTGGATGTGTGCACCTGCAGCATAACACCCATATAGACTGTGAATGCTTACAGCCAGTTGGCCCTGTTGTGCTCCACTGGCTTACGTTTTGATTTCACATCCTCCCTCTTCTGTTCCCCTTCTTTCAATACTGGTTCAGGCTCCCTAAATAGCAGTTGGAAAATGTCACCAAATTTGCCATGCCATATGTGCTCCTTAACCGCCAGCAACATGTGGTCACCCAGTGGTAGGGAGGTGTCACACAGCGGATAAGGGATCTGGGCCCCCGAAGCATCCAAAGCAGTGCCAGCCACTGAAGGCTGGGGGCCAGCCACCGATGGCATGGTTCCCTGCCAAACCTGAGTGCATGCCCCATATAGTGGTAGAGAGCCATAGGGGCCCGGGTGCCATCCATATGTATTATATGTGTGAGCCCAAGGAGGCATTCCCCAAGGCCAAGTATGATGTAAGGACTCACCAGGCCCTTGCTTGTCTGGGCCATGAGGCTCACCTCCTTGGTGTTCTGACACGCTCGAAGAACCGCTCCTGTCCAAGGTCACGTTCACCACCCTCAAGACTGGCTGTTGATCCCTTGCTTCCAAGGCTTCGATCCTGGATGATAGTGACTGCATGAGTTTAGCCTTCTTGGCCCGCCTTGTAACCCTTTTAGGATCAGTTGGTACACCGGATGGACCGCCCTTCTCCGTTCCAGGAGCCACCCCCTGTCTCTCCTTCTCCAGGGCCTCCAGGCATGCAATGAGCGCCCTAATAGTGCCCATGTCACCATCAT
Organism: Hemicordylus capensis; assembly: GCF_027244095.1. Classification (NCBI taxonomy): domain Eukaryota; kingdom Metazoa; phylum Chordata; class Lepidosauria; order Squamata; family Cordylidae; genus Hemicordylus; species Hemicordylus capensis. The sequence continues at coordinate 33,073,401 of NC_069658.1, forward strand.
CCTCTGAGGAGGAATCGGAACTGGGTGCAGGGCATGGTGGAAGTCGAACTCGCTTCCCACCCGTCTTCGCCTTGGCTTTCTTTGGCCCCATTCTGAATGGCCCTGTTCAGATCCAGAAGGTGAAACGCCCCAACCCACACTCGCTGTGGAGAGTTAGGGACTAAGTAGCATATAAAAGCCGACTAACTGCAAAAAACAGCGAAATGCACGCAATAATTGCACCAGGCCCCGGCAAGGCCACCAACCCACACACCCCAAAGCAAAATCCTTACAGCAAAAGGAGGGTGGGGGATAAGGCCCTGAAAAGCTGTTGCCCCCGTATACCACCCCTTACCAAACACAAAGCGCCTACCACTGCCCAGGCTGCTGTTATCCCGGGGGGGGGGGAATCTCAAGGCCTACTGCCCCCAGGAAGGCCTAGTGGACTAAAGGCCTTCAAGCCAACTGATCCCCCCACTCAAGGGTTTTTCCCCCAAAAGCCCCCTTATGCCCAGCAGAATCTCTCCCCCCCCGCCCACCTATCACACGCCGGGCCACACCAAACCACCTGATCCTTGGCTGGGGCTTAAGCCCTGGCAGGTTGAAACCCACCCGAAATGGCCGAGAGGCCTCTCCAAACCTTGGGGGGGGGCCTTAAAAGACCACCCCCCATTGCAGCCGCCCATGCTCTGGTGGGAACCCGCTCCCCTCTAGCGCCGAGCCGCACTGACCACGGTCAAGAGCTGGACAAGCGTCCTGCTCCGTTGCCTGATGAGAGAGAACTGAGCTCTCCTGGGCCCGGAGCAGGACGTGTGACCGAGGCCACGCCCCCTGCACGGGCTGCAAGCAGCGGAATTTTACATGAACATGAAAACATGTACAACCATCTGGACACAGGTACAACAAATTTCTAAATAGTACTTTTGTTTCAAATACCTACCTATGCAGCATAGGTAAAGGTAAAGTGTGTCGTCAAGTCAATTTTGACTCCTGGCACCCACAGAGCCCTGTGATTTTCTTTGGTAGAATACAGGAGGGGTTTACCATTGCCTCCTCCCACGCAGTATGAGATGATGCCTTTCAGCATCTTCCTATATGGCTGCTGCCCAATGTAGTACCAGTGGGAATTCGAACCAGCAACCTTCTGCTTGTTAGTCAAGCATTTCCCCTCTGCGCCCCTTAAGGTGACTTATGCACCTTGCTAATTGTGTGTTCACACACACAGAGAGAATAGAATTGTTGCTTTATTTTGCACAGCCCTGGGCAGTTAAAAGCCCTGTAGAGACATCGGATGCACAACGATTGAAATGTTTTGGTGTGGTGGCTGGGTGCATAGATCTGTCTGTGCATGTGTATTCCTGTCTGTGTATTTATATAGGGACAGGTGTTGCAGAACAGCACATGTTTTGCATTTGAAACTGGGAAGTTTCAAATTTTGACATCTCTCTTTAATAAGAGCTTGGATAGCAGAGGTAACGTTCATTCTGACTGAAGCTATTCTGGGAGATCCCCCCACCCCCCCCACTCACCCACCCCCCAATATTTCCCCCTATTATTTTTCAAAACAGCCCTATTCACACATTAAGAACATAAGAACAGCCCTGCTGGATCAGGTCCAAGGCCCATCTAGTCCAGCATCCTGTTTCACACAGTGGCCCACCAGATGTCTCTGGGAAGCCCCCAGGCAAGAGCTGAGGGCAAGCCCTCTCTCCTGCTGTTGCTCCCCTGCAACTGGTATTTAGAGGCATCTTGCCTCTGAGGCTGGATAGAAATGGTCTATAGCCACCAGACTAGTAGCCATGGATAGATCTTTCCCCCATGAATTTGTATAAGCTCCTTTTAAAGCCATCCAAGCTAGTAGCCATCACTACTTCCCACATCACTCACGTACTTAGTTTTATTGTTGTTTTAAATTTTAAATCATTGTAATTACTTGAGATACTGATGATGCAATACACATAATGGATCTACACCAAATTCTTCTCTTCAGAACTTTTTATTGCATAGATTAAAATAAAATTAAAAACTACCAATAAAGAACAGACATTTCGATGTACAGACTCAACTTCAGTGTTCCATGTCTCACTGTTTAAAATCCATACTCTTATATCCCAGATACTCTCCCTTAAAGCCCAGATTTACTCGCCCTAAATCTAATCATGCACCTGATTAGCACATGAAAAAAACATGTGCTTAACACTAAATCTGACATACACAAAATTGGGGGGGGGGGGAGAAGAGTGTAAACTAAATTACTGCTTACCCTTTAATAGCCTATATACTTTAAGGTTTCTTTTAGTTCTTCCTTATCATTGACCCCCAGCTGTAACTTGTATAAATTCAATACTTCCCTTATCTTTCTTTTGAGCACACACTGTTCAGACTCTAAGATGCTTACTTTAAGAGGCATTGTTGTTCCATTGTGTTTATTTTTCATATGAACTGACCATGGCCTTTCCCTATTTATATGTTTGGCATCTGCTAGGTATTCTTTGATATCTTAATGTATATAGGCTATTAAAAGGTGAGCAGTAATTTAGTTTACACCTTCCCCTCCCCCCAACCTGTTTTTCTATCAGTGTTAAGCAGGCAAAGCTGTGAGTCATCAATTTCCACCTCCCCCACCCCACCCCCCTTTCACTTGCTCATCAGGTACCTGATTGGATTTAAGGAGAGTATCTGAGATGTAAGAGTGTGGATTTTAAACAGTGAGACATGGAACACTGAAGTTGACGTCTGTATGTCAAAACATCTGTTCTTTATTTAGCAATAGCACTTACATTTATATACTGCTCTATAGCCGGAGCTCTCTAAGCGGTTTACAATGATTTAGCATATTGCTTTATTTGCAGTTTTTAATTTTCTTTTAATCTATGCAATAAATAGGTCTGGAGAAGAATCTGATGTAATGCAACCTTTTTACTTGTTGTTTTTATTATTTTATTGCAAACCGCCCAAACACATGCGTTTTGGGTGGTATACAAATATGTTACATACATACATACATACAATATGTTGGACACTCATTGAACACTCTTATTTGTTCAATGAGGGGAGTGGGGGCTGTACCCAGATTCACTTCAGAAGGCCAGTACCAGGTTCACTTTCAAAATGAATCCCTGGGCAGTCATTCACACAAAATCTTGTAGAGACATCTGGTGGACTGCTTGAGGGGTGTAACTATAATAGGGCAAGGGGAAACAGTTGTCTGGGGGCCCACTGCCTTGGGGGGGGCCCCAGAGGCAAGTCACATGACTGACTCCCCCCAGCCACGCACCCGCCCGGGCTTCCTTCAGTTGCATTCATCCTCCGAAATTGATGTGAGTGTTAAGACCAGGAGCTACCAGAAGAGCATGTCTTTCTCTAGTACCATTAAATGACTTGCATCATTCACAATTTACAAAACCTTTAAAAAAATAATTTAGGATGATGTTCTATTGTGGCACATAGGTTATATAGAATATATAAATTTTACTCTGCTTTTTGTTACCACTATTCAGCCTCATTTAAGATTTCTTTACTTCATGAGCTGAGCTTCAGTGAGGGGGGGGGCGCATTTTAAAATCTTGTCTCTGGGCCCACTCCAACCTTGCTACGTCCCTGGACTATTGTGGGAAACAGGATGCTGGACTAGATAGGCCTTGGGCCTGATCTAGCAGGGCTGTTCTTATGTATGAGTGTACAGTACAACATAATAAGGTCATTCACACGACCATCGGTGTTGAGAGGGCTGGGGGGAAGGCAGGAGCCTACCTGTCTTTGCCCACATGATTGTGGGCTCCTCTGGACTCTGCTGCCCAGAGGAGTGGCATGGCAGTGAGCAATGCAGCAATTGGGAATGAGGGGAAGGGAACCAGGGCTCTTAGAATCCCACAATGCACCATGTGAACTGCATGGTACATTGGAGAAATCCCCACTGCCAGGCCACTCCTTCTCCCCAGCTCTATGGAAGTCCTGTCTGCCAGCAGCTCAAGTGCCCACACGACGTGAGGCAGGAGGCAAGTGCACATCTTCCTACCTCACTTTTTGCCCAGATACAAAAACAGGGCTCCCCAGGGGCAGTGCCAGGATCAGTAGCAATCCCACACTGCACACAACCAGCCCTAACAGGGGTAGCCTTGTCCTACCCCTGTAGGGCTGGTTGCATGAAAGACCTTAATGTCATTATGCCAAATTGTTGGAGAAGCAGCTCCTGTTGGCATCGATTCTTAGCACCAGCAATCCTATTGACCACTAGAGGCACTAAGGGTAGAGACAGTGAGCAAGGGAATCCCCTCTCTAATTATCCTTTCTCTACTCTACTTCCCCTTTGTTAGACTCTCTCACCTGGAGAGAGAGACTTGCTATTCCTCTTCCCCTATTCCTATTCCCCTTCCTGATGTAGCAAGCAGCTAGGCAAATAGGCCTTTCCTATCTCTCTGATGTATTTCCAAAATAAACTATTTTACTTAGAACTTTAAATCCATGTCTCCAGACAATATTAATTAGCATTGCTCACCTTACTTGTGCATTTCTGCTGCGGGTGGATAGAGAAATTATCTCCCCTCCAAATCTCTCAACACAAATAGGCTAATGTCAAGCCATTAGGAACCCCAGGATGGCTTTCACTAGTCACTGGAAGATCAATTCTTATTCTGGGTAATTCCAGACCAATCTGAGATATTTGGCAACCCTAGCTAGGAAGGAGCAACCTCTGTCTGGGATCCTGAAAGCACTGCCAGCCCAAGTAGATAGTATTGCACAAGACAGACTAATGTGTTTGACTCTGGCAGGTGTATATATTTGGTAAAATTAGGTAGGAAGCCAATCTATAATGCAAACACCTGAGGACCGTTACAGGGAGCAAGGAGGTTCATGGGAAGCAAAAGGTGTCACTCTTGCCATATTTTTAAAAAGATGATAATGTCAGGGAATTTAAAAATTGCCAGCAAACACAAATCTATTCCCGTACTTGGCAGTGCACAAGAGTGACTTAGAGTCTTTGAAGAAATAGCTTGGATATGCTTTTTTTGTTTAAAATATGAGCAATTAGAATGGAAAAAGATGATGCATCTCAATGCTAGCAGGGCAAAAAGGACTGTGGCAGCTGAAAGAGACAGGATTATTTTATAACTCCTCTCTGAATATACCTGCAAGTTCCCTGCTAATCTGTGAAAAATGGAGGCACAAGTGACCATGTCTCCCCGCCCCATTCAGGTGAAGCAAACGTTGTCAGTGGGCTGGAAGCATCAAAATGCAGACGTTGGGTGCAGGGAGGTTGGAGCTAAGGAGCAAGCCTGTGAATGCGGCAGCCAGCAATAGACTGGGAGAATAGAATCCAAAGCCTAGCAACTGCAGCTTTGCCACAGAAAGAAAGAGGGGGATATTTCTGGCATGCTGTGCAAAGAACAAGTAGTGAAAAAAGGGAAAAGGAAGTATGTGTTGGAAAGAGGACCTATATGTCTGGCTCTGAAGGAAAGCATGTATAATATGTTCTTTATCCACGCACGGCATGAATTGAGTAAAAAAGAAATAGAATAGAAATAGAATAGCCTCCTTAAGTTTTAAAATAAGTAAGTAGGTAAGTAAGTAACTAAGTAAAACCATGTTTGCTCCACATGCACAAGCTAGGTTTTTCTGCTAAATTGGAAAATTGTTCTCTGCTTTCCTGTCTGTTACTGTTACTGGTTTATCCTTCTCTTTCCTTTACTGATTCTTAGCTGGAGCATTGGAGAGCTGGTTACTGACAGAGGGTTGAGGGGATTGCCCCTCCCTCCTGGAGAGAGGGAAATCTTTCTGATTGGCCCTGTCTCGGAGCAGGAGATTGTGACAACCCCTCCAACTTGCCCCCTTTAAAAGCAAAGTTGGCAAGATTGCATCTGGATTTTTGATCCACTTTCCAATTCTTTAGCCAAAGGTGACGCCAGATTGAGATATCAGAGGCCATGATCCTAGCGGACAACTGGGACACATCTAAGGAGGAGTCTGCCATGAAGGCGGAAGCTTTGCCCAGTTTATTAATCCCCTCAACCCATGGCATGCCTCCTGCTGTGAAATCTCCTCTCAGTGGCTCAAGGAACATAGTTGACCCATGTTCTCACGGGTAGCCCCCAACCCCCATGGTGGCAGCATGCTCCCTCTCCCAGTGGTGGTGCCGGTGGTGGCCTCTCGGCATGTAGGGAATTGTCTGGGCACATGGGAAACACGCCCAGCAACAGCTCCTTGATCATCTGCGTGAAAGATAAGTTTCACCCACCTTCCCCGCAGCAGACCACCCTCTAGCCCTTCTCACGGAGGGTGAGAAAGGCTCAATATTTGCCCTGATCCAGTTCTCAGCCCATTGTATGCTGACAATGTTAATTGTTAGTTGCTGCACAAGGGTCCATTTCTCACGATGGGGGAAAACATGGCTAAAGGGGCCCAGTTCAGTTTTTCCCCATCGTGAGAACTATCAGGCTCGTGGGCGAGCCCAGTGGTGGCTAGTCCACCAAAGTAGCCCTCCCCTTAAATGAGGTTAGTGGTGTGAGTGCTCTGCTAACCTCATTTTGGAGATCGTGAGTCACCATGGTGCAGCTCCACACCATGGCGAGTCGTGAGGAGACCCCCACCAGGAGGCAAAAACAAGCCTCGTGGTCTCGGGGGTCTCCCCAGGATGCCCTGCGCACTCGTGCAGGGCAACCTGGGACTTCCAGGGGCCAGGTGGCCCCGATCCCCACAGCCCCTACCAGCTCCATGATGGAGCCAGTAGTCATGTGGGTGGCTGTGTAGTCATGTGGGCACCCAGAGCTAGGTGTTTGATCGTGTGCGGGGAGAGCGGGCTAAGCTTGTGCTTGTGTGGAGAGCCTCAATACCTCACCTTATCTACAAAATTCAAGGCAGCTTGCAAAGGGAAGTGCTATAGAAATGCTAAATTCTCCTATTCTGTATGGACTCTCTCCTGGTCAGCCATTGACAGCTCAGATGCCCTCAGCATATATGTGAAGTTGGGGTTTCTTTGTTTTTTGCTCCAATATGCTTCACTTTACACTTGCAAACATTGAAATACATCTGCCATTTTGTTGCCCTCTCCTCCTGTTTGGAGAGGTCCTTTTGGAGCTCCCCACAATCACTTTAGGATTTCACTGCCCTAAATAGTTTAGTGTCATCTGCAAATTTTGCCACCTCGCTGCTTACCCCAACTACTACAGTCCCAGTACAGATCCCTGGGGTACCCCACTTCTCACTTCCCTCCATTTTGAGAACTACCCATTTATACCTACTCTCTGAGGCTGATACCTACCCTCTGATCCCAGGCTAGCACATGTGAAGCATTGGGATCAAGCCTGACCTGGTGCTAGCCTCACTTTTTAACCCAGTGTCTAGCCATGGTTTAGTGAAGTTGTGGTTCGCTTAATCTCAGCAGGCAATCGTCTGGGCAGTTGCCACCAAGTTAAGAGGCTGCCATTTTTGGCAGTGAGCTAGGGGAAAGGACAGGGTTCTTTCAATGCTTATAGCACTGGGCACCCTGGGATGCAGGAAGGGGAAAGTCCTCTCGTTCTCAGCACCTGCCATCAACATGCCAACACTCATGTGGGCACGTGGTGCAGCAGAGGGGAGGGCGACCACTACTCATCTGCTGGTGAAGGCAGGCAAGCTCCTACCTTCCCCATAGCATGCCCAGCAGCAGCAGCCATGAGATCGTGTGAAAGAACTCTCTGTTTCCTCTCCTTGAACCAGACACCAGGCCACACATGAACCTGCCCCCTTATCCAATGACTGCTAAGTTTTCTCAAGAGTTTGATGAGGAACGTTGTCAAAAGCATTTTGGAAGTCCAAGTATACTATGTCAACTGGATCACCTTTATCCACATGCCTGCAGACACTCTCAAAGAACTCCAAACAGTTGGTGAGGCAAGATTTACCTTTGCAGAAGCCATTCTGATTGTCCTTCAGCAGGTCCTGTTCTTCTCTATGTTTAACTTTTTTTTTTTTTTTTGAGAATGCTTTTCATTAATTTGTCCAGCACAGACATTAAGCAAACTGGCCTGTAATTTCCTGGCTCCCCCCATCTTCCATTTGAAAACTGGTGTTACATTGGCTTCTTTCCAGTCCTCTGGTACAGAGCCTGATTTTAGGGATAAGTGACCTATTTTTTCAAGGAGGTTGACAATTCCACATAGGAGTTCTTTAAGGACTCTAGGGTGGATGCCATCCAACCCTGGCAATTTGTTAATTTTTAATTTTTCCAGACAGTTTACGTCATCACTTGTCACCACTATCTGACTCAGTTCTTTAGCCTCTGTCCCTTAAAAACTCAGTTCAGGCGCAGGTATATGCTCAGTGTCCTCTGCCATGAAGACAGATCCATAAACCTCCAGTCAGGACAGAAGTACCACAGAGGGTAACAGAGCCAGAAGATATGAGTACCATCACCACCAACACTGTGTATACACACAGTAGTGGTGATACTAATGTCTTCTGGCTCTGTTTCCCCCTGCACATCATGTCAGGCAGCATTTTTAACTATCTGCCACCCTCTTCTTAAACATAGTTGGGCTGGAGGGGATTATCCCCAGACTTTCCTTTTCCCCTTCCTTTAAAAAAAGGTGGTTAATTATTTTTGTTTCCCCCTACAAGCTGGGTTCCAGAAAGGCCTTTGCTAGGAAAAAAAACAAGAATGTTTGACAATTTGGCCTTCAATGGAAGTGTGTGGTGGGGAATTCATTTATTGGCAGAGCTCTTTCTTTTTTGGTTTGTTGTTGGTTCTGTATTGTCCAAGTGCCCATCTATGCACAGCTGGTTCCTTTGCCTGCCAAGACTTGTTGCAGGAAATAAAATATTTGCCAGTCTTGCTTTTACAACAGCAATCATGGCAGCAGCAGTGTGTTGATGTCTTTGTGCCCTCTAAGCCTCTGAGTAACAGTCCTTCACTGCCCATGACCCAGGAGCCTGGCATGCGGCTGCATTCTGTCGGCTGTCAGCCAAAGCTGTTTTGGACAGATTGGAGCTGGCAACAGATTCCTTGCCAAAAGATTTGTCTTAGAGGTTAGATACAGACAACAGGGAAGGGAGTTTGAAATCACTTTCTTCCTCTCCCTCACCTGTTCCATTGTCACACAAGTGTCAGCCTGGATGTTCATCTAGATGATGCATACTCAGCTAACAGACTCAGGCCTATGCCCATAGCCTTGCTTGCCACTAATAGACTTGTCTTCCATCAGCTAATCCCTTTAAAAAGCTATCTAAGCTAGTGGCCATCAATACAACTAGTTGGAAATTACTCATATTTTTTTTCTAAAGCACCAAAGGCTGCAGTCCTTCCTTATAGGGAAGGTACTCCAACCTCTTGATAATTTTGGTTGCCCTTTTCTATCCAGAGTGCCTTCTTTATTATCTGCCTATCTATGTAACAAATGGAACAGTGTCACATGGGCTCCCCTCCAGTGTTTCCTCTAACAGGGATTCCCAGATGTTGTTGACTACAACTCCCATAATCCCCCCAGCCAAAGGCCATTGCAGCTGGGGATGCTGGGAGTTGTAGTCAACAACATCTGGGAATTCCTGTTAGAGGGAACAGTCCATCGATTCATTGCAGAACTGGGGTGGAGAAGAGATCTGGAGCTGTAGGGTTACCTTCCAAGGCACTGACATTCAGAAATCTCTTGTAGCCTCCCCCCCCTCCTTTGTGGATGGATCTGTAGCTCTCCCTCCCCACCATTAGCCTTTGGCAGGGAGACATGATAGAGGTCTATAAAATCATGCATGGTGTGGAGAAAGTGGAAAGAGAGAAATTCTTCTCCCTCTCCCATAACACTAGAACCAGGGGTCATCCCATGAAATTCACTGCCAAGAAATTTAGGACCAACAAAAAGAAGCACTTTTTCACACAATGCATAATCAACTTGTGGAATTCTCTGCCACAAGATGTGGTGACAGCCAACAACCTGGATGACTAAGAGAAGTTTAGATAACTTCATGGAAGAGAGGTCTATCAATGGCTACTAGAGGGCTATAGGTCACCTCCAGCCTCAGAAGCAGGATGCCTCTGAATACCAGTTGCAAGGGAGTAATAGCAGGAGAGAGGGCATGCCCTCAGCTCCTGCCTGTGGGGTTCCCAACGGCATCTGGTGGGCCACTGTGTGAAACAGGATGCTGGACTAGATAGGCCTTGGACCTGACCCAACAGGGCCAGAACCACCATTGGGTGAATGGGTTCAAAGAACCCTGGCTACCGCCCCAAGGGGCAGTGCCTCATGGCCCCAGACACACACACTCCATGTCTGATGTTATTTCACTCCCAGTGCCGAGTTGACAGCATGGCTGGATCGACTCTCCCTTCCTTTTAAAGGCAGGCAGAGCTGCTCCTGGCCTCGCTGCCAATGCAGGCGGGCTGATCTCCCTCCCAAACAGGGACGCGTGACCCCGTTTGAGAGGTAGACCACACCCCCGCATCTGACATCAGACCGGGGGGGGGGTCTGGCTAGCTGGGCCCCTGCATGCCCCTGACGTCAGTCCCTGGGTGCATGGCTAGCCAGGCCCCTGCGTCTGATGTCAGACGTGGGGGGCTGGGCCAGGGGGCTGCCGCGGTGGCCGAACATGGGCCACCACCAGCCTCCTTCCGCCACTAGGCAGGGCTGTTCTTATGTTCTCACCTTCTCTCCTTCTCTCTCTCTTTTGTGAGTTGGAGCCTTCCTAGGTAAAGAAGAGGCTTCCATCACAGTATCCATTGCTCTGTTGCAGCAACTACCCACTCATGTTGTGAGTATGTGTACGGAGGAGATGGGGGGAAATCAGAGCAAGGAACGGGGTGAGGAGGTGGCATTCAGTGAAAGAGACATAGAGTGGGAAGTTTGTCCCCAAATGCACGTAGTTCTTTCTGTGCCCTCTACTGTTTTTTTGTTTGTTTGTTTGTTTTTTGTTTTGGTTGCACTACTGAATTGGAGTTCTCCTTTTGGAGCTCTTTGCAATCCTCTTGTATTTTCACTGTCTTCAATAATTTGGTGACATCCACAAACCTGGCCACTGCACTCTTCACTCCAGATCATTAGTTAACAAGTTAAATACCATCAGTCCCAATACAGATCCTTGGTAGACCCCTCTTCTATTCTACTTCCATTTCTTTTTGAGAATGGCCCAATTATTCCTATGCCTGGCATCCTATTGCACAAGCTGCAACAGCAGCTGAGAATGGAGACTGAGTTAAACCGTAAGCAGGAATCTCCCTGTGTGCTGAGCCAATGAACTACATGGACAAATCTGACTGTTTTGCCATTGGATCAATATTCAGTTTTAAATTTGCTCGATGTATGTTTAGATACCATTTTAGATACATTTTGAGAACTAATTTTCTTTTTAAAAAAATCTTGTAAGCTAGGTTTCTTAAAAGAAATTGTTGGCACAGGACTGTTCACATTTATTTAACAAATTTATATACCCTCTAAACATACATATGTCTCTGCGCAGTTTACAATAAAAACAGGACAAATCAAAACAGAATCAAAATGTTAAAACAATTTACAATTCAGCACAATGTTAAAACTGTTAAACTATTAAAAACTCTACATCTAATTAAAAGCCTGGATGAACAAATGTGTTTTAACAGCCTTTTAAAAAGTTGCCGAAGATGGGGAGGCTCTAAAAAGATGGGGAAGCTTAAGGATCAGAGAGCACATCCCAAAGCCTTGGGACAGCAACTGAGAAGGCCCGTCCCTGAGTACTCACTTGTTTTAATACCGTGTAGTAAAGCCACCTAATGGTGCAGTAGGAAAATGACTTGATTAGCAAGCCAGAGGTTGCTGGTTTGAATCCCCACTGGTATGCTTCCCAGACTATGGGAAACACCTCTATTGGACAGCAGTGATATAGGAAAGATGCTGAAAGGCATCATCTCATACTGCACGGGAGATGGCAATGGTAAACCCTTCCTGTAATCCACCCAAAAGGCACATGTTATCTTTATTTTTCCCAAAATATGCCTTCAGGACTCTGGAAGGACCACATATTGATTGACTGATTGATTGATTGATTGATTGACTGACTGACTGTTAGATTTATATACCACCTTTCATAAAATTATCCCAAGACAGTTGGGATAACTTTTATAAAATGTCATTAAATCCATATGGCAATTTCCATATTGATTCTCCTCTGGTATACATTTCTAGTAAAGCAGAATTCCAATATCCATCCACCCATGTTGCAATTCCAATGCCCTTCATGGATTTCATTAAGTGTGGATGGAGTGGAACAACAGATTTTGCTATTGCAGCTGTCATCACCCTCACAGCAGCAGTGGTAGAAGCAGCAGCCAGGTACAACGAGAGCAGGAGCACAAAGCTCCTCTTGGCTCAGGTTAACATCCGAGTCAGAGAAGAATTCATGCCAAAATGTTCTCTTTGCATGGAAGGCAAGCATTCCAAGTCATCTGTGTTGAGACTGAATCCAAGGATCATGAACTATGGCAAGAATACTCCCTTGCCATCCAAAGCCATGTCAAGGAAGAGGGACAGTTGGGATACGTGAAAGCATGTCTTCCTTTTCAACAGCCCCCTCTCTCCCTCTGAAGAGCCCATTTGGAGGGGGGGAATTGGTCGTAGAGACAGCATGCTCAAATCCTTGCCCCAATGGTAACCACTAAGTCCTCCCTTCTCATTTGTGAGCTCAAGGTGGGAGGTGGTTCAGGGGACCAAGTGTAGAAATTGAGAAACCCTGAGTTGAGATGATCAACAGACACCTTAATGCCATGAGCTTGGATGCTGGTGCATGGGCAGCACAAGATGTCAATCCTAGTCCATCCATGAAGTCCCACCTCATTTAGGATTGGTAGGTGGGGATCAGCAGGTCCAGGTGGGCCCAGCAGATGGTAGGGATGTGCATGAACTGGTTCATAGGCCATTTTAGAGGCCTCTGAACTGGTTCGAATGCCGGGGCCGGTTCAAAGTTCAAAGGCCTCGGGCTTGGCACTTTAAGGGCAGGGGGAGGGTGCACTTACCCCTCCCTCCGCATTTCCCCCGCTGGTGTCATTTATTTCCAAAAAACCTCCAGGGCAGCAGCGTACCTCTCTGCCGCCCCATTGCCCTCATCGGCCAGAAGTGGCCGGAAGTACCGGGTGTGCATGCGCCCGTTGCATGTGCACACATGCACGGCAGACGGGCGTGCACATGCAATGGGCACATGTGTGCCCAGTACTTCTGAGCACTTCCGGCCAATGAGGGCAATGGGGCAGCAGGGAGATACGCTGCCGCCCAGAAGATTTTTGGAAATAAATGACTCCAGCGGGGGAAATTAGGTGGGAGGGGCAAGTGCACCCTCTCCCCACCCTTAAAATGCCAAGCTCGCCACTTCTAGACCACCCGGCCACAGTTCCATGTACATCCCTAGCAGATGGGAATCCGACTTGTATCAGGAGGATCAGGGGCACTACTATATTATTTATTCTAATAACCTTGAAGTCCACCAACTAGAGCGCAAAGTAGTGGCTTTAGCACTTTTGAGGTGCCTCTGAGCACATGCTCAATCCAGGAATTTGTTTTCAGCACCAGAACTGAGCTTCTAATAGAAGCTCAACTAGAGAGGTTCTCCTGCAGCTGCCGCTATCCCATTTGGCGGATTCTCAGGGATGGGCCTTCTCCATTGCTACCCCTGGACTTTGGAATGTGCTCTCTGTTGAAATGTGCTCTCTGCCTCCCCATCTCTGGCAACTTTAAAAAAGGCACTGAAGACACATTTATTCACACAGGCTTTTAATTAGATTTACGGATCATGTTTTTAATGTTTAAATGATTTTAATTGTTTAAGTTTCGGTTTTAACTGTTAATTGATTGTACTTATTTTTTTATTTGTTGTAAACCGCCCTGAGCCATTTTTTGGAGGGGCGGTATATAAATCAAATAAAGAAATAAATACATATTTGCATACATACTTAAATAAATACATAAAATAAGAATAACAACAGTCTTTTCACACAAAAACCCACTCCTGGAAGTTTTCCGCATCTGGCTTTTAGCCTGCATCTCATTCAGAATGGAGGGGGTACCTTCATATTTTGGCCAGATTCGCTCAAGTCCCTGTGAGCGGATCAGGGAGTACTTCACACATAATTCAGGTCTTTCACTGTGTGTTAGAATGTAGCCCAATTTATATCCAGGGTAGAAAAATTCACTTTTTACATCGTTGGGTTTTTTTGGTAGCTTCAAAAACACATAAAAGCCTCTCAGTAAAGCCTCCTGTCCTGGTTCCCTCCCACCCCACCAAGATGTCTTCATTCCAGAAGCCTGATTTAGGAGGAAGGAAAAAGGCATTTTAGTTGCTGTGATAGTTAATTCAGAATCAGTAACACTTGCCAATCAACTGCTAATCCCAATCTACCTTCTGCTCAACCTTGTAATAAGGCATTGTTTCTATAATAATTGAGTCACCCTGCCAGCAATGGTTGAAAACATTGCTTGACATACCTTGTCAAATATAGTCAACCAATTTGTCCAGCCAAAAACATACAGTATAGCTGTTAGAGCCTTCACACATTTGGAGGTTAGAAAACCTGTGTGCAGTACCTCGTACTAGCCACATATCTAATACCTTGTTCAGAATGGAAATGTGTATCAAAATGCTGCTCATGTTGTGCCAAATGTCAAAATATTTTAAAATAGTTGAGGAATTAAGTTCATTTAATTTGACACAGTATAATTAATGCAATCCAGTTTCTTTTTAACTTGATGTTTCCTTCAGCAAAAAAAAAAGTTAGAATTATAGTATTTAAACAGTGCAAATTAAGAATTAAAATTAGCTCCCACTTCCTCCGGCACTCACACATTCTCAACAGAGTGTATAAACTTTATGGCATCGTCCAAGACATGCTGAAAAGAACTCACAACACTAAACTGGGAAATTGACTACCGTAGCACATCTCAATAAGCCAGGAAGTTCCACAGAGCAGAAATATGCTGGTAATAATAATCCACATATAACACTATAGATGCATTGGCTTCATTTTCATTTCATTCTTTATTAAATGCGTATCCTTCCCTATGAATGAATATGTGCTTAGGGTGGCATCACTACTACTACTATTTATATACTGCTCTTCACCAAAGTGCTCAAAGTGGTTTATATAGAAAAAAGAATAACAAATGAGATGCCCCCCCCTGACCCCAAAGGGCCCACAGTCTAAAAATAAACCCAAGGTAGACACCAGCAACCACCACTGGAGGGATGCTGTGCCAGGGATGGTTAGGGCCATTTGCTCTCCCCCTGCTAAATATAAGAGAATCACTACTTTGAAAGGTGCCTCTTTGCTCAGTTAGCAGGAATATAACAACTGCATCTGAGAACAAGCCACTAAATATTTACAGTTAAAGTGAGGATCAAACAATACATCTCTAAAGCACAATAGGATGTTAGGATGTTAAATAAAAGAGAATTATTTGTCAACCTTCTAAATATTATTAGGGAGTGAGCATTAAGTCAATACCGATATATTGGCTCCATGCAGTGTGGCCCACCATGTTGACTGAATGCACAAACTGATCAGTACCAGGATTGGATCAATCTGGATAATGAGCACTGTGCACAGCCCAAATATCGCCATATTGTTCAAAATGTGATCTGCTAGGGAGTAGAGGAGTCCAGAACTATGTGTTTAATTGCACATTTTGACATGAGAGGATTTGGTAACATCAGCTATGCACATTTCTGGAGGGAAATGACCTTAAAATGGTGGTAAATATGCTGGTAACCTCCAGGCTTGATTACTGTAATGCACTCTACATGGGGCTGCCTTTGTACATAGTCCAGAAACTACAATTGGTGCAGAATGAGGCAACCAGACTGATCTCCAGGAGAACCTGAAGAGAACATATAACACCAATCTTAAAAGAACTGCACTGGCTGTCAATATGTTTCCATTCCAAGTGAAATACAAAGTGCTGGTTGCTACCTATAAAGCCCCGAATGGATTGGTCCAGGGTATTTAAGAGATTGCCTCCTTTGTCATGAACTCTCCTGCCTATTAAGATCATCTGGGGAGGTCCAGTTATGGCTACCACTGGCTCATTTGGTGGCAACTCATGGCACAGTGGGGAAATGACCTGATTATCAAGCCAGAGGTTACCGGTTCGAATCCCCGCTGGTATGTTTCCCAGACTTTGGGAAACACCTATATCAGGCAGCAGTCATTTAGGAAGATGCTGAAAGACATCATCTCATACTGCATGGGAGGAGGCAATGATAAACCCCTCCTGTATTCTACCAAAGAGGAGCACAGAGCTCTGTGGTCGCTAGGAGTTGAAACCGACTCAATGGCACGCAGGACCAGGCCTTCTCTGGCTGCCCTGAGGCTCTAGAATGCACTCCCTGTTAAAATAAGAGTTTTTCCATCTCTGGCTGTTTTGTAAAAGACCCTTAAGATACACCAGTTTTCTCAGTCTTTTAATTAATTTTAATTGATTGATTTTATATCATAATTGTTTTAATCATTTTTTCCTGTTTTTATATTGTATTTTAACTTATGTACACTGCCTAAGCATGCACATGTCAGGCAGTATAGAAATATGATAAAGCAATGAAATAAAATAAACACAAAGTAATCTTATGTAGAGGGTTTCTTTAGAAACAACTCCATTTTCTCCTCCTTTCCCTCCCCTTTTCTTTCTGATTCCACAGATCACCACCCCGCAAAACTCTCTACAGGATCCTCACTGGGACAAATTTCTCAACAAGAAAAAATCAAAAATTACTAGACAGAATACAACAGGTACCTTAGAGGAAACAATGGATGATGCCCAAGAGGAAACATCACCTGATAGAGCTCTGTGTAGCCAGCAAAAGTGAAGACTGTAGGCCCTGCAAATTATTGTGGACCTTGATTAAAGGGGCAGAAGGGATTTTAAAATGTTTTTTTATTTATTGAAATATTTTGTTCTATTGCTGTTTTAATTGGATGTTTTATTTTGATATGTGAGCCACCCAAAGAACAATTTGTCAAGGTGTGGCCAACAAATAAAGTTGTTGTTCACCACCACCACCACCACCACCACCACCACCACCACCACCATCACATTTTGATGTGCAGCTTCCTCTTGGGGGAAAAGCGACACCAGCATGGAGGCTGTGGAAGCTTCACACAGGCCTAATTAGCAGAGGCGTATCTAGGGAAAATAGTGCCTAGGGCAAGCACTGAAATTGCGCCCCCTGTCCAAACATCTGACACCCATCTTTCACATAACTTTACCATAATATCAGCTCAAACATACAAGTCAAGCTCGTTAATCTTTTAATATTTCAAAAAATATTTAGCAGTGAACGTAGCCAGACCAAAAAATGCTAGAAAACTACAAATATCAGTGTACTGGGGCTCATGAAATACCCAAATACTATGTGGAGGTGTACTTGGAAAACTAAACAGAAGTGCCTTTCTAATTCTCTACTATGCATTGTAGCATCACTATTACATAAGTTTTAAAAATAAATGGAGAATTTGACTTTTCCCAGATACTCTAAAAATAATTAAAGGATATGCAGAGTAAACTGTATCACTGCTTGGAATATATTTTACTATTTCAGAAAGACAGTTAAAATGAGAAAAAGAGAGCAAGAAACTCTCAGTGGGCCTTAATATTAAGGATTTCACACTGATTCAAAGACAAACTCACCATTAGCAGCCATATTATTAAGACATCACATTTAACTCACTTATAAGAAGCAAAGTAAGAGCAAATGAATACAATCCTAGCTCATAAGCTTCAGCTCAGTATTCACAAGCCCTGATTCTCTGTACATAGTGCCAAACTGAATATGTATACGGTAACTTATATTAAATTAAATTAATATTTTTAACCTGTAGCCCCTTTGGGGGGCTTCCTAAAGGCCAGGGGGGTCTGCAAAGGTTCCCCCTCCCCCCGCCGGCCTCTTAATTCACCGCTGCAGCCCAGGCTGAGGGCCTCGCAGGGACCATTTGAGCATGTGCTGCTGAAAACAAAATGGCCTCCGCTCATGATCAATTGGCCTCTGCGAGGCCTGGAATGGCCTAGGGCCTCACAGAGGCCATTTGAGCATGTACCGTGGCCATTTTGTTTTCGGCAGCCATTTTTAAATTTATTTTTCATTTTAAAAAATGGCACCCCCTTCAAGTGGTGCCCGGGGCACGTGCCCTGCCTGCCCCACCCTAGATACACCCCTCTGTGTGGCCTCCACTGGACCCGCCTCTGAGCCAGACTTCCTTCACCTTTTAATTCATTTACTATCTAGATTTTTAAAGGGAGAAAGTGGCATAAATAAGGGATGTTTTAATTAGTTATCTTTGAATTTCCTGTATTTTGGGAGTGAATAGCTTACCTGAAGAGAGATCTAATGTGGTCAATCATACAACTTTCAGTGTATGGTGAAATTAAACTGGGAGAAGGATGATTGCAGATCATCTACATTTCTTGTCTATGCTGTGACACATAGTTGCAACTTCTCTCCATTTTATGTTCATCTGATGATGATAGTTGGGCTCCAACCAGAGCTGGGTAGAGATGGGACTGGTGGTTTCAAATATTTCATGGTAAGTAGCATGGGATTGGAAATGCCCATGGGACTGGTAATGCCTTTCCTAGTGGGTATATTTGTCTCTATAGACATTAGTATGAATGTAGGAAGCTGACTTATACTGAGTCAGACCCTTGGTCCATCTAGCTCAGTATTGTCTACTCTGGCAGCAGATCTCTGAGGTTTCAGGCAGGAGTCTCTTCCAGCCCTACCTGGAGATGCTGCCAGTAATTGAACCTGAGACCTTTGGCATGCAACACAGATGCTGTACCACCGAGTTACAGCCCCATGCCAGTTCTGTTTTAAGCTATCCATATTATGATCCCTGATAAACATGATAAATAAATGCCCATATGGTTTGGTTTAATACAATTCATATGGCTAACTTAAATTATCAGTCAACTGGAGCATAGGAAGATTTTAAGAGATTAAGGTTTACTTATATTTTCAGCAGCTGGATTAATTTCAGTGGAAAATGTGCAGCTAAAATTCTGCTTACGTATGAACCATTTAAAAAGGTTTCTTTTAGCAGAAGGAAACTTTTGGGTGTGAAATCCAAGAGACACCTAGTTATAGCAATAAACGATGGAACTAAAGGTTTTTCTAAGTGTGTGTGTGGGGGGGGGAGACACAAATATGTCCTTCCTGAGAGGGAAAAATTTGTCATGGTCTCCCCTCCACAAAGAAGAAGGATTTCCTACCAGGAAGAGTGCACTTTAGAAAATTGTATTATGTATACTGACCATTTAACCTATTTAGTAAGTGTTCTCCATGTGAAAAACATGTAGTCGTGGAGCTTAATTGGGCTACAGTAGGTGTTGATTGGTATGGGCATTTATTTTTCAAAACCTCTTAAAGTACTAAAGAGTATCAGAGGAAGTGTTCTCTAAATGCAGTGCCCTAATATATCATATTGTGTGTAGGCTGAAGGTTATCAGCAAAAATGTCTGATTATTAATTTGTTTCAAATCTTATGCACTGAAGTGTCAGATGACATGCATAGAAGATAGAATGCCACATTGTCCCTTCCCACAAAGTGCCACTTCCAAGTTGCTCGCTTTTTTTACGTCCAGAAAAAAACTGTCTATAGGGTAAAAGAGCCAGGGATGGGGCCCTAGCTCATAGGAATATAGGAACATAGGAAGCTGCCATATACCGAGTCAGACCATTGGTCCTCTAGCTCAGTATTGTCTATACTGACTGGCAGCAGCTTCTCCAAGGTTACAGGCAGGAGATGCCAGGGAGGAGATGCCAGGGAGGACACTTGGAACTCAGATGCTCTTCCCAGAGCGACCCCATTCTCTAAGAGATCTTACATGTAGAAGCTATTCTCACGATCGCCAAAAATTGGGCTAAGGGAGCCTAGCCTGCTTTTGGGCGATCGTGTGCTGCAACGGGAGTCACACAGCTCCCAGCAGCAAACCTCGCTAAGTACCCCTCCCCTTAGATGAGGTTAACGGAGGATGAGGTTAACGGAGTGAGCGCTCTGTTAACCTCATCTTTTTGCTCATGTGTTGTCACAGTGCACAGCAACATGCGAGTATGTGGTCTGGCTCCCGAACGGAGCCTTGAGGCTCCATTTGGGAGTTGGAATTCAACTCCTGAAGGGGCCGTGCGGCCCCTTCGGGAGCTAAAGTAAGGCTGCGTTACTTTCACAGTGCCAGCCTTTTAACTCCTGAAGGGGCTGCACGGCCCCTGCTAGGGAGCTAACCCAGCACCCCCACGTCTGACATCAGACCCGGAGGGGCGTGTTGGAGCTGCAAGGAGCAGCCCCTGATTGGGCATGGCCCGGGTTCTTTGAACTTGTTCGTCCAATGGTGGCTCCACCCCGCCTGCACTCACACGGGGCATCCTGGAACTTCCAGGGGCCACACAGCCCCCAATCCCCGCAGCCCCGGCCAGCTCCGTGACAGAGCCAGCAGTCGTGTGGTGGCTGACCTAAGCCCACTCTCCCAGCAAACCCCCTTACGTCTCTTCACACTGATTGTGTGAAGGCCCTCATTGTCTCCCATTCAAGCAAAGGGGACCCTGATTAGCAAAGGGGACAATGAATTCATGCTTGCTACCACAAGATCAGCTCTCCTGCCAGTAGCAGAGCATCTGGTTTGCATGCCAAAGGTCCCAGGTTCCATCTCTGGTATCTCCAGGTAGGGCTGGGAAGGAATCCTGCCTGAAACCTTGGAGATCCACTGCCAGTTAGCGTAGACAATACTGAGCTAGATGGACCAATGGAATAAGGCAGTTTCCTGTATACCTGTTTATGGATTATATTGAGAGACTGTTTTATCCCAAGGGAACAAGCCCAGGTGCAGCTTTTTCACTAGAAATGGCAATGTCTAAAGGAATTGTAAACTATGTAATGAATAATACACTGGCCTTTGAGAAACCAGTGTTCATATCCATCCATCCCATGCTTATTTACCAGTTCTCAGCATTCTGTCATACCAGTGGTTCCCTTCCTGGGTTCCTCCAGATGTTGCTGAACTACAACTCCCATCATTCCCTGCTACAATTTATTGTGGCTGGGTCTTATGGGAGTTGTAGTTCAGCAACATCTGGAGGAAACCAGGTTAGGAACCACTGTGTCATACACTAATATGACCAATAAATAGGAGATCGGATCAGGCTTGATTCGATGTCTGGAATCACCAGGTTGTAAGTTTAAACACACACACCCCTCAAGTGTAGTGGTCCACATTGGCAGTGGTCCATGTTTCCCCACACACACCTACCTGCTTTCCCTGCCTGAGCTGTGACATCATTATATAGTGATGTCTGCTTATAAGGAGAGGAGAGCTTGTCTTGTGGTAGCAAGCATGACTTGTCCCCTTAGCTAAGCAGCGTCCACCCTGGTTGCATATGAATGGGAAACTAGAAGTGTGAGCACTGTAAGATATTCCTCTCAGTGGGTGGAGCCACTCTGGGAAGAGCAGAAGGTATAGCAAAAGTTCCCTCTCTGGCTTCTCCAAGATAGGGCTGAGAGAGAGTCCTGCCTGCAACCTTGGAGAACCCACTGCCAGTTTATGAAGACAATACTGAACTAGATAGACCAATGGTCTGACTCAGTATATGGCAGCTTCCTATGTTCCTATGACCCTCCTTCTAACCTAGAAGTCATTCAACTTCACCGCCAACACATGCTGAAGATAAAAGCAATAAATAATTTGAGGCCCAGATCTGGAAATATTTGAAGGCTCTTGTACTTAGAAATGTAGCAGTGTATCTAGCCATTGCTGGGGACAAAATGTGCTTATCACAACTATATCTTCGTAGAGAACTTCCACGAAGCCCTAGCTGTGCATTGCCCAAAACTAAATAATAATGGTTGGTGAATTGTTGATGACACAGCAAAGCAATTCTTATGTAATTCCAATAGGCATATTATGAGAGGAGAGCTGGTCTTGTGGTAGCAAGCATGACTTGTCCCCATAGCTAAGCAGGGTCTGCCCTGGTTGCATATGAATGGGAGACTTGATGTGTGAGCACTGCAAGATATTCCCCTCAGAGGATGAAGCTGCTCTGGGAAGAGCAGAAGGCTTCAAGTTCCCTCCCTGGCTTCTCCAATATATGACAAGATTTTTTTTAATTATTTTTTTTATAGGACAAGATTTTTTTAATGAACCAACAAACTACTAAAGCATACAGTACATTGCCAAAGCACAATTATATACAAAGTGGTTGTTTGTACATGATATATCTACAAAGATTTACACACAAGAATTTGGAAACACACAAGTTATGAAGTATATGCAGGTAGTACTGTAACTCGGGGGTGGGGGATTACAAGGCACATCAGGTAATCGGTGGGGTTACGTCCGATGTCCATTTAGGGCTAAGATTCCTGCCTGCAACCTTGGAGGAGCCGCTGCCAGTCTGTGAAGGCAATACTGAGCTAGATAAACCAATGGTCTGACTCAGTATATGGCAGCTTTTTATGTTCCTATGTTCCTAGTGCACACAAAGCTTACCAAGCCAGCAGTGCATGCAGACTGCAATCTTAGTGGGTCAGGGCAGCTGTGGAGGCAGCAGTTAATCCAGATAAGCAAACCCCTGAAAACTAAGCCCTTTCCACCCCCAGCACAGCATCCCTCCAGTGGCTGTTGCTGGTGTCTATCTTGCGAGCCCTTTGGGGACAGGGAGCCATTTTATTTATTTAACTTTTATATCTATGCAAACTGCTTTGGGAACTTGTGTTGCTAAGTGGTATATAAATATTTGTCATATATTCTTCGTCATCTTTGTTGTATCCAGGGTGGGTGGTGGGAAAGGAGAGGATGGCAGATGAGGGGCCCTCAGCGGCTCCTCTTGTCAGGCGGCCTGGGAGCTAGCTCATGTTCTTAGAATATGTCTGCCCAATTACTTACACTAGGACCTCAATAGTTGCTATCAAGTTCACCCCTTTGCTGAACGTTGCACTGGCTGCTCTCAAGGTCAGGAGAGCTGGTCTTGTGGTAGCAAGCATGACTTGTCCCCTTAGCTAAGCAGGGTCTGCCCTGGTTGCATATGGATGGGAGACTAGATGTGTGAGAACTGTAAGATACTCCCCTCAGGGCATATCTTACATATCTGAGGGAGCTGCTCACGGAAGAGCAGAAAGTTCCAAGTTCCCTCCCTGGCTTCTCCAAGATAGGGCTGAGAGAGATTCCTGCCTGCAACCTTAGAGAAGCTGCTGCGTGTCTGTGAAGATAATACTGAGCTAGATAGACCAATGGTCTGACTCAGTATATGGCAGCTTCCTACGTTCCTATGTAAGGTCCCCCCTCCCAGATGTGAATGGCTGCCATTCATTCCAGGAGGGAAAAATGTGCTTGAGGCTGGGGTAGAGCACCTATGTCCCTGGCACCTCCAGGTAGGACTGGGAAAGACTCCTGCCGGAAACCCTGGTGAGCCTCTACTACTCAGTAGAATACTGAGCTAGGTGGAGCAATAGTCTGAGCTAGGTGGAGCAATGGTGGCTTCCTACGTACAGTACATATGCTTCGCTGGGGAGAAATGCCATGGTAAGGAGTATAATGAGCTTCTGTCAACAGAAGACCACAGTGGCATTGCACTGTGCAAGCTTTCCTCACGTGCCCATCATGAGAACAGATATTTTGCAAAATCAATACCTTTAAGCTTGATGATAACATTTTCTGCTGTCTAGCTTCACTGCCAGGATTAGTTACAAGAGCTCCTTCTCATCTCACTAATGTTCCAATCTTAAAGTAATCAAAAGGCACTGTAATACGAATAGCCAGATTTCATGAAATGTATAGTGCGTCACAGCAGTAGCTTTATCTTAATGGATGATATAGCTAGTCTTCCTAGGAAATCTTAGAGTCAGTTGACCATGCTTCTGTTCCCCAGAGTAGTTAATCTTAAAGTGAACCCTGGAATAAATTGATAATGGGCAGATGAAACTATTCCGAGGGATATAGAAACAAAGGAACATAGGAAGCTGCATTATTCCAAGTCAGACGATTGATCCATCTAACTCAATTTTGTCTACGCTGACTGGCAGTGGCTTTGCAAGGTTACAGTCCTACCTGGGTATGTCAGGGAGTAAACATGCAACCATGCAGATGCTCTTCTGCTGAGTTATGGCCTTATCCCTGGATATTTTACAGAGCTCACATGTAGTTACCCATCCAAATGCAAACCAAGGCAAGGTAGACCCTGCTTTTCAAAGGGGATAATTCATGAAGAGAGCTGGTCTTGTGACAGCAAGCATGACTTGTCCCCTTAGCTAAGCAAAGTCTACCCTGGTTGCATATGAAAGGGAGACTAGAAGTGTGAGCACTGTAAGATATTACCCTCAGGGGTTGGAGCCGCTCTGGGAAAAGCAGAAGGTTCCACGTTTCCTCCCTGGTAACTCCAAGATAGGGCTGAGAGAGATTCCTGCCTGCAACCCTGGATAAGCCATTGTCAGTCTGTGTAGACAATATTGAGCAAGATGGACCTATGGTCTGACTCAGTATATGGCAGCTTCCTATATTCCTATGCTTGCTACCAGCAAGACCAGTTCTCCTTATAAATGTATAACATTTATTATTATAGCCCCTGCTAATTTTCATACTTGAATCATTAATTAGATATCATACAGTAGGGTTAACTAGCCTGAGGTCTCCTGCTGTGGTTGGTCTACAACAACCACAATCCCTGGCTCTTAGCCATTGTGGCTGGTGATGATGGGAGTTGTAGTTCAACAACAGCTATAGAATCTCAGACTGCCTGTCACAGTAGTGTGCCATCGAGTCGATTTCGACTTCTGGTGCCCACAGAGCCCTATGGTTTTCTTTGGTAGAATACAGGAGGAGTTTACTATTGCCTCCTCCCGCGCAGTATGAGATGATGCCTTTCAGCATCTTCCTATATCGCTGCTGCCCAATATAGTACCAGCAGGGATTTGAACCGGCAACCTTCTGCTTGTTAGTCAAGCATTTCCCCACTGCGCCATTAGGTGGCTCAGTCCCTGTTCTACAGCATATAATACCTGTGAGCAGGAAATTTCTAGGCTGCCAGAACCTAAGGGGTATACTCGTGGGTCAAATGGGCCGTAACCCAAAGTTTGGATTTTTAAAAAGCCAAACCTGCCAATCAGAGAAGAACTGAATATATGCGTTTTGATTATTTGTATGAACAACCAATATGGTGTTTGTTCAACTTGTTCTGAATTGGAAAAGGATTAGTAATGAAGAATGTATGTGTCTTGATACTATAGCATACACAACAAGAAGAGTTCTCACGCTGGTTTCTGCCTGAATCTCAATAGCCCTTTTCAGATGTTCAAAAGGGCTAAGAGGAACATACACAACGGGGAGGGAAAGGAGCAGCAGGGCAGGAGGCTCTGCCCCCAACCTACAAGCTTCTGGAGTACCATGTGGGGTGGCATCACATTATGTTCTGGGCAAATAAATATGTGCTCAATAGATGGAAGCAGCTCCCACTTAATACCAGCTTTTTCAGAGAGAAATGCCATTTAATCACAGAAGAAGGGGCCATGTTTAAAGTGATACCATTCTATGGAAAGAAACAGTGGCTGACATCCAGATTAATGAAGCACATGTGGCAGTTGTGTAGGGTGTTCTCACAGGCAGTCCCCCCGCCCCCCCAGGCCGTGGCAGTGCACTCCCTCTCCCAGTGGTGGCGCTGCTAGGGAAGGGCTAGACCCCTGCTAACTGAGCAAAGAGGCACCTTTCAAACTGGTGATTCTCTTATATTTAGCAGGGGGAGAGCAACTGGTCCTATTCAACCCCAGCACAGCAACCCTCTAATGGCTGTTGTTGGTGTTCACCTTATATGTCTTTTTTTGATTGGGATTCCTTTAGCGACAGGGAACCATCTTATTTATTTATTCTTTATTTTTCTATGTAAACTGCTTTGGAAACTTTGTTGAAAAGCAGTATATTATTATTATTATTATTATTAGTAGTAGTAGTAGTAGTAGTAGTAAGCTGCATTGGGAAATAGAGAACTGTGTTAGTAGGCCAGCAAGGTGGCCCCAGAGATGAAGAAGGTAGCCCCGGAGGCAAGCCCACACATGTTCTTGGGAGCCATGCACCCTATTATATCTCTACACCTGATGTGTGGAAGAGAGTTGTGGTAGCTACTTGCACTAAGTCTGGAGCATGCGTTCCAGGCTAGTGTTGCACTACCATAAGCAGGCTTAAGCGTGCACCCTGTTTGCGCAACCTGCAGCACACCTTGTCCATATTAAAGGGAACTTTTGCAGAAGTGCACTATAGCTCAGTTCCAGAAATTCTGCTTCTTAGCGCAACGGTGCTCTTGCCTTGTGCTAGTGCAACTTTTCTCATTACACACACATCTCTTGTAAGTTGGGATGTCAGCTGCTAAATGTGCCTTTGGTTTTAAGAAGATTGGATCATGTCCCCACCCCACCCCCACCTTTGTTTTAGCATGATACACTAATGTGATTAAATTTTCTGAGCTGGACAGTTTTGTTTCATGTTCAGTCCACTAATTCTGAGTTTCAGCATGAAAGGGTTTCAGCATACAAAACTATGGTGCGGCCACACCTGGAGTACTGCATACAGTTCTGGTCACCACATCTAAAAAAGGACATTGTGGAACTTGAAAAGGTTCAGAAGGCAACCAAGATGATCAAGGGCCTAGAGCACCTTTCTTGTGAGGCTAGGCTATAACACCTGGAGCTATTTAGTTTAGAAAAAAGACGACTGCGGGGAGACATGATAGAGGTCTATAAAATCATGCATGGTGTGGAGAAAGTGGAAAGAGAGAAATTCTTCTCCCTCTCCCATAACACTAGAACCAGGGGTCATCCCATGAAATTGATTGCCAGGAAATCTAGGACCAGCAAGCAGAAGTACTTTTTCACACAATGCATAATCCACTTGTGGAATTCTCTGCCACGCGATTTGGTGACAGCCAACAACCTGGATGGCTTTAAGAGGGGTTTGGATAACTTCATGAAGGAGAGGTCTATTGATGGCTACTAGTCGGAGGGCTGTAGGCCACCTCCAGCCTCGGGGGTGGGGTGCCTCTGGGTACCAGTTGTGGGGGAGTAACAGCAGGAGAGAGGGCATGCCCTCAACTCCTGCCTGTGGCTTCCGGCAGCATCTGGTGGGCCACTGTGCAAAACGGGATGCTGGACTAGATGGGCCTTGGGCCTGATCCAGCAGGGTTGTTCTTATGTTCTTATGTTCTTAAGGGTAAATCTAAGGTACATTACAGCTTCCCCAAGTTAAGATTAATAGCATTTATTGAATCAGTTCAGATTAACAATGGCCAGTATGCAGAAGGAGGATGGGGTCATGTTGTAAACACCCCTCTCATGGGAGTAAAGGACTTGCTGAGGTTGCATTGTGTTCACAGCACAACCCCTTCCTCCAACTGAGTAGTGGCCATTGTTCATCTGAATTGGCCCTATGAAAGACAAGTCCTTAATGTCCTTGATTGACGGTTACTTGTTCTAACACTTTGCTTATGACCACAACACTCTTGCTTAGAGACGTGCATGAAACAGATTTTTTGTTTCATTTCCAGATCAAAATGAAATTAAATGGTTGAAATGGTTCATCAAAAGATTGGTTGAGCCAGCTGTTTCTACAAAATGGACTTGAAATGTTTCGAGAGTTTTGGTCATTGTGAACACACTTGAAACACCCCACTGTTCCCCATGGGTAGCTCCTAGGGGCACCAAAGTGGGTTGTGTGCAGCACCCCTAACATTGAAAGACACTTAGGGTCCTTCCCCCTGCTGACCTGTGCCCTGCAGTGGATGAAGGCAGCATGGCTTGGGTCATCATGGTGGAAAAAGTGGTCCCACACCACACCTTTGGAGCCAGCCTGGCCCCATTTTGGTGGTTGGGGCTGCTGGTTCCTTCTGGGGGCCACCACCATTGCTGCCCTCAATCTGGGTCTAAGAAGGTCCAGGAAATGGAATGTCTTCCTGCTTCCTGCTCCTCCTCATATGGTTAAGGGGGATCGTGAGAGTGATCTGGCTGGGCTAGCAGCTGACATTTCCTCCTCCAGTGCCACAGGAAGAGCTTCTTCTCTGACAGGGGAAGACCTCCCTCCAATTCTACTTCACTGCAGGACCACTCTCCTCCAGAAAGATGAGACTGTGTGGAACACCCACAGCAGTGGGGACTCTCAGAGAGTAGGCCCCTCTTGCCACTGGCGCCCACCACAACCAGCATCACCCCATCCCTTCCTGCCAATCTCCTTCTGACTCTGCTTTGCACCCTCCTGGACATTTTTGGTTTTGTTTTGTTTTTTAATTCAAGCTCTAACTCTGATGCGGGAGGAGAAGTGCCTTTAAGGTGGGTATTTAAAGAAGGGTTGTGGGGTTGCAGTAAGGCATGGTCCATTTATCCTAGCACTGTAGTGCTCACCCAGAAGCTAGAAAAATTACCCTCCCAATAAAGAAGCAGGCTTAATGGGGGGGGGGCTTTTTGGAGGGGAGTGAGCAACAATGGGGGAAGGGAAGAGGGATTACTGTAGCCTCTCCTAACCCACCCCTCCTGTTCTAGTGCCTGGTAGTACATAAATCCCTTTCCCCAACTAGGCCCTATTTAAAGAACTCTAGCCTGACTGGTGGTGGGTGGTGGGGTGGCTTACCTTCTGGCATCTTCTGCTGGAGTCAATGCTGTTCTTAAAGGAACTCAGGTCAAGCTGGGGGGAGGGCAAGTATGTGCCAGCAGGTGGACAGCCACCCACACACCCAAAAAATAAAAAAGGAAAATGTTTTTTTGAGGTGGACACCAGGGAAAGAAAACAGATAGCCTGGCAGGCCGGGCATTAAACAGAAGTTACTCAACCGTGAACAAACCAGCCTACAAAAGCAATTTGTTCTAGTAAGAACTAATCTGCCTACTTTCCTTTCACTGTCCCTACAACTGGACTAAATTTGGTTCAAATTGAGGTCCACGTTAGACTTCTTGCGCCTCAAATATTCACATGCCCACCATCTTGTATTCGGGAGGATGACATCATTATGAACTACATAGTTGAGTTGTCCCTGTGTGTCACTCACTACAACTGTACCAAATTTGGTTCAAATTGGTTAGACAGTCCAAGAGTTAGTGCACTTGAGCCCCAATAGTTCAAATGTCCAGCATCTTGGATTGTGGTGGATGACATCATCACAAACTATACCATTGGGCATCCCTATGTGCCCCTACAACTGTAGCAAATTTGATCCAATTGGTTAGGCAGTTCACAGGTTAGCCCACTTGCACCTCAAATATTTACCCATCCGCCATCTTGAATTGGGGTGGATGACATCATAACAAACTATGCCATTGCGGTGTCACTATAATTGTACCCCACAACTATACCTGATTTGATTCATATTGGCCACTGCAAAGTTGATGTGGGGCAGGACACACACACACACACACACACACACACACACACACACACACACACACACGAAATGCCAAGTGATCTCATAAGCCTACTGGAAAGTAGACTAAAAATGAAGTGCAATCCAGGCACAGAGCAGCAGCAAGCAAAGGTGCAGCTTGGGGCTGCAAAAGAAAGGGGGGGGGACCAGTCAGCACAGCACCACAGTTATTAAAGTCACTGGGGGCTGGCTAGTAGCAAGAAGAAGAAGAAATCAAGAGAAGAAGAAAAAAATCAAAGCAGCACCCAGTTGAAGCCACTGAGGCTGCTGGTACAAAAAAGAAAAGAAAAGCAATAGTTGGCACTGCAAATTAAAAAATGTGTGTTGGGGGGAGAGACAGATAAGCCCAGGAGACTCTCTGTCTGTCTTTCCACTGAGCCAGGCAGGCAGGCTTGGACCACCACCACCAGTCTGCTCTCACATGCAGTTGCAGTCTCTGATCCAACCCTCTGATGTACCAGACACCATAAGGGCTCTCTCTGCCCCAGAGTCCCCTTAAATACATTTTGAAACTCCCTCCTTTGGTCTCCCTCTCCCTCCTGCCCTCCCCCAGCCAATGGGGAGACAGTTGCCCATGACAACACTTGATTTGTATGATAACAAGCCAACCAAGAAGCAAGGAGATTGCAAGCCATTTGGAAGCCAGTGCCAGAAAACCAACCAGCCAGGGAAACCTAGGCATCTAAAATGGTGCCCGAAACACTAAAAAAAAAATCGATCAAAACAGGGTTGTTTCATTTCGATCTTCAAACAGGCTCTTTTGTTTCAAGCTCAAAACACTTGAAATGGCCCATTTTGAGTCAAAACGTTTTCAGCTCGAAATGTTTTGCACATCCCTACTCTTGCTCTGTGCATGCTGCAACTGCGTGTGCATAGAGCTTCTCATGAAAGAACAGGATTAGATCTTGCATGAGGGGAAGCACTGTGTGTTTAGCAGAGCCACTGGCTCTTGGCCAAAAGGTGGGATGAGTTCTATCCGCATCACAGAGGTGTGTGTTCATTATGGGGGTTAGATAGGAGTTCATTCGACTGGGGGAGCTCTTCTAAGCACAGGTAAGAGTGACTTGCTTCCAGTATCACCTTGCTGATTGGAGGAAAGCTGCTGTATATCCAAGTCAAAGCTGAAGGAAAACAATATATAATGAAGTGAGGGATGAAGTAGGGAGGTATTTAATGAAGTATGGAGGAATATGTTCAAAAGGAAAAATCAGCCATACAGATTAGTATAGATTGTATCAAAGCTGTATTTCAAATTAGATCATGAAATCTTTTGGAATATCAAAGGAGATACTACTTTTGGTAGTGGATGTGAAACATACATGTAAGAATACTTTTTTAAAAAAAACCCTTTGCAAAATGCACATAAAATACTGCTTATAATCTGGGGCATTTAAAACAAGGTGATTAAAACAAGGTGGGTGCACAAATGGCTCATGCACATCCCTAGCCTGTTATATGACTGAGCAATAGAATAGACAACAATTTGTATATATAATGAGCAGCCAATACGCCATCCATTTTTCAGGCAGTAGAATTGTCAATTGCTCCCCCTCCTTTTCTGCCCTGTTGTTTCGGCCATGGTATATTCACTTTCTGCCTTTAACAGAATGTAGCCAAGAAGGGACCTGGGATGTATCCCCAGAGATCCTTTGTAATGGGCAAAAGAAAACATAGACCAAGTCTAGAAAAGACTAAGCAGGACAGACACAAAAGGACTGCGATTTCTTTACACAAGGACTAGTTTAAGGGTGCAATAAACTTCCAAGGTCATCATCAGGAGAAGTTAGCATAAACAGTTTTATAAAGGAGCTGGACAGGAATTTCAAAGTGGCAGAGGGCAGGGGAAATGCTCGGGAGTTTTACTGCTGACACAACAAAGGAGAGCAGATCAAGATCTGTAGACTGGCTCTTTCTTTCTTTCTTTCTCTTTCTTTCTCTTTTTTTCTTTTGCTCTGTGCAAATATTTCACTCCCTTCATCTTTCTCAATAAT
Organism: Hemicordylus capensis; assembly: GCF_027244095.1. Taxonomy (NCBI): domain Eukaryota; kingdom Metazoa; phylum Chordata; class Lepidosauria; order Squamata; family Cordylidae; genus Hemicordylus; species Hemicordylus capensis. The sequence goes on from NC_069658.1 coordinate 33,104,720, forward strand.
TTAGGAAATCTGAAAGTATGTGTAGGCTTTTCTTTGTTCCCTAGGTTCTGGATTTTTCATGCATGTCTTTTATATAACATGGAGAATGGGTACATGACTGCAATTATTGAATTATTACTTCATCATGATTAATATCAGTAATAATAGTAGCAGTGTTCTTGTTGTTTATAAAAATCCTTCTTAGGTATAGTACTTTAATAAGACAAGTCTTCCATTAAAAATGGAAAAATAATTGAATATGGGACGAACAGATTAAAAAGTAGAACTCAGGCCTTTCAGACAACAAACTAGGGTATGAAAAGCATAGTAAGGGAAGGGTGGGGCTGCTGTACTAAGCTTGACTCCTTGCCTACACTTGTTTATTCAAGATCTTAATGGATCCTATGCATGAAGACATCGCTCTCCATTCATTTATTCATTTGCTCACTCACTCACTCCATTTATATTCCACTCTTCCTCCAGGAAGCCCAGAGTAGTGTACATGGTTATGTTTATCCTCACAACAACCCTGTGAGGTAGGTTAGGCTGAGAGATAAGTGACTCTGCTGAACAGGGATTCAAACTTGGGTCTCCCCAGTCCTTGTCCAACATTCTAACCACTACCAGGAACCCAGAACACACACTTGTCTTGTACACAATTAGTATCTATTCAAGCATTGAATGAAGGTACATAGATTGGAGGCAGATCCTGCTGCCTCGGCCCCACGCTTCTCCTACCTCCCTCACCTCTGGGCATTCATATCCCCAGCTGGTCATCTGGAAAGAACCTGTTTTGGGGTATGATGAACAAACTGGAATAAAATCATTGGTGTCCTATCAGTGCTGACACCGTGGGCACAGCCCAGCAGCTGTTCTGAGCTAAACTAAGGGGACATACTGTTAGCATTTTTAACTGTGCATTTTAGTTCCCTTGATTTCATTGGGACTTTGTGCTAGATGATTCAAAACATAAAAGCCAACATGACAGGCAGCCCTGAGTTTATGTTAGGGACCCACCGGGATTGCCATACAATGTAATAGTGAAGCATGACAGGGCTCCTGCAGAATGACTTAAAACCACTTCTGAGCTTCAGTTGGAAAGAATGCCCCTCCCCTTGGCCATGTGCAGAGGGGAGGGCGATTTGTTCCAGCCCAGTGTCCATTCAATGGGCACTCGGCCCAAAAGAGTGCCCATTGGATGGGTAGGAGCAGTGGGCGGTGTTTACGGCTGTCAGGAGTCCGGCTCCCGCCCCCTGGCCTTCAGTTTGGCCAGGCATCCCCTCCCTCCCATCCCCTTTTTCAGAGCAGGTTTAGTGACTGGTCGCCCTACCGGGGGCCGAGTAGGAATTTTTTGCTCCTAACGGATTGGCCACAGTTAGGGGTTTTTTCGCCTACTCTGTTCTGTAAAGGGGAGAATTAGTTGAGCTAGGCAGGTCACAATGAGGCAGGAACAGTGTGGGCTGGGGGGGGTATCTTGAGGTAAGACCTTCGGTGAGCACCTTTGAATAATTAAGAGGTGGACTGTTCAATCACTCCACTGTGGTTTGTGCGGCCCGGGGAGAATTGGTTGGCCAGGAAACCGGCTTCAGGACTTTGCTAACCCTTGGGCTGAGCGGTCCGGGGTGGGCAAAGGCCTAGAAGTATCCAGGCCCCCTTTTAAGGAACGGGGTTGGCTTTGAGGGGGAGGGGCAGGTTTCCTGAGCCAGGGTGTGTTGCCCTGTAAGGTGCAGGCAGGATAGTGGTTTCCTTACCCGGCCTTAGTAGGCCCGCACTGTTGTGGTTGGGTGGTGATTATCACCCTGTTTACAGTTCGCTATGCCTTTTGTGTTGCTTAATAAAGTTGTGGCCCTTTCCCCATGAAAATAAGTCTCTGTGTCTCTTTTGGGTTGGGGTCTGGGGACAATGGAAGGTGCCCTGGGTGACTGGCCAGAGGTGGTCTTAAGTCATTCCACAGAAGTCCTCTTGCACTATGCCATTGGGGCTGCCTTCTGAGTTGTGCAGCATCTCCAGTCTGTCCCTAATGTCAACATAGACTGCCCATCATGTTGGCCATTGTAGCCAAAGAATCAGGCAACTGATTTTGTGTATGCAGCAGTAATCTTCGCATATACTCCTAACCAACAACCTTTAAAAATAATAGGAGGTGGGCTCATGTGCAATTTATGCTTTAGGATGGGAGGGGGTGGTATACTCTGCAATGAAAAACACTGAAAGTTCCACTAGGTATATGCAAATTCTTTGGAGTCCATAAAGTAGCACTTGGAATATGAGCCAATGACTGCAAAACAATGATTTTAAATCTACGTTTGTGTGTTGCACTTCCTCCAGTCAACTCAGAACAGCTTTTTATCCTCAAGGAAGCCCTCTAAAATAAACCAAGCCAGTTAGAAAAAGGAAACAAACAAACAAAAAAGACTCAGAGGTCATCCACATAGTCAAAAACTGTGTTCTAACCAGGTTTGGGAGTTGTGTGTGCTCCCAATTTTGGGTTGTGTGGAAGCAAGGTAGGAGGAAAACCTGGGTAGCATTTCTTCCTACCTTGCTTCCACACAGTCACTTCTACCCAGGTTTCCTCCTACCTTGCACACAAACACACACACCAGGGATGTGCACAAATTGAATTTTTCAAGCTCAAATCTGCTGGCCTCTAACCTGGGCTGATTCAAATTGATTAAGCCTAATTTTTAAGAGCTAGGAGCACGAAAGTGGGTTGGGTGTCAGGTTACAACAGGTATTGCCTACTGCGCAACCCACAAAGCAGTAGGGAAATCAGGTGATATTTATTTATTATTTATTTTTAGCAGTTTTTGACTTTTTCCTGTGTTTGGATGTTAGTATAGATTTAGATTCCTGGTTTTTAAAACTATATCTGCCATAGGGATTAATGGGGATATTATCTGGCCCATAATTCCCCATGGGTAGTGCCTCGTGACAACAAAATGGGTTGGGTGGTAGGGACCAATGGCTGCCAACTATCACCCAACCCCCAAAGCAATTGGGCAAAGGGGTGAATTTTAAGAAATTCTTATGCCTTGTGGATTTTCAGTTTGTAATGACTTCTTCATAGAATCATACTCTATGAAGAAGTCATTACAAACTGAGAATCCACACACAGAAAATTCCTAAAATATCACCAACCAGAGATGACAGAGAAGCTCAGAGGGCTGGCATTGCGGGGACAAAATGGAGGCTCAAATCAACAAATCAATTTGAGCTCAATCTCGGGTGATTCGATTCAACCTCAAATCTGGCCAATACTCTCAAGCGAGATTTGATTTGAGGTTGAAACACTCAAATTAACCAGATTCAAGTTAAATTGATTTGGCCAGAAATCAACTTGGACATCGTACACACACACACACACACACACACACACACACACACACACACACACTTGGCCAAATTATATATTTAATGTAACATGTAATTTTCCACTGACATAGGGGATCTTGACATGCTTTGGTGTGTAGAAACTGAAGGCAGCCAGTGTAATCTGACATCGAAAGACCATGGACCCAATCCAGTTCTACTTATTCACATGCTGTCCTGTTTGGTTTTATAGCATCAGCAATCAACAGGGGACTTGACATGACTCAGTCACTAGTGGAGATGCACATTTCCAACATATCAACATCAAGCCAATTTAATGGGACTTATATTATCATCATTATGCAGATGCAGATGCATATTCAGATCCCCACCTAAATCCATTGCTCTAAAAGCTTGCTTCTGCAAGTGGCTGCACTTTGCTGGATTGGGACACTTTTGTTGAACACAATTTTCTATCTTCAGCTCAGAAAATCATGTCTCATCTCTTTCCCCAAAGAAATGCAACTATGAATATGACAATTTAATTCTACGCACATGAAACAGAAGTCATGGGGAAGTTGTTCTGCAAGCCATAATAAATGAGACAATTGAACACTTCTATGTCGTGTTACAGAGAAAATCAAAATGTTCTCATTTGTAATGCTTGAAATTATCCATTCAGCTTTCAAAAACTGCTCGTGTACAGTAGCAGAATTTTGTCAACACATATTCTTTTCTTCAATGAACTCAGCAGCAGTCACATTCATGACATAATTTTACAACTTAAAGGCCAACCCTAAACTTTGAGCATTCTGAGAGTACTTAAAGCAATATTATTAGATTACCAACACTGTTAAATAACAAAAGAAAGAAAGAAAGAAAAATTGCCTTTAGTACAGTGCTCATGAAAAAGTGGAACTCAGATCTACACAAAGCATTTAATGTCAGAAGAAGTAGAGAAATCTCATGCGTATGCTTTCCATGCTATGGTGAATATAAAGGCTAGAAGGGTTTTATGAAGCAGAGATTAAGACATGCTCCTAGCTTTGCCATACCTCTATTTTTCTGGTATTTTAAAAGCCTGGTGATCTAAGACTGCACACATTTACTTATCTTTCAAAGACATAATCACACTGTCATCCATTTCTGGACCACAAAAGATTAATAGCATAACATGGCCTTAAAATGGGTTCATTAATTATCAAAAAAGATAAGTGTTTCATCAGGTATATACAGCAGATAATATTTATCTTTTCTCATAGAGGAAAGAAAGATTAAAGTAATTCTTCCACACATAGTGGAAAGCAAAAGGCTGCACCACTGAACGTTTCATAAACTGACATTAGATAATATACCCTGCCCCTATAGAGAACCTTGCACAAACACAGCCACAGATGATTTCCATCACAGTCAAATGCAACATCTCAGTGTCAGAATGAAGCTTTATTTTACAACCTTGCCTGGCTACTTCATGGATTTTCTGTAATTTTGTGCAGCCAGATCCTATGCATCTAATTTAGAGGTTTGTCTCACTATCTACCCCAGAGTCAGCAATGCCCATGTGTATGTTTCTTCTAGACAATTGAACTATTCTAAATAATAGTACACAGTTCTAAAAATTAGTACACAAAAAACTATGGTTTAGTAGTTCTAATTAGTAGCGTTCTGGTCCACATATATCAGTTAATTGATGGAGGTAGTGATGGCCTGAAAGAATGGATGGGGGTGTCCAGGTTTCCACACTACACTGACTCTAGTATGGATACCTGGAACCAAGTAAGTAAGGGAGTTGGTTCCTTACTTGGTTCCTTGCTTGGTTCCAGATATCCATACTAGAGGCAGTGTGGTGTAGCAGACTGAGGCTGCCTTCGGATGTCATGGGAAACATGAGGCAAACCCACTTCAGGTTGGCCCTCCATATGTACAGCGATGCTTACCAATGTACATGTCTACATTGATAGCCTGCTAACTGAGCAAAGAGGCACCTTTTAGAAGTGGCAATTCCCTTTATTTGCACCCAGACCCAAGGAGACACGGACGCAGTTACTTTTGGTGAAACTGGCCTCTTTATTAACATTCCAATTGCAGTGGACTTGTTAAGGCATTCAGCTGGGATTGGCACTCCACCCCCTCAGTGTGGGCACTCACATGTTGGCCACGCGTGTGGCCACCTTACTCTAAGGCCTAGGGCGCTGGCACCTTGGCTCAAGGCAATTTGACCTCTGACAAGCGGGAACGCCCTTCTCAGCCAACCTAATGTCAGGTCCCTGCTGTCGGCACTATCCCTCCGATGCTATCCAGCCATACGGAAGGAAGCCGCCTAGAGTGGGATAGGAGTTGAGCTGCATCCCCGATCTGTCAAGACTCAGGGGATCAGCGCCTCCTAGTTGAAGCCCAAAAGCTTACCTAAGGTGCTGCACCAATTATTTCCCAGTTTTTACCCGCACTGTACCTGCCCTGCCCATGACAAAGTGACCCGCAAAAATACATGTAACTAAATTCCTCACTAACTACTATGCCCCCTGATATAGCCTGAAGCAGGCAAAAAAAGACGCACACCCACTGCCAATCAGGTGTATGCCCAAAAAATTCCTGCCCGGTCCCATAATGGCGACCAGCAAAGCCCAGTCTATATCCTAGGGTGGGAGGGAGGGTGCAGCTCTGAGAGATGGACTGGGCGGGTGTCTGCATGCACGCCGTGGGCCTGCTCCAGCACCACCCCCAGGAGGACGCCTGACCAATGGGAGTCAGCTCCCAGCGTCACGTGCTCCTCCTAGGGGCTGAGGCAAACGAGCCGCGCAGCCTAGAGCGGCTGCAATCAGCTTGCTTAGCAGGGGGAGAGCAACTGGCCCTATCCACCCTCAACACAGCATCCCTCTGGTGGCTGTTGCTGGTGTCTATCTCATGATTCTTTTTTTAAGATTGTGAGTCCTTTGGGGACAGGGAGCCATTTCATTTATTTATATATATCTCTGTAAACCACTTTGGGAATTTTTGTTGAAAAGTGGTATATAAATATTTGTCATATTCATTGGTCATATTGATACTTACCAATGTAAGTTGGGCTCCTGCAGTGCAAGCATACAATGTTAAGTATTTGTTGCACTTGTGCAAGACTGATAGCGTTTCCTTAGATGCCCACTGCTATGTAGACTGATCGTAAACACTGGGGAACACTGCAGAACGTGGACCATTATGTCATCATAAGGATAACATACCATGTACATTGCCCTGAGCTCTTTGGAGGAAAGCCAGGATCAAAATGTAATACATAACAGACTTGAATTTCTGCCATTGGAAGGAATTCCACTTGAGGGACAGGGGTGGGGACCAATTTCCACCAATTCTCCCTTCCTTCTGCTGCCCCCCCCCAATCTGCTTCTGGAGGTTCCCCCAAATCTCAGGAACATTTTTTTGGAGGGCTTGGGGCTGTAGGGAAAATAGGTTAAATGTGCCCCCGCCACCCGGATGAGAGGAACAACTTCTGTTTGCAGTAGTACTAGACTGGATGCCACTCACCATTTACAAGTTTTACTTAAATGCTACAGAACGTTAAATAATGATAAAGCAACATACATGCTTGCACATGGAATGGAATATCATATTGAAAAGGTTTCTTTAAAAAAAAAAACCTATGGTTTCCTTAAAATGGGCAAGAAATTAACAATGGAAAATAAAAACAAAAACAAAAACCATGTAAAGTAATGAGAACAAACAATATGAATCAATATTATGATTACATTGCTTGTTTGAGAACTCAGCAAATCCAAAAGACAAATTTGTTGGGTTTTTTTTTAACTTTCTTGTTTAATTTTTACATAATATGTAAGTTGTCAATTCCCAAATCGTGAAATGGGAAGGTTTCTAACAAGGGATACCAGGTTGCATTTGGAGAGAAGTAATATTGTACCCTAAAATTAGTTTGCAGTCCATAGCTCAGTGGTGCAACATCTGTCATGCATCATGCATGCAGAAAATCCCAGGTTCAATCCCTGGCATTTCCAGATAGGGCTGGGAAAGATTCCTGAATGAAACCTTGGAGAAGATACTTACACTACCTAGCTAAATGGACCTATGGTCTGATTCGATATAAGGCAGCTTCCTATGTTCCTATGGACTTTGCTAAAACCTCTTTAGAACAACCTAGGACAAGCTTCAGACCTAGTTATATTGAAGGAAATATTTGCAAAATATTTTATATGTATATACACACAAACAAATACGCACCTTTCCTATATCCTTTCACCTTTATTCTATTTATTTTGGATTTGTTCCATTGACTTGGTGAAATCTAAATTAATCCTAATGGAAAAATACATTAAACTGTAAGTTAAAACCATGATACCCTTTCAAGGGAGAGAGCAGTGGGTTTTAATTTGGATATATATCTTGTAAATTTGGGGCTTGTTCTCTTGGCCAGTTAACTCCAAAATTCTTAAAAAGAATTGTTCCATTTAACATATTCTGGAATGGCACTGGAGTCTCATGCAAAGTCTGCAGAACAGGTTGTTTAGGTTATTCAACACTAAATTAGATTTCAGTTAGATTGTTACATATATTTTACCTTTCTTGTATTGATATTAATTGAAATGAGTGAGTTGCTATGCAGAAAATTCCCAAGTAAGTGTAACAAAAACAGTTCATCCAAATCTATTTAAAATAAGTAATGTTTAAATGCTTTTTTCGCACTGGATTTTCAGTGTGTTTCTTTATCAACATGAAAGACAGAATTTACACGAGAGTGGAGTGTTTTGGGGTTTTTTGTTTTTTGTTTGGTAAATGCAGTTTTTCTCGAATGATTGCTGAAGAAACAAGAAGTTTGCATAAAATTATAATAATGAACTTGGCTTGGTAGAAACATTAGACAAAGCTACATATTTAGAATTAATACATATGATTGACAAAGGCTGAGGAATCTTGCCTCAGTCATGAACTGACTATATGGCCTTAGGTAAACTAGAGTCTATCAGCCACAGCCTTCATATCTGTAATTTTGAGACAACAATATTGCCCTACCTTACAAGATTGCCATAAAGCTTTTTGAGATAATAAACATTGAGATATTGAACCCTAAAGCACTTCAGAGATACTAAGTATTATTATCAGCAACAGTATAAGTTAATCCTTTTAGTAGCAGTATATAATCACTTACTGCAACTCATTTGGAAAACTGCAAACTAACGTTGCAATTTGAGATGTTTCTGTATAGATCAATGCAGTCTGAATGTTGAAAGGAAAAAAAATGTACAGAAAACAGACATGGATGTTTCATTTTTGAAACAGCCCTTTTTTGTCCAATACAAGTTTCCTCTGCCTTATCTCCTCATTTCAGCTATTCATAAACATTCATTAGAGAATCTAATGGGGGAAAATATCACAACAATAGCAAAAGCCACCTTTAAGCACAGGTCAGTGATTTCTAGAGACAGAACTCTTGAAAGTGTTCTGCTGACAGTTGGTATTTTCACCAGCTTCCAGAGATTGTTTTAATGGCATGTTAAAAATGTGCTAACTTTAAGGAAATATAGTTTTTCTGGGGCCTTCTAAGGCTGCCGGAATGTATTTTTAAAAAACTTGTTTTAGTTAAAAGCAGAAAACCAGTCCTAATGACTCTGGAAAGAAATGACAATATATGCAAGACACTCCAAAGGAACATATCTAGTCTTAGTGCTAAATGTTCATATTTTCCCCTTTAAACATTTCAAGAACAGCAACTGTAACAATGTTTAATTCCCATAGGGCTAAAAGGAGCAGGCAACATTTTAACTGGAACATTGTATACATTCTTCTAAGTGTGTGAAGTGGCAAGACTAGAGAGTTTAAATGTAGATGTCTGAGAGTCCTAAACACTGGCTGTGAAGAGTAATTAAAACATTAATTGGTCAGGGTGATCTTAAGCATGTACCTCACAATTTCCAATTTTTGAAACTGTTTATGATGACCTCATACATATTGGCGAGGGAGCAAAAAATCAGTGTACTGTTTCTATCAATTTTTGATGAAAGCACAAAAATATATATTGAAGTGCACTGATTTTTTTTTTAAAACTAAACTGGTGCTTCACTATTTGCAAAATTATTTGTAAATGCAAAGTGTCTCATTCAGCTGAGACTAAACATACTGACAGAGGTTAGACATCATTTATTTTGATAGAATTTACTTCCAGGTAAATCTTTGGATTATGAGCTCTCCCTTTTTCTTGCAACAGATTACACAAAATACTAAAATGTTTTCTTTTCTAGTGTTGAACATTCTGAGATCACAGCTAAAAGGGCTGGAAAATACTCAGGAAAATTACCCTTGGCATTCTCACACAATAACAGCATCCTACCTTTGCTCCCATAGCTTTCCTATACAAACACAGAACATGAGTGTGTCAATAATAGACTGTAGTAACTCAGGGATAGCAAAGTGTGAATGACAGCCTGTTTGCTGGTCCCTACCACCTTCTGTGTTACTCAAGATTACAGCTGGCACTTCTCCTTTGGCTAATTAATGTCTCATTACAGACCCCATCATTGGCAATAACTGCTCTCATCCGTTAGATTACCTGACAAGCCCTTTCACTCCAGTTCTGGCCCACCAAGGCTCTTCGTCCTTTTTCCCCCTCTCGTCGTCTTTTCTGCAAAGAGACCTGATCCTGTATAATCCCTCGAATAATGTAGCTTCTCTCCTGGAGGAGCTGGTATCTCTCTTCCCCCTTTTACATCAAGCTAACGGAGCCAGTAGGTATTCTATTGATCTTTTTCTCAGTGTAGTTTCCTTAAGGATGTGACAGATTTCCTTACAGGTTAAACATCCGGCTTTGTATACAGAGCTACATGGCTTTGTATTTTGTTTTTAATTTTTTAACTCCCTCCCCCTCCTCTGCAATCCTTGTTCATCCATAATGTTTAATAGCTCAGTTGATACCCTGCAGAGTAAAGGCTTATTTCTTTGCTGAACTAATCTAGACACTGTCTACTGTTGAGAACAGTTGTCTGATTCAAATCATCTTCTGTTACAAAGCAGATGACATCTCACTAGATGTCACGGGAAGACACTAACAATGACAATTCACTTATCCCTTAGAAAGAATCAATTCTCCCACAATGCATTTGTCAGAGGACTCTCACTCAGTAAAGCAATTTTTCTAGCTGTCTGACACTGTAATTGCTCTTAAATTTTCAATGAACGTTTTACAAGAAGTCCCCTGAACCATGATGAAAAACTTAACTTTTTCTCAAAAATGAGAAGCTGACAGGATGAAAGAGGTCTTTCTCTTGTAAAGGTTTGCCTGCTTGAGTAGGGATTCTTTCATATCATCAACAAGCTGTTGAATAGAGGATAGATTACTTTCCATTTATTTCATCAATCAGATTAAAGGCTCTCCTTCACAATGCCCTTTAAACAAGAGCTGTTTATGATGTCCTCCCCAGGTTCTACTTTAATGTAGTATTAAATCACTTTGGGCCAAGAGGCAGACAAGGCATATAAATATGATGAATATGTGACAATATTTACATATTGTGTACATTGAGGCCGATTCCCTATTTCTGGTCATAGCACCAGTTAACTTAATAATGGGGAAAGTGGGCTACTCCTTTCTCTAACAACATCCAAGACTACATAAGAAAAACATTATGCATGTGCAGCCTGGCCAACTTCATATATAAAGGTAAATTCTTACAAATATTTAGATGCTCACTCATTTCTAACATGGATGCCGGCTCCAATGCCAGTGACAATGGCTTCCCCTTCTCTTAATTAAAGTCAAGAAGATGAATTCATTTGGAGGTGTGGACTGCTTCTATTTTTAACTCCTACCCAAATGAAAATGAACTAGCAGAAACAGCGGCTCCTTCTTTCATTTTGCACACAGCGGACTGATTTTATTAGCCTCAGAACTATGTGCAAGCTACACTTGATTGCTCAGGAAAAATCAATATGACTTTTGGCTTTGTTATTGACTACCCCATTAAAGGCACTACCCTTTAGTATATAGATAATAATGCCTCAATTCAATAATATTAAGCATGCTAAAAACCTATCATTTCAGCCCAATAACTGTGGAATTACACTACACAATCATGCATTCTGAAATTGTTTGAGATAATGCAAAAGTTTAACAAAACATATAGACTTTCTAAATATCAATTATCTCCAATAGAAAAGGGATTCTAATGTGGGCATGAACCCAAATAAGCACCTACGTAAATATCAGAATGTTGGTAATAAAGTACTGACTGTAGAGAACATATAAAAGTGATTGGAGAGAGAGAGAGAGAGAGAGAGAGAGAGATTGGTGTATGTAACACATTGAAATGATTGGCTTAGTAACCAATGTTATTTTCATTTATTTAGACCTCTATGCCATTTTATCATCCTAAGGTCTCAAAATGGATAACAAGATGTTTTTGAGTGATTGTGTGTAATACCCATGCACAGAATATGTTCCTCCACCCAGTTCTGTGCAAGGGAAAATGTTTGTGTGGGAAAATAAGTTTCTTCTTGATGGTGATCTAAAGCTGATGTGATATTAATCACATCATTCTGCCCTGTGTGTTTTCTGAAAATGCAAATAGCATATGCACAGTGCCCCATTCTCAGTTGGAACCATACTGGAGGGTTAAAGCACCTCTCTTGCTGCCATGGTCCCAGTGCACATCAGGGGCCTACACAGATGCAACTGACATTTTAAAAAAAGAGATATGCAGGGCCAAAAGGTGAAGTGTGCCATCAAGTCCGTGTTGACTCCTGGTGATCACAGAGCCCTGTGGTTGTCTCTGGTAGAATACAGGCGGCGTTTACCATTGCCATCTCCCGCCAGTATGAGATGATGTCTTTCAGTGATTAATCTCACATTTAGTGTGGTCCTAAGCATACTATTGCTAAGGGTAATCACAATGGTTGACATGTCCCACAGCATAACACAGGCATTGCAGACCTGCCTGCACGACTGCACAGCTCTAGCAGATCTGATGACGGTGCTGCACAGGAGGGCAGTACTGGAACTACCAACTTGTTGTGCAATTGTACGTTGTGTGATACTTCCATTGAGAACCATGGAAGTAGCAAGAGACTTGCGATAATGCAAGAGGTCAGTAGTTGCAATATAGCCTTTCTGCACAGCACCATTGTTGTATGTGTTCAAGCCTGCAGTGGTGCAGCTGGGTTTGCAGCACCCATGGGGCATGTAGGGCAATATTTTATGGGCTACTGTAATGATAGTAACTTCACTTTTATATATTAGGCATCATAAAATCAGAGTTTATACACTTTCTCCATAACAGTCAGCTGCTAAGAACTCAAGCATGGGCTATGAACTGAAATAATCAATAGATCTGAAATTGTGGAAGCACAGTATGGAAAGCCCATGTAGAAAATCAGATATGGTGGTCAGTACACCTATTTAAGATCAAATCTCTTCATAGGAACAATTAATTCATTTTAATGAAAAAGAAATGTTTTCCACATAATTCAAGTCCTATCTGCATATTATGTTCAATGCACATACAGTCTATAGAGTATACACATATACAGATCTGTATGTACATACAGTTCTTCACACATTAGTTTGAATGCTTATTCCTATCTGTACCATGAGTTTGAGGGACCTAGAACATAGGTCAAATCCACAGGTCCCTCAAATTTGGCTGCCTTATACCAAGCCAAACCGTTGGTCATCTAGCTTGGTATCATCTACATCAGGCCTACACATCATAAGGCCACTGACCAGATCTAGCCTGTGGTGTCTTTTTTGCTGTTCTGCAGATAGGAATACCCTACAGCAACAGCAGGAGCCATAAAGAGCTCTTGGCGACTAGAAACAGAAGCTGCATTTGCAATTAATGCAGAACTGTGGATCCAATGGATCCTTTCAATTAGTTATTCCATTAGCTTCCACCTCTAGGTGTCCTTGCATTCATTCTACAGCCACTTTTGCTGATACTAGCAAAATGTGTCCTCCTCACTTTGAAGCCATACAGGTATCAAACAGATAAAGCATCTCTTCGCATTGCCATGATAACCAAGTGCCCAAAAAATTGATTCATTTTGATGTTATTTGATGGTTCTTACAAAGCACAACTCCCAAACTGGGCTAAGCTTAATTTCAATTGGCCTATGCTTTACATATCTGAAATGGAAGAGGTGGGATTGGGGTGGGGAGTGGAACCATGGATCCAATAATGGTGAGCAGGCTCTCTGCAGTCAGGGAGACTGCAGAGAGGAGGGGGAAATGAGTGTGTGGGCTTCCTTCTTGCATGAAGAGAGCCAGCGTGGTGTAGCGGTTAGAGTGCTGGACTAGGACCGGGGAGACCCGAGTTCAAATCCCCATTCAGCCATGAAACTAGCTGGGTGACTCTGGGCCAGTCACTTCTCTCTCAGCCTAACCTACTTTACAGGGTTGTTGTGAAAGAGAAACTCAAGTATGTAGTACACCGCTCTGGGCTCCTTGGAGGAAGAGCGGGATATAAATGTAAAAATAAAAATTAATAATAATAATAACAACAACAACAACAACAACAACAACAACAACAACGGACAGACCACATTGCCAATCACAGCTGGAGAGAGAGCAGAGCTTCTTCCCTCAAATCCAGTTCCAGACAGTTGATCCTGCAGTTCTGCATTTACATGTAACACAGGCTGTGGAAAACCTTGGGTTGGAGCAACAAAACTCACTACAACCCAAGGGTTCAAATTGGAATTTAGAAAAGAAAACCTTGGGTCACTCTCCATGCCAAACCAGAGTTTCCTGCATTCGGACATAATGGTTTGGCAACCTCTGGCCCCTTAAACTTCAGTTTTGCATTACGTGTGAATGGGGCGAGAGACTCAATGCAGAGCTCCTGCTGACTAGAAGCAGAGACTTAATGCAGTTGGCCGCTTGAGACCAGATGTTCCCTGCCACGGGTTCGCAACCCACTGACACCATCTTTCTTTCTCCTCGCCTTTCCTCTTGACTCCAATCCTCTGCCTCTTCATTGTCCTTCATATTTTTTAGCAATTTATTCAAATGCAATAAATTAATGTGCTGAAAATTGACCTCAGCTCCCGCACACAAAGTCATGGTTGGTTCTAGCCCATGAGGACATTTGAGTTGCAAACTCTGCAAGGTTTCAGGCAGAAGTCTTTCCCAGACCTACCTGGAGATGCCAGGGATTGAACTTGAGCACATTCAAGGCGGTACTTATCACTTTGAACATGAATGCAAGTACAGTCATTCACACAAAAAGATGTGCATGTGTATAGACTCCTGGACACATGTACAGTGTAAAGTCTGAATAGGACTATAGTCTATATCTCTATTCACACATTCCATTCAACACGTATACAGATCCATGTGCATGTACAAAATATTCACACATGATGTTAAACGCACATGCAGTAGTAAACTTCCTATCTGTATCCTGCATTTGAGGGCACCTGCATCCAGGTGCACTTTAAAAATGAATGCACATACAGTCATTCACACAAAAACATGTACATGGAAACAGCATAATGTCTGAATAGAGTAACAGTTTACATTTAGAAAATAATTCATATGGCAGCCAAAAAGGCATCCTTCAGTTAGAGTGTGGCCTGAGCTTGACTTTTCTACTCTGACAAAGGTTACAATAAAGCTTGCAGGGCAAAAGAAAAGGGGTTGACCAGTGTAGGAGTGACACACGAGGAAGAGGAAGTTATTAGCAAAGGAAACACTTGAACTTGAAATGACTTCCCTGAGTTGAATTCACAAAAATTTCCATGAATTCCATCTTAAATCCACCTTGCTGTCCAGGAGGACATCCCAGTAGGCAATTAGGATGTTTCCAACCTTAAAATATAAATCCATATTTCTACCACAGGCAATTGATTTTACATCTGGCATATTAACTGGATTTATGAAACCTTGAATGTTGTCTTTGTCTGGCACTGAATGGTTGACAGTATATGTGTGGTGGAGGTGAGAGGAAGGATTTCTTTACACCATCTATTAAGTCCACAGAAGCAATAGGTAAAATAAAATGGAATTTTATG
Organism: Hemicordylus capensis; assembly: GCF_027244095.1. Lineage (NCBI taxonomy): Eukaryota > Metazoa > Chordata > Lepidosauria > Squamata > Cordylidae > Hemicordylus > Hemicordylus capensis. The sequence continues at coordinate 33,120,011 of NC_069658.1, forward strand.
AACAAGTAATGCTATTGGAAAGTTTATAACAGTTACCAGGAAGATGAAGAGGGCGGATACAGATAATACATTTCAGAAATGAAATGCGGTACAATGAGTTTTGCCAAACTTGCTTTTTGAAGGAAATCTAGAAAGTGTAGGATATTGACCTTTAGTGTCCCACCCACTACCAACCTCAACTTTTTATTTCTACAGAAATCAGTGGCCCTAAATTATCTTAAACCTAAATACTTCCTCCTATAACTGGATTGTGGATTTGACTGTTAAACCATTTTAAACTGTAACAGATTTCATATACAGAAAAAAATTAATTCATTCAAGGAAATGATCAAGTCTGGACTCATTATTAAAAAAACACCTAAAAACCCAGCTGTCTCCATTGCACCTTGTTTGCACGCACCTAGGCACATCAGAGACTTCCGGACATATCTAGGGAGGGAGGTATGCTGCTGCCCTGATGGGCCTGGAAAGAAACAGAGGTCGGTGGGGGGTGGGGTGGGGGGAGGTGTAAGTGCACCCTCCCCTGCTCTTAAAGCAGTACTCCCCTCACCTTCGAGCCGCCCCGCTGCGGTTCTGTGCACATCCCTAGTTTATTGCATCACTGATTTGGGCATCCAAGCAAGGAATGCATTTCAAAATTAGTAAAAGAACAATTGGCAGGAACCTACAAGTTGCACCATGCCAATCTGAAGTCAAATGCCCTGAATGTGTTAAAGCAAAAGCAACAAGGGACACTTATTCATCAACCACAGAAACGCAATTCAGTGAGGTTTTCAATTTGATTCACAGTGATATCTGTGGGCCTTTCCCAGTAAATACACCTGGAAAGAATATCTATTTCCTGACTTTCTTTGATGATTTTACTCACTATACTTACATGTACCTTCTCAAAGAGAAAAATGAGGTGTTGTTAAAACTTAAAGAATATGTGGTTAGAGTAAGCAACAAATTTGGAAGAAAACCTAAAATTTTGCACACTGATAATGGTGGGGAATATACTTGGAAAGATATTGAGCAATACTTAAAAGAATAGAGAATTAAACACGAGAGAACAATACCTTATACTCCAGAGCAAATTGGAGTGGCAGAGAAAACAAAGAACTTTGATTGAAATATGCTTCTTCACTCAGGTCTGGAAAATAAATACTGGGGAGAAGCGGTAATGACTGCAACTAATTTGCAGAATAGACTTCCAATTAAAACTAAAGAAGTAACACACTTTGAACTGTGGAATTTGACAAAACCTATCTTAAAGCATATTAGAGTATTTGGATGCAAAATGTATGCATATATTTCTAAAGAACTAAGAAGAAAATTAGACCCCTGAAGTGAAGAAGGAATATTCATAGGTTATGTACTGAGGAGCAAAAGCTGCAGAATACTATCACAGAGACTGTTGAACTGCATAGTGTTGCATATTTTGATGAAAGGCAAAAGTCAAATGCCAATGAGATGTCTGACTGTGTCCTGGATTTTCCAATAAGTCAAGAGTGAACAGCAACAAAATGAATGAAGTAATCATGGACTATGATATAATTGAGAGACTCAGTTGAGATCCAGAGAGATCAAATCAAGAAGGGGAGATTGAGATGGAACAAGAATTCTCCTCAAGCAGAATTAATAAAGGGATTCCAACTAAAATATTGCCAATGGCAACTAATGGGGGGGCGGGGAGCCAGAATCTAAGACTGGTACAAAATTTAAGGCATGCCACACTCAGAGGCAAATAAATTGCTGCATTCATGAAAAGAAAAGATTGCATCAAACCATAAAACAAAAGTAGGGATTCAAAAACAAAAAACAACAACAACTGAATATATAAATATAGATTATATTGAAGGTGAAACAAACATATGCATATGGTAATACGAATAAATCATTCAAGTCAATAAGACATGACTTTTTAGCTAGTGCAAATTCCTGACTTCTGTGACCATAACATTGTACTATATGTGGATCATCCAGTGCACCTCATTGCGATTTGAACCCAGATGGCCCCACTCATCATACAACAGTCTGTTGACTAAACCATACTGCCTCTGACTTGGATCAGAAAGTCAAACCCACCAGCAATCTATGATGGCCCATCACAGACGCAGTAACCCTTTTTATTGTCTGCATGGGACTGCAAAAACCAGGGGGCTGTGTTAACAGCTGAGCTTATTCTGCCAGCTCTCAGAAGCCTCCCTGGTTGCAACTGCATCTCCAGGCTTGAAGATTGCACCTTTGCTATGCTCAGGAGCTGCTCCGCAAAGTGAACTCCCAGTTTGTTATACATGGGGACAAGTTGCTTAGTAGGCAGTGGACTGGTCACCCCCAGATTTGGCTACAAGCACCACAAATTAGAAAAGGGATTGGATTCACACTCTTTCTTTCTATGAGGGGGCCCCAGCTAAGCAAACTCCAGAACTAGCTATTCAAGATCATTTCGGCCTTGGAATAAAATCTAAACTACCCTCATCCTCTTGCAAGAAGATAACACCTGTTGCTAATGAAGCAATTAGGCCAGGAAGGGAAGGCAGATAACACAAGTGCAACTGGCTAATAAACTGAAATTGAATCCGGACAAGATGGAGGTAATGTTGGTCCGTAGGAGAGCCAATCAGGATGAGGAGATTTTACCAGTTCTGGATTGGATTGAACTCCCCTTGAAGGAGCAAGTATGCGGGGGGGGGGGTGGTATTACTGGACCCGGCTCTGTTTTTGGAAGATCAGGTGGAGGTGGTGGCCAGGGGTGCCTTTGCACGGCTTTGGCTAGTGCGCCAGCGCCTTTCTTGAGAAGGCAGATCTGGCCACAGTTACCCATGCCTTAGTCACGTCATGGCTGGATTACTGTAACATGCTCTATGTGGGGTTGACTTGAAAAATATCCAGAAACTGCAGCTAGTGCAAAATGTGGCAGATAGGATTTTATTTGGAGCTGCCTGATGGGAGCACATCACACCCATTTTGAAAGAGCTGCACTGGCTACCAGTTTGTTTCTGGGTCCAATTCAAGGTGCTGGTTTTGACCTTTAAAGTCCTTAACAGTTTCAGCCCTGGATATCTGAGGGACCACCTGGTCCCAAGGGTTGCTGCCCGCTTGACGAGGTCATCTGAGGGGGCTTTGCTCAAGGTGCCGACAACAGGGGAGGCTCAGTTATCGTGCACGCAGGACAGGGCCTTCTCTGTTGCTGCCCCCAGTCTCTGGAATGCTCTCCCAGTGGTTAGTCTCCATCACAGCTTTTAGAAAGCATGTTAAATCTTGGCTTTTTACCCAGGCTTTTATGATTGTCTCTGCTGCTGCTCTTTGTACTTTGTATTATTTTTATACTTGTGTTTTAAATTTTTTGATCAGATTTGTCTTATATTTTTAGCTTAATATTTTAACTGTGTCATTTTTATAATCTTGCTTTTAAATTTTGCTGTAAACTGCCTTGGGATTGTTTTAATGAAAGGCGGTATATAAATTTAACAAACAAACAAACAAAAATAAACAGCAGACTCGATTACAACAGGGATGAGTCAGTGATGTAACTTTTAAGAGGTGCTCATCAAAATGCTTAATAGGATTATTGGGAGAGTCAGTCCTAGCACAGGATACTCTTTTGATGCACCTGCATACTCTAGTTTTCATTACAATCAGCCTTGAATACAATAGGCGATTCACACAACTTCTCACCCAGGAAGGGAAATCAGACACAATGCATTCCGAAAGAGCCTGTATGGACTGCCCTATACAGCAGAGCATGACAATAGCAAAGTGCCCCCAAGGCATGTTTTGGGATACAAGTATCCCTATCCCCTGACTCAGTGTGCTCCCTCGTGTATTACACCTGGGACTCCCACTGTGAAACATCTCAGTGTTCCCTTGTGCCTCTCACTTGGGACCCCATCAGACTGCAACAAGAACTCCAGCAGACCACTTTCGTGTTCCCCTGTTCATTGGGGCCACCCAAGCTGAAATAACTGCCTGCCTGGCCAATTCACTGCCATCCCGCCGAGGCTCAGGTTATTGTGCCTGGTTTGAGATCAATCCCCCTTCTGATCTATCCAGCTGGCTTCACACAGGAACTTTCCTCATGAGCAACCCCAATAACTCCTTCATTTCTCCTGCTTTCCACTTCTCCTTCCTGGGCAGATGCTAGTTTTCAGCTTCCTGAGTTGGATCTTCATGAAGACAGGTGATATAGCCTCTTGCCTGGCTCCTTCAGGGCTGATTCTATCCCTTTCTCTTATTTCTGAAACCTCGCCCCTCTATCTTAAAATATCTCTCTCTAGCCCGCATGGGAATTTACACACAATCTGGAACTTTAAGCTAAATGTGCCTTATAATAGTCTGTTTTTAAACATATTTGTATTGCTTTTTCTTTAGGACCACCTAGTAACTTAGTCTATTGCTCTTATTATTTCTCTGTAAATAAACTCCTTTTTGTTAATTAAAACCTTTCTCTCAAGCTGATTTTCTTGAGTTTATACACTTGCACAAATTAAGGCTGATTGGACCTCTCTCCCTTTTTGAGCTAAATTCCCCACTTTTTCCCAAACTGGGGGTGTCAACCAATAATCCCCGAGGCAGTTCCATCAACAGCTGTCAGGCACAAAAGAAAACACAGCTGGGGACCCTATGGTCTGCCTGATGAATCACAAGGTAAACTGGCCAAATTTAGAGATACACAGGTCCTATTCAGACAACCTATTCCCTGTCATGACCTGAGGATCTAGTGAATCTCCATTAACAATGTTCTCTTGTGTGGGTGGTAATTTTGCTTGTCTCATGCTGCTTATTTCTCCATGCATGATAAGATAAGAAGTCAAGAACCATGTGAGTACAAGGACACCTATTAATCATCAGGCAAGACCCAGGAGTTAGCATGGAAGTATTTATGATCAGCCTGGATCAGGAAGGACCAATAGCACAGATAGGGGTGGAGTTATATGCATTAGAACAAGGTTCTCTGCTGGGAATTCCAGCACACTAGAGTAACTCAGGTTACTCGGAGAGAACAATGAACATACTTCAAGACCAGCTAATTTTAGTGACTTTGTTTCTGTACAAACATTATAGGAAAAGTGTCCTACGCTCTTTCAGGAGCTGTGTGTGCCCCCAATTTTTGATCACCTGTGAGGGGAAAACAAGGTAGGAGGCACAGGCAGATACTGGGTTGTTCTAATGGCCACCATTCTCAGGGTAGGAGGCAGTATTGTGTTCTATGCTGAGGTGATGGTCTGGAGCCAAAAACACACACACACAGGAAGAGACATGAGGCATAGTCCATGTGTCAGAAGCCAGTAGTCAGTACAAAGGAGCACACAGGGACAATCAAAGAACATGGTCAAGGGAACCCAAGGGTCAGAAGCCAGGAGTCTATATTAGGGGTGTGCATGAACCAAAAATAGCAGTTCAGCTCAAATTTGACTCAATTTCAAGCTGAACCACGTGCTGCTGAACTATTTCAGTCAAACCAACCAGCTGGTCCAGTCCATTTGACTGAACCGATTCGGCTGTTCGGAGGCTAATATCTGAAAAGGAGAATCTGTGAGGATTCCCCTTTACAAGTACAAGGGTGTGGGGCCCTGGCTCCTGTGAAGGGGCAGTGATAGAGGTCTGCTTATCAACCCAAGTGTACTGCCCATGCCACCCCTCCCCCCCAGTGCAGCTCATAGCTGAAGCGTGCACACTGCTGTCTTCTGTACCAAGCCACCCACTCAATGGTGACTCAATTCTGGCCACTGCATGTGCATGGACACAATTTGTGTGGCTTCTGTGCATGCACAAAGGCCAGCACTGAGCAGCCACCAAGCAGGTGGCTTGGAAAAGGAGGCAGGAGCATTCATGCTTTAGCTATGGGTTGTGCTGGGTATGTGTGCAGGCAGCATACATGGGTGAGTAATCAGACCCTTTCAAAACCTCTCTCACCACCACCCCAGCCACTCATTCAGTGCTGGACTGGTCTGCCCGAATCAGCCTTGGTTTGGTTTGATCACAGACCAAACTGCTCCCAGTTCAGTCCATGACTAAACCCCTGAACCATCCCGGTTCAAGGAGAATTAGTTCAGTGCCGAACCGTTCGTGCACACCCCTAGTCTATATGGAGCAGCACACAGGAGCAGACAAGAGCGTGGTCAAGGGCAGCGTGGTCAAGAAGACTAAGAAGACATAACAGACAGGCACTTTGGCAACAATATTGCTTCAGCAACTGCTTACTGCAGACGGAGCTCTTATATAGTCTGGCTGCTGGTTATAGTCTGTAGCTCCGCCCCCTCTTCCAGAGACGGTGGCTGTTTAAAGGGACCTGTCTCTATTCCTTAACTGCAAGCTCCTATGGAGATGAGGCAATTATTCAGCCCCTGGAAGAGGGTCAAGGTTATCTTCTGAGTCAGAGGATATCAGCAAGGCACAGGTGCAGGGTCTTCAGGAACACGTTCCTTGCATTTCAGATATGTAAAGCATAGGCCAATTGAAATTAAGCTTAGCCCAGTTTGGGAGTTGAGCTTTGTAAGAACCATCAAATAACATCAAAATGAATCAATTGTTTGGGCACTTGGTTATCATGGCAATGCGAAGAGATGCTTTATCTGTTTGATACCTGTATGGCTTCAAAGTGAGGAGGACACATTTTGCTAGTATCAGCAAAAGTGGCTGTAGAATGAATGCAAGGACACCTAGAGGTGGAAGCTAATGGAATAACTAATTGAAAGGATGCATAGAAGATCAGAATAGAAGCCAGCTATTTGCGCACCATCAAAAGATGGAACGTTGCAGATTCTATACCTGAACCTTTACTTATGCTACATGAAACCTTCCTATCTAAAGTGTTTCTTTTTTTGTTTATAAAACTAGAAAGATAAGTAGTGCTCAAGTATGTAACAATAAAAAATAGATAAATGCCATATGTACATATACACGTTACTTAATGCACTAAGAAACATTTTTATGTTTTACGTTCTGCTGCAAAACCATTTTAAAAGTTATTCATTGAGATATATGAAGTGTTGCAGTACTTTTGCAGATAGTGGACAACATGTGGAATAAGGAAGCACCGATTCAGCAGCGGTACAGTCCGGAGTCGGGCTACAGTGACACATTCAGGTGGAACCGGAGGAATGAGCTTCACTTCATTCTACATCTGCCTGTGGCCCGGAGGCTCGGGGTTAGAGTTTGGGCAGCTGTGGAAGGAAGGGGAGATGTATTTATTTGTATTTATTGTTAAATTTATATACCACCTTTCATAAAAACAATCCCAAGATGGTTGACAGAAAAATTAAAACAAGACTCTAAAAATACACCATAAAAATATTAAATTAACTTATTAAAACATGAATCTGAATAAAGATTTAAAATACAAGCACACAATAACCATATAAAATAAAATATAAAAGAAGCAGCAGTAGAGACAATCATATAAAAGCCTGGGTAAAAAGCCACGATTTGACATGCTTTCTAAAAGTTATGATGGAGAATGAGGAGCAGATACCCACCGGGAGAGCATTCCAGAGTTTGGGGGCAGCAACAAAGAAGGCCCTGTCCCAAGTGCACAACAGCTGAGCCTCCCTCATTGTTGGCATCCGGAGCAGAGCCCCCTCAGATGACCTTGTCAAGCAGGCAGCAACCCTTGGGAGCAGGTGGTCCCTTAGGTATCCAGGGACCAAACTGTTAAGGGCTTTAAAGGTCAAAACCAGCAACATGAATTGGACCCGGAAACAAACTGGTAGCCAGTGCTGCTCTTTCAAAATGGGTGTGATGCGATCCCAGCAGGCAGCTCCAGTTAAAATCCTAACTGCCACATTTTGCACTAGATACAGTTTCCGAATATTAGGAACATAGGAACATAGGAAACTGCCATATACTGAGTCAGACCATTGGTCTATCGAGCTCAGTATTGTCTTCACAGACTGGCAGCGGCTTCTCCAAGGTTGTAGGCAGGAATCTCTCTCAGCCCTATCTTGGAGAAGCCAGGGAGTGAACTTGAAACCTTCTGCTCTTCCCAGAGCGGCTTCATCCCCTGAGGGGAATATCTTGCACTGCTCACACATCAAGTCTCCCATTCATATGCAACCAGGGCAGACCCTGCTTAGCTATGGGGACAAGTCATGCTTGCTACCACAAGACCAGCTCTCCTCTCTACCACAAGACCAGCTCTTCTTCAATGGCAGTCCCATGTAAAGCGCATTACAGTAATCCAGCCATGACATGACTAAGGCATGGATTGTATTCTGCTCCTGCATGTCCAAGAGTGCAGCCTAGTCAAGAATGTAGCACTGCTGCACTGGATGTTGGCCAGTGATCTAATGGACACTATTCTGGTCTCTGATCATCAAGAGCTGGGTTCAAAATTTGCAGATCTTTCAAATACACGAGATGGCCTTGGGCAGATCATTATCCTTCCAATAATCTCATTTATCTATCTTTTATGTTGGTGTGGAGATAAAATGGGAACAGCTGAGCTCATTGGAGGAAGGAAATAATACCATTATGATAAACAGGATGCAATTCATCTAAAGTTAAATGTTTTGAAGCCCCATTAGTTTCCATGAGATGGAACTGTGATTAATTTTGTGTGGATTTTTATTAACCACTAGTTTAAAACTCAGCCACTAGTTTAAAACTTTGAACAGGGGGGGCATGCACTGGGGGCAAACACCAGCATCTTCCACCCCTGTCCTCCACACATCAGCCTCATCCCTTTCCTCTTCCTCCTATTGGGACAAGTAGACTGTGCTGAGAATGAATTTGTGTAGGGTTAGTTCATTTGTGTATGTGTTTCCAAATGCAGGCCAGGTTTTTTCTAACGGTTTCAAAGTGTCTGCTTTTAGATGGTGATCTGTTAAAGTTAGAAAGCAATAGCATTAGGAAGAATCTAAGAGTATCCATAACAGTAATGTTTCATAGGCTCCAACTGTCCCGATTGACCAGAGATGGTTCCTGTTTTCTGGAATATCTCACTGATAAGCCTCGGCCTTGTTTTTGCTTCCTAATGATGATCCCCCACCACCCCCCATGAGTTACTAGAGTCATCATTCTGCAGAATACAGCTCCCTCCCCAGCTTCTCTAGAAATTCTCTAGAAATTCAATATCCAATTAGGTGGGTGGGTGCATCATGTCTCTAGTGCACCTACCACATTTGTGAAAGGAAATGTGATGATTCTTCTCTGCTGACCTCTCATACTAGAGGGAAAAAGGCCTCAGAAGGATGGGAAAGGGGTTTCAAGCACTCTGGTCCTCCTCCACCTGCCAGAGAGAGAGAATGCCCTGCTCTTCACCGGGAGCCCACACAGGCTGCCACCCTCTGTCTCCACTGGCCTCCTCATCACTGTCTGAGGGCCCATTCTATAGCTCCCTGCAGTACAGACAATCACCTGCCTCCCTTCCTGGCCACTCCCCTGCCCTCCATTCAGGCCCTCCATCATCCTGACTGACAGTCCTGCCTCCTCTCCCTGCGTCATCATGCAGGAATGATGCAGAGGGGCAGGGACTACCTTCTATCTGAAGCCAGGCAATGGACCATTGGGCCATTCCAGCCCAGCCAGAGGCAGCTCCTCACCCTTCCTTGTCTCCAAGAGGGTTCGGGCCCATCCCAACTACCCCTGCTAACTGGGCAAAGAGGCACCTTTTACCATGGTGATTCTCTTTATTTAGCAGGGGGAGAGTAACTGGCCCTATCCACACCCCCAGCACAGTACTTCCAGTGACTGCTGCTGGTGTCTATCTTATGTTTCTTTTTAGATTGTGAGCCCTTTGGGGACAGGGATCCATCTTATTTGTTTGTTATTTCTCTGTGTAAACCGCCCTGAGCCATTTTTGGAACGGCGGTATAGAAATAAAATTATTATTATTATTATTATTTATTGTTTACACAGTCAGACAGGTGTTATTGACTGGTTTGTTTTATCCAGACATCGAGTCCTTCCCAAGGACCTGGGATGGCTGAATTTTATTGTCAATTGTTATAGATATCGTCGCAGAATATAGGCTGTTCCCAGTAAAGCTGCTTTTTGTAATTGGCTGATGGTGATTTCTGTGGCCCCTATGGTGTTGAGGGGCTCTTCAAGGTCTTTTGGAACTGCACCCAGGGCGCCAATTACCACTGGGATTATTTGGGTCTTTTTCTGCCACAGCCTTTCAATTTCAGTTTGTAGATCTTTGTATTTGGTGATTTTTTCTATTTCTTTTTCTTCTATTCTGCTATCCCCTGGTATTGCTATGTCGATTATTTTGACTTGTTTTTCTTTCTTCTCGACTACAGTTATATCTGGTGTATTGTGTGGCAGATGTTTGCCTGTTTGTAGTCGGAAGTCCCATAATATTTTTACATCTTCATTCTCTTCAACATTTTCAATTTTATGGTCCCACCAATCTTTGGCTACAGGTAGCTTGTATTTGTTGCAGATGTCCCAGTGTATCATCCCTGCTACCTTGTCATGCCTTTGTTTGTAGTCAGTATGTGCGATCTTTTTACAACAGCTGATGAGGTGGTCCACTGTTTCATCTGCTTCTTTACAAAGGCGGCACTTGCTGTTTATTGTAGATTTTTCTACTTTTGCTCTTATTGCGTTTGTTCTTAGTGTCTGTTTTTGCGCAGCCAGTATTAAACCCGCTGTTTCTTTCTTCAGGTAACCATTCTTAAGCCATTGGCAGGTCATGGTGATGTCTGATTTTCCACTTATATTGTGCAAATATTGACCATGCAGGGGCTTATTTTTCCATTTTTCTGCTTGGTTCTTGACTTGTTCTTTCTTGTAGGCCTGCTTTCTTTCATTGGTGTTGAATAGTTTCTCGTTATTGACCATTTGAAGTACATCTTCTTCACTGTCCTTGATATATTCTTCAAGGCCTCTTTTCTCCTCCTCTACTGTTTGATGGACTTGCAGCATTCCTCTTCCACCTGAGCTGCGAGGGAGGTATAGCCTATCGATATCACTGCGGGGGTGCAGAGCATGATTGATGGTCATGATTTTCCTGGTCTTATGATCCAGCGTCTCTAGCTCTGCCTGGATCCAGTCTATTATTCCTGCAGTGTATCTGATAACAGGTATAGCCCAGGTGTTTATGGATTGTTTGGTGTTCCCGTCATTGAGTTTGGACTTGAGGATTTTTCTCACTCTCCTGATGTATTCACTTCCCATTTTTCTTTTAACTTCAGTGTGTGCGATGTTATCAGCCTGGAGAATGCCCAAGTATTTGTAAGGTTCTTTCTCTTCCAGGTTCTTGATCTTGCTTCCATTGGGCAGTTCTATTCCTTCTGTTTTTCTTATTTTTCCTCTGTTCATTATTAATGCAGCACACTTGTCTAGTCCAAACTCCATTTCTATATCGCTACTGAATATACGGACAGTGTTTAGCAGTGATTCGATTTCTGACTGGGACTTTCCATACAACTTCAGATCGTCCATGTACAGCAGATGGTTGATTTGACTTGATGTTTTAGATGTTTGGTATCCGAGGCCTGTTTTGTTTACTATTTGTGAAAGTGGGTTCATGGCGATTACAAACAATAGAGGGGATAGTGAGTCCCCTTGGAAAATGCCTCTTCTAATGCTAAGCTGTCCAAGTGTCTCGCCACTGATTGTTAACTGTGTACTCCACATGCTCATTGCTTTTTAAATAAATATCTGAATGTTTTTGCTGACACCAGTTGTCTCTAAACATTTTAGTATCCATGTGTGAGGCAATGAATCGAAGGCTGTCTTGTAGTCAATCCATGCAACACTTAGATTTGTCTTTCTTCTCTTGCAGTTTTCTGAAATCATTTTGTCAATCAGCAGCTGGTCTTTTGTGCCTGTGGTGTTCGGGAAATTTCCTTTCTGTTCAACTGGAAGCTGTTTGTTAGTTAATAAGTGCCCTGTCCCAGTGGAAACCGGCAGAAGGGCCAGATACACACACACAAAATTAGACTGGTTCACAAAATCCTAATTAGGATAGGAGACACCTCCTACCCTAATTCAGAAGCTGTGTGCACTCCATTTTCTGCGTGTGTGTAAGCTATAAACAAGGTCGGAGGCATCAGCAGTGATTGTGTGCTAAGAAGCAGTTGTGCTGGATGCCTTCCTCCTACCCAGCAATTGTACAAGTTTGTAACAAGGCCGGAGGGAAAGCCCTCTGACTCAGTGATGCTATTCTCACAACCGCAGGAAAGCAGGCTAAGGGAGCCCAGCCCACTTTCCTGTGGTCGTGGGAACCACCAGGCTCCTGGTGGTTAGCCTGCTTAAGTCCCACCACTTAAATGAGGTTAGAGGAGCAAACACTCCGCTAACCCCATTTTGGCAATTGTGAGTGGCCATGGTGCAGCTCCGTTCCATGGCGACTCATTAGGAGACCCCCACCGGGAGGCTAAAACAAGCCTCCCGGTCTTGGGGGGTCTTGCCAGGATGCCTCCAATCCCCACAGGCCCTACCGGCTCCATGACGGAGCTGGTAATTGTGTGGGTGGCCAATCCGGCCTCCCAGGGCTGCACATGTGCTCGTGTGCGGGGAGAGAGGGCTTGGCCCGCTATCCCCACCTAATGCCATCCAGCTCTCCACACTGTTTATGTGGAGAGCCTGAGTGGCTGCTTAGCACACGATCACTAGTGTTACCACCAAGCTTGTTTTATTTCACAAACAAGCAGAAAATAGAAATGTGCACCTGGGTCTCTTACTATTCACCAATGTGGGAACAGCCCTATTGCATAGAATATTTTCAGGTTATTCTCATGACCAGGTATACCCAGGCTAGCACAGTCCTACCCAGGTAGACCTGGTTGTGACAACCGCTGGGATCAGAGCCAATCCTGGCAGCTGCTCCCCAGTTTTTTTACCTGGGCTACAAATGAGGTAGCCATTAAAACCATAGAGGCTCGGAGAAATAGTGACCAGCCTCTAGAGTTTTCACAATTCACTGCACTTTGGGTGGTGAAGAATTGTGGGGTTCCTGTAGGCTGGGCTTCTGACCCACTGAGGGCTGGTATGTTAGTGCAGGTTTCATTTCTCTATCTCAAGGATGCACTGGGTGTATTGTCACTTTAAAAAAAGAATTATGTTGGGAGTGAAGGATGACACTGATTCATGAAAAGGAATGGTTAAATTTCAGTTGGGATGTGGTTGTAGTTTTGACTATGAGATTATGTTCTTCATGAGACATCTTCTAAATCTATATCTAACTACCATAAATTATGTAGTCAAATTTCCCGCATTTGGGGAAATTGCAGGGTTCAGCCCACCCGGAGTGCAATGGATGAGCCTCTTGGATATTTGGGTTGTGTGTGTGTGTGTGGTGTGTGTGTGTGTGTGTGTGAATGAAGTGATATGAATTGCATGTTTTTTCTGAATGTTTTAGTTAATTCATAGAACCAGATGCAGTTCTGAAGTCTATATAGGCTTTAGATATAGATATGTGCAAGTTAAATACGGTTGATGAAGTAGCAAAACAAATAAACTAATGAAAGGGATGGTTACAAAGGGGGGAAAGTAATGTAATGAGTAAGGTGATAATAGACATGAATGCAGCATATGTAGGTCACATCACAATGTAAACATACTAGAAATTATTTAACATTAATCAATAAAATCAATTTAAAAAAACATATGCTATGGCTTTTAAAACTGCTGCTGCTTCAGTCTGCTGAATATGTGACTCCCCCCGCTTTATTATAATATACTTATGTACTAATATGAAAAAATATACAAGATGACTAACAATTTATAAACATTGGCTGACATCCAGAGAAAAATACTCATGAGTAGTTCCAGTGAGATTAACAGAACAAATTAAGTCATGCCATACTTTCCCATTCATTTCAATAGGACTACTCAAGAGTAATTAAGCCAGGGTATTGGTAAATAAAACAAGCCAATGCATTTTAGCTTGTTTTATTGGTCATAAATCATTAACTGCCTTGTGTATTTTTATTAAGTGAAAATGTAGGAGATGAATACTTAAAGTCACAGTCCTAACCATCATGATGCAAGCAGAACTAAGGCAGTGTTATCAGCTAACTAAGCCAATGATGTATATATACACACACAAACACATACCATTCTTCAGCTTTTAAGGTAGATATTCAGGCCAGAGACTGTGTGCGCTTGGGTTAGCAGTTCTACTGCCTACTTTCAGGTAGATTCATAGATTTCTGTTTAATGTAGTTCAATTAGCAGGCTCATTTATTACCAACCAAGATGTGAAATTGCAGGGTGAGGTTAAAGTATCACCAAGGGTATCTCCATCACTTCAGTATCATTGCCTTAAAAAGCACTGACCAGAAGAAGTAGATGACCTCATTTCAAAATTATTACAGTGCAGAGAACTCAGTTTCCACATTATAATTCATTTTCTTACAGGATATTTCAAATTTATTATCAGCTTCCTGACAAATAATGGCTAATCGTTAAGGACAGCCACTTTAACATAATATGAATACGCATTTCTCTATAGGTAGTACAATGGTTCCTACATTAGCATTATTGACTAAGGTGCATTTAACTTCTTCCCTAATACTTAATGGAAGGTTAATGTAGAAGTCAGAGATTAAATGGCTTTTACTTAAAACAAGTATATTGATTAAAATAACGTAGGGAGGTTTTTAAAAGCTAAAGCTATAAAAGTAGTCACACTTTTTAATATTTTTATTTCATAATATGTGCAAAATGTGGGTGATGGCTCACCAAAATTACGGGAAGTTATCATACTAATTGTACCTTGAGCTAATTATTGCCTGCAGTCACCAAATGGATCCTTTATATGGAAAGGTGGCCAATCATCCTTAGTTAATTTAAAGCTTTGAGAGTACGGTAAACTTTGTTCCATTGATCTACAAATTACCTGCATTTCATTGGCAATGTCAAGTAATGCCCTTCATATGCAACCTTTGAAGAACTTAAGGACTGCTGTGCTGATGCAGGCCAAATGGCCATCTAGCTTTGACTTTAGCTGACCAGATGCCCCTGGCAGATAAGATGTGTTGGAGATCACCATTAGAAGAAGCCTCCTACAGTAATTTGGGAGTCAAGCATGTTCCTGATTTTCAGTTGAATGTTAGACAGGAACAAGGTTGGAGGTGAGGAGCTTGATTGTCAGTCAAGTGCCAGCTAGGTAAGAGGAGCATGCCCTACCCAGATTCCGTCCCCAACTTCTGAACAAAGTGGGTGGGGAAATTGTCCTGACCAGCTGGGGCTTGACTGACAATCAAGCTCCCTCCCTCCAACTTGTTTTTATCTAACACACAATCAAAAATTGGGAGCATGTCCAGCTCCAAAATTAAGATAGGATCCCGAATGCCGATTGTGTGAACCACCCTAACTTTGCTGCTTATTCTCAACAGCTACCTTTGAATATAGGTTGATATCTAGAATAATGTTGCACTTGTGTGAACATGTTATGAAAGTGCAAGGATGTTGAACTAGCTCTTACAACTGAACTGGGAGCTTGTGTTGCACATTAGTGTTGTGCTGGTGGAGCAGGGTGTGACACGCCTCTTGCTGTGAAATCTCTTCCTCAGTCTGTATGTGCTGCAGGGGAAGAATGCAGAGAAGGTCAAGCTGCTGGCTTACATACAGCACAACACTCTGCTGGCACAAGAGTGGAGTGCCTGCTCTGGTTCCAGCTGTCTGAAAATCGTGTCCACATAGCAACAGAGGAAGCTGCCTATGCTGAATTAGACCATTGGTCCATCTAGCTCACTGTTGTCTACACTGACTCAGTGGCTCTCCAATGTTTCAGGCAAGAGTACTGAGCTAGATGGACCAATGGACTGACTCGGGATATGGCAGCTGCCTATGTTTTTTCTCAGCCCTGCCTAGAGATGCCTTGTGATCCCTATGGGGATGGCCATTTCTGGTGAATGGCCATTCCCACTGAATGGTAATTTCTGGTGAATGGCCACCCCCAATGAATGGCCATTTCTGGTAAATGGCCATTTCCCTTGGGATAGAACAGATTCTCAATATAATTCATAAACAGGTATTAAGAAGCTGTCTAATACTGAGTCGTACCATTAGTCCATCTAAGTCAGTATTGTCTCCACTTCCTTCCCAACCTTAGCTGGAAATGTCAGGGATTGAACCTGGGAGCTTCTACATGCAAAGCAGATGCTCTGCCATTGAGCTACGGCTGAGACATCACTACAGACTGATGTAATTGTTATGACCAATGGAGCCTTTCCAGTAGCATGGACATGGTTTTCAGACTGACAGGACCAGTACGGGTGCCCCACTCTTGGGTCATTGGGGCGGTATGAAAGCCACCACATGCTAGCTTGAAGTTTAGGTTGAGAAGAAGCCTACATCCTGCCCTGCTGTCCATATTGTGCAAATGTAGCGCTTGCACAAGTGGACCAAAAGTGCAAGTGAATGTGCAACCTTGAGCATCCATGCAAAATCTTGGGGCCATCGCTCAGTGGGAGAACATCTGCTTTGCATGCAGAAGACTCCAGATAAATAGACAACACTGGATTAAATAGACAATACTGAGCTAGATGGACTAAGCATCTTACTCGGTACAAGGCTATTTTTTCTGTATCTATGTAACCTTCTTTTGTGTGCATAACTTTGTTTGTTGTGCTAGCACAGCATTAGCTGGGATGCCAGCCACAGACATTCCATCTTGCTTGCACCACAAATTGCCATGGTTAGAGCGAACCCCACAAATAGGTCTAATACAGTGGCAGAGCCAGGCCAGCAGCGGCCTTGCTCACCTCACCCCCTACATCTGACATCAGACGCGAGAGCTGTGGTCTGGCTCCCGAATGGGGCCCCATGGCCCCGTTTAGGACTTAGATCCAGGCCAGTGCTAACTGTCCATCTAACTCCCGAACTGGGCTGCACTAGATCAGGGCCAGCACTGCGTTTGCAGCGTGGCCAAAAGCGGCTCTACCTGCCTTTAAGGAAGGAAGGCTCTATCTGCCCATTTAACTCCTGAACGCGGCCCCGCAACCCCTCTCAAGAAGAAAACCAGCCACCCCTGCGTGAGACATCAAACGTGGGGGGCGAGTCAGGGCCACGAGGCACGGCCCCTGAGGGGCAGCGACCTGGGTTCTTTGAACCCAGTCGCCCAATAGTAGCTATGCCCCTGGTCTAATATTCTTAAACAGCCATCCCAGTACTGTGGTCGTCACATCATTTTGTGGGGAAAGAATCGACTGTGAACCTATAGGAGCTGCTTTGTACATTACATGGCAGTAAACCTAAGTTTGCCACCAAGTGTAATTCAGCAGGGAGTCACAGCCAATCTCAACTCCCTGATGAGTGACATCTATGGTAAACATATTTCATGCAAACACACATGCCCCACACCCACATGATACACATTTACGCGTACACTCACAGCATATTAGGTGTGCACCTAAAAACATAATGTGCCTTTGAAAATCCAATGCATTAAACACCCCTGGCTTTAGCTGTTTGAGACAACAATTTCCTCCTACTTACTTTCTCCACACCTGTAGTAATTTCATGAACTCCTTTTTGTTTTCATATACCAGGCACCATTAAAGGATAGAGTAACCCTCTGAGTACAGAAACACTATTCAGTGCCCCTGAAATGCAGTTCTATTTTCTTTTCATGTTTTTTCTTTATTATTGAAATGTGTGTGTTAAACTTAATACACTCCACACATACAATGGCTTAACTAGAGTTACAGTGCGATTGGTAGGCAAATTGCGCTGTTACTACTTCTTTCCCTGTCTTTATTTAAACTCAGTATTCCCCCAGCATACAGTACTTAGGAACTGACCTTGTATTCAAGTGAAATAAGACACCTGGGGGTCATTCACCTTCGCAGCTTCAGTTTCAGTCCTGTAAAAGGCTCATCCTGAGAAATTCTGCTTTAAGGCAACACAAGGTTGTACTAAGGGCTTTTTGCTCTATTCTCCTTAGAGCATTTTCACTGGCATGGAATTGTTCTTATCCAGGGGGGAAAAATGAGCAGTTGGTGTGTGTGGGTTGGGGAAATAATGCAACAATTATAGAGAACAGAGGTAGGCAACATCCTTGGGTATTAATGGTTGTAGATTTAAGTTTCCTGAGGTAGTTAGTGAATGTTATGCATTGATAATGTGAAAGACTTCAGTTAACCAAGAGGGTCGGAAGAGGGGAAAAGATAATTTATCTTAAAGTAATTAAGGGCATCCCCCACCCCCAAGCAGAACAGACAATAAATGCCAGGACTGTGAAGATGAGGATGATGGACAAGTGGGTTTAATAAGGAAAGGGGAATTAGGTCAGCCAAAGAGAACATGCTTTCCAGACCCTCATTTCCTATATTCAGTCCCTCGTATCTGCAGTTGAGGGATATTACGAGGGCTAGGACAGACCTTTGCCCGAGACTCTGGAGACCTACTGTCACTTAGTATAGAAAGGTCTTAACTAGATGGGCCTCTGTTGGCTCTTTGGCTTTGCAGGGGGAAAGAATGGCTCTCCTAGAATTATTTTGAGCTAAATTCTCTCTTTTCAGGGCGTACACATTGCCAGGAGACAACATTCACTAACTACCATGGCTTTGGAACACCCTCCCAGAAGTGCTTCACCATGCTCTCTCCCTCAGTGTTTTTTAAAAAACAACTAAAGACACATCTTTTTAAAGAGGCTTTTTAATGCTCAATTTTTGGTTATACCTGGTAGGTTCTTTAGTTTTTATATTTGTCAGTTTTTAGCCTTTAAAATAATTTTTTAATTTGAACTCAATACTGATTGTGGTTTTTAAGCTTACTTTTAACTTGTTTACACAATTTAGTTAATTATATTACTGTTCTTGTATATCTATGTTATTGTTGTGAGCTGCCCAGAGCAGTAGTATACTGGAGGGGAGGGTTATAAATATTTTAAATAAAATAAAATATTACCTCAATAGTTGGGCTCAGTAAAAGGCAACACATTGAGGAGATTCTCACGATCAGGCAAAAGCAGGCTAAGGGAGCTTAGCCGTCGAAAAAAAAGATGAGCGAGAGTGCCCCTGAGCATGTCCAGAGCACCCAAGCAGCAATAAAGATGGAGAGTGCCTCTGAGAGAAAACAGAAATTCTCAGGAGGGATTAGAGCAAGGATGCTTGGTCAGGTAATATCACAGATGGGTGAGAGCCTCTGAGAATGTGCAAAGCACCCATTGCTTTACCATTTCCAGCCTTGAGCCTTTTCCTGTCCTAATGACCTTGGCTAATACAACATTCTTGACAGCTGCCACAGGAGCTGCGGCTCCCAGCAGCAAACCCTCCAAGTCCCCCCTCCCCTTAGACGAGGTTAGCGGAGCGCGTGCTCTGCTAACCCCGTCTATTTGATCGTGTGTTGCCGTGACGTGGTTCCGCACTGCGGCAACACATGAGGAGACCCCCGCCAGGAGGCTGAAACAAGCCTCCTGGCCCTGGGGGTCTCTCCAGGATGCCTCGCGCACTCGTGTGGGGCATCCTGGAATTTCTGGGGGCCATGCGGACCCTGATCCCTGCAGCCCCTGCCTGCTCTGTGACTGAGCCGGCAGTCGTGTGGGCAGCTGATCCGGCCACCCAGGGCTGTCTGAGGATCATCTGCGGGGAGAGAGGGCTAAGCCCACTCTCCCTGCAAACCCTTTTAAGGCCGGTCTCACTGATCGTGAGACTTGCCTCATTATGTCTTATAAGAATATGTATACCAGGGCAGAGGGGCTATAACTTCCTACCTTAAAGGGAACTTTTTGCAGGCCAGTTCAGAATATTTGGAGCACATACAGAGAGGCCATGTGGATTATCTCTACCACGCATGCACACACGCACACGCGGCATGTCCCCTTCCTAATTGCGCAGGCTGGTAAAATCTCATCTGAGCCAGCCCTGAATTGACTTCTTTTTCAAATAACCCCTGCATTATTCACATGTTATGCTGAACACAGGTAAACAGTGCAGATCCTATCTGTATGATGCAGTTGAGGAGTCTGTACTTAGGTTCACTTTTAAAATGAATGCCGGTGCAGTCATTCACACAGCAACTTGTACCTGTGTACAGACAGTGAGCTGGGTCTCACGATCCGTGAGACCCGGTTTCTTCCGGTGAGAATGGAGAGTGGGCTAAGAGGGAGCGGAGAGGGAATGAGAGAGGGAGCGGAGAGCCCTGGGCGGCTGGATAGCTCAGGGGCTGCACGGCCCCCGCAAGCCCCAGTATGCCCTGCGCAAGCACGCAGGGCATACTGGGGAGACCCCCGAGCTGGGAGGCAGCTTTTCACCTCCCGGCCTGGGGTCTACTCAAGAATAGGTGCGGCGCGAAGGTGCGCTGCGGCTACTCACGATTGTAAAAAGCAGATTTGCGGAGCACTCGCTCCACAAACCTGCTTTTTACCAGGGGTTCCAGAGCGGGTTACCTGCTCTAGAACCACCAGGCTCACAGCTGAGTCCGGTGGTTCTGACCATTAACAAAAATTGGGCTAGGCTCTCCTAGCCCGATTTTTGTTAGTCATGAGAATAGCCCCATTATGTCATAATGAATAGTGTGCAGACACTATTCAATACAAGGTCATTTACACTATCAAAAACTATGTTCTACCTGAGTTTGGGAGCTGTGTGTGCTCCCAATTTTCAGTTGTGTGGAAGCAAGGTAGGAGGAAAAGCTACTCAGCTTTTCCTCCAACCTTACTTCCACACAATCACTTCTACCCAGGTTTTCTTCTTCCCTTGCTACCACACAACCAAAAATTGGGAGCACAGACCACTCCCAAACCTGGGTAGAACAAGGTTTCTTCACCTTGGGGCCCCAGATGTTGATGGACTACAACTCCCATCATCCCCAGTCACAATGGACATGGCTGGGGATGATGGAAGTTGTAGTCCATCAACATCTGGGGCCCAAGGTTAAGAAAACCTGGGGCAGAACACAGTTTTTGATGGTGTGAATGACCTCATTTTCTGAATAGGGCAATTGTTCAAAAGAACTGAGTGTTGGTTTTGACAATATCAAGTTACTGACTTGCCATCTGGTTACAGAAAAATGCAACACAACAAGTGAAAATTTGCATGAGTTTTTCATTTGTTATTTATTTAAGATGTTACATTCCATCTTTTGTTCCCACCTTAATGGCAATCTGTTGATGTCCTCCCAAATACATTCCTACACATAAGACTGAGCTGGTGGCTTGATATATGGAAGATGTGCAAAACTAGTTTGAATCAAACTGGGTTCCATTTGAACTGGCCTGGTTCAACCAGTTCAAGCTTGAACTAAAAGCTTAAACTGCCCTCCAGCCCTCCAAAAGAGGGGGCCAGTCTGAGCTCTAGCACAACCAGGCCCAGTTTGGATCAAGCTGCTTTGACCTAGTTCAGCCAGTTCTGTATGCTTATAAAAGGGAATCTGGTAAGGATCCCCCTTTACAAGCAAAGAGGGTACCCTACATGGTTTAAAATGGGTGGGAGGTTAACTTACTCACAGCGGTGGGCTCCTTGAGGTTGGTCCCCTAAGTCCCACCGGCACTCCCCCATCATCTCAGGCCACCAGGGGCCCAGCTCAAGCCTCTGTGCAAGCACAGAGGCCATTAGAGTGACCTCCATGTATGCACGGAGGCCATTTGCATCACCACTCTAATGGCCGCCATGCTTGCATGGAAGCCTGAACTGGGCCCCTAGTGGCCCAAGATGATGGGGGGAGCACTGGTGGAGCCTAGGCAAGCTACCTCCACCCCACCATCACCCTGAGGAGCCACATCACCACCAGGGTGGATATGGTAACTTCCAGCCCGCCCCCACATAGGGTTCCCCCTGTACTTGTAATCCTTACTGGATTGCCCTTTACAAGCACTTGAACCAGGGTGAACTGGTTCAACCCTGTTCAACCCCTGTTCTAGGCATGAATCAAACCACTGACCACTTTGGCAGAAGCAGTACCCCGACTGAGCAGCTCGGTTTGAGTACGGTTTGGACTAGAATCAAACCACTCAGGTCAGTTCTGTGCATACCCCTAGAAGACAGCAGAAGAGGTAAGGGAGAAGATAGCCAACTGCAAACTTTCCCTTTATCATTCTATCCCAAGAACCTCCTACCCCCTGAGGAATTCTCCTACCACGTCCTAGCGCAGCTTCAAAAAGGAATCAATTAAAAACTGGGTGAAAAACATGAGTCTTTACCATCCACCTAAACGCCAGTAATAAGATAAGTAATTTTCCTGCATCGATTATGATATTTGATTGTTTTGGCTGATCACTTATATTTTCCTGATCACAGAACAGGAAATGCTCCTTTTTACTGTAGTTTTACTGCTTTTATATTGGCTGCGATTGGCTTCCCTCTGTTCTCATCTCTGTTGTTTATGGTATGTTTTATCATACTAGAAAGTATATTGTCAACTACCCTGATGGTCCTTGATTTTGGAATACAGAAAACAACAGAACAAATAGTGACTTGGAATGCGTTTGTGGAAAGAAGGGCAGAGTGTTGTGGTTTTGCTCATATGTGTAATCTCATGCTTTGAGTTCTCTTGGTTGTTCTGGTTGGAACAGTTTTATCTGGATTTTGTGTCTTTTATGGACCCAAAAAACCCCACAACAGTGTATGTGCAGCAAGCTGGAGGTGAACCAGCCATCTCCCTCAAACTCTCCACACCATCAGAGTAGTGTCATTGCTGCCGTGTGACACAGAAGTGCCAAGAGCATTTCCTGTTCTGGAGCTAAGGTCTGGTCCTGGCAGTGACAGGTGCAGGGATTCTAACGACAGATCCAGTGTTTGCTGTTTCATACCAGCAAGACACATGTAATGACTTCTTTAGCCACTTGATTGCCTTTTCACCCATGGGCCACATTTCATTCTGGATATCTGTTCTTCTAGGTCTTGAAGTCAGGCTTACAGAGCAATAAATCCCAGACTGAGTTCCTGGGCATGTCAGCCCTGTGATTTTAGATATTTTCTATTTCTAAACATACAGAGTTCAGTTATATGTTTCTTGTTGAGTTGTGACTTCCATGTGCTATGGCTCCCAAGCAGTTCAACTAGTACAAGCCCCAGAAACAAACAGCGCCTTTTCATATTTTGTTCCATAATACGATACGATACGATACACACACAAGAGGGGGGAAGTGCACAATCTATGTACATATAGAGGCCTACAGATAATGAGAGGAGAGGTCTTTGCTTACAATCTAGAAAAAGACACAAGCAAAACAACAGAAGAAGAAAAATGGAACCAGGGAAGAATTTTTGATCATTTCATTTGCACATACATACAATTCTTCACAGTAGGATATTGGGACCAGGGCATAGGGACAATGGAAAAAGGGGGGATGAGTTTCCCTAGGCCAGGGGCCAGAGGAATCCACCAAGGCACCCCTTCACCTTCCAAGGTTCCCCTCATCACCCCACCCTATTGCCCCCATTTCTCTCACGTCCTCGCTGCAGCTGAATCAACATTCCTTCCATGTTGCTGCCTTGTTCCTCCCCCTGGAGGCCGGGTAAGCAGGGAAGGAAAGCACGGTGCTCCCCTTGCCCTCTCTATCCTGTGAAGCACTTGCTTCACACTGACTGGATGCTTCCTTCCTGGCCATGAGGACACAGGGAGGCAGAACATGGCCAGCATGGACCTTTTTGCCTAACCTCCACAGCCGGAGGCAGGAATGAGGTAACGCTGAGTGGGAAGAATGCTGCCCTGGCAGCAGGGTGTGGGTGTAGAAAAATGAGGCAGTAGGGGAGATAAATGGGGCGACTAGGGTCTCTTCCTGGGCCACTGCAGTGCCCAGCTTGCTGTGCCCCTGATTGGGATTAAGGGGTTGTGTCCTAGGTTTTACAGGCTTTACAGAAAAGGTGGGGTTTAAGGAGGGATTTGAAGAAAGTAAGAGGTTTTCTGAGAAAGAATTCCAGGCATTAAGGGAAGCAAGGGGGAAAGGGTAGAGTTTTCTGAGGGACCAGGAGACCTTCTTATGGCTAGACAGGATCTGTCAGGGTGTTCGAGCAGAAAGATAAGGGGAAAGGGAAGAGAAGGGCCTTGGAGAGTTTTAAAGGAAAGGAACTTGTGTAGCAAAGTAACATCATTTACATCAGGCTCAGAGGTGGCAAACCCCCAAACACCAGGTGCTGGGGAACACCAACGGGAAAGAGTGATTGCCCTCTTTTCCCCACCTGTGGGATTTCCAGAAGCATCTGGCTGGCCATTGTATGAATCAGGATGCTGGAGAAAATGGGTCTTTGTCTTGATCCATCAGGGCTTTTTAAATTCTCTTATTGTATATATAAAGGCTTTTTTTTGGGCGGGGGGTACAGCCCTTAGGAACCAAATAGATTTTGTTGAGGCAAACTTGGAGAGATGGAGACCTATTTTCACTTGTGATCACTCTCCCACCCTGGTCACTACCTCCAAGGCAATGCTTAATGAAGAGATGCCAGACTTCAAGCCTACCTAGAAGCAATAGAAACTGACTGGGCAGCCCTTCGAACATCGTGATTACTTTGTGGTCATGGAAAAGTAGTCTATGCATATGCTCATGGTCATCCTTCTTATTACTATGACTTTTTCATATCTTCTAGAACTGAGCCCTTCAAGAGCTCTAAAACCTTGAAAGAGGTTCTCCGGTTCTTAAAGCAACCTGTATGCCAATGGCAAGATCCAATATTTATTTCATCAGTGGCACGGAGCTTTTTGTATTCCGATTTACAGCTACATTTGATTTAACAACATGATTGGTAATTTTTAATTCTCTCTCTCTTAATTCAACCCTTGTGCAAGGAAGTCATCCTTTTACAAAGCATCCTTAGGAACATAGGAACATAGGAAGCTGCTATATACTGAGTCAGACCATTGGTCTATCTAGTTCAGTATTGTCTTCATAAACTGGCAGCGGGTTCTCCAAGGTTGCAGGCAGGACTCTCTCTCAGCCCTATCTTGGAGAAGCCAGAGAGGGAACTTTTGCTATACCTTCTGCTCTTCCCAGAGTGGCTCCACCCACTGAGAGGAATATCTTACAGTGCTCACACTTCTAGTTTCCCATTCATATGCAACCAGGGTGGACGCTGCTTAGCTACACAGATTGGCAGTGGCTTCTCCAAGGTTGCAGGCAGGAATCTCTCTCAGCTCTATCTTGGAGATGCCAGAGAGGGAACTTGGAACCTAAATGCTCTTCCCAGAGCAGCTCAATCCCCAAAGGGGAATATTTTACAGTGCTCACACTTCTAGTCTCCTTTCACATGCAACCAGGGCAGTCCCTGCTTAGCTAAGGGGACAAGTCATGCTTGCTACCACAAGACTAGCTCTCCTCCACATCCTTCCTTTGGATTTTACCACGTCTTTCTTCATTAGTGTCATTTGTTTCCATGGATATCACTTAGGGGAAATAATATCACAAAAGTGCCAAATCCTTTTTGTTAGAGGCTCTATAGAGTTATCTTGGGGCAATATGTGACATGCCTTTTCCCCTTCCATACATCAGCTACTGGCTTTTTTAGGCTTATAAAGTACTTGAAGTCAAGGATTGTGTTTAGCTCCAGTCATATTTTTGTGTTTTTTCTCTCTAATGGAAGTGATAATAAATGTCTTTTTTGTGTGTCAAAACATTTTTCTTTAATCCTTACATTAGGGATTTTCAGATTGTGTCCCAGCAAATCTTTCACTGAGTTGAGAAAGGAAAAAAGAACATTTCAGTTCTATTCCTCCCTACCAAGGTTAATTTGGATGCAAAATAAAGGCAACTGGTGTCAGTGGTGAGTTGCCTTCTTAATCCAAAGTTGGAACAAGAGGTTTAAAACAGAAGGAGAGACAGTGACCACTACGGACATTGCCAGAGGGGATGAAGGGTGCAAAAATCCACTTGACAATAATTGGCCCAAACCAATTTGAATGAAAGGTGCTTTTTAATTAAGTTAATTAGAGTGCTAATGATCATTTGCACATGAATATACATACACCCACCCACAGCCTATCCAGGGTTTCAGACAGGGGCCTTTCTCAGCCCTACCCAAAGATTTCAGGGATTGGTCTCTGCTGAAATAATTTTAAAAAAGGAGTGCTGAGGGGTAGATTTCTTTCTTCTCCTGGTCCACCAGGTGTTCCAAGGGCCACTACTGCTGTCCTGAGCAGATGGTATGCATGGTTCATTCATTAGAGCTCTCAAAGGCAATATCTTTTGGAGGACCTGGGATGAGGGAGGGGAAATAGCCCTATTCAGATATTATGTTGAATAAGTGTACAGATATCTTGAAAAAAATATTGGGAATGGCACATAAGGGGCAAAGTGTATTGGAGGTAGGGTGTAGTTTGTCCCACCTTAGCGTTCTGAAAGAAAAACAATGTTCTATTTCACATTAATGCCATCATCCTAAACAAACAGGCAATGGGAACTTCATAGATGGAGATGGAGATGGAGATAGAAGTAGAGATAGAGAGATAGTTTATTGATCTATATACTGCTTGGGCCTCACTAACTCATTGATTGACGTGAAATTCCCAGACCAAACCACAAAAGACAGAAGCATACTGTTTTTGCAAGTTTTGCTCAGTCTACCAAAAATGGAAAACCCCAGGAAAATTCATTAACTTCCCAGAAAATGCAGAAAAACTCTCCCACCGGAAAGCATGAGGAATGATATCTCTTGGCGCTACAAAGGGATTAGAGTCACAGAGAAGGTCATTAGAGTGGCAGTACGGCACTCAAATGCTGTGCTGTCCACTTCAATGGCCACCGCTCATGTGGAGGCCAACTGACTATGTAATAATAAGAATTATAATTATCTGGGTAACAATACATTCTGCCAAAGCACTGTTGTAAACTGCTACATCAAAGGAACAATAAGAGTATATAAGGGTTGGCTTAATGCTTGTGGTTTGTTCACATGATAGTTTATGACTAACATTCAGGAAATACAGATTCCTGCTTTTGAAATCAATGTAAAGTGCATAATCTTTACACAAATAATTTGAAACATACCTTTTAACCTTCAAGACAAGAGCAGTGCAGCTTTTAAATGCTCTTGAAACCTATGTTATGCATGTATAATTGCTATTTAACAAAATTATAGGTGGTAAGATAAATGGAAACCAATACTCACATGCTATAAACCAGAAGAGACCTAACAGATACCACAAAAGGATACTGTACAAGAATACATACACAGAGCATCTACTTAATTTGCAAAAGTTCAAAAGACATTCAATCCCAGCAGAATGACATTAAAAAAGGACTGTAAAAATATCTTGTCAAGTAGCATTGTTGTGCTGTCTAGCTTTTTAATCGTAGCGTAACGGTAATGCTATTAGAGTTTCTGCAAAGATTCACAGAGGTCAAGGATGCAAGAGGGGAAATGGAAAAGAGAAATATTATATGTGCTAATTATATTTTCTGAAGCTGATCACAAAGGTGAAACTTGTAACCCATCTTTGCAGACTGTGGCCAGGTGACAGTATTTTAGAAATGATATGTTGCACAATGGGTAAAGTGGATTCACACACCCATTTTTGCAGGCTTGTCTAGAGTCCACAATTGCCCCCAGACCCCCAAATGAAGATAGGACACAAATGTATGGGATAAACTAGGGCCACACTTTATTAGCTATCAATAAAGTATATGCATCAAGAATTAAGAATTAACCAGAGTGTGGGCAACTCCAACCCCTTAGGGGGCATTCAGCCTGCTATAGAGAACTGTCTACCCCCCATAACTCTTAGGGCAAAGCAGCTGGGCCTGCGAGATGACAGCCACAACTGCTGCATACAGTGGTGTTCTTACCTCTAGACTTCAGGGCCAAAGTCCAGTGCCTCCACATCCTGGATGGTGTGGTCGCCACTGGCCTGCACTGAGCCAGGCAGCCGAGTGTTATTATGACCTGTGCCAGGTGCAGAGTGGGGAGTGGGGAAAGAAATATGTGGCATGCGAATAGGGGGATGATGCTTAATTTGCGGGCGGGGGGCACTCCAGCAAGGAGGGAGCCTCCAACGGCCTTTAGATCCAGGCTCCAAAATCACCTAGGTGCACCTCTGGCTGCATAGCTTCATCCAGCCACACGGTTTAATGTGCTGAGGAGACAACTGCCCAGGTTACCCATCCCCTAGAAACTCCGAGTGGGTGACCCAAGCGGCCACCTCAATGTGGTCCATTTTCAGCAATCCCCAGTCACAAAACCCTGAGGTGCTGTTCCATGGAGTCACCATGTCACCCAACACAGGTGCCTCTGGTTAAACACCAGTGAATCCTTACCTTATCCTGCCGGCACTCACCTGCTTATATGAGCAACTTCCTAATGAACTCCCACCCCAATTCCCTGAAAAGAACCACACTGAAGAGTAGGCAGAAAATTCCACACTCCTTGCCAATCTGGGTGAAGACAAAAATCCCTAAGGCCTAAATCCCTTGGCCCCGAAGCAACCAACTAGGCTCTCACTATGTAATTGGGGGGGGGGGTTGGGAGCCAGAAGACTGGTTACGAGTGAGGGGAGGAGGGAGCCGAGCTGCGTATCCAAACATGGCTCCTGCTCCCTCCTTCTCCACAGAAAGCATGCGGCTACCCATCGCACAAGGGCAGATGCTCACGCCTGTCCTGTCTCCCTGAGGCCTGGGCAATTCACCCCACCCAACAGCCTTTCAGTGCCAGGCAGAGTGGCATTTTTATTGTCAGTTGCTGTAAAGATAATATTATACATAGCTCTTGGTCCAATATAGTAGTAGCTCTTGGGTGTCCCACCCCTTAATATCCCTGGAATTATGCTATGTCCTGACTGAAAGCCAGCTCAAATGATATCCCCTCCCTGAACAAGCCCACACAATTAAGAAGGGGGATCTGCCGGAAGGGCACCCATCTTGCACCCAAATCTTCTGATATCCAACTAGAGTGTTCCTTGATGGTTTCTTTAGTTTTTAGTTTTTATAACTCTCAGTTTTTAGCTTATAATTTTTTTATTATTATTTTGAACTTTATACCAATTGTGGTTTTTAACCCGACTTTTAATTTGTTTACTCAATTTGGTTAATTTTATTTCTTTTATTGTATATTGTATCTATTCTGTTGTTGTGAGCCACCCTGAGCAGTAGTGTACTAGAGAGGGGTAGGGTGTAAATATTTTAAATAAATAATAAACAAACAAATAATTATTGTGTGTGGAAGGGGTGACTCATCTGAACTGCCACTCTACATATGACCCAGATACTGGGAAAAGATACCTATTATTACTTCAGTTAGTGGGAGACAACCCAGAGATATGATTGGAGTTCAACACCTTGGGAATTATGGGAGTACTGTTAGAAGTGTGATGATGCAGTCCTTAGGGGTCATGGAGCCTCCCTGCCTGTGGAAGCAGTGCTGGCAGGGTCTAAAGGCAGGGGCCTAGACTTCTCAATTTCCGGGGGGGGGGGCATGGGGCACATGAGAGGAGAGCTGGTCTTTTGGTAGCAAGTTTGAATTCTCCCTGTGCTAAGCAGGGTCCACCCTGGTTTGCATTTGAATGGGAGACTACATGTGAGCACTGTAAGATATTCCTTTTAGGGGATGGGATCAATCTGGGCAGAGTACCTGCATGCATACAGCACCAGTAGCTTTTCTCCTTTTTATACTACTTCTAATCAGAGAATTATAGATTGAAAGGGCTGTGAGAGGCAGCCATGCCTCTTAAGAACTTGCTGAGTTGCTACAAAGACAACACAGGGCTGACTGTGTTGTTTAACTGACTGATGAACTTGAGCATGAGAGCTTGCTGATGTTACCTGGCAGCTGGGGGTGACATTGCCTCCCCCAGGAAATCCGGAGGAGGGCTTGAGTCCTGCTGCCCCCATGAAGTGTATGCCCCTGTTTAAAGGGGCTTGGAAGCAGCTGGTGTGCTTGTTTCTTGGATTGGTGGCTTACCACGTGGTATGTAAGCCAATGTCTACAAGTGCTTCTGAACCTAAAGCCAACTGCTGAAGTGTGGAAGAGGAAAAGGCATGTCACTTATTGCTCCAAGATAGTGCAATAAAGGCACTGAACAAAAAGTGTTAAGGCACCGATGTCCACCTAGGATGTTCTTGTATTGTATGTGGGAGTGGCTTGTCTGAATCACTGCTCTGCATGTAATCCAAATGCTCCTTTAAACTTGGGTCTCAGTAAAGAGTGGTGTTTCAAAAGAACCTCCTCCCATATCCTGGGATCATCATCAGAACATCTGGGGGAAAGGGGGGAACATCTTGGCCAGTGAGTCCTACTCAGGGTGGTGCGGTGAGGATGGGAGAATATAACTTTGAAGAACAGTGAATGTACCGCTGCCAGCACTCACCATCATATGTGCCCTCAGAGGTGTTCTTGCCCTCGGATCTTGGGGCCCCATTCTGTGGCCTCCAAGGTCCAGGGAGCCTCAAAATGGCATGGGGGGCCCTCCTGCCACCACCCGTGCCTGCCCCGCCATGTCAAACCTCTGATTACACCCCATAATTTCAGTTGCTATGTGCGCAGCTGAGGGGTGCCAGCTGGGGGGAGGTGAGCTGAGCAGGCCTCCTCCCCATGGCAGACAGCCACAGACAGAGTGACCCCTGGGCTTGTCCATCTGGCCTATTGGCTCTTGAGAACTGCAAGGTGCTCCTGTGCACCTGCAGTTGAAATAGACCACCACAAGCCCTTGATGTCATGGGCTTGCAATGATCTATTTCAACTGTGCAGGAGCGTTTGAGCACCTCATAGTTCTCAAGAGCCACTGGGCTGGACAGACAGACCTAGCAGTTGCTCTGTCCACCACCACCCACTACTGCAGCGGAGGGAGGCCTCCTCAGCTTACCCCCCCCCAGCCGCCACCCCTCGGCCGTGCACATGGAGGCTGAAATTATGAAAAAATATTTGGAGGTTCAGCACAGTGGGGCAGGAGATGGGGCAGGAGATGGTGGCAGGAGACCCATAAAAGCAGGGTTTGAGGGAGGCTCGTAGCGGGGAGGGCCTTGCGGTGGGAGTGATCTGGGCGCCAAAATTACCTAGGTGCACCACTGTATGTCCTGTTGGAAGCCAACCCAGCATCCTTTCTGGAGGGTGTCCCACATCCGCTGCTCACTGGGCCTCCACACACACACACACACACACACACACACACACACACACACACTGGCCATTTGAGGAGTCAGCACAGCAGGTTTTTGCAACACTGACCCCTCAAATGGTGGCTGCACATGCATGGAGGCCAGCTCAGCAGCAGGGGTGAGGCACCCACCCCATGGGATGCTGGGTTGGCCACCACTGGGCTGTATAGGATGCTGGGTACATTCACCACTTTTGAAAGTCCCATCCACTCTGACCCACCTGGAGCAGGGCGCATCTGCCACTACTGGGAAAAGGTAAGAATGAATGCACTTTTGGTACATTGAGGGTCTGTTCAGAGGGGGGAAGTATCTTGCAAACAGGCCCACAGAGAGTTCATTCACACACAATCAAAAACTGTTCTACCCAGGTTTGGGAGCTGTGTGTGCACTTCCCAGTTTTCAGTTGTGTGGAAGCAAAATAGGAGGGAAACCTGGCTAGAAGTGATTGTGTGGAAGCAAGGTAGGATGGAAACCTGAGTAGTTCTGAAATGTTGAAATTAAATTCAGAAACACCTACAGTGGGACGGAGATCACTGGGTCATCATCCTGGATGTATGGACTCATCTGTTTTGTATCACATCACTCTCCACACTATGGACTCTACTAACTCTCCAGTGCCACATATTTAGTTACATTAATATGTTTTCCAATCATTTATGTTTTGTCTTGTCTTAGATTGTAAATATTTTCAATTATAGAACTACACTGGATCGTGTTATTGCTTACTTTTCATTAGAGATCTTATTATTTCTTGTTGGTTTGATCTTGTATATCGCAGTATGTGTTATTTCTCTTCGGCAAGGAAAGTACCACAGGGCAGGGTGACAGCAAACATAGACTGAGCCTTGTTGTTGTGCTTATCCAGAAATATAGCTGTCCACATTCCCTGTGTCCCAATGTAACCTCCTGATAACAAAGAACCCATTGTCCTTGAACTCTCTGTTTATTGGAATGTTTTTGATAATAACATTGCATTTTATTGTGCTTGTTGTTGTGTTTCACAACACCCCATTTATCTGAGAAGTGGGAAATTCCAGGCACAACTGCTATGGGATCAGTTTTCTTGTAAGGAGGGAGTGCTGGAGATGAGGGGTATTTTACTAATATCTGATTGCAAATAGACAGGATGAGCATGAGGAAGTGGACAGACAGTTTAAAACAGCATCCATTTCCTCCAAAGCAGAACATGGCCCCCACCAGAAGAAACAGTTTATTTCAATTAATTAATTAAATTAATTAACCTCTGGGTGGTTTAAAATAAAATAACATAAATTTAAAAAAGAGTTAAAACATTAAAACAGTTTAAAACAATGAGGTCATTCATACAATCAAAGAGGCTATTCTCACCAGTGAAAATCGGGCTAGAAGAGCCTAGCCCAATTTTCACTGGTTGTGCAAACCACTGAGCTCACAGGCCTGCAGGTAGCCCACTGAATTGCCCCTGCCCTTAAACTGGTTTTGCGGAGCAAGCGCTCCGCAAACCCGGTTTTTAAAAATCGTGTATTGCCGCAGCATGGCTCCATGCCGCAGCAACTCATGAGTAGACCCCTGACCAGGAGGCTAAAAACCAGCCCCCAGCTCGGGGGTCTCTCCAGCATGCCCTACGCACTCACACAGGGCATGCTGGAACTTCCGCAGGCCGCACGGCCCCCAAACTCCCAAGCCCCCAGTGGCTCTGTGACTTAGCTGGCAGTCATGTGAGCAGCCGCTGCGGTTGCCCAGGGAGGGCTTACTGCTCGTCTGTGGGGAGAGCGGGCTTAGCCTGCTCTCCCTGCAAACCCGATTTGGCTCACGACTTGATCGTGAGAGCCTCAAAAACTGTGTTCTACCTGGGTTTGAGAGATGTGTGTGCTCCCATTTTTTGCTTGGGTAGAAGTGATTGGAAGCAAGGTAGGAGAAAAAACTACCCAGGTTTTCCTCTAACCTTGCTTCCACACAATCACTTCTACCCCAGTTTCCCTCCAACCTTGCTTCCACACTACCAAAAATTGGGAGCAGACACAGCTCCCAAACCTGGATAGCACACAGTTTTTGACTGTGTGAATGGCCTCAATGATTCTGTAAATCTAATTAAAAGCCTGGATGAATAAATGTGCCTCAATAGCCCTTTAAAAAGCTGTCAGAGATGGGGAGGCTCCTGTTTTGGGAGGAAACACATTCCAAAGCATCGGGGTGGCAACAGAAAAGTCCCATCCCTGAGTAGCTACCAGATGAGCTGGTGGTAACTGCAGATGGTTCTCCCCAGATGATCTCAAGAGGTGGCAGGACTCACAATGGAGAAGGCATTCTTTTAAAGATCCTTGGCTCAAGCTGTTTAGGTTACAAGAAGCACTTTGTATTTTGCCCAGAAACCTACTGGTACCTAGCGTAATTCTTTTCACATGGGTGCATTATGGTCTCTTAGATGACCCAGAGACTGCATTTGAGTGGCTGGCAGCTGCTGCATTTTGCACCAGTTTCAGTTTCTGGACTACATATAAAGGCAGCCCCACATAGAGCGCACTGCAGTAGTCAAGTCTAGAAGTCACCAGCATATGCACTACTATTCTGGGGTCATTTATTTCAAGAAACAGATGCAGCTGGCATATAAGCTGGAGCAGATAGAAAGCATCCTCTGAAATTTCCTTGCTTACCCAAGGAAGCAAAAGCAGCCAAGCTGACAGAGTGGCAGGGTTATTTTTAAAAATATAAGATATAAATATTTGCTTTTTGAAGCCCTCAGTGAGGGTTCAGTTATTTAAAACAAAGGGAGAAAATGACAAGTAATGACTGGTTTCAGGCAAACACAATGTTGTTGTTTTTTAAATGCAAATCTGTGAACCCTTAAGTATGACCTGGAAACAAAAGACTGCTTAACAGTTACTATTAAGCAATACATTAGAAGATCAATTAAACAGAACTTCTTTCTAATGAGGAAGCGGTGGGAGAGTCGCCATGGAAACCTGGAATGAGAGGGATTCAGAATGCAAATGGCAGAAAAGAAACAAATAATATTTGTAAACATGTACCTTGGAATGAGTATAATCAGCTAACTGATGAAAGGCAGATTCGCTCCCCCCAGCCCACCCCAGCTTGCCCTACATACAAGGAAGAAGGAGGCGGCTTGCAATAAGAGGTGCTATTTTAGTCAATATTTGGCTGACACGAAACAAAGAGGTGCCAGGATTATCTTTAGGAAGCCTCTGACAATTCTGTCGATGTAATCATCATGTTTGTATATTATAATTTTAGGAGAAATGAAGATATTGGCATGGAACCAGAGCTCTGCGGGAGGCTTGATATTCACAAAGAACTTCCAGATGTGTTTGCTTTCTTGTTCAGGGGGCCACTGGACTGGAACATCTGCCTATGAGGACTACAGTGTTAAAAAAATGTTCTCAGACATGGTAATTACCACCATACAACCAGAACCACAGAGTAATTAAGCCAAAGTATTTGCATTTATGGTGAAACCAACCACCGTTGGCTTTGAGGGTTGTTTTGGCATGGTCTCTAGAAGACATAGAGCCAGGTCTCACAATCAGTAAGACCCGGTTTTGGAAGGGAAGTGGGGAGAGCGGGCTAAGCCCGCTCTCCCCGCAGATGATCCCGGTGGGATCTCTGGGCGGCCAGATCGGCCACCCACATGATTGCTGGGTCCGTGACTGAGCCAGCGGGGGGTAGGGGAAGCAGAGGGCGATTGGCCCGCGAGCACACAGGGCATGCTGATAAGACCCCTGGAACCGGGAGGTCGCTTTTCGCCTCCCCTCCAGGGGTCTCCTTGTGAGTAGCTGTGGTGTGGGGCTGCGCCGCGGCAACTCACCATTAAAAAACCCGGGTTTGCTGAGCACTAGCTCTGCAAACCCGGTTTTAGGGGTGGGCTACATAGGCGGGTTAACCGCCTGGGAGCAACCAAGCTCACCTGCGAGCCCGGTGGCTCCCCTGATCAGGCAAAATCAGGCTAGGCTCCCCTAGCCCGATTTTGCCTGATCGTGGGAATAGTCCCATAGATTCAAGTCCTATCATGGCTAGACCTTTTTGTGTGTGATTGGCTAGGCTGTATTTCAGCATCATATTTCCATTTGCAAAACAGGAATCATAACAAATCTCTTTGCACTATTATTTTATTATTTGTTTATTGCATTTCTAGACCGCCCCGTCCAAAGTTGGTACACCACAATTTTTTTAAAAAAAAACACACCTTAAAAGAAACACCATTTAAAAACACACTGCTTAAAACAATATCAAAACAATTTTAAAACAATTCAGAGCCACTTAAAAACCAACTGAGATACTTAAAAACAATTTAAAAACCTCGGAAGGCCAGGCCAAACAAGTACATTTTTAGGGTTACTTTTTAGGGTTACCCTAAATATTAAGTCAAACATATTGCTGACAAGACTCTCATTAATACCAAATAATATGCAAATTGTATGGGTAATTTAGAAAACTAGCAGTGTTATGATACCAATAGCATTGCTGGCTGTGATAATAGTTCAATACTTTTGCTGACATAGTCAGCATCAATGTAGTGAGAGGGCAGCCTAACTGAACTTCAAAACTAATTGCACCAGTGCAGCAAGAAAGTGGCAATGTTGACACCCACCCTTTCATAAGGAAGCTCTTTGTGCCACCTGAAAATATGTCCCTGAAGGCTGCACATTCTTTTCAAACAGAGACTGCATTGCTACAGATGTGTCTGTCTTCTCCCTGTGATTAAGGAGGTTGGGGAAAAGGCTGCTGAAGAGGTCACGATTTGGCCAAACTGGACCTGAATCAGCTAGTGGTTTGATTCAAGTCCAATTGGTCTGAATCCAGCTAAAGCAGCTTGCTTCACTTCCGAATATTGGCCCAAAGCTTCACGGAACAGTTCTTCTAAATACAATAGGATCATACTGGCATGATACTATTAAATAAAACACCTCATTTGTGATTTGCCATTTGAATTTCTGATTCTGAAGGTATCCCCCCCCCCAAATCTATTTCAACTGTAATGAGCAGATCTGCACATAAATTTTACAGAAAAGCAGTATATTACAGATGGTATCTTTTACGGACAAAAGGAAGTATAGTATAATAGTCATTACTTTAATGTGCAATGTGTTCAATATACACTACGGCATACAATATACACTATATACAACATATCAAACAGACTACAATACAAAAGCAGTCTTTTAATTAGAGATCAGAAATGGAGACAGTGCTAACCACTTATTCAAAAAGCTAAGCAATTATTCCAGAATAGTTGGCTTATTTGTTGGTTACCTTTGCCACCAGCTGTCTTCAAGAAAGAAGTGAAAACACAGAAAGGAAAATAATATTTAATCAACTCAGCGCAACCAATACACATCAAGAAGAATAGAGCATTCTTTTAAAAATTAATTAATTTTATCTTCCACCTGGTAGGGGGAAGGCCATTCCGACTAGTTCCAGTTAGATAATCAAGGAATCCAATTAGCTCAACATGGAATTTACAAAGCTATCTTCACTGAAGGACATAAAGCCTTAAAGCACAGCTAAACAACATAGCATTATCTGCCTCACCACTGAGGAGGTAACAACTGTTCACTGTTAATATAGACAGATTTAACAAAGTTTAGCACAAATTGATGTTATTAAAATGTAAAGTAGTTCTGTTCAGGTCAGCAGTACCTCTGTGAGGTTGATAGCGGGGAGGGGGAACACGAACATTGTCAAAGTATATGTATGTGATTGGGCAGAGGATTTAATCAGGAACCTGATTTAGTGACTGCTTTTTAAATAGATAAATGTGCTAATTACCCATCATTTTCTAAGTTCATAACCTTATGACATCCTCACATTAAAACATAAGAAATTGATTTCGTGCCAGCCAGTGTGAATTCAACACTCCCACTCAATTACGAAAATGAAGATGTCTCTGCAGTCTTTAAACAGTTCCTTAGATCAAAAGCTATGAGATACAGTGGCCTGCAGATTGTGGGAACCAAAGCGCTTGTCTACACTACAAGCACTGCCAACTCTGCTCATCGTATAAAAAGAAACATAAAAGAGACACCAACAACAGCCATTGGGAGGGATGGTGGGTTGAATAGAGACCATGGCCCTACTAAATAAAGAGAGCCACCACTTTAGAAGGTGCTTCTTTGTCCAGTTATCAGTAGTGAATCCAGTACAGACACATTCGTTCTTTGCTTTGGCTATCATTTTGATCTGTCTCCCGTCTTCCCAGTTTCAACTAAACTAGAGCTCTCTGAAAGCACACAGATTTCTGAAAGATAGCACAATCGCTGTCCTACTCATTTAGTTGGTCACCTTTTGCCCCAGCACCTATTCTTAGCGACAGTCCTCAAAGTGCCCATTTATCAATACCAATTGTACATCACATTTGTTTAGTTCAGCATTTTTTTGTCCAGACTCCATTCCATAAAGGGCCATTTCCCCCCATGAGAATCCAAACAGACTGGGATATCTGGCCACACAATTTCCCACCTCCTTCCCTTTAAGTGAATAACTTGACAGCCAGTTAAAGCAACTGTGTGGAAATGTTGTTGTACTGGATATCAGCTAATATTTGAGTTTAAAATATTCCCTTCTTCATAATTTATGCTCATCCACTAAAATATTCAGTGCAAGAAATAAATATATAATTGTATAATGGAGAGGACTAAAAGGGATTTGGCTATGTTGGATCCAATTCTGGTGAAATCTCAAACTCTTCCCTTCCTTAATCAAATGACAGGTTGTTCTGTTCCAATCTTGATGTTATAGTGAAGGAAACAAATCTCTTCTCTTTCATTTTCTTCCCTTTGAGTCATCAGTTCCTTAACTGTAGCAAAATAAGCATTTATTTTGTCCTAATCATTTTGGTGGGGAAAAGTCAGGGGGGGTGAAAATCATGATAAATGAAGAACCATGTTTTGCACAAATCAGAGAGACAAGCTGTCAATGCTTCCTAATGCAACCTTATATAACAATTCCCTCTTCTCCTGGCAGTTGTCAAGAGGATGGAAGTCCTTGTCATTCCTGTCCTTGCAATTTGGGACTCTCTTTCACACCTAGTTAGAATCTTATTTGCAATTAAATGATGAATTCATTTTTAAAAAAATACATACTTAATCTTTCTGCTACTAAAGTTGCTGTGGAAATTCAAATTAATTGAATGGGGATGGGGCCACAGCTCAGTGGAAGAGCATCTGCTTTTCATTCAGAAGGTCTCCAGTTCAATCTCTGGCATTTCCAGGTAGGAATGGGAAAGACTCCTGCCTGAAACCTTGGAGAAGCTGCTGCCAGTGTAGACACTACTGAGCTAGATGGACCAATTGTCTGACTCAATATTAAGTTGCTTCCTATGTTCCTTTTTAGGAAGAAATCTGTATTTTCCAGATACAGACCTTCATATGTTCTTGGAGGCCTTGCATTAACAATGCATGTGTCAGTTTTATGCCACTTCAACCATTGTGGTTGCACCCAAAGAATCCTGGAAATTATTGCCTATTGTGCTGAGAATTGTCTGCAAGAGATTCCTGGACTCCCCCTGTTGTCCACTGTAATTACCAGGGTATCTGACAAACTGGAAATACTATTAAATCTAGGCAACAATTTAGACCAGGGATTCTCAAGGTTGGGTCCCCAGATGTTATTGGACTTCAACTCCCATAATTCCCAACTAAAAGCCACTGGGGCTGCGTATTATGGGAGTTGATGTCCAATAACATCTGGGGACCCAACGTTGAGAATCCCTGATTTAGACTGTTTAATCTCTGTTTTTTTATTGCAGTCTCTTTCTCAGACTGGTCATTGTATTCTCACCCTAGCTTTTACACTCTGGACCAGCGTGCATGTTCTTCACCCCTCATAATGTACTAGGACAGGAGTTCCCAACTGTCCCAATTCACTGTGGCTGTGGATGATGGAAGTTGTAGTTCAGTAACATCTGGAGTACCACAAGTTGAGAACCTCTGTCCTAGAACACCTTTCTCTAATATGCCAGGAGCTTGACCAGTGTTCTTTCCAACAGGGATTCCCAGATGTTGTTGACGTTCAGCTCCCAGAATCCCCAGCTGCAATAGTTTTTTCTTGGGGATTATGGGAGTTGTAGTCAACCACATCTGGGATTCTGTTAGATGGAACACTGAGCCTGACAGAGGGAGTGTGTATCTGTTGGTTCTGCTGGACCTCTTCATGATGTTTGATACAATTGACCATGGTATCCATCTGGTCCACCTCTCGAGTGT
Source organism: Hemicordylus capensis (assembly GCF_027244095.1). Lineage (NCBI taxonomy): Eukaryota > Metazoa > Chordata > Lepidosauria > Squamata > Cordylidae > Hemicordylus > Hemicordylus capensis. The sequence continues at coordinate 33,159,110 of NC_069658.1, forward strand.
GGTGATTGGAGGCAGTGATTTGGAATGTTTCCAACCCTTTCTTGGGGGGAGAGTCCAGAAGATGGTGCTGGGGCTCAACTCCTTGGCAGTCAGCCTGCAGGGTTCAATTTTGTCCTCCATGCTGTTTACATGATATTGCTGGGAGAGGTCATTCAGGGACTTTGAGTGAGTTCTGAACAATATGTGGATGATACTCAGCTCTACCTCTCCTTATCACCCAGTTTTAGGGAGGTGGTGGATTTCATGAATAGGGGGCTGGAGGCAGTGATGGGCTGGGGATTGAATCCAAACAAGATGGAAGTGCTTTTCGTCAGTAGGAGAACCAATTGGGATGTGAGGATTCGAACAGTTCTGGAAGGGGGTGTACTCTCCTTGAAAGAGCAAGTGCAAAGCTTGTGGGTATTATTATTATTATTTATTATTATTTTACATATTTTATACCGCTCATAATTCACGTCTCTGAGCAGTTTACAAGAAGATAAAAACAAAAGTAAAACATTAGTTAAAAACAAAAATAAGAAATTTAAAACACAACAATTTAAATTTTTTTAAACAATATTCTAAAACAACATTAAAAACAATCAAAACAGTATCAGTTAAAAGCCTGGGCAAACAGATGCGTCTTTAAAGACTTTTTTAAAAAATTGTCAGAGATGGGGAGGCTCTTATTTCATTAGGGAGCACATTCCAAAGCCTATTAGTAAACCTGGCTCTGCTTTTGGGTGCTCAGGTGGAGGTGGTGGGCAGATGTGTTTTTGCACAGCTTCAGCTAGTGTGCCAGTTATGTCCCTTTCTTGAGTAGGCAGATCTGGCCAGTTACCCACAGTCACATCATGGCTGTAGTACTGTAACACACTCTACATGGGTCTGCCCTTGAAGAATATTTGGAAATAATGCAAAATGCAGCAACTAGGATTTTATCCAAAGTTACCCATTGGGACCATATTATGCCCAATCTGAAAGAGGTACATTGGCTGCCAATTTGTTTCCAGGTCCAATTCAAGGTGCTGGTTTTCACCTAGGTGGCCAGATTTGGCTTTAAAAAAGCCAAATTCTGCCTTACGGCCTATTTGACCCACGAGTATACCCCTTAGGTTCTGGCAACTCTGGTTTTCACCTTTAAAGCCCTTAATGGTTTAGGCCCTGGATATCTGAAGGACCGCCTGCTCCTAAGGGTTTCTGGCCACTTGACAAGATCATCGGAAGGGGCTCTGCTCCATGTGCCAATGACGAGGGAGGTTGTCATGCACATGGTTCTCATGCACACAGAACAGGGCCTTCTCAGTCATTGCCCCCGAGCTTTGGAATGTTTTCCCACCTAGCATCTACTCCTCAGCTTCAATAACAACTTTTAGAAGGCAAGTAAAAATATGGTTTTTACCCAGGTTTTTAGTTGAGTGTTATTTTCTGTGTTGCTGTTGCACTCTATATTGTTATGCTTTGTTGTTTTACTGTGTACATGCTTTTAACTTTAATAGATTTGCACTATTTTTAATACTGAAATTTAATATTTGTATTGTTTTAATAAATTTGTATTGTTTTAAAGATATAGTAAACCACCTTGGGATTATTTTAATGAAAAGCGAAATACATACAAACAAACAAATTGTGTGGGTGGTGGTGGTTTAAATTAGTATTTGCAACATTTTTAGAGGAGTAATTTGGATGGATAGCTCCCCTGTGTGATTATGGAAAGGCCACCATGTCTGCAAAGGCAACTCTACATGCTGTGAGCGGGAAGGATGTGCTGCCATATAGTGTGCATATCTTAATTGCTTGTGGTGGGCTGGATGGACAGAGGACAATCTGAATCAGCTGGAAATCTTGGAGAACTATTGTCAGTCAGTATAGACAATATTGAGCCAGATGGACCATTAGTCTTCTCAGTATAAGGCAGCTTCCTATGTTCCTATGAGACAACTTTTTATACAGGGAAGCTCTGGGTATTCACCAGAGTTTCCAGGCTCATGACAGGTCTGAGCCATAGGCGGTCTTGAAGTAGGAGTCAAGCCAGGAGTCAGGCCAGGAATCAGAGCTGAGGAGGGTCAATCTGGGAGGTTAATTCATGCCCAAAGGCAAAGAGAGCTGCTGAGTCATGGGAAAAGCCAAAAGTCAGAACAGATCCAGGAAGGATTTTCATTGTTCAAGCAACCTCCCAGTCTAGGAGGAAGCATTTCTAGCCCTTCCTGTTTGAGAGAATCAATGGATGGAGAAAATTTCCAGTACTTGGGAAGCCTCACTCTCCAGGTGTCTCCTTCAAACTGTGGCCATGGTGGTTTACAAGCGGGTAACCTGCTTAATTGCCCCTGCCCTTAGCCGAGGTTAGTGGAGCGAGTGCACTGCTAACCCCATCTTTGTGCTTGTGTGTTGCTGCGCCGCGGCTCCGTGCCATGGCAACTCACAAGTAGACCCCTGATGGGGAGGCTAAAAAGCAGCATCCCGGCTCGGGGGTCTCTCCAGTATGCCCTGTGTGTTCCCGCAGGGCATCCCCGCAGCCCCCTGCGCTCCGTAATGGAGCCAGCAGTCATGTGGGCGGCGGCGGCCACCCATGGCTGCTTCCCTGCTCATCTGCAGGGAGAGTGGGCTTAGCCCACTCTCCCCACAAACCCCATCCAGGCTCTTCTCACCGATCATGAGAAGAGCCTCATTGTTCTATGGGGTTCTATAATCTCTGTTTTTAACTGTTTATTGGTTTTAATGGTTTTGTTTTAATGTGAACCACCCTGAGCCATTTTGGAAGGGCAGTATAGAAATTGAATGAATGGATGAATAAATAAATAAATATAAAGTGGGAGTGGGAATATGTTCACACTATTTTGGTGGACATCCCCTTCTCTCAGGCCTTCTCCGAAGACCAGCTGGTTACCTATTGAGGCCAAGTAGCAATTCTTTTGATCATTTCCCAGATTGGCTATGGGAAGTGAAACAATATTGTACCCTCCCTCATCCAGGTGGCTTAAGGAGTCTGGGGCCAGCTAGGAAGGCCTTTTAGGGCTGGCCTCAGTGGTGAGGGAAAGGTTTTCTTTCACCCTTTCCCTTCCTCCCTGCAGTGGTTCCTCTTAATGACTGGCCCCTTTCCTGGTACTACCTGCCATCATCATTGGTCAGGTCCTTCCTAAATATAGATGCACAGGCCAGACATCTTGCCACCACCCCAGCCTTCCATCCCTCGCTGCCTTTATTAATCTCACCTATATAGTCCTCAGTCTCTGCCTTCACCTGACCTCTACCCCATCACCGGCTGCTTGACACCAATGGGCGGAACTGCCATCTCCTCGGCCCCACCATGGCCATATTCATGGTTGTGGGTGGATGTCTCTGCTTGCCATGCTTCTGCACCACTGTCCACCGCTGTCCCTCCTTCCTTGGGCATTGGCCTCGATGACTCACCCCAGACCATCCAGCTGGCTTGGCAAACAGGAGGGCTTGGTGTCCAGATAGTATTTCTTAAACAGGTCAGAATTGGAAATTATAGTGTGTGAGGTGGAGAAAAGAGAACCTTTCGAAGCATCAGAAGGATGAAGTGTGGCTTGGCATAACTAAACCTTGAATGAGAGTAGCTCAAGAAGAGGGAAAGGCATGGACCTTGATGCCTTCATTCAGCCTCGGGTTAAGTTTCTTTGTGATAATGATGCTGAGGGCTTCTTCAGCACACTATTTAGTGTGCTCGAGAGGTGTGCACAAAACTGGAAAACCCAGTTTGGCTCAAATCAAACCAGATTCGAGCCAAACCGGGTCTGGTTCAGTTTTGTACGCACTCATGCTGGGCTCTGTTTGGTTTGAATTCGAACTGGTTCAGGCCTGGCACAAGGGGGGCGGGGATGGTAAAATTGTTTTTATGAATGACTTACCACCACTGACTAACTGCAGCAGCCTGGGGGGTGCTGCAGTGGCCGCAGGAGGGGTCTCTGGTGGCTCCCCCTCTACCTGCTGGCCTCCCTCCACCTCCCAGGGCTGGTTCAGCCTGTTTTAGCCATCTGCATGTATGTGGTGACCATTTTTTGGGCTGCTGCACATGCATACTGGCCATTTATGTGACCCAGTGACCTGTACACTGACCTGCACATACACACTGGCCATTTGCATGACCCATTTACATGACCCAGTGGCAGCCCTTCGTGGTGGTCATTCATTTTTAAAAACAATTTTACTACACCCCTCGAGCTGGGCCTGAACCAGGAACAGCTCAGGTCGTGGTCGAGCCTTTGAGCCAAGCTGATTTGAGGTCGAGCCGGCTCAATTTTGAGCCAGATCACACGTGTCTACTGTGCTTGTGAATAGTGAGAACCAAAACCAACCTGATCCAGTGCTCAGTGCCAGGGTGATATCATCCATCCAAACTGAGGGCAGAAGACGTTCCTTCACTTTGACCTCAGTGGTTGGCCCACACTGGAATTATATAAATGGCTATTTACAGTTCATAATTTGCTTTAATACGGTTGTAACCTTTAATTCACCCATATGGTTGTCCATGTCTTTTTCAAGGTGGGTTGAAAACGTAAACTGCATCAGTTCTTAAACTGCATATGATGGGAAGAAAGAAAGCTCTGCAGGCCACTCAAGGCCCACACTTTGACCACTGGCTATCCAACTACCTCCCTCCCTCCTGGAGCCAGTTAAATTTAGGGGTTATCTGTCACTTTTCACTGTATCTAAATACTGCTGCCTGAGTGCTCATTTTGAATAAAGTGGGAAATTATAGACAGCCAACACTTAATGTGCTACAGGAGCAAATTGACTGTATTTCTCTTCATACTGAACTGTTGCTTTTGATCCTGTTTTATACATAGAGCTGTCCAAACGTGCTAAATTTTGCATACTAATGACAAGGTTAGTTTGCTTACTACTCATTCCATTTCCTTACATTAATCAGGGGCAGCAGCAAGCTTACAGCACTCCCCACAGGCCTCTAGAAACAGTTTTCGCTCGTCCAATATCGTTGAAGTATGGAGACAAATTTCAAGCATTGTACCAGATTCTGCTACTCCCCAAGTGAGATAGCAATAAGGGACATGTGTCAACAAAACTATAGGTGCCTAATGCAAATGAAATTCAAATTTATATTATAAGCATGCTGGATTGCATTCATATGGAAGTCCAACCTAGGATCTTTGTTTTTAATTCATAGCCCAAATCCTGGCTTGCATCACTCCAGAAGAAAGTAGGTGAATGGGATCATGTTGCCCAAGACAGTTCTCATATTAAGTTGTGATTCTGTAAAATAGGCATTGTAGTGGCCTATTTTTTATATTATTGAAGGCATGTGATAACTGTGAAAAGGGTAATCACTGAGGTGAATTTTCAAAAAATGAAACAATGTTTGGTACAAAAGTTCCCAACCATTGCATGCAATTTTAATCAAGATTCAGCATATGTGATAGAATGTTGTGAGATTGAGCACCTTGAAGACAGCTGCCATTAAGGAATTATTCACTCCAAAAGAGTTAATTCAGTGAGGAGGAGGAAGAAGGGGTAAATGCCAGCTAATGCTTTGCGTAGCTCTTGGCCTAGTCCACCACTGGTCCATCAGTTCAGTGTTTGGTAGATGTCTTCTTGATCATGTCTCTAATTGCTTCAACTCAGAAACCTGTGGAGCAACCTTCTGTTCTGTGTTGACTTGATGGCAGCAGACCACTAGCAGAATGGGAAATGGCTTAGCCCAGAAAGTTGATATAGGATTCCCACCCAATTAGAAGGCTGGCCAGATTAGTTTCAAATGACCCCCTGAAGGGTCAAAAGGTGGGAGGGTTATTCTGCTTCCCCATCCTATTTTGGGTAAATGGTTGCCATCCACCTTCAAGAATCAAAGGATCTGGGCTGTAATCCAGCTGGGATTGGTACTTGATGCTTAATTTGGTGACATGGTAGGTGTGACTACATTATTATATTGCTGGCCATTAATTATTGCTGCTATATCAAGCAAGTCATGTGAAAACTACTCCAAACCAAGTATAGTAAAGACAATGTTTATGGTGGAAACATTAATACAATTGTGAAAACATGATTTGTTATGGGATTAAGAATGGAAAAATTGTGTCTCAAGTCATAATGATTTACTGCTAAATTACAGAAATAGTGAAAATGTCCAAATTGGATGGCTGTTCCTCCCATTCTAGAGGGCTGCAAGTGCACCAAAGTGGTTGACAAATACATTTAAATATCGTTAATGCTGCTAAACCTGGAAAGGCAATTAGCAGCAATAAAATTTGTATTGAATTTGGATAAATTTTAGGCAATTAGCCTTCTTCTAAATGTAATTTCTGGCCAAGTAATCCACAGGGACACATGACTTATCTACATTTATTACTCATTACAGCAGAGTAATGCCTGTCACAGCTGAACAGCAAGGGATTTATCATCATAAATTCAGATCTGCTAATGGACTGAGTAGCCTTTTCCTCTGAAGCACAAATCCCTAGGCAACAGATATGAAATATAAATTGACCATAGAGAAAGACGATGTTGCACAGTTCATATGTTTTTCTACATGCTTTTACTGCATTTTTTCCAAGAGATCAGAAAAGATGAAAAGATCCAAACAAGGACAATAAAATCATATATTTGGACCCAGCCACAAAGTGAGGTGTCTTTTGAGATTCACAGATCTCTTCCTCAGGCTCAATGACATAAAAAAATGGGTGGGTAGAGTACAAGAAAGTTGTTTCTGGTAGAGATGCATGAGACTTAAAGTAGCTCAGTGACACCCAAAGTTCGTTCATATCAAAAATTCTCCTTCCTTCCTTCCTTCCTTCCTTCCTTCCTTCCTTCCTTCTAATTGCCAACATCCTAGAAGAGTTATTTTCTAACATTTTGCCCCACTCTGTTACCTCATTCTGTTACCACTTTCATACATTCAATTTTTGGCAAGCAATTTCAATTTAGAAGGATTTGCTAGATCATTTTCCTCCCAGTTCATTCCAGTTGCAATCCTATACATAGGGTGTTTAAGGTAATGAAAGCTAAGCAGCCAAACAGCGCAGGACTGACCAACAGACTTTTGGAAGAACTTCATGCTCTTTGTAAAATTATAATTATGCAAGCCTCCACCATCTAATATATTTCATGGCACCTCACGCCAAGTTTCATCTTTTAAAGCAGAGAAAGACAAATGTTTGTAGGGAAATTGTCTACTATTCAGCTTCTCAGAACTGAACTTGTTAGTTTAAAATGACATGAATGGTCCCAGGGAGCAAGATTTATTTCTGGATCATGCCTGCAAACAATGGAGATATATGACTGACTCCACAGGTGAGGATGTTAAAACAGCTTATTTTGATTAAAGGCTAGCTAGAGTTGAAAGTGTGAATGGGAGGACTGTGTTGAAAAGGGGTCACTGGCAGCTTGATATTTGTTAATTAAAAAAGAAAGCTGGGCTTGAGACCTGAGATCAAATGCATCTGGACAAGGAAATTCTGATGAAGTCAACAGTGAACTATGTCTCTAGTTCTGCTTTATCCTTTTTGTCCAATCTGTTGGTGAAGCATGGCTGGCTTACTTAGCCTTTAAATGTCAACCAGTTTTGTGATTCCATAGTAAGTGAGCAGCTTTACATGATCTCCTCAGGTCAGAAAGCTAGGAACATGTGGGGGATACCTTGGGAACAGAGAGCATGTGCTCCTGGGGGGCAGGACGTCTGAACCTGCAAAAGTCCAGGGCCTATACCGGATTCCTGAGATTCACCCAAACATTCTTCTGAGATCCTCTACCCACTTGTAAACTGTATTTGAAGTTGCATGGATAATCTTGGGGAAATGTTGGGTGAATCTCAGGAATCTGATGCAGGAACAAAACTTGCAAGGAGTGGGCTCATGTCAGACGTCATGCCTACCAGGAGTGTGCATTCTCTGTCCCTGACTAGGGATATGCACGAACTATGGTCTGAGCACATTTTGGGAAATCCAAAAGGGAACTTTAAGAGAAAGGAGAGCAGCTCCTTACCTGCTCTCTGGTGCTCCATTCTACTTCCTGCTGGGGCCATGCATGGGTGTGCATTGCAATAACCCTCCATGCAGTGTGTCAGCACAGACATGGCATCTGTGCATGCGCGGGTGCCATTTGCGTGGTCAGCATGGTGTTGCTGACCACACAAATGGTGCCTGCGCATGCACGGATGCCATGGGTGTGCTGATGCCACGCGGGGGGTTATTGGGATGTCTGTCACCCCCGCAGGAAGCTGAATGGGGTGGCGGAGAGCAGGTAAGGGCCTGTTCTCCTTTTTTTTAAAGTTCCTTATTGGATTTCCCAAAATGTGCTCAGACCATGGTTTGTGAACATCCTTATTCCCAACATTTCCCTGGCTTACTGATTTGCCAGCAGTCATGTGAAGCGGTCCAGTATCACACAATTATTCACTGAAGGCATGATCTAGCCAGCATTAAGCACTTTTTCGCCCTGTGGATATGAGAGAATGAAGCACATTCCCAAAGCCTTTAGGATGTAAATACATGCTCATGTTATGAATAAAATGGAAATAATTGAGCTCATCGAGACAACTCCTGAGCAAATATGTTCAGAAAAGCATTCCATCACCAAAGCATCTGTTCTTTTTCCATATCCCATGTAGAGTTACCAATATTAAAATATTATAGACTACATCCGGTATGATATTATAGACTACATCTAGTATGCTTCATTTCCCCCCAATCGGCCTTCTTAAAGAGAGTTTAGCAACTTCAATTGCAGTCCAAAGAAGAGGGAGGCACCCATGGAAGAGAATTGCTGGTGCACCTGCTAGTTCGTTTGCTCTCCCTGCTGCAGCAGTACCCACTGCCAAAGAAAGAAGCAGCTGCAGTGCTCAATTTGAGAAATGACATGTTTCTTTGGTAGTACGAACTGCTGCAGCAAACACAGCAAGTGAAACTCCAGCTGCACTCTCAGTTTTCTCCATGTGTGCATAACATTTAGTTGAATCACTGCCTTAGGTTTTTCTTGCATATAATAAATATTCCCAAACAGTTTTGTGATACAGAAGAGAAAGTGGGGAGCGGGGTGGGGGTGGGGGGGGGCTTTGCTTTTAATTAGAGCCAGACCTTTCATTGCAAATACTGTTTATTACAGCATCATTTAACCTGGATAACCCTGACTAATCTGGGTTACATCTGGTTTCCCAGTAAAGTGGCAATACAGTCCAGTTGCAAATGTTGCACAAATCATGATTTTAATTATGATTTTCGGCTGCATTCTGTAACAAAATGTGAAATTTAACTTAGAAAAGGAGATGTGTGTTCTCTTCTTTCTTTCTGAGCAGATGCCATCTTTCTTTCTTTTCCTTAAAGTGGCAAATGGTGAGACTAAATAGCTTATGAGTAGTCCCATTGAGAGTAATGGGACTACTCATGAGGAATTTAGTCTGGATGTCAGCCAATGGCTCACATACAGAACAATGGCACATGAGCCACGCATCATTGTGGGGGCACTAGCTGCACAACTGCACAAATTTTCCGAACACAAAAATCCTGGAAATGTCATTATGTGAGAGTAAGGCAATTATTTCTAATGGACTTGCTCTCATATAAGGGGCAACCCAGAGAGACCATATTATGCCTGTCTGAAAACAGTTGCACTGGCTGCCGATATGTTTCCAGGCAAAATACCAAGTCCTGGTTATTACCCTTAGAGCCCTGAATAGCTTGGGTCTGGGCTACCTTAGAGAGTGCCTTCTTCTGTATGATCCCCATCACACGTTGAGGTCATCTGGAGAGGTCCGTCTCTAGTTACCACCAGTACTGGAACTGGACCTTCTTTGTAGCTGCTCCTGGCCTATGGAAAGCACTCCTGGCAGATATCTGCAGTTTAGGCTTGCTGTTGGCCTTTAAGAGAGCCCTAAATACTTACTTGTTTGGTCTGGCCTTCCAAGGTTTTTTAATTGTTTTTAAGTATTTTAATTGCTTTTAAATTGTGTTAAAATTGTTTTATATTGTTTTAAGTAGTGTGTTATTAATGATGTTTGTTTTTTATGTTTTTTAAACTAGTTGTACACCGCCCAGAGTCTCTGGATGGGGTAGTTCATAAATTAAACAAATTAAATTAAATTAAATTAAATTAAAATAACAGCATTTTCACTTATGTGCATGTGCCAGGCTCATGTATCATTGTATTGTATGTGCGACATTGCATTTTATCCCGCCCCCCATTTTTTTTTAGCCAAGGTGAATTAACAAGGATGTGGGCCATGCCTGATAAAAACCACAGAAACCAGAGTTAGGGGATACTGAATGATACAATAGCAACAACAACATCCTGCTAACTGGGCAAAGAAGCACCTTTTTAATGTGGTGATTCTCTTTTTGTTTAGCAGGAGGAGAGTAACTGGCCCTATCCACCCCCTGCACACTACTTCCAGTGACTGTTGCTGGTGTCTGTCTTATGCTTCTTTTTAGATTGTGAGCCCTTTGGGGCCAGAGATCCATATTATTTACTTACTTACTGATTAATTATTTCTCTGTGTAAACTGCTTTGGAAACTTTTGTTGAAAAGCAGTATATAAATATTTGTTGTTGTTTGTTTTCATTGTTTTCTCTGAGGTGGAAATTAGGGATGTGCATGAACCTGTTCAGAGGCCCTTTTATAGGCCTCCAAATAGGTTCGAACATGGGGCCGGTTCGAAGGCTCGAAGGCACTGGGGGTGCCTCTTTAAAGGCAGGGGAGGGTGCACGTACCCCTCCCACTGCTTTCCCCCCCACTGGTGCTTGTTACTGTTAAAAGCCTTTGGTGTGACAGCGTACCTCTCTGCCACACTGTTGCCCTCCTCAGCTGGAAGTGGCCAGAAGTACCGGGCACATGTGCATCTGCCATGCATGCATGCGCACATGATGGGCGCACGCACACCCGGTACTTCCAGCCACTTCTGGCCAAGGAGGCTGTCGCCCTGAAGGCTTTTAACAGTAAAAAGCACCGGCGCGGGGAAAGCAGTGGGAGGGGTAAATGCGCCCTCCCCTGCCCTTAAAGATGCACCCCGCCGCCTTCGAACCACCCAGCCGTTCCTTGCACATCCCTAGCGGAAATGGGGTAAGGAATTCAATACTTTCATGGGGAATCGGGAAAATGTGTCAGATTTCATGGGGGTGGAAGAGTCATCTATGGCGGCAGAGAGGTCATAGGAGTTGCTTCTTTGCTTAAACTAGCTCCTGACATTTCTGCAAGCACCAGTGTCAAAAGCACTGCTTGCCTCCTACCCTGTGCTGTTTTACTTCCCAGAATGCACTGGATAATGATGCTGCATCACAATGCAGTGCAGTGGCAGCCGGTGCAAATAAATGGGGTGGGTAGGAAAATAAGCCGCAGGTGCAGTGCATGATGCATCCTGCCACGCCCTGCCTGCCTCTTTCCTTCTCCTGTCTTGCCTCACTCCGAGCCCAGTGGTCTGGTGGTTCCCTGACTGGGGAATTAACTCCCATGACAGGGTGGTTGTGGAGTTCAATCCCAAACCGGGTGAATTACCAACCCACTGGGCTTGGGGTAGGGCAAGTTGAGAAAGGGTGAGAGTTTACTGGGGGTGGAGGGCAGCAGAATGGGAACATCACACACTCCTCCTATGGCTTGTTTTCCACCCCACCCCACTCATTTGCATTGTCCGCCACTAACACAATGTCATTCCTTGGTGTCTTCCAGGGAGTAAAATAGCACCAATGACAATGCAGGTTTAACAGCTCTTTAAGACCTCTGCAACTGCTGCTACCTGCTTGAGCAATAAAACACCATGGCCATAACCCTTCTGCCAGGGGTATAGCTATTATTGAGCAGATGGGTTCATAGAACCCGGGGGCCCCAGCTCCTGAGGTGCCCCCAGCTCCACCCACCCCTTGTTCACTCACTCTCGGATTTTAAGAAATTTTTGTGGGTGCCCTCACAAAAGTGAGAGGAAGCTCTAACCCCTACCAAATGCGCCCCCCCCCATTGCAGGAATTTTGTTAAATGTGGGGTGTGTAGTCAAAAATCTGCACACAGCTCTAGTATTCAGTGGTGTTAGCGTAGTGCATCTGAACTTGGAGATTGAATTGACCATTGAAAGACCTGTCATTTGTCGGCAGGATCCAGACTAAGTTAATCATGATGAGGCTTCATTGGAATTAAGTTAACATGCATAATTTGTCTCATTTATTTCAACGGTGCTTAGATTGGTTCCTGACCTGTGAATTTCTCTAATCCTATTTAAAGCCATATAACCTGATGACCATCACTATATGTTGGGTAATAAATTCCATAAATGAGGAGTCCTCAACCTTGGGTCCTGTGATGTTGTTTGAGTACAACTCCCATCATCCCCAGCCACAAAGGCCAAAGTGGCTTGGGATGATGGGAGTTGTAGTCCAACAACATCTGGGGACCCGAAGTTGAGAACTCCTACCATAAATATATTGTGTGTTGTGTTGTGTGAAGAACGTTCTTTTGTCTGTCCTGAATCTAATACTAAGCAATCTCATTGATTGACTCTGAGATCTGGGAATATGAGAAAAATTTCGCTCCAGCTGCTTACAAGCAAAATTTTGTAAAGCTTTATTATGACCTCCCTTACTTGTCTTTTCTTTTCTAAACTGAAGAGCCCCAAACTCTTTAGTCTTTCCTCATGAGGAAAATACTCACACTACCTCATGATTTTATGGTCCACATATTATTCTTTTTTAAAAAAATAATAAATCCAAATAAGATATCTTTTTTTGTGCAGTAAATGAAAGATGGGATATGATGAGAACATCTTACCTAATAATGGTTAGGGGGAAATGACAAGGTCAGAATCTGCAATTTTGTATGTTTAATAATGCATAATGATGTTGTATAATTAGTTATTTGCCCACTGGTGTTTTGTAGTAATTAATGTATTAAACTTTGATAATAGTGTATTTTTCTTTCCTCACATCCTGCTGACAGACCTTCTAATGATCCTCTTTTCAGTAAAGTGCAAGTAATTTTGGTGCCCATATTGACATCTTTGCTTCCTGTAATCATTAAATCTCCTGCCTTAAAAAACAAAAGGAAAGGTACCACTTTTCTAAGTACTGGTTCAGTCTAGATCCCAAAGAATAGATTTAGTGCATTTTCAAAAGAAGATATTTTTCAGGTAGGAGACCAAATGGATTTTCAACTAGGCCTCAACCTTTCGAAACCTACTGATGTCAAATAGTCTTGTGCTGGTTGCCATGCCAACTGATACCAGAGGAACACTCTGCCGGGTGTTCATCTTCTAGAAAGCCTCACCAGATGTCTTCAACAAATTGCCATGAAAAGACTTCAGTCTGTCAGCCTTGTTAGGAGGTTAAAAAAAAAAAATCAGCCCAAGCAATGTCCCTGCCTCCACTGTCGATAAAGCTGAACCATAAAATATGTAGACCTGGGTTAGTCTCACAGTAAACCAGGAAAATCTCTCCCCCACACCAACTCCCCTTACTTCCTGTAGCAGGATTTTTAAAATATTTATGTTCTTATTTCTACATGCAGCACAAGGCCATTATGCTTCACAGCTGACATCGTCTGGCAATGCAAGGCTAGAAGCATCTGGCTGGCAGCAGAGAATGAGAACAAGTTGATAAATTATTGATTGACATAAATCAACACCCTTTAAATATTGGTCTTTTGAAGGAAAAAAAGAAGAGGCTTTTGTATTCTTTCCCACCGAAAAGTGCTAATCTGAATAGCATGTCTTGTGAGTTTATACCTCTATCACAGTTATCCCACAGTTGTGGATGTTGACAATACCAGACAAATTTTGTGAATATTCAAAAACTCAGAGAATACACCCAGGGACTGCTGACAATCAACTACAAGTGCTTGTTAACATTCACTGATGTATGTACAAAAAAATAGGGAAATAACATATTTATTTGTTGGTCATTCACAAAATTCAATTGGGATGAGCAGCATTCATATGTGAATGCCAAAAATTACCAGATTTGTAGGTTTGATAGATATATTGATAACATATTTAGAGGTGTTCTTGTTTCGCAACTGATCTGCTAGATTTTGATGTTGAGACATGTGTGCAAGCTTTATCTTAATTATATCAGTTTCTGCTAACCGAATAAATTTAAACATATGAAGCCTTTAAAAGTCAGCATTTTCAAATTCGGGACCTAATTCAGTAAGTACAAAATTGTGTGCATCATCTGTTTAACTGATTAATGATAGAACTTTGGGCCAGTTTAGACAAACTGGCTGCAACATGGAATCAGGACTGGGTCGTGCTGAGTTTAGGGATGTACAAGCTGACTCGGTTTGAGCCAGGCTGAGCGTAAGCTGGCTAGGCTCAACAGGATCGGAGTGGGTGGGTGCGAGACAAACTGAGCCTAGTTCAAACTGAGCCGGCTTGGAGGTATACTGGTGAAGGGGAAGCCGGTGAGGATTCCCTTTTACCAATACAGGCAGGGGCAGGGGGTCTTTCCTAAGCATAGAGGAGGTGGGACAGGAGTAAATTTGTACTTATAGGTATATACTGAGGCTGCAGTGGTCACAGGGGGTTAGCAGCAGTGTTCCCTCTAAGGCATACACACATGCATGTGCACACAAGTTGTTTTTAATGTCCGCTCTGTTTATTTTAGATCTCGCTCAGATTGAATCAGGAAGGTCCAATTCTGAATATCCATGCACACACACTGCCTTGATACTGCTGCCAAGAACAAAACTAATTCCGCACATAGATGGGGGAAAAAAAAAGAGAGAAAACTGGTCAGCAGGGGCAGTGGCTTCCACAACCTCTGCCGCCCCCACTGCATGTGCAGAGATCAGTAAATGGCCCCCATGCATGTGCAGAGGCCTGAACTGGGCCAGAGAAGACCCAAATTGAGCCACCATCGGCCCGGGCTATTCAGGGGGAGGCTGGCAGGGTGGGGATAAATAGCTGCCCCTACAGCATAGGGAGGCTGGCGGTGGCCCATGTGCGGCCACCGCAGACTCCTGGCCCCACCCCCACATCTGACGACAGACACGGGGGACATGGTCTCCCTACTAAACGAGGCCACGCAGCCCTGTTTGGGAGGGAGATCATCAGCCCCGCTTTGTGGGCAGCGAGACCAAGAGTGGCTGTCCCTGCCTTTAAGGAAGGGAGAGTCACTTCTCAGTCACTCCAGCCAATTTCGGTTCCAAACAGGGCTCCGGGGCCCCGTTTGGGACCAAAATAATGCCCACCCATGCCGGACATCAGACACGGGGATGTGTGTCCAGGGCCATGCTCATGGCCCCTGGTTGGTGGTGGCCTGGGTTCTTTGAACCCATTTGTCCAATGGTGGGTCCGCCCCTGAGCCACTGCCCCCCATGGCCACAACCACCACTGCGGATCATATTTGTATATACAAATTTACTCCCCTTCCTGCTATATTTAGGAAAGCTCCCCTGCCCATTTACTGGTAAAGGGGAATGAATCATCACCTGGTTTCCCTTTACAAGTATAACTTCAAGCCGGATGAGCCTGCTTGGTTCAAACTTGAACCAGGTCCAGCTCAACTGGGCCAAAACTGAGCTGGGTTGGGTCAGCTCAAATTTGGATTTGAGCTGAACTGGCAAATCCAGGTTTGTGCACACCCTTAGCTGAGAGAGCACTCGCCATGACATTACTAGAGGATGTCCCAAAATGCTGTTGGGGCATCCCTTACTCTCATGAGCAGGGCATTCATCTGAACAGCCCTCTACACATATGCCAAAATCCTATTTAAACAGAGTTTTGGAGCACATGTAAAGGGCAATTGGATGATTAATGTACCCATGCACCTGACAGCATGTTGGGACATCCTTAGTAATTGGAGGTGCACTCTTGCTGCATCCCTGAACTTATTGTGAGCTGTGACTAGTTCTCATCCTAACTGGCCCACTACTACTAATACTACTAGTAGTAGTAGTACTAATAAATAAATAAATAAATAAATAAATATTTCTCAATTTTCTGCGACTGTATACTTTTGGCATTGAGTTTGTTCTTCCAGTAGCTCTACATTCTCCAGCCCTGGTTGCTCAGCTGAAGATCCTGAGTCCTGTAACCCATTTTTTGACAAGTGCTCAGGTACTCTAGCACTCGACATGGCCCTTGTTGACCCGGAGGATGACCCATCTGGTATAGAATTCATTTTTCTTGTTCTCACCATGGTTATGGGATTAGGCACATTTAGTCTGACTTCTCAGCAGAGGCCTGTCTGGTTTGGGTGGCCCTCCCAGCATAGCCCTCTGCATTCTCAAAGCTCGCAAGCCCCTCCACATCTTCAAGGTAGTGCCTGGCTTCTTCTTCTTCTTCTTCTTCTTCTTCTTCTTCTTCTTCTTCTTCTTCTTCTTCTTCTTATTATTATTATTATTATTATTATTATTATTATTATTGCTATTTACACACAGTCTACCAGATGTTATTGACTGGATTTGGTACTTTAATTATTGGGCCCTTTCCAAGGGTCTTGAATAACTAAAGAAAAATTAAAGA
Source organism: Hemicordylus capensis (assembly GCF_027244095.1). Lineage (NCBI taxonomy): Eukaryota > Metazoa > Chordata > Lepidosauria > Squamata > Cordylidae > Hemicordylus > Hemicordylus capensis. The sequence continues at coordinate 33,175,503 of NC_069658.1, forward strand.
TAGTGTCGTACTATTCGTGCTGTCCCGAGTAGTGTGGGGCTGTTTTGTTCCAAGCTTGAAACAGGCCCTTTATTTATAGGGTGTCTTGTTTCAAGCTTGAAACACTCTTAACGCTTATGGTGCCGCCCCATTCAGAAAAACAGTTCCATTAATTGTGTGGCCACATTCACATGTAACGTGAAATGGTAGGTTGCCTAACCCATGCTTAATTTTTCAAACCGTGAATCGCATCTCAGACATTCATCCAACAATGGACCACCTAGTCAGCTGTCGTAAAAAGATCACACAGACTGACGGACTACAAACAAACTGACTACAAACAAAGGTATGTCAAGGTAGCAGGAATGATACACTGGAACATCTGCAAAAATAAAAATAAAAAATTCAAGCTACCTGTAGCCAAAAATTGGTGGGACCATAAAATTGAAAAAGTTGTAGAAAATGAAGATGCAAAAATATGATGGGATTTTAGACTACAAACAGGCAAACGTCTGCCACACAATACACCAGATATAACTGTAGTTGAGAAGAAAGAAAAACAAGTCAAAATAATCAACAGGATAAAACAAATCAGTCAATAACACCTTTCTGACTGCGTAAACAAGAGACTGGTGTTATTGACTGGTTTGTTTTATCCAGACATCGAGTCCTTCCCAAGGACCTGGGATGGCTGAATTTTTAAATCAACATTGTTGTTATTATTATAGCTATCATCGCAAAATATAGGCTGTTCCCAGTAAAGCTGCTTTTTGTAGTTGGCTGATGGTGATTTCTGTGGCCCCTATGGTCGCCTTTTTGTAATCTCCCTAATTCCGCTATCCATTATCTTGAACAAAACAAACCATGGATACCAAACTTCAAAAACATCAGTTAAGCTTTCCCACCTTCTTTTTATGGATAATCTAAAGCTTTATGGAAAGTCACCATCTGAATTGAGTCATTACTCAATAAGGTTAGAATTTATAGCCGTGATATCGCAATTGTGTTTGGACTGGACAAATGTGCTATATTGGCAATAAATCAGGGGCGTAATGATGGGGGGCAGGGGGGGCACGTGCCCCAGGCGCCACCCCGGCGGGCCACGTGGGGGGCGCCAAAAAGTGGCTTCCCCCCCACCCCCCCTGGATCGCCCCTAGTGGCGGCAGGCGTGCGGCAATGTGGCGGTGGTGAGCGGCGGCGGCCGCCCTTCTGTTCATCTTTTTTACCCAGCAGCCCGATTTTCCCCATAAACTATTCTATCTATATTAAGAGAGACAGCTATTTAGTACACTGTTTCCTTATAATGTCTTGTGTCTTCCTTGTGAATATGGTATCTTTTTTTGGTTTTGCTGGGTTTGACTACAGCGTTCTCATTTGTATCACCAAACCTGTTAAAATCTGTCCTGCCTCCCCTTGCTGCATTATGGCTGATGTATAGGCCAGCCGTTCTGAGTCTGCAGGATAGTTTAATTATATTTGAACAGTTGCCCTGGTTTGTGTGAGAGGGATAGAAGATTTTTTTTAAAAAAATTGCTAGAGTATTTTCCTTTTTAATATTGCAACATGGATGACTGTATCTGATCTAGACAACAGCACTGGACAGCTGGAAGATGTGTGTTTGTGTATTTACCAGAATTTCTTCAGCTCCTTCTGCACAACAGAATTTTCCCTTAATGTTTCTTAAAACAACTATCCATAAAATATAATGTAGTATGTATCATCATTCATTGCATCATAATTCTGATGTTTGAGATACAAGCCAACTTCACAGGGTTGTTGTGAGGAAAAAACACATGTGTGTCAGTCAGATGTATGTTGGGGGGGCGGCGGGGGGGGGGGGCGCAATTTCAGTGCTGGCCCCAGGTGCCGTTTTCCCTAGTTACGCCTCTGCAATAAATTGAAGAAAAATGACAACTAGTGAAGGAAGTGAGATGCCAAACAGAAACAACATAAAGAGTCTGTCACCTGAGGAAAGTTATAAGTATTTGGGCATTCTCCAAAGTGACAAGATCAAGCATGCCGAATTGAAGATCAAAGTTAGTAAGGAATATATTGGGTGAGTAAGAAAGACACTGGTGGCAACTTAATGGTGGTAACACTGTCTGGCAACAAACCAGACAGGTCTCTGCTGAGAAGTCAGACTAAATGTGCCTAATCCCATAACCATGGTGAGAACAAGAAAAATGAATTCTATACCAGATGGGTCATCCCCCGGGTCAACAAGGGCCACGTCGAGTGCTAGAGTACCTGGGCACTTGTCAAAAAATGGGTTACAGGACTCAGGATCTTCAGCTGAGCAACCAGGGCTGGAGACTGTAGAGCTACTGGAAGAACAAACTCAATGCCAAAAGTATACAGTCGCAGAAAATTGAGATATTATTATTTCTTGTTTGCACAGTCAGACAGGTGTTATTGACTGGTTTGTTTTATCCAGACATCGAGTCCTTCCCAAGGACCTGGGATGGCTGAATTTTATTGTCAGTTGTTATAGATATCGTCGCAGAATATAGGCTGTTCCCAGTAAAGCTGCTTTTTGTAATTGGCTGATGCTGATTTCTGTGGCCCCTATGGTGTTGAGGTGCTCTTCAAGGTCTTTTGGAACTGCACCCAGGGCGCCAATTACCACTGGGATTATTTTGGTCTTTTTCTGCCACAGCCTTTCAATTTCAATTTGTAGATCTTTGTATTTGGTGGCTTTTTCTATTTCTTTTTCTTCTATTCTGCTATCCCCTGGTATTGCTATGTCGATTATTTTGACTTGTTTTTCTTTCTTCCTGACTACAGTTATATCTGGTGTATTGTGTGGCAGATGTTTGTCTGTTTGTAGTCGGAAGTCCCATAATATTTTTACATCTTCATTTTCTTCAACTTTTTCAATTTTATTGTCCCACCAATGTTTGGCTACAGGTAGTTTGTATTGTTTGCAGATGTTCCAGTGTATCATCCCTGCTACCTTATCATGCCTTTGTTTGTAGTCAGTCTGTGCAATCTTTTTACAACAGCTGATTAGGTGGTCCACTGTTTCATCTGCTTCTTTACAAAGGCGGCACTTGCTGTTTGTTGTTGACTTTTCTACTTTTGCTCTTATTGCATTTGTTCTTAGTGCCATTATTATTATTATTATTATTATTATTATTATTATTATTATTTAGTACTAGTAGTAGTAGTAGTGGGCCAGTTAGGATGGGGGGAAAGTAAATTTGTATATACAAATATGATCCGCAGTGGCGGTGGTGGACATGGTGGGGGGCGGCGCCACCATTTTATTTATTTATTTATTTTATTGTTGCATTTATATACCGCCTTTCATTAAAAGACAACCCCAAGGTGGTTTACAAAAGTTAAAACATACAATAAAAAGACAATAAAAATATTAAGCTAAAAAATATAAAAACAAACTAAATTTAAAATCTATAAAATACAAGCATAAAAACAATGCAGCAGGTAAAAACACACTTAAGCAGCAGTAAAAACAATTATGTAAAAGCCTGGATAAAAAGCCAAGTTTTAACAAGCTTCCTAAAAGCCGTGATGGAGTCCGAGGAGCGAATGGCCACTGGGAGAGCATTCCAAAGTCTAGGGGCAGCAACAGAGAAGGCCCTGTCCCGCGTGCATGTCAGCTGGGTCTCTCTCATTGTCGGCACCTGGAGCAGGGCCCCCTCAGATGTCCTCATCAAGCGGGCAGCAACCCTTGGGAGCAGGCGGTACCTCAGATACCCCGGGCCCAAACCTTTAAGGGCTTTAAAGGTCAAAACCAGCACCTTGAATTGGACCTGGGGGACAAGACCGATCCCTGCGGGACCCCACAGGCCAATGGCCATGGGGCCAAGCAGTAGTCCCCCAGCACTACTTTCTGGACCCTCCCCCCAAGAAAGGACTGGAACCACTGCAATGCAGTGCCTCCGATTCCCATACTCGAGAGGCGGCCCAGAAGAATACCATGGTCGATGGTATCAAATGCCGCTGAAAGGTCCAGCAGAACCAGCAGGGATGCACCCCCCTGTATAGTTCCCGGCGTAGGTCATCCACTAGAGCGACCAAGGCAGTCTCAGTCCCATACCCGGGGTGGAAGCCAGATCAAAAAGGGTCCAGATAATCCGTATCATCCAAGACCCTCTGCAGCTGGGATGCCACCACACGCTCTATCACCTTGCCCAAAAAGGGAAGGTTAGACACAGGTCTATAGTTATCCAGGTTGGTCTTACCACCGCCTCCTTGAGGCATGATGGCATCCTGCCCTCCCTTAATGAAGCATTAATGATCACCTCCAGCCATCTGCCTGTCCCCTCCCTGGCAGCTTTTATTAGCCATGAAGGGCAAGGGGCGCACGAAGTCGCCCACACACTGCCCAGGATCTTGTCCACATCCTCAGGTCGCACCAACACAACAGGACCAGATGATACCAGAGGCACATCTGCTGGAACTGTCAAAACTCTGGAGTCCAGGTCAGCACGCATGCGAGAGACTTTATCTGCAAAGTGACAGGCAAACTGATCACAAAGAGCTGTAGATGACTCCTCCCCCATTGTCTGGGGGGGATGTGTGGAGCAAGGTTTTTACCACATGAAACAGCTCCGTTTGTCTGCACTGAGCAGACGCAATGGAGGTGGAGAAAAAGCATTTCTTCGCCGCCCCCATCGTCACGGAGTAGTCCCTAAAATGGGCTGTAGCCCGTGTTCGGTCGGATTCGTCATGACTCTTCCTCCAGCATCATTCCAGCTGTCGTCCGAGTTGCTTCATCGCCCTAAGCTCCGAGGAAAACCAAGGAGCAGATCGGGCTCCACCAAGCTGGAGAGGGTGTTTAGGAGCAACCGTGTCAACAGCCCGGGCCGTCTCTCCATTCCAGAGATCAACCAGGGCCTTGACAGGGTCACCAGCTCTGGACACTGGAAACTCCCCAAGGGCCGTCTGGAATCCAAGCGGATCCATAAGCCTCCGGGGGCGGACCATCCTAATCGGCCCACCACCCCTGCAGAGGGCAGATGGAGCAGTCAAACTAAACCCCACCAGGTGATGAACTGTCCATGACAAGGGAGTGGTCTCAGATTCCCCCACCTCCAGATCATTTATTTCCCGGTCAGCAAAAACCAGATCCAGAGTGTGTCCTGCCACATGGATAGGGCCCGATATCAATTGAGACAGGCCCATGGTTGCCATGGAGGCCATGAAATCCTGAGCCGCACCCACTGGGGGGCCTCAGCATGGACATTGAAGTCCCCCAAAACAATAAGCCTGGGGGAACCCAAGGCCACCTCCGAGACCACCCCCACCAGCTCAGGTAGGGAGACTGAAGTGCAGCGGGGTGGTTGGTACACCAGCAGAATCCCCAGCCTATCTCGGAGGACCATTGGACAAACAGGTTCAAAGAACCCGGGCCACCACCAACCAGGTGCCATGCACGTGGCCCCAGAACACCCCCCCCCATCTGACACCAGGTGCAGGGGGACACACATTATTTTTCAGTCCCAAATGGGGTTGCGTGGCCCCATTTGGAGCCGAAATTGGCCCGTGCTGCACTGGGGCCGATTGATCTCCTTCCCAAACAGGACTGCGCGGCTGCATTTAGGAGTGAGACCACATTACCCATGTCTGACTTCAGACGTGGGGGCAGGGCGAGGGGGCCACGGCGGCCATACATGGGCCACCACCAGCCTCCCTATGCTGCTGGGGCAGTGACTAATCCCCACTCCACCAGCCTCCCCCTGAGCAGCCCGTGCCGCTGGTGGCTCAGTTTGCCAACCCCATAAGAACCCCACAAAAATAGTATTTCGCAAACAATTTCTGGCAGTGGGAGGATGCTGAGGGGCACTATTTTTCTGTTACTCCAGGAAGGAGAACATGATGACGTCGAGGAGGGGATATGTATATGAGGAAGGGCAATGGATCCTGGGGTCTGGCCCACTGTGACCAAGGATATTCTTGAGATGGCTCACCCTGGCAAAGCAGTCCATGGAGACCAAACCATACTCCTGCCCCCATGTTGGCTTGCTGTCGGAAATTAGCCCTCTCATGAGAAGGCCAGTTCACTGGGGAGGACTTTAGGCTCAAAAACATTCAGTCTTCCAACAGACTGAGTGCTCATGAGTTGAGCCATCCAAAAATGGGGGCCCCTACTTGTGTGGGGTCCCCATTGTCTCTGGTTAATGATAGAATGTTTGCATAGTGACCTCCTCCTCTCCAGGGAAGCCTTTGAGGCACCCAAAGGAGAATTTGATGCTGCATGTGTCAGGGCGTTGCCAGGAGGGCAGACTGGGGAAACACTGGAACCAGGGACAGATCTTAACTCTCATTCAAATTTCCTATTTTCAGACTGGCATTACGGTAAATGCAGATTGGCCACAGCAGTGAATTGTTGGAGAGGGGAGCCCTGATTTCCAGTGACCCCAGAAGAGTGGGGTCACTGTGCCATGCAAAAATAAAATGCTGGGCAGCATCTGCCATCTGGCCCACATGCATATCTCTATGGCCTGGCCCTCTTGTGAGGGAGCGGTCTAGAGGAGAAGAGCTTGCATCACACATTATTAGTTATTCTGCCCAATCCCCATTCTCCCAATGGTTCTTTCATGAGTTGTGAAGGGGTATCACCATAGCCTTCCACGCTCATGAGAGAGCGGTCCGTTCAGGAATAGCATCCATCATCATTGCACATGTAGAATCACTCCTTTCACCGGAGGCAATACTGCTCCTGCTGGATGGTTCTTCTCACGAGAAAGACTAGGAACCACATGTGTTAACCCAAGGGGCTGTGGCCCCCTGGTACAACAACATCGTACAAAAAATAGACTGAGCCATTCAGGAATTCCTGGGTGGGGCTGCCTTTTGAATCCAACCCTGGGTATTGCCGCTCTGCCATCTGTTACCTTACCAGCAATCTACTTGGGTTGCCAGTTTTTGATGCCACTGCAGCTGCATGTGCTTGTGAACATACACCTTTATTACTACATTTTCAGAGAGCAAGCACATAGTGCACATCTTTCCATCTTGTCCCATTTCTCTCCTGATTGCCAGTAGCGGGAAACAAGGGACAGGCATGGAGTGGGCGCAATCCTGGGTGGATCTGGGCCACCCTCTCTATGATTATGGTTCCAGAAACAGCATGAAACTGCAGTTATGGCAGCATCTGCATTCAGACATAGCGCTGCTATTACGTCAGGTTTGGGCAGCAAAACACACCTCAAACCGAAGGTTCAAATTGGAGTTCGGCAAGGGAAACTGCAGGTTGCTTTTGCCATGAAACCGCAGTTTCACACATTCGGACGTTCACAAATTCCAAGCTCTGCCCCATTTAACTGTGATTTTGTGATCAATGCAAATGCGGCCTGTACTTCAGGGTGAAGGGTTGAGTGATGACTTCTCCTCACTCCCCCCACCCCCACTTTAAGCATGAGAACTGCTCATGATTTATAATCTCTGAAGAGGGCTACAGTAACCCATACAGTCATGGTTGGCTCCAGGTGTCAGGCAACCCTTGGCAAATTGCCCCCCAATTGCCCTCCTAAAGTTTTGGGGGCAGCACTGGAGGGAAATTTACTTTGGCAGATGATATGAGAGAGAGGAGGTGATGACGGAGTGACTCTCTCAGCTTGATGAATTGCTCCATGACCATTGTATGAAGGCTATGGGCACAGAGTGGATTTTGGGGATTGAAAGAGGGCTCTTCTGAATGTCATGCCACAATGGCAGCTCCTGACACTGCATTACTAAGCAACATGTGGCAGAATGACACAATCATTTCTAGGAGTACAGATTATTTGAAATACATAATTAACTTAATAATGCATTGTGCATTTTTAGAAGAATTATTTTGTGACATAATTTGAAGGGGCTGTTGATCCCTAGACACAGACAGTTACCTGTGCTGATTGATATAGTCTCAGGAGCTGCTACCACCACTTGGTCCATTTCTACGGAAAAACACCAGAATAAAAAGTTATCCCTGTGTTATAAAAAATATTTGTATGTTGAATGGAATGATGAAGGGAGGGGGAGCAGTACTGGGGACAGCCAGGTTGCAGCTATTTTTGTCTCGTAGTTGTTTCCTTGTGTGGAAGTACAGATTTACAAAAGTGAGTCCCTCAGCATATCTATGATCAAAATGCTGTTATTTTTGTTATTTTTTAAAATTTTAAAAAGCGTTTCCATGGCAATATGCACATTATGTGAAGGCTCTTTGGCCTACTTCTCAGTAAGGTGGTAAAGCAGTGTCTGGGCTCTACCACTTCAAACTGCAGGAGGGGACTACGATTGTCAGTGTTGACTGAAGATATTCCTGGATATATTTTGCTTAAATTTTTACCCAATATGTTTCACAATATCAAGCCATTACTACTACTACTACTACTACTACTACTACTACTAATTGAATTTATATACCACCTAGTAAACCGCCCAGAGACAAAAGTTTGGGCGGTATAGAAGTTTAATAAATAAAATAAAATAAAATAAAATAAATAGTATAAAAATCTCTAGGCAGTGTACAGAATTAAAAACAGAAAACATAACACATTTAAAATTAATAAAAAGATAAAGTCATAATAGAAAAAAAGACATTAATGACACATTAAAATAAAAAAATTTTTTTTTACATCTCCATGATTGCTTTTCATAGTCCCCTAGAGATTCATACCTATTCCTGAAGACTGTAGGCCAGTCCTGTAGGACTGGCAACCCTAGGAATGCTCAACTATTCAGAAACAAATCCCTTGAAGGGCCTTTTTCTAACATGCATACATGTATAGTGAACACCAGTGGAGAGGGAACAGAAAGTGGGCCATGTGGTAGTGGTAAGTGGTAGTGGGCCATGTAAAAGCAGTGGCTGACATCCTATACATCCTATAACATGGGCATCTAAAGCAACACCCACAGTGTTGCACAAGAGCATTCTTGCACTAATCCCTGAACTTGTACAAATGCACTTATGTGACACAGTGTCCTCTGGGAATAATGGACATAGCATTGTGCAATTTTTTGTGCATTTTTCAGTATTAGCACAAGAGTATCCTTGAACAATGCCACGGGCATTGCTTTAGACACCCACAGCAGCACGGGTGGTTGAGAACCTCCTGCATTACTCTGCGCAGGATGTCAGCCAATGTTTCTAATTGCACAGACAAGTCTTTGCAAATATTACTTGTATGCACAGAAGCACTGTACAATGAGTCTAGCAAACATGAAGAAGTAAACCTGGTAGGGGTGTGCACAAATTGATTTTTTTGTTTCAATTTGTACCCAAATCAAAACACCCCCAATTTGTTTTGGGTCCTAATCTTACCCCCTGCAGAATCACCCCAGATTCTATTTGTACCCAAATTTTCCGAATCTGAATCTGAATCAATTTGGATAAAAAAGGGGTCCCTGGGCCAAAAGAGTGGGTGGGTGATAGTGCCCAATGGGTGGGAAATTTTTCAAAGAAACTGGGCAAAGGGGTGATTTTAAAGAATTTTTGAAGTTGGCGTGTCTTTAAGCTTTCCCCCATTGGTAATAATGGGGATTTCAGCAACCTTATAGCTCCACATGGGGGGCACCAGGGTGGTCCAGAGTGGGTTGTGGTGGGTGGTAGTGCCCAATGGGTGCAAGGAAGCTACCACTCATATTTCAAATAAATTGGTAATTTTAAAATGATTTTTGAAGTTGGCACGTCTTTGGGTCAGATTCGGGGCAGAAAGGGTTTTGGGGGTAGAAGGGTGGGTCAGGTGGTAGTGCCCCAATGGGTGGAAGCTACCACCCAAAATTCAAATAAATTGGTGAAAGTTGTGATTTTAAAAGAATTTTTGAAGTTGGCGCGTCTTTAAGCTTTTCTCCATAGGGAATAATGGGGATTTCAGCAACCTTATAGCTCCACATGGGGGCACCGGGGTCGTCCAGAATGTGTTGTGGTGGGTGGTAGTGCCCAATGGGTGCAAGGAAGCTACCACCCAGATTTCAAAGAAATTGATGAAAGGGGTGATTTTGAAATGATTTTTGAAGTTTATGCATCTTTAAGCTTTTCTCACAGGGAATAATGGGGATTTCAGCAGCCCCATAACCCCACTTGGGGAGGGGCACCAGGGTGTCCCAGAGCAAGTGGTGGTGTAGTTCACATAGGGTTCCAACCAACCCCAAACGCATGGTGTACTGGGTTTTGTTGTTTCTGAGGTGTTCTGAGAGTAGATTACCTGGTAGCAAATGAGAGTGGATTCAATGTTTGCACTACACTACAACCCACCCCGGGCCACCCCGGTGCCCCCCAAGTAGAGTTATGGTGCTTCTAAAATCCCCATTATTCCCTATGGGGGGGGAAGCATAAGGACACACAAACTCCAGAAATGCTTTAAAAATCACTCCTTTGCTCAACCACTCTGAAATCTGGGTGGTAGCAGGCACCCATTGGGGCAATACCAGCTGACCCACTCTTCTGCCCCCGAAGCCCCTTTTCTGCCCCAAAGACATGCCAACTTCAGAAATTCTTTAAAAATCACCCCATTGCCCAATCACTCTGAAACCTGGGTGGTAGCAGGCACCCATTGGGGCACTTCCACCTGATCCACTGTGGCACTCTCAGGAAGCACCCACAGGCAGAAATGGGCACTGTCTGTCCCCATTGTCCCATAGTGTGGAGAGCTTTGCAAAGAACAAGGTTTCCAAAGGTCACAAACTACCACTGTGTCACTCACCACATCCACTGTGTCCCACCATCCCCCATGACAGAAATGCAATCGATCTACACACAACAGTGTGAAACAACAACCATGAAATGCACTGCCCCACGCACCCCCTCCCAATGTGGGATAACAGCAGCAGCCAGCAACAAGCAAGCAAGCAAGTGTGATATCACAGATGCAGCAGACTAGGGCCAACAACAGCATCAAATGTTTCCTCACTCCCCCAAGCATTTCATCAACAAGCAACAGACACAGCTACATCTGTGGCACGCGGGCATAAAAGTGGGTTAAGTAAGGATGCAAAACATTCTGGCAGTGGAACTGTGAGGTTTGCCCCCGATCCCACTACACAAGTAGAAGAGCAATGATTTCAACAATGGCACACAATTTTTTGGCACATTTTTTTTGGACATTTCTGCAATGGATTGGAGCCTGTAGCGCCAGCAGCACAACCTATTGTAGATGCAAGCAATCTAGTTTGAATAAAAATGATGAAGATGCTAGAAGTCACAATATGACCCAATCTTTATTGCAAAGAATTCCACACACACAGAGAGAGAACCTGTCCCTTGCCCATCCACGAGGTCCCCAAAATACAGGCACAACAACAAACCAAGGCATTTGAATTGCATAATATATATACTGCTAGACTTGAAATTATGTAGGGGGAAAACATAGTATACCTGTGTGTGTGCTCTGCAAAAGGGTTAGTGGGTTTAGGATTAATTTTGGCTATGGCCTCAGAATGCTATGCTATGTGCTCTCGAAGTCTGTGTGACAGACATGTGAGGGGACCAGCAGCAAGCTCATCCTTGGCCATGGCTGGTGGGGGCAGGGGGTGAGGGGGGGTTAGGTGGGTTCATGTGTGTAAGTGCTTCTGCTTCAGTCACAGTCCTTCCATGGGTGGAAAAACAAAGCAAAGTCTCATACAACAAACATTAGAGACAAGTGAAAGCCACATTACAAAATGGAAATGCATGAACAACTCGTCATCAAATCATCAGCATCATTTCATCACATTGACATTCATCATTTTAATTTCGGCATCAATTCAAAATAGTCAATGACAGCAATTCTTTCATTTCAGCATGCATCTTCCCAAACCCTCTCCCCCCGCCCAACCACACCCTCTGTGGATGGATGGTGGTGCTGGGCCATAGTGGCACCAGGCCAGGATGCGCCACCCACCTCCGTCATGGGTCTCATGCATGGTTGAAACAAATCAAACAATATTCAACATTAAAGGGAAACAAAGCAAACCCTCTGTGACAGTGTACTCCTCACGTATGTGTGTACTTCAACATAAGTATGTGTGAAACATAGCATCCAAAATGTTCCTGTGCCTGCACACACAGCAGCCTGCCTCTGTGATGGATGGTGTGCCGCTTCTGCCTTCCGGCCCTCAGGACTGGAGGGAAGGATCCACAGATGTATGCTGCTGAGAGTGACTACAACTCCCATTGTCCCTAGTATTGATGGTGGCCAGCCCTTGAAACAGCAGGGAATTGGAGTTGTAGTCTCTCTGAGCAACATCTGGGAGAACCCCTCCCTGATGCAGGGAGCACTCACTTGTCCTAGCCCTGAGTGCCAACACAGCAGCCGTGCCCCATCTCACCATTCTCAGGCTGGCAGTGTGGTGGTGCTTGTGTGCATGTCTGGATGTATCAGCAGCAGTAAGGGGCAGAGACTGTGACACATTTTGTTTGGGATGAGCTGCCGTGGCATGTGAGGCACTGAATAATGGGGTGACGTGAGTCACTCACTCTGCATGGCCAGCTCGGGGTAGCCTAGCAGGGGAAGGTTGGCCTTCAAGAAGACCAGCTGCTCAACCAACTCAGCATCCAGCTGTGAGTGTAGAGGGTTCACTACATCCCCAGCCATGGAGAACAACCTCTCGCTCAAGACACTGGTTGGTGGGCACGAGAGGAACTGGCCAGCAATGGTAGCCAAGTCCAGACGGACATGGCGACGTGTTGCTCTAAACTGACATGGCTCCGTCCCCCGGCCTTCCACTGGCTCCTGCAGGTAGAGAAGAACAGACTGCTCAACACGGCTGCAGGGAGCGGGAGGCTCCTTTTGTTCCCCTGGCAAGGCACTAAGGAAGGCCTCAGTGAACCACCGGATGGTGGAATGCGGAGGTGGCACTGGCCACACCGTTGGCGCCACTGCCAGAGAGACCATACTGCTGCACTGGGATGAAGTGGTTGTGGTGGCAGTGCTGCTGGGGGTGGAATGCACACTGCTATGCTGCGCACCAGCCCCCTCCTCCTGGTTGTCATCTGCACCTAGCCTCTTCTCCTCTGCATGCCTAACATGCACACCTAACGTGCTCGACCAGGAGGTCCCTCCACCTGGGCAGCTGGTCAGGGGTGACAGCTCTGCCCTTCATCCTTGGGTTGCAGATGCATGCCAGGACATGCCATGCAGATGCACCCAAGGGTGTTGTGAGTCGTCCCACTACACCAGTCCTCAGCCGATCTGCCAGGGTAGTCAGAGTGGCCTGGAGATCACCCATGGTCTTCTCAAGGAGAAGAGCAGTGGGCAAAGCCTGGCTCAGCATAGCTGCCTCAGTACACAAGCTGTCCGTGGCAGCATAGAAGGGTTCGAGTACTAAGACCAGCTCAGAAGTTAGCTTCCAGTCCGCAGTGGACAGGCTACACACATCCAAGCCACTATGTCTTGCCAGGCTGTGGATGGCTCCCTCTTGCTCCCACAGGCACTGGAGCAAGAGAAAGGTGGAGTTCCACCAGGTAGGAACATCCTGAGGGATCAGGTGTTCAGGCAGGGGCAGCTCAATCTGCCTCACCTTGAGCAGGCAGCTTGCCTTTTCACTCAGGTAGAAGTGGCCAGCAATCTTGCAGTACTGGTCCACAAGAGCGGCCACAGAAGCAGCAGGTTCAGGGGCAGGAAATAAATCTAACTTCTGCTGGCACTTGGATTTTGCCTCCTTAAGTCCAAGCTCATCCTGCACCAACAGGTTCAAAGTGTGTGCAACGCAAGCAGTGTGCACAAACTGAACCCGCCCGGCTGCCTTACTAATGTTGGCTGCATGGTCGGTGACCATGAAGCCTCGGCAGAGGTTTGGCTCCCCGGTTAGGCAAGTCCCCACCTGTCGATCCATGATCACCGACAACTCATCTGACCTGTGGTCTGTGTCCATTGCCTCCATATGCAACAGTGTCCAAGAAGGCTTGCCTGCATGGGAGGAGATGGAGACAGCACCAGCGGAGCCGGATGTCCCCTGACCCTCATGCCCCCACCAGTGGCATTAACCTCATTTTTTAAAAAAAGCAACCAAAGCTGTGCTGGAAATCAATACTTGAAAAACTGCGTGGGAAAAAAAGTCAAGATGGCTGAAGTATAATATTTAAATGATTAAAGGTACTAATACTATAGGTTTCTTTTAAAAAAATTCAAGAGAACGAGCCTCTTCTCATGACCAGCTAGAAGGGCTAAAGGGCAGGCTGTGGGGAAGGCTGGTTAAACCTAATTTCCCCACAAATGAGCAGTCCTTCTTCCTTGGGTGGGCAGATTGCTGCTGGTAGCTTCAAGGGCCAGGTTGCCAGGACGTGCCACCCCTCTCCCTCTAGCTCCAATAATGCACTGGGCGAGTGCACAATACATTATGGAGGTCCCCCTTCCCCTCACCGAGTCTGCCAGCCGCTCTCCTAACCCTGTTTGGGGGGGAAGACTCCACAAGTGGGTTTGTTGCCATGGTGCCACTGGGATCGAACGCAATCCTGGTGGTTCGCACTAGGGATGTGTAAACAGGTTTGAATTTGAACTGGTTAGAATTCAAACATGTTCAGTTTGAAGGTTCAAACTTAAACCAAACAGGGCATTGAAATGGCAATGCCGGTCTGAGTTCGAACCAAACAGAGCCTGGTTCTATCCGAACCAGTTTGAACTGGTTAGAACCTCCAAAACTGGGTTGGGTGGTAGGCACCCATGGTTGCCAACTACTACCCAAACCCCAAAGCAATCGGACAATCCTATGATGTTAAATGATCTTTTAATTTTGCTTTATTGTTTTTCTCATAGGGTATAATGGGGACTCGAACCAGCCCATTATTCCCTATGTGAAGTACCTAGGGGGTACAAAACCCACTGAATGCCAAAGCAATCGGACACTCCTGTGATTAGTTCAGAGTTCAGAGTTCACACAGTTCTACTTATGAATGGGGAGAGACTCCTATGCATTGCAATGAAAGGAAAAAAATATTTTTTAAAAATATTTTTTTTAAACCCAATGAATCTTACAAACTTGGGGCTGCCTGGGGGAAGTTGAGGCTATACTTGCCATGCCCCCAGACCCACTTTGGAATGGGGCATCCTCAAATCCTCATTGTTCTTTATGGAAGAAATGAAAAAATCTTCAGAAAATCATTAACAGGAATGTCCGATTGCTTTGGTGTTCGGTGGGTGGTAGGCACCCCTGTACTCCACACAGGGAATAATGGGCTGGTTTGAGTCCCCATTATACCCTATTTAGAACCTTTTAGAGCCAGTTCGAATTCAAACCTGTTTGAGCCAGTTTGAAGGTTCTAGAGGCTGTTTTAGGTCCTATCATCCATTTTGTTTCACTTGTTTTGCTTGATTTTGCTTTGCTGAGTTCATGCTTTCCTGATTGGCCAGATGGGTCTGGTTCTCTGGTAGGCTCTGGAGTGGTGCCAGTCCTTGAGAACTGCCTGGCACCCGATTGGCCGGGGGGGAGGGCAAAGGTGAGGGCTCCCAAAGGAGGGAGTTTCAAATCCTCTTTAAAGCTAAGCCTCTGGCCTAGCAAAATCACTGTGGTTGCAGTTTTCCTTGGCTTCCTTCTGGCCTGCTGCTGGTGGTGGTAAAAGTCTGCTTGACAGACCTGGCTGTATTTTTGCAAAACCCATGCCCCAAAAGAAGAGCAGGAAAAAATGGTTTTTGTGTGTTACTTTAAGTTCCTCATTGTGGTGTGTTTTTGCCTTGCCCCTCTGTCTTTGCAGTTTGTGTGATGCTGGGTTGGTCTTACTGCCTTGCACTACAGTCTTGATAGGTCTCTTGTTGGTTTGTGTGGCTGTTGTGTCGTCTGTGCTGTTTGGTTTAGTTCCCTTAGCTTTGCTGTTGTGTGGGCACAGCAACAGCAGGTCAGTTTCTTTCGTGTTTTTTTGGTTCTTAGCTGGGTGTCTTTTTAGTTGTGTCACTGTGTGTTGGCAGTTTGGCCTGATGGGGCACAAACCTGGGGTGCGTGGTAGGCACCCGTGAGTGCCCACCACCCACCAAACCCCCAAGCAATGGGCACTCGTGTGTGTGTGTGTGTGTGTGTGTGTGTTTTAAACCCATTTCCCCCCATTTCTCCCATAGGGAACAATGGGGGTTTGAGGTGGCCCATCTGGCCCATTTCCCCACTTTGGGAGGTGCCTAGGCACCTCAAAGGGGGTCTGGTGGTACAGCAGGTTGTGCCAGCACTCCCCCCAGGCAGCCCTTCTGAAGAGCTTTGAATAATATTATATACAAACCAGAGAATCCACTCTGAAATAGACTCTTAAGAGAGGCCAGAACTAAAAAATTCTTGGAAAAAACCCTGTAAACCCCACCAACTTGGGGCTGCCTGGGGGGAACTGTGGCACAACCTGCTGTGCCCTCTGACCCAATTTGGAGTGTCCAGGCACCCTCTAAAGGGGGGAAATGGTTCATCCTCAAATCCCCATTATTCCTTATGGGGAAAATGCAAAAACTTAAAAAATCTTCAAAAATTCATTAATAATCACGGGAGTATCCGATTGCTTTGGGGTTGGGTGAGTGCCTACCACCCACCCTGTTTTTGTGTCCCCAGGTGTTCCACATAGGGAATAATGGGCCAGTTTGAGTTCCCATCAAACCCTACGAAGAACCTTTTAGAACCAGTTCAAATTTGAACCAAATCAGGCCAAGCCGGTTTTGTGCACATCCCTAGTTCACACACGCATGCAAAACGAAGCTGGGCTCCCTTAGCCACATTTGTGAATAGCTTCAATATGTTTTAAAGAAATCAGGAGAGTAAACAACAGATTGGCTGGTGCCATTCTGGGCAGTTCCTGTTAGCTTCCTGTTCAGCTGGGAATTATTGGTGGTGTTTTGTTCTGGAGAGGCCTTGTAGATCATGCCCTTTACCATCATATGAATAAACCTCATAAAAATGTCAAATCTAGAATTGTTTGCTTGCTTTTTTGTATTACAATTTCTTTAGCCCATCAGTGCTATGTAATTAGTTTCAAAATGGGTTTTGGCCTTATATTTAGCAGTACATATATATGGAACTTTAACTAAAACAATTTAGAATACAACAATTAGAGCACGATGGCCTTTATTTTTCAAAAGCGTGAATTATTTAATTTTTGCTTAGGTTACAGCAATGCTTAATGTATTGATCTAATTGATATATTAAGGGGGAAGATCACATTAAGAGCACTTTCATGGCTTTTATACAAACCCCACCTATGTTCTTTTGCTGTTAAAAATGTTTGTTTACCAAAAAGTTATTGCCCAATGCAAATTATTTCTTTGTATATGTAAAAAGTAGTAATGATAAGGTCACTTTTGTAATTCCAGCATAATTAAAACATGAGATTCTGCATTGCTTGTCCATTTGGAATTACAGTACTGTCTCAGCAGCAAGAGAAATATTGCCTCTACTTCCTCCGTATTGATATATTAAGCAAAGTGATAACATTACTTTTTTTTTTTTTTTTTTAGGAAAGCCACCAGAGTGAGCATTGTGGGGATTAATGACACAAATAAAAATTAATGAAGGCAAATTATTTAGTTCTCATTATGGAAGTTTTCTTTTAAAAGAACAGCACTAAGTTTTAATAGTTTATAAGCAACAATGCTTCTACATGACGCAGGGCATAATCCATCAGAATCTTCTCTAGCGACTTTTGTGCAACTCATTTCACTGCAGAGAAGCTCAACCACATTATTTGAAGATTTCGTCCATGTTTGCAAATTAAATTTTATCGATATGTGGAGCAATGGAAAAGATATAGGACAGTGCTTAATTTCCATAGAGGTAGTACTGAAACCCACTTTACAACTGCTTTAAAATACTTTTTAAAGCAGTTCTAGCACTATATCTATGTAAACATGGATGCCACAATTTAGTGTTATGAAACATTTGCCCAGAGACTTGGGCTGCCACTGAAGCTTTCAGAGACAGCAAGAGATCCTTAAGATGTTAGTCTGAAGGCTGGCTATACCCATGAGTGGCAGTGGGAAGAAGTCCCGCCTCACCATGTCACTCATCTCCATGCCCTGTTGCTCATGGGTCCAACAGGGCTTAAAGTGGGGAAATCCCTCACTGTGATGGTGGGTAGACTCATGATTTTGAGAGTGGATCCACCCTCGCAATCACAAGTCTGTGATGGGGGGTGGGTTACACAGCAGGAGAGAGACTCCCCCTTTGCCCCACCCAGAGGTGCACCTAGGTAATTTTGGACCCTGGACCTAAAGGCCTATGGAGGCCTACCCCTCCCCTGAAAATTAAGCATCATGCTCAACCGGGTGACCACACCACTTGGGACAGACTAAAAAGGATCTGGGGGTCCCCAGGGGCTGTGGAGGACCTGGATTTTGGCCCAGAAGTCCAGGGGTAAGAGTGCCTCTGGCCCCACCACTCATGGGTATGTATGGCAAGCCCTCAGACTAATGCCTGAAGGAGCCTCAAGAGAGCATGTAACAGTGGTGCCTTCTGCAGCAAGGGTTGCCAACTTTTTCAGCTGGCTACTCTAGATGCGCCTTTAACAACAGTTTGATAGGCAGACATTAGCAGGTGATCATGTTTATGTGCAAGTTGTGAAAAGAAACCTTATGATTTCTACAAATTGAAATCCTGTAAAGGGTGCTGTCCTGACAGAGTAGCATGGCTAGCCATAGAGTTATCCCATTTTTACAATGGCATGCCCTGAAAGCTAGGCCGTGGGAAGCTTTGGGATTAGACACATCAAAAACAGATCAGCAGTTACAAAATCAAACAGGGGGCTATTTTATTGAAGGGGTTAGGGTATTTGATAAGGAGCGGGGAGAAGAGAAGTTACACCACCACACATTAAACCAAAGATAATAAAGAAACTTACTAGCCTGAACTACTAGAACCTTGTTGCCTACTCCAGGAGTAAAGGATCATTACATTGCCCAAAATGGCTTATACTATCTGGCAGGGGGACTGTTGTAGAAGGCCTGGTAGAGATCATAAATGCTTCTCTGAGGGAAGGCAGGACGCCTCCTTAAGACAAGGAGGCATCCTGCCCTCTCTCAGAGAAGGCATTAGACTAATAATTAGAATTATTAGACCACTTCTGAAGAAGCCTGCCTTGGATCCCTCAGAGTTCAGTAATTATAGGCCTGTCTGAAACCTTCCGTGGCTGGGCAAGGTAATTGAGAGGGTGGTGGCCTCCCAGCTCCAGACAGTCTTGGAAGAAACCGGTTATCTAGACCCATTTCAGACCGGCTTTCAGGCGAGCAATGGGGTGGAGACTGCCTTGGTTGGCCTGATGGATGATCTCCAATTGGAAATTGACAGAGGAAGTATGACTCTGTTGGGTCTTTTGAACTTCTCAGCAGCTTTCAATACTATCGACTATAGTATCCGTCTGGAGCATCTGAGGGGGTTGGGAGAGGGAGGCACTGTTTTGCAGTGGTTCTGCGGCGCTTCTACCTTTTGGGCACGTTCCAGATGTTGTCTCTTGGAGACTGCTGTTCTTCAAAACTGAATATTTGTATGGTGTCCCTCAGGGCTCCGTATTATCTCTGATGTTGTTTAACATCTAAATGAAACTGCTGGGAGAGATCATCAGGAGATTTGGTGCAGGGTGTTATCAGTATGCTGATGACACCCAAATCTACTTCTCCATGTCAAATTCATTGGGAAAAGGCATAAACTCCCTAAATGCCTCCAACGAGGTGGTGTTGGGCTGGATGAGGGATAACAAACTGAGAATGAATCCAGATAAGATGGAGGTACTCACTGTGTGAGGATGGATGGATAAAACAACTTGAGAAACTCGGGAGATGAGTTTGATTTGCCTGTTCTGCATGGGGTCACACTTCCCCAGAAGGAACAGGCACGCAGTCTGGAGGTGCTTCTGGATTCAAGCCTCTCCCTGGTGTCCCAGGTTGAGGAGGTGGGCGCCTTCTATCAGCTTCGGCTGGCAAGCTGCATCCATTTCTTGAAATAAATGACCTCAGAACAGTGGTACATATGATGATAACCTTCAGACTGGATTACTGCAATGCGCTCTATGTGGGGTTGCCTCTGTGTGTAGTCCAGAAACTACAGCTGGTTCCGAATAAGGCAGCCAGGTAGGTCTCGGGGTCATCTCATAGAGACCATGTTACTTCTGTATTGAAAGAGCTACAATGGCTGCCAATAAGTTTCCGGGCAAAATATAAGGTGCTGCTTATAACCGTTAAAGCTCTAAATGGCGTGGGCCCTGGGTATTTAAGAGAACGTCTTCTTCATTATGAACCCCACCACCCATTGAGATCATCAGGAGAGGTCTGTCTGCAGTTGCCACCAGCTTGTCTAGCAGCTACTTGGGGATGGGCCTTCTCTGCTGCTGCCCCAAAGCTTTGGAACATGCTCCCTGCTGAAATAAGAGCCTCCCCATCTCTGACAATTTAAAAAAATCTTTAAAGATACATCTGTTCACCCAGGCTTTTAATTAAATACTGTTTTAATAGTTTTAACGTTTTAAAATATTGTTTTTAAAAATTTAAATTGTTGTAATGTTTTAACTTTTTGCTGTCATTTATTTTAACCAATGTTTTAATTTTTCTGTTTTTTGTTGTAAACCGCCCAGAGACATGAGTTTTGGGCAGTATAAAATATGTTAAATAAATAAATAAAACAAAACGCTGAGTCTTCGACTTCCACCAGGCAGACTGATTCCTCCTTCTCCTGCGCTGGACTTGCCTGGGACACAGCAGGATCTCCTGAGGCAGGGTCCAGCCAATCACTGCAAAGCTGTCTTTGCTCTGCAGGGCATCCAAAGTTCTGCCTGCAATATTGTGAAATCGAAGGAGAGTTGCAAACCATAGAAGCCAGAGCTGCACACTCAGTGAATGCAAGGATTTAATTAGAGGTACCACTGCAGGTTAGCAGAGGCGTATCTAGGGGAAATAGCGCCTAGGGCAAGCACTGAAATTGCGCCTCCCCCAAATCCGACACCCATTTTTCAGATAACTTCATCATAATATCAGCTCAAAAATAAAAGTCAAGCTTGTTAATCTTTTAATTAACAAATTATGGCACTACCTGAAAATTATAACTGCACCTTACTTGCTTTCGCTGATGCAAATTGCTGAGGCAGCACAGATACAGCCTTCTTCAGAAAGCAGGAATCACACCTATCAGCTATTCGGAGAGATACTGGAGACTGGATGTAGTCCTTACATTCCCTTATCAGCATGTTTATTGCATTCCAAAACCAGCAGTGTGTATTAGCAACCCCATTGCCCCCACCCCAGATGCTATCTGCCAGCAAGCAGCAACACTCACATTTTTAATATCCCGCTCTTCCTCCAAGGAGCCCAGAGCAATGTACATACTTACGTTTCTCCTCACAACAACCCTGTGGAGTAGGTTAGGCTGAGAGAGAAGTGACTGGCCCGGAGTCACCCAGCAAGTCTCAGGGCGGAATGGGGATTTGAACTCAGGTCTCCCTGGTCCTAGTCCAGCACTCTAACCACTATCAAGGCAGTGTGTGCACACCTGCATTCAGAGTGGGGCCTTACAGCCTCAGTGCCTCCTCAAAACACAAGTCTGCCTACATGCACATACAGCTACAACATGCAATAAAAACAAACAAAAAACCCTCTTCATCTTAAGAGTAAGATACACAAAATGAGCAGGCAGGGCTACTGTTGGGGAATCTCAAGGTTGGGGCACGGAAGAGAGAGAAACTAATAAATTAATTCATAAGGGGTACACTTATGAACAATTCTGGAATGTTAAACTGTTCCCTCTTATCCCCTTCCAATAAATCAGAGCAAACAGGAGAGGAAGAGAGATTTCGTTTATCCTTCTGCAACAATCAAATCCATGTGCCCATCAGCTGCTGGAAGGACAAGCCGGCACAGCTAAGCGTCTACTCCCCACTCCTCCCCTCCCCTCCCCTCCCCTCTAAACCCCTCCAACAACAGAGCACAGAGAAAAGCCCACCCAAAGAAAGGAATATTGGATTTGAGTGGAATGGGGAGAGGGCTTGCCTGCAGAATTTTATTTAAGGAATAAGGAGCACACATAAAACTGAAGAGATGCTTTCAGGCAGCAAGCCTGCCCTGAAATGAGACTGAAGAGCTCCCTCCGGCTCTTTAGAGCTCGAGGTCACGCCCCCTTTGCATGTGATATGTCACATGATGACATCACATGCAAAGGGGGTGTGGCCTCAAGCTCTAAAGAGCCGGAGCGAGGTCTTCAGTCTCATTTCAGGGCAGGCTTGCTGCCTGAAAGCATCTATTTTCCCTTTCTCTCCCTCTCTGGAGAACGAGAAAGGGGAATAGACACTTTCAGGCAGCAAATGCTCTCTGAAGTAATTGGAAATTCAGTGCTAGGGGAGGCTCCTGTGGTGGTGGTGGGGCGCTGCGGCAGCGTATGCTCTCCACCCTGGACTCAGATCTCTGTCGCACAACTTGTGAGTTGCAGCTGAGTGAGTGGGGGCAGCCCAGGCGCCCAGCGGGGGGCGGGGGGAATTTTTTAAAAAAACCAAAAAAAATTTTTTAAAAAAACTGTGGTGGTTGGGGGCAGGGGTGGGGTGACCCTGCCTGACCCACCCTGATTACACATTTGCAGGTTAGGCATTTGGTCATTTGGCAGCCCTACCTGCAATACCGGTTCTGTGTAGCCCCCATTAGGCCTAGTCTGGAGCCATGGTCTTGGAGCATGTGTTTTTCAACTCAAAATCCTTGAGGTCAGTGGCTTCAGATGATCAGACTTTAAGTGCAGCAAACAGCAAGTGTTCTGATAGACAATGGAAAAGCTGCAGTCTTATCAGTGGAAAGCACCACTGTTGCATATTACCTAGGGACATAGGAAGCTGCCATATACTGAGTCAGACCATAGGTCCATCTAGCTCAGTATTGTCTACACAGACTGCCAGTGGCTTCTCCAAGGTTACAGGCAGGAGTCTCTCTCAACCCTATCTTGGAGATGGCAGAGAGGGAACTTTGAACCTTCTGCATGCAGATGCTCTTCTCAGAGTGGCCCCGTCCCCTAAGGGGGATATCTTACACAGCTTCCATGTAGTCTCCCATTCAAATGCAAATGAGGGCCAACCTTGCTTATCCAAAGCGACAATTCATTCTTGCTACCATAAGACCACTTCTCCTCCAAGCAACAATGTTCTCTTGTTGCCCTGTTCCTAAGCAGATGAAAATAACATGTGGAAAGACATGGACTGGGATTCTTGTTTGTGGTGGGGCTGGGCCAGGGCAGAGGAGTTAGTTAAGATAGTTTGGTATTATTCACTCAAAACTAAGAAACCGACTGGGAGTTGAAAAAGCAAAATCACTCATATTTCTATTTCAGTCTATGAAAAAATGATAATGAAGGTGGAGAAAATGAGCTCTAGTTTAAGACATTTTAAGGATAGTTCTTAGTGTTGTGATGACTTGTCTGTTAGAGTTAATAAAATCTTAAAATAAAATAAATAAATAAAATAAAGACTGACATCAAAGCAAGGAAGTGCCAATACAGAGCTGGTGCAGTGAGAGAACATCCAAACAGAACGTCTCAACTAACTGCGCTAAAGAAGCGGGGAAGCGGCAATTTTTGACACTCTCCTCTTTCCCACGAAGCAGCTGGTCATCCCTCAGGGATGTATTTTCAGGTACAGGTGCAGCTGTGCTTGAAGGAAGGTTTAAAAAGGTTCTGTACACAGAGTGCCTATGTCCAATGTCCATGTAATACAGGAAGTATAGAAACAACCGTTCATTTTCTGTTATACTGCAGTTTTTATAATGATATTCATAGTTATTATTTGCTGCCATTTTAAAAAGCCTACTAGGATATTTTGATGAGTTTTGTGTAAGTTATCTTTTATTGGATACAAAAGATATGTTATCTTTTTACGTGTTGCAAAGTTTTGTCTAACAGGGAAGTTTTGACAAAAGATGATAAGTGGATTAGAATGTTTGTTATTATACTTTAACTGTGGTGTTAATAAACTTAAACTGTTTGATTAGTAGTAGGGTTGTGCGTTTTTTTTATTTTTCTGTTTTGTTTTTGGCCCGAATCCGAAACACCCCCGTTTTGTTCTTTGTTCAAAATCAGCCAATCCCAAACACCCCAATTTTGTTCTTTGTTCGAAATTGCAAAATCTGAATCTAAAACATTTTGGAATTTCTAAAATGGCCCCAGGGAAAAACTAGTGGGTGGGGTAAAATGGCCCCAGGGAAATTTCTAAAATGGCCCCAGGGAAAAACTAGTGCCCAATTGGTGGAAACTACCACCCAAATTTCAGAGGAGTTGGGTAAAGTGCTGTTTTTTGGTGAATATTTGAAGTATAGGACTTTTCTCATAGGGAAGAATGGAGGTTTCAGCAAAAGTATAGGTTCATGTTGGGGGGAAAGGGGTGGCCCAGAGCAGAGTAGGGTGGGTGGTAGTGCCCAGTGGGGGCAAGGATGCTGTCAGAATTATTTCAAAGGAATTGGGCAGAGTGCTGATTTTTAAAGATGTAATGGAGTTAGCACATCTGTAAAGTTCTTCCCCATAGGGAATGATGGACCTCCATAATTCCTGCCCCATAACTGCACTTGGGGGGCACCGGGGTGGCCCAGAGCGAGTGGTGGTGTAGAGCACATAGGGTGCAAACCACCCCCATGGGTTGCTAACCCATGGGGTACTGGGTTCTGTTGTTTCTGAGATGTTTGAGCGTAGATTCAGATTCTTTGGTAGCATATGAGAGTGGATTCATGGTTTGTCTTGAAAATCTCATATGCTACCAGAGAATCTTTACTCAGAACACCTCAGAAACAACAGAACCCAGCACCCCATGGGTTAGCAACCTATGGGGGTGGTTGGCACCCTGTGTGCACTACACCACCACTCACTCCCGGCTACCCCAGTGCCCCCCAGGTGGAGTTATGGGTCTGCTAAAACTTCCATTATTCCCTGGGGGGGAGAAACCTTAAAGAAGCATAAACTTCAACAATTCCTAAGAAATCAGCCCTTTGCCCTATTCCTTTGGAATAGGGCAAGTGGCAGGCACCCCTTGGGGCACTGCCACCCAACCCACTGTTTTGCCCCTCATGCCCCCTTTCTGCCCCAAATCTGCCCCAAAGACATGTCAACTTCAGAAATTCTTTAAAAATCAGCCCTTTTCCTAATTCCTTTGGAATCTGGGTGGAAGCAGGCACCCATTGGGGCACTACTACCTGAACCACTCTTCTGCCCCCAAAGCCCCCTTTCTGCCCTGAATCCACCCCAAATAACATCAACATCACACATCAACAACAGCAGAGCTTTGGAAAAAATCAGGCAGATTTCCAAAGGTAATGCACATCCACATCCCCACCGCCTAAAATGCAATTGATCTACACACAACAGTGTGAAACAACAACAATGAAATGCACACTGCCCCACAGTGTAAAATTTACTCTTACATTTGCTTAAAAAGAATAAGGAGGCAATTGCCAGCAGATTAGCCCATGCTTTTGCGGGCCAGTCTGTGGGCTGGAAGGGCTGGAAATTCAAACAGATGTCAAAATGCAAAATGGAGACTGAAGGAGAAAGACTTTTTGTGATTGCAAAATGGAGTTCCAAAACAGCTGAAACAGCAAAACATTTTGTATCCGAAACAGGGATGTTTTGTTTTGGCTACAATTTTCTGTTTTGAGCATTGGGTGTTTTGTTTTGGCTACAAAACAGCCGAAATGGCCTGTTTTGTGCACAAAACGTTTTGTATCCGAAACGAAACGCACATCCCTAATTAGTAGTATGTGTTGGAAATCCAGCTCCAGATACCAGTGACCTTTTGCACTAGTAACCCTAACGACCACTAGGGGCATTGGGAGCAGAGAGAGACAAACGCAGTGGATGATGGGGCTCATGCAGAAGATGGTGCAGAAGAAGTCACTCTCTTAAATGCCACAGGCCTGTTTATGGCTTTATAGGTTATAACCAGCACTTTGTATTTTGCCCAGAAACTTATTGGCAGCCAGTGTAACTCCTGTAATATAGAAGTAATATGGTCTCTTTGAGATGACCCAGAGACAAACCTGGATGCCGCTTTCTGTACTAATTGTAGTTTCTGGACTACGTACAAAGGCAGCCCCACACAGAGCGCATTGCAGTAATCAAGTCTGGAGGTTACCAGCAAATGTACTACTGTTCTGAGATCATGAATCTCAAGAAACAGACGCAGCTGACGTATCAACCGAAGCTGATAAAAAGCACTTCTGGCCACTGCCTCAACTTGAGAAACCAGGGAGAGGCGAGAATCCAGAAGCACTCCTGAACTGTGTACCTGTTCCTTCTGAGGAAGTGTGATCCCATCTAGAACAGGCAGGTCAATATCATTTCCCGAGTAACGACCCTGCACAACAAGTACTTCTGTCTTGTCTGGATTCAGTCTCAGTTTGTTATCCCCCATCCTGCCCGTTACCACCTCTAGGCAGGCATTCAGGGAGGATATGCCTTCTCCTGATAAAGCTGACAAGGAGAAATAGATTTGGGTGTCATCAGCATACTGATAGCACCCAGCACCAAATCCCCAGATGATCTCTCCCAGCTGTTTCATGTAGATGTTAAAAAGTATGTTAAAGAAGGGTTAAATCTAACAAGGTAGAAAACCTAGGGGGACCGGAGTGAACTCTGTGAGTGAAAATACAAGTAGAACTCTGTGAGTGAAAATACAAGGCCTGAAAGGAAATATGCTACTGGGGACATGCTATCGCCCTCCGGATCAAAATGCTGACAGTGACTGGGAGTTTCAGGAGGGAACCAGGGAAGCGTCAAGGAGAGGCAAGGCTGTAATAATGGGTGACTTGAATTACCCAAACATAGACTGGGTAAATTCACAGTCGGGTAATGACAAAGAGGTCAAATGTCTAGATATGCTGAATGACTGTGACCTAGAACAGCTGGTCTTGGAACCAACCAGAGAGAAGGTGACCTTGGACTTAATCTTGAGTGGCACCCCGGACCTGGTGCATGATGTCAGTGTCATTGACCCTTTAGGGAACAGTGACCATAGTGTGATCAAATTCAGAATACATGTGGGAAGAGAGTCACCAAGGAAGTCTAACACAGACATTTTGAATTTCAGAAGAGGA
Organism: Hemicordylus capensis; assembly: GCF_027244095.1. Lineage (NCBI taxonomy): Eukaryota > Metazoa > Chordata > Lepidosauria > Squamata > Cordylidae > Hemicordylus > Hemicordylus capensis. The sequence continues at coordinate 33,202,403 of NC_069658.1, forward strand.
AACTTCTCCAGAATGAGGAGTATGGTGAAAAGAAAGCTGAAAGGGAAAATCAGGAGAGCCACATTGCTCCAGAATGCATGGAACTGACTACAATACTAGAAGCCCAGTTAGATTGTATACCCCAAAGGAGGAAAGGTACCACTAAGTCTGGGAGGATGCCAGTATGACTAACAAGTAACATCAAGGAAGGCATAAAAGGGAAGAAGACTTCCTTCCGAAATTGGAAGGCCTGCCCAAATGAGGAGAACAGAAAGGAACACAAACTCTGGCAAAAGAAATGCAAGGTGACAATAAGGGAGGCAAAAAAAAAAAAAAAAGAGGTTGAGGAACATTTAGCCAAAACTATCAAGGGGAATAACAAAAACTTCTTTAAATACATCAGAAGCAGGAAACCTGCCAGGGAGGCAGTTGGACCATTAGACAATGACGGAGTGAAAGGGATTATTAAGGAGGACATGGAGGTTGCAGAGAAGCTGAATGAGTTCTTTGCATCTGTCTTCACGGCAGAGGATACTGAGCATATACCTGTTCCTGAACCAGGCTTTTTGGGGATGGAGGCTAAAGAACCGAGTCAGACAGAAGTGACAAGAGATGATGTTCTAAACTGTCTGGAAAAACTGAAAACTAACAAATCACCAGGGTCAGATGGCATCCATCCAAGAGTCCTCAAAGAACTCAAATATGAAATTGCTGACCTCCTTGCTAAAATATATAACTTATCCCTGAAATCAGGCTCTGTACTGGAGGACTGGAAAGTAGCAAATGTAACACCGATTTTCAAGAAGGGATCCAGGGGTGATCTGGGAGATTACAGGCTGGTTAGCTTAAGGTCTGTTCCAGGCAAATGGATGGAAAGCATCCTCAAGGATAAAATTGTAAAGCACCTAGAAGAACAGGCCCTGCTGGGAGAGAACCAGCATGGCTTTTGCAGAGGTAAATCTTGCCTCACCAACCTTTTGGAGTTCTTTGAGAGTGTCAACGAGTGTGTGGATCAAGGTGATCCAGGTGACATAGTATACCTGGACTTCCAAAAAGCTTTTGACAAAGTTCCTCATCAAAGACTCCTGAGGAAACTTAGCAGTCATAGGATAAGAGGACAAATAGATGTGTGGATTGCTAACTGGTTGCAAGACAGGAAACAGAGGGTAGGTATAAATGGAGAGTTTTCACAATGGAGGGAAGTAAGAAGTGGGGTCCCCCAGGGATCTGTACTGGGACCGGTGCTTTTTAATTTATTCATAAATGATCTAGAACTAGGGGTAAGCAGCGAGGTGGCCAAATTTTCATATGATACCAAACGCTTTCGGGTAGTGAATCCAAAATGGATTGTGAGCAGCTCCAAAAGAATCTCTCCAAACTGGGTGAGTGAGCAACAAAATGGCAAAAGAGGTTCAAGGTTGGCAAGTGTAAAGTGATGCACACTGGGACGAAAAACCCCAACTTCAAGTATATGATGATGGCATCTGAGCTGTTGGTGACTGACCAGGAGAGGGATCTTGTCATGGTGGACAGCTCGTTGAAAGTGTTGACTCTATGTGTGGCAGATATGAAAAAGGCCAATTCCATGCTAAGGATCATTAGGAAGTGGATTGGAAATAAAACTGCTAATATTATAATGCCCTTATACACGACGATGGTGCGGCCACAGCTAGAGTACTGTGTACAATTCTGGTCACCACATCTAAAAAAGGACATTGTAGAACTGGAAAAAGTGCAGAAGAGGGCAACCAAGATGATCAGGGGCCTAGAGCACCTTTCTTATGAGGTAAGGCTATAACAGCTGGGAATATTTAGTTCAGAAAAAAGATGACTGTGGGGAGACATGATAGAGGGCTATAAAATCATGCATGGTGTGGAGAACGTGGATAGAAAGAAATTCTTCTCCCTTTCCCATTAAACTAGAACCTTGGGTCATCCCATGAAATTGTTTGCCAGGAAACCTAGGACCAGTAAACAGAAATATTTTTTCACAGAACGCATAATCAACTTGTGGAATTCTCTGCCACAAGATGTGGTGACAACCAACAACCTGGATGGCTTTAAGAGTGGTTTGGATAACGTCATGGAAGAGAGGTCTATCAATGGCTACTAGTCAGAGGGCTATAGGCCACCTCCAGCCTCAAAGGCAGGATGCCTCTGAGTACCAGTTGCAGGGGAGTAACAGCAGGAGACTCTCAACTCTTGCCTGTAGACTTCCAGCGGCATCTGGTGGGCCACTGTGTGAAACAGGATGCTGGACTAGATGGGCCTTTGGCCTGATCCAGCAGGGCTATTTTTATGTTCTTATGTTCTTAAGAACTCTTATCCTCAGGACTGCACATTCACACAAACACAGTTGCACGACAGAGGGCCATTGGAACTATGCAATCACTCTATTCCTTGGCGGACAGGACCTTGTATAATATTTCAGCTGCTACACCCTCCTAGATGTTGCAAATGCTCTATAGATGTGTTTTAGTGATCAGATAGGCACATTTTTAAAAGAAAGATGCGAAGAAGCACGATTGAGAAAACCACTGATTTGATGGTTTACATTTATGTGAACATGTGAACTGCCCAGGGACTTTTTTGTATGGGGTGGTATATAAAGGTACTAAATAAAATAACTGATTGATTGATTGATTAAGTGCCATCAAGTCGGTGTCTACTCTTAGCGACCACATAGATAGATTCTCTCCAGGATGATCTGTCTTTCACTTGGCCTTTAAGGTCTCTCAGTGGTGCATTCATTGCTGTCATAATGGAGTCCATCCACCTTGCTGCTGGCCGTCCTCTCCTTCAACTTTTTCCAGCGTTATGGACTTCTCAAGGGAGCTGGGTTTTCGCATAATGTATCCAAAGTATGATAGTTTGAGCCCGGTCATAAATCATTGATTTAATTATTTTGTTTTTCTCTTGGTGATTTAAATCGTATTTGAAATCACCAAGATTACATAAGAGATATAAGTTTTGGGTGGTATACCAATATGTTAAATAAATAAATAATCAGTGATTTAAATTGCCTTCATTTAAAGCAATCCATGCTGCTTTCCAAACACAGTCCCTAAGGTTCCTGAATCAAGCCCCAGAGCCCCTGGAATCCCCAGATCCCTTTGCCTACCTTCTTTCCATGCCCACAGAGGTTTTCTTACTTTCTCCAAGCACTTATCATGGTAGATGTCATCTCCAGGTGAGCATCTTCAAACATTAATTGCATGCCCAAACACTGTTGATTCATAGAACCTGGAGAAATTGTTGAAAGATGGAGATTAACGTTATGATGACAGATTAAAATGTTAACTCATATTAAACAAAAATAGGGCATAAGAACATAAGAACAGCCCTGCTGGATCAGGACAGGCCTATGGACTATCTAATCCAGCAACCTATTTCACACAGTGGTCCACAGAAATACAGTGAAACAATCCCATGACAACCCATCCTTTGCTCAGATTCAACGCCTATCTACACAGCAAACTTCTCAGCCCGTTTTCAGGGTTGTGTAAATTGGTCTTGCCCCCTTCCACTGAAATAAGTGTAGGAGTGTTGTGTTAAAAAAAAGGGGGGGGGATTCTTTGCTGGGAGGCCACAGAACAGAAGAAATCCTTATATGGCCAACCTGTAAACCCTCAGAATATTAATTGTTTCTGTTGGCCATAGTATTTCTTCAACATATTTAAGATGAAACCTCAGATTAGGCCAGCCTAACAACAAAGTCAAAGTTAATTAGTCCTAACTAACAGCCAAGTTGTAAACAATGAGAGGTCAGCTCCACCCTCAGGAAAATGGACATTAGTGAGACATTTTAAAGCACTGTCTGTTTTTATAGGCAGTGCAGGGAAAGGCTAAACCAATAAAATGTGATCTTTCCATTCTGTATTTTAATAGTAGCCTCTAAAGGACCGAGCACATCCCCCTGCTTTGATGACAAAACCTTGCACCAAGTTAATAATGATATGTGAGTCAAGAAAATTACTGTCATTTCACTTTGATCCTGACCACCAAACATAACAAGCAAACAGCAATCAAACCCATGTCAATCACCAGCTCCTTTCTGGAGGTCATGTCCTAGTGTGGGCAGCAGAGAAGTCCCCAAAGATTACTTTGAGGCTTCCTCAGTTTACCTAAGCTGATAAATCATAAAGATCTCAAATGATTCTGTTTGCAGTGGGGGAAGAAGAGGGTTTAAATAAATAAATAAATCCAATGGAAGCTGTTTGGGAATCCTAGGCCTGAGCAGCTGCTGTTGATTATGACTTCATTTTCTCTTCGGTCTTCTTTGGTTGCATGCCATAACTGCACAAGGGCATGGAGGTTTATGGCCTCCAAATAGCCTTGTCAGTTGGTGAAGCCTAACAGAGCAAAGGGGCTCAGTGAATGATAGGAAATAAAAAAGGGAAGGAAAGTTTCTTCAAATCCTAGCTCTGCTGGAGTGGTTCTTGGAGATGCAGATCCCTAGACAGGACAACACTGGGGTGAGAAACTGAATACATGGCATGATGGCAAGACAGGGAAGCTTTCTTTATTACATTTCTATCCTGTTCTTCCTCCACGGAACCCAGAGCAGTGTACATGGTTATGTTAATCCTCACAACAACCCTGTGAGGTAGGTTAGGCTGAGAAATAAGTGACTGGCCCAGAGTTACAACTGAGTATCATGGCTGAATGAGGGTTTGAGTTCATGTCTCCCCAATCCTAGTCCAACTCTAACCACTACACCACCCTGGCTCTTGGTAGTTGTGGCATTAAGAAATTCATGTAATAATAGTGGCTACATTCTGAGCTGTGTTCGAAGTACATAACAGGAACTGTGTCCTTGGAAGACTTTTCAATGAAGATCCACCCAACATGTTGCCAAGCAGGCAGGTGTGCATAGAGGGGAGGGATAGCAATTTTTGCTGCTCTCTCCTCCCTTCTAAAGGAAATATGTCTCTGATGGCTGCACAGCCCTCAAGGACATATTCCAAGGACAAGTCCTTTTGGAGGGAGGAGAGAGCAACAGAAATTGCTTCCCCCTCCAGGCACATTTCCCTGCTCAGCAACCCACTGAGCAGAGCTGTGATGCAGAGTCTTCCCTTGACACAGCTTCTGTTGTGCAGTTCTGTTGTGCAGTTCTTGGCTGACATTCAGAATATCAGCCAAGAGAATGCAACAATTGCATAGTACTCTTTGAGCGTGCAAAATGCTTCCCATGAATTATCTTGATGCAATCCTTGCGGCAACCCTGTAAAGTAAGTAAGATTGCATCCTTTTGCATCCTTGCATCCTTGCATCCTTCTGAAACCCAAATAGGAGATAAGAAGATGCATGATAAGGGTTAAACTTGGGCTTCAAATTAAGCAAATCAATTTTTAGAAATGGATCTGCCACATGAAGAATCAGAGTATAGGGGAGTTGATGCAACTCATTGGGCTCAAGCAGACACAGCTATTGCCTCTCCAACTTTCTTGGGCAAACTGTGCTCAGAAATGAGTATTATTATTATTTCTTGTTTCCACAGTCAGACAGGTGTTATTGACTGGTTTGTTTTATCCAGACATCGAGTCCTTCCCAAGGACCTGGGATGGCTGAATTTTATCATCAGTACTGTTGGTTATTATAGATATCGTCGCAAAATATAGGCTGTTCCCAGTAAAGTTGCTTTTTGTAATTGGCTGATGGTGATTTCTGTGGCCCCTATGGTGTTGAGGTGCTCTTCAGGTTGTTTTGGAATTGCACCTAGGGTGCCAATTACCACTGGGATTATTTTGGTCTTTTCCTGATTATTACTTTTATTTTACACAGTCAGACAGGTGTTATTGACTGGTTTGTTTTATGCAGACATCGAGTCCTTCCCAAGGACCTGGGATGCCAGAACTGGTCTTTTCCTGATGATGATGATGATGATGATGATGATGATGATGATGATGATGATTATTATTATTTTATTATTATTTTATTATAATATTTATTTATTTTATTTGTATACCGTCCTTCCAAAATGGCTCAGGGCGGTTTACAATTAAAACAAACTACTAAAACAGTAAAGAGCTAAAACAAACTAAAAAACAATATAACAATTTTAAAACAACAATTAAACAATTACAGTGATTAAAAACCACAAAATAGGGTTTTGAATTTTAAAATAGACCAGATATTAAAACCTCCAAAATTTAGGAAGCTGAGAAAGCTTGGGTGAAAAGATGCGTTTTCAGGTGTTTTTTGAAAATTGCCAGAGATGGGGAGGATTCTATATCAGCAGGGAGCACATTCCACAATCTCGGGGCAGCAACCAAGAAGTCCCGTCTCTGTGCGGCCACCAAACTGGTTGGAGACGGACCTCTCCAGATGACCTCAATGGGCGGTGGGGCTCATAATGAAGAAGATGCTGTCTTAGATACCCAGGGCCTAAGCCGTTTAGGGCTTTTTAAGTTATAACTAGCACTTTGTATTTTGTCCGGAAACCTATTGGCAGCCCGTGTAACTCCATCAGTAAAGGAGTAACATGGTCTCTCTGAGATGACCCAGAGACCAACCTAGCTGCCGCATTCTGAACCAACTGAAGTTTTCAGACTATGTACAAAGGTAGCCCCACATAGAACGCATTACAAAAGTCGTCTGGAGGTTACCAACAGATACCACAGTTTTGAGGTCATTGATCTCGAGAAATGGGTACAGCTGGCGTATCAGCCGGAGCTGATAGAAAGCACTCCTGGCCACCGCCTCAACCTGAGAAACCAGGGAGAGGTGTGAATCCAGAAGTACTCCCAGACTGAGAACCTGTTCCTTTTGGAGAAGTGTGACCTCATCTAGAACAGGCAGATCAAAATCGTCTCTAGAGTTCTGACCCCGCACAATAAGTACCTCCATCTTATCTGGATTCAGCTTCAGTTTATTCTCCCTCATCCAGCCCATTACTGCTTCCAGGCAGGCATTTAGGGAGGATATGCTAGCTCCTGAAGACGTTGACATGGAGAAGTAGATCTGGGTGTCATCAGCGTACTGGTAACACCCAGCTCCAAATCCCCTGATGATCTCTCCCAGTGGTTTCATGTAGATGTTAAAAAGCATTGGAGAAAGTACGGAGCCTTGAGGAACACCATACTTAAGTTCAGATTTTGAAGAGCAACAGTCTCCAATTGACACCATCTGGAATCTATCCGAGAGACAAGAGCGGAACCACTGTAAAACAGTGCCTCCCACCCCCCAACACCCTCAGACGTTCCAGAAGGATACTATGGTCGATAGTATCGAAAGCCGCCGAGAGATCAGTGCCTCAATGCTGCTGCCTCTTCAAGACCCCATGGCTGGCTGTGCTGAACTTGAAGCATCACTTCCTGAGGCTCATAGCTCTAAATGAGTGAGGCAAGCAAATCCCTCAAAGGGGTGCATCTCCAGCTAGCCTGGAGATCCCAAAGTTCTGAGACGCCGAGTATAGCACATTGGGCTTTTTGAACTAGCCCAGTCTCCACTACCCCTCTATGATTTAGCTCAACAGCCACCCAGCCCTTTCTGTGTGGGATAAGCCGGTTGCTGAATGGGGACAGCTAGGAGTTCTTATCCCCACTGAGATCCTTTTTGCCTACTTCACACTGGCCTTTAAGGACCAGTTTGATTTATTAGCTGGTGAGGTTGTGAATAGCATAGCTCCTGGTCAAATGGCAGATAGAAGATGGAGAATGGAAATCTATATGCAGAGGTGCTCTTACCCCTAGACATCTGGGCTGAAGTCCAGGGCCTCACGAGCCCCTGGGGGCCCCCAAATCCACTTCAGTCTGGCCTGGGTGGTGTGGTCACCTGGCGGAGCATGATGATGCTTAATTTGCAGGGGAGGGTGGCCTCCAAAGGCATTTCAGTCCAGGCTCCAAAATTACCTAAGTGCACCTCTGTCTATCAGGTAAAAATAAAGCGGGTCCTGTATACTATACTATCAAAGGTCCTATATAGGACCTTTTCCGCCACTGATATATGCCACACCATTCATATCTATTGTTCCAAAGTACACTTCAAAAATGAAATCCTCTAGCTTTCATTTATCACTACTCTGTTTAAACAAGGTTTGCATAATAATATCAAGAAACCTAACTAGCTTTTACCTAGCTTTTATTTAATCTTTATCTCTAGTGTAAATGTGGTGCAAACTATGGATAACAAGATAAGAAAGTCTTCCTAATTTGCTTCTAAAAAAGGCAGAAGCAACAGGGCCCCATTCCCTGGTGTTCAAGGTAATTGTAAGAGTGATGGGACTCATACTGTCCTCCATGTGAAATTTATCTTTCATCCAATCAGCAGAAACAACTAATGCACTGGAAGGGGTATTATATCCCATCTACTTCCCAATAAAGCCAGTGGTGTCCAATCAGGCACCTATTGTTAGCCGAGAACCTGAAATTGATACAATCATCACATTGATCCACAGTTACAGATGTTAGTCCATGGCTTTACTATCCTCCTCCTCTCTCCTCCTCCTCCTCCTCCCAAAATGGAACCTGCATACAGAAGGCGACATTTGTAGAATATACTGGACAAGTGTCAAAAATGTGCAGTTGTGGGGTTTTTTTTCTTTGCAATACTCTTTCTCATTCATATTCTCATTTACAAACCCATGCTCTCTTACACAATCATCACCATCATTGTTGTTGCTGCTATTATTATTATTATTATTATTATTATTATTATTATTATTATTATTATGTTGTTGTTGTTGTTGTTGTTGTTGTTGTTGTTTACACAGTCAGGTGTTATTGACTGGCTTGTGTTATCCAGACACTGAGTCCCTCCCAAGGACCTGGGATGGCTAAATTTTATTATCAATATTGTTGTTATTATTATAGATATCATCACAAAATATAGGCTGTTCCCAGTAAAGTTGCTTTTTGTAACTGGCTGATGGTGATTTCTGTGGCCCCTATGGTGCTGAGGTGCTCATCAAGGTGTTTTGGAATTGCACCTAGGGTGCCAATTACTACTGGGATTATTTTGGTCTTCTTCTGCCACAGCCATTCAATTTCAATGTGTAGATCTTTGTATTTTATTATGTTTTCTATTTCTTTTTCTTCAATTCTGCTAGAAGAAAAAGAATATTATTTCAATTTCAATTTGTAGATCTTTGTATTTTGTAATTTTTTCTATTTCTTTTTCTTCTATTCTGCTATCCCCTGGTATTGAACAAGTCAAGAACCGAGAAGAAAAATGGAAAAAGAAGCCACTGTATGGTCAATATTTGCACAATATAAGTGGAAAATCAGACATCATCAAGACCTGGCAATGGCTTAAGAATGGCAACTTGAAGAAAGAAACTGAGGGTTTAATACTGGCTGCACAAGAACAGGCACTAAGAACAAATGCAATAAGACCAAAAGCAGAAAACTCTACAACAAACAGCAAGTTCCGCCTTTGTAAAGAAGCAGATGAAACAGTGGACCACCTAATCAGCTGTTGTAAAAAGATTGCACCGACTGATTACAAAGAAAGGCATGACAAGGTAGCAGCGATGATACACTGGAACATCTGCAAAAAATACAAGCTACCTGTAGCCAAAAATTGATGGGACCATAAAATTGAAAAAGTTGAAGAAAATGAAAATGCAAAAATATTATGGGACTTCCAACTACAAACAGACAAACATCTGCCACACAATACACCAGATATAACTGTAGTTGAGAAGAAGGAAAAACAAGTTAAAATAATCGAAATAGCTATACCAGGGGATAGCAGAATAGAAGGAAAAGAAATAGAAAAAATTACAAAATACAAAGATCTACAAATTGAAATTGAAAGGTTGTGGCAGAAAAAGACCAAAATAATCCCAGTGGTAATTGGCACCCTTGTGCAGTTCCAAAAGACCTTGAAGAGCACCTCAACACCATAGGGGCCACAGAAATCACCATCAGCCAATTACAAAAAGCAACTTTACTGGGAACAGCCTATATTCTGCGACGATATCTATAACAACAGCAACAACATTGACAATAGAATTCAGCCATCCCAGGTCCTTGGGAAGGACTCGATGTCTGGATAAAACAAACCAGTCCATAACACCTGTCTGACTGTGTAAATAGATAAATAAATAAATAATAATACTCTACCAATGAGCTATGGCCCCATCCCCTAAGGGGACTATCTTACAGCGCTCACGTGTAATACCAAAAAGACTGCATTAAGTAAAAGGAATCTGGCCCATTCTCTGGGTAAGTTTGAAAATGTTGAGCAAGTGTCATTAATAAGCCTCTAAACAGTAGTCGCCAGGGTCACACAGTGTTGGAAATGTTGTTGCATTCATTTCCAGCTTGTAGACTTCCTCATCTGAGGAGCCGTCTTTGCAAACAGCATGCAGGACTAGAGGGAACTCTTGGCCTCATTCAGCAGAACCCTTCTTCTTATGTCCTTAGCAGGGATGACTCCAAGGGGTGGCAAGGGGCAAAGTGTCAGACAGTGCTGTCATAGTATATCATGTTCCTCTAGTTTGAATTAATTGTTTTTAAAAGTCTCCATTGTTTAGAGGAGCCTTATTCATCCACTCCTCTACCCCAGAACAAGCAGCAGAAGCCAGTGCAGCCAGGTAGGTAGGAAACTCCTCTAGCCTCCCAGGAGCCAGGCCAACTCCATCACTTCCTTCTAGGCCAGGAGGAAGATGCAGGCTTATCCCATGCCGATTTCAACTGGCGTGGTACTTGACCTCTCTCCCCGCCGCACCTCAGTCTTTCCTGCCACATGGTCTTGGGAAGAAAGAGAAAACCAGCTTGGAGTGCAGAAGTGAGGGTTTGACCCAATCCCAAAAGACAGCGTTAAGGGGAAAGAGTCGGGCCCATTTTCTGAATAAGTCTGAAAATGTCGAGCAAGTGTCATGAATAAATGAACTAACACAATTAATTACCTTTGCTCTATGAGTATTTAATGGGGCTGTTCACATGAGCGACTCTAGCCAGGCTTGCACAGCCCTAGTGGGGTAGGGCTGCTCATGTGGATCACTGGGGTTGAGACTGGTCCCAGCTCTGCCCTGCTGGGTAGCCTGGTTTTTTTAAAGTGAGGTAGGAGGGTGGGTGTGCACCCTACTCCCCAGTTATGGGGCAGCATGGACTGCCTGCAGCCCCATCGGGGCTGCTGGCATCCCGTCTTATCATAAAGGCCAGGAAAAGGAGCACCCCAGCCTCTAGAATGACTTCAACACACTGTGCAAGCAGCATGGTGCATTGTGGACTTTGCGGAGGCTGGGTTTGCCATTCTCTGCAGCAGTGATTGTGTGGCCGTGGGGCAAAGCAAGAGGGGAATCTGTGGCTGTTAAGAATACTCCTGCCTCCCTCACCCATCTTCAATGGCCCTGGGATAAATGGTCATGAGAATGACCCTAATCTCTAGTAAAATCTTTGCTCCCTTAATATTGGTCTTTGCCGTTGCTTCACTCTAGAAACTAGTTATTCTAGAGTGTCCCCTGGTTCTTAGCCAGATCTGCAATATATACTTTAGAGCTTTTCTCGTGATCCATGAGAAGAGCTCTAGGACAGTCTGCAGGGAAGGAGGGGTTATCTTACCTTCCACACAGATGATCTCCATGGCTTCCCTGGGTGTGTGGATTGCCCGCCCAGGCAACCGGAGGCTCACCCAGCAGCTCCCAGGGTCGGGGTGACAGGACATGCCACCGCATATCGCCCCCTCCCGAGCCAAATAATGCACCATGAGAGTGTGCGGTGCATTACTGGCATCCCCACCAAGTGTGCAAGCAGCCGCGACTGACACGCAATCAGGAAAACAAGGGTAAGGGAGCACTCGCGCCCTTGACCTCGTTTAACTGGGAGGCTACTTAGGTGGGTTTGCCACCCTGTAGCTTCCGGGATCGGGCCCGATCCCAGAAGTTCACACAAGCATGCCAAAGCAGTCTGGGCACCCTTAGCCTGGTTTTACATGCTCATGTGAATAGCTTCTTTATGTTGTTGCAGCAATGCATCTCTGTAGGTTTGGGGTGTTAACGAATTAACAACAGAGGCATGTGCAGTTTGTTAAGGTTTCTATTAAATCATACTTTGAATGCCTTCCCTTTTTGCCCTTTCCCTTTTTGTGGATTTGTGCATCATTTATATAAGGAACAGGGGGAGTCTTAACATAAAGACGGACTGGTGAATCACAAAAGAACATTCTTTATGGAGCTTGTTTCCATATGAAAGTAGCAACATAAATGGCTTGCAATACTTTTTTTATGAATTGTGTCCTAAGTGCTTATGATTGTCCCTGGTATTCAGTGTTCAGTCATTAAGTAGCTTTGAAACAACAGGAGAAGAGAAAGGAAACATTTTGTACCTGCGGTACTCACTTGGACAACACAGTTTTAGCAAAACTCTTTCCCCCTTTAGGATCTAAATTATGCAGGGACACAATGATGTATGAATTGATGAAAAGGCAAATAATATATTTCTGAGCCATTAATAGTCAATGCCGCGCTCCAGTTACAGGTGTTGGGGGAGAATTACATTGATTTTCCTATCTGAATCAAATTCTCTTCCTCACTTTTGCCAGTCTGACTGCTGCTTCGGTGGAATCAGACTGTGGGGGGAAAAAAGAGTAGTTTCTCTTCAAATCTCTAAATAAGTCATGCTTCTTCTTCTTCTTCTTTGCTGCACAATAATCACTCCTTTGGAGAGAAAAACTGGTTGTGCACCCTGCCTATGTATTCAGGCAAAATGGTCATTGTGCACAAAGGCTTCTTTTAGTATATATTACAGGAACACCCCATTGAGAGGAAAAGAGGATGATGCTGTCATTATCTTGGTCTTCTTAACTTATCTCCCCCCCCCCAGAACTCTGTGCCTGAACTAAATGAAGCAGACAAACATGGGATTTTAAGAAAAGTTTTGTTAGCTCCACATCAGTATTACATAGAGGAATACAATAGTTGAAACTAACAGAGAAGAGAGAAAAGTTGTAATGTTGTTTCTCACTGCACCAATGCAGCTAAGGTATTCATAGTTGAAGGCAATGAGGCTATTTTCACGACTACTCGAAAGTGGGCTAAGGGAGCCCAGCCCACTTTTGAGCCATCATGAGAACCACCAGGCTCACGAGTGAGCCTGGTGGTTCAGAGGTGACTAGCTCGCCTAAGTACCCCTCCCCTAAAACGAGGTTAGCAGGCCGAGTGCTGTGCTAACCCTCTTACTGTGATCATGAGTCACCATGGTGAGGCTCTGCACTGTGGCAACTCAGGAGGAGAACCCTGACCGGATGGCTACAACAAGCCACCCAACCTTGGGGGTATCCCCAGAATGCCCTGTACACTCGCGTGGGGGCATTCTGGGACTTCTGGCAGCCGGCCAGCCTCCAATCCCAACCACCCCTACTGGCTCCATGTTGGAGCTGGTACTTGTATGGGCATCTGATGTGGTCACCCAGGGCTCGATGACTGCTTGTGTGCGGGGATAGCAGGCTTGACCCTCTCTCCTCACCAAACCTCTCCTGGCTCTACACACCGATCGTGTGTAGCACCTCAATGAAAGCTCAAGATCTCCTTATGTCTGAGGTAAGGCACCCAATACTATCCCTTTGTACACCTTCCTCTCTCTTTCTGAGGTCATCCACATCTTCAAAAACTGTGTTGTACTTGGGTTTGGGAGCTGTGTGTGCTCCCAGTTTTCAGTTGTGTGGGAGCAAGGTAGGAGGAAAACCTGGGTAGAAGTGAATTGTGTGGGAGCAAGGTAGGAGGAAAAACTACCTGGGTTTTCCTCCTACCTTGCTTCCACACAGTCACCTTTACCCAAGTTTCCTTCTTATCTTGCTTCCACACAACCAAAAACTGGGAGCACACACAGCTCTCAAACCCAGGTAGAACACAGTTCTTGATGGTGTGAATGGCCTCACAGTGACTTACCACTCATTGACCCCCAGCATCAAGCCATAATAGAATTATATGTGTTGTATGACTATTGTGCTGTATTGCATGCTATTGTGCACTATTGTGCTTTATGACTGTTCCAAATCTCTGGTGTGGTACTGAGATGACATTTAACCATGATCATTCAACTTAGATCTGATCTATGGTGGTTAAATATCAGCTCAGCACCATAATGACCTGAGTTCTGCCCTGTTTTTATATGGGACACGATCATACCAGCCAATACGAATACAACAAATATGACAAATATTTATATAATGTTTTTCAGCCAAAGTTCCCAAATCAATTTAGATGTGAGTGAGTGAATGAATGAATGAATGAAATGGCTCCCTGTCCCTAGAGGGCTCACAATCTAAAAAGAAACATACAATAGACACCAGAAACAGCCACTGGAGGGATGCTGGGCTGGGAATAGACAGAGCCAGTTGCTCTTTCCCTGCTGAATAAAGAGAATCACCACTTTTTAAAGGTGCCTCTTTGCTCAGTTAGCCAAGATTCCTGGGAGCCCATGTGCCACCTCCTCACAAAGTTTGGTGGCAAATGGATTGTGAAAACCCACCCAGTGTCTGAAAGGGGGTTTGCACAGGTAAGGTTTGAAAGCTGGAAGTACACCTGCAAGTCACAAATAATTTCTGTGCAACCTGATGTCTTTTCTTTCTCTTTCTCTCTTTCTGCCAGGTGGTGACGTTGACATTCCTTTGTTATTCTCTGGCATTTGTTTCTATAGTTCTTTTTTTCCAGACAAAGGAAATGCTCTCATTGCTTCTTGGCATCTCTGAAATCCCTGATCATGGATGTTTGTCCACAGATCGTTAGGCACATGGAGAAAACAATTAGCCATGTTTATCCCTTTGCAGACTGATTGCACCATTCATTATGATGTGAACTGAAGCAGACATTCAATTCTCAGTCTAAATGCTGACCTTCACTTCCTTTCTGCTCTGGATGTTTTATAAAATCAAAGGCTGCAGAAACAACATGCAGAAACAAAGACACAGCCTCCATAGGAAGGAAGGAAGGAAGGAAGGAACAGCAGCACCATAGTTTAGCATTATATGCACAAACAAAGCTAAGCAGAGATGGACCCAGGGTTGGCATGTTGGCATGTTCTCTCCTCCCCTCTCCTCCTTCATATTCCTTATTCTATCTGTGGTTAGTTAACAAACCATGATTGGAAAATAAACTAGAGAGTTCTCCACACGATCTGTGAGGTTGTGTGGAAGGCAGGTACATCCTACCTTCCCCACAGATGATCTCTGCCCACCCAGACGAGCAGTGGCTCCTGCTGAAGCTCCCAGAGTTGGGGTGCTGGAGCAAGTGCACGGTGGATTACTGGGATCCCCCCTCCCCCCTGAGTGTGCCAGCCATGGCTGCAAGCAGCCACGGCTGACACACAATTAGGAGAATATGGTTAATGGAGCACTCACTCCCTTAACCTCATTTAGCTGGGAGGCTAAACTTAGGCAAGTTTGCCGCCATGTAGCCACCAGGATTTACATGAGTGTGCAAAACTGGGCTGGGCTCTCTTAGCCCACTTTTGCACGCTCGTGTGAATAGCCTCTAGGAAGTTGTTCTCATAAGCAGCCAAGACCAGGCTGGGGTAGCCAAGCCCACATTTGGCTGCCTGTGAGAACCGCCAATAGCCCCAGGGCTCCCAGTGGCACCTCCTGGCAAATCCAACTAGGGAGCCCACCTCTTAAATGAGGTTAAGGGAGTGAGTGCTCCCATGTACGTGACTGTATGCAGCGCTGACTGCTTTCACTAATGGGCGCCTGGCTATCGCTGAGGGGATCTCCACAATGCGCCATGCACTGGCATGGTGCATTGTGGGATTTCCAGGGGCCGGGATGATAATTCTGGCCCCCGCACATCCACACTGCCAGGGGAAGGTTATGCAGACTTCCTCGTTGCCTGCCCGCCCACCCTCCCAAACGGTCATGTAAGTAGGCCCTAGGGCTTTACTTGAATGGGTATATCATCAATAGGGAAGGCTGCAACTCAGTGTAGAGCACAAGTTTCATACTGTAACTCCTTGCACCCAGGTCCCTTAACTATAACCATTAATCTCCTTTCTGCTGTCACTTCGTGTAATACAGTTCAGAACAACGACGCTGTAGATCAAGAGGTTCTCTCTGCTGTGATGACTACTTTCTTGCACAGCAGTAGGTGCCTTATATTCTCCAAGCTAAGGAACACAGTGCAGCTGTACTAGCAGCTCTTACACCTGCACTCTGAGGGGGTGACAACTTTTGTTCAACTCTCTTTCCCTCTGAAGTGAACTACCCCTCAAAAATATGTCCCTGAGGATCATGCAGCCCTTAAGGACATATTTTTGGGCATTACAGTTAGTGTCAGAGGGAAGGGGAGATCAACAAAAATCACTGCATTCTGAGCATAAGCTGTGCATATACTTCTTTAGTTTAGCTGTCAGCCACTATGTCATTAACAATGAATGGATAGTGCATTCTGTCTGTAATAATTAACTGGTAGTATTAACAAAAATATTATAACTAAAATGGATTGTATTCTTTGGCAGTACACATGTAGGCTATTGATTATTGACTGTGATTGTACTTGTTTATCCTAACAACATGATGAACAATCACTTTGAAGGCATGCAATAATTGTTTCTTTCTCTGCAGTTAATTTCAGTTGAGATATTTATTATTAAAATGTCAATTAATCTTGATTTTTTTTTCATCCTCTATAAGTTAAACTAAGCACCAAGTAAGTTTGATATACAGGGAGAAATGTAAACCCTTTAATGAGGGAAATTGCTAAGGGAGCTCTAGTTTAATTAGTTGAGTCATTTTCTGTCACTTCTAATTAAATAACTAAAGTCTCTACCCTTGGGAAACACCACATTTAGTGTGAACTGCTCTTTAATGCTAATTAGCTTAATTCAATGACCTCATTTGTGTACACTTGTTGCACAGGTTTTTGTTTTTTTTTAAGTTTTTGTAAGCTGTTCATTTTGGTTCTTATTTCTCCACATTGTAAGCAATTATTTATATGCTTTGCTACCCTAACGCATAGAGCTCAGTTATTTGTGGTGTGAATTTGTATCCTGCATAATGTGATGTTAGTGAAGGAGGTTGCCCTGTCCTGAAATCAGGCACTGGCAGGGCAGGGCAGATGGGATTGCAGCACCCTGGACAGCTCCTAGTGAGCAACCTATTCCAAAAAGGGTCAGAGTGGAAAGAGATCTGAAATACCTCCAGCTGCAGACTATCCCTCCCAGACAGAGAGATTTCAAGGGGCAGTCCTTTGGTCTGGAGTATAGCACTTCTCCTCTCCTCCTTTTCTGTTGCTAGTGCTTTGGTGGAGAACTGGGGGAGCATGAGTTATAGGATGTGGAAGAGGCCAGTTCAAAGGGGGGCTTAAGTTTAGGTGCTGTGTGTGCTGATGCCTGGGTTTCCAGTTCTGGGGTGTCCCGGGCAGGCTCAGCCTCCAGCATAGTGTCAGAGTTGGCAGACCTCTGAACATCAGGTTCTAGAGAACACCCAACTAGGTATGTGCACAAAACCGGCTGGCCTGGTTCTGTTTGAGTCCGAACTGGATCCAAACTGGGCTGGCCCAGTTCGGTTCTGCACCCCCTCAAAAAACCCCAGTTCAGGGTGGTGGTGGTTTCTTAATCTTTTTTTTAAAAAGGTTTTACTCACCCCCTGTGGGGGGCTTCTCCGAGGCCAGGGGGGGCTGTCTCCAGAGTTCCCCCTTTCCCCTGCTGGCCTCTATTGTGGTAAAAATTGCCCCGTCCAGGCAGTTTTCAGCCCATTCCAGGCCTGCCCTGCATGATGGTGGCCATTTTGATGGCCACCGCGCATACGCAATGGGCCTCTGCATGGCCAGGTCATGACCTGGCCATGCAGATGCAGATGTTGTTGACTATAGCTCCTATCATTGCCAGCCAAAGACAATCAAATCTCAGGGTGCTGGGAGTTGTAGTCAACAACATCTGGGAATCCTTGATACAGGTAACACTGGTTGTGGCGCCATTGCTGCCCTCCTTCACCTTTGAATGGGCTTCCTTCAGAGGTTCTGTATCATTGCAGATGCATCTGGACAACTTCACAGGTGTGGAGGGCAAGTTGAGATGCCACCCAGTGAAATACTTGGCCAAGTGACTCACTCTGGCATCATCCAACACTAGTTAAACATAAGACGGGGAACCTGGGGAGGTGCCATGAGTTGGAGGAAGGCTATCAGTGGAGAGTAGAAATCCACAGAAAACATCAAAAACATGCTGCTGAGTCTATTCAGGATTAAATTGCAAATAAAATATTAAAATGAGGCTATTCTCATGAACTGCAAAAACCAGACTAAGGGAGCCCAGCCTGGTTTCTGTGGGTCGTGTGCTGCAACAGGAGCTCCGCAGCTCCTGGCATCCAGCCCTCCTAAATACCCCCATTAAACAAGGTTAGCGGAGTGCACGGCGGCCAGCCTGCCAAAGTAGCCCTCCCCTTAAATAAGGTTAGCAGAGTGAGCACTCCACTAACCCAGTTTTTCTGATTGTGAGTTGCCGTGGCATGGCTCCGTGGCATGGCGACTTGCAAGGAGACCCCTGACCAGGAGGCTACAACAAGCCTCAAGGCCTTGGGGGTCTTCTCAGAATGCCCCGTGCACTCGCATGGGGCATTCTGGGACCTCCGGGGGCTGGGTGGCCCCTAATCCTCGCAGCCCCAACCAGCTTGACAACTGCTTGTGTGTAGAACTCTTCCCAGCTCTACCCACCGATCATGTGTCGAGCCTCATTCACTTCTACCCAGGTTTTTCTCTAACCTTGCTTCCACACAACTGAAAATTGGGAACACACACAGCTTCCAAACCTGGGTAGAATACAGTTTTTGATTGTGTGGATGACCTCATAGATTGGTTGCCAAAATGGCAAACTTGCCTTGAACCCCCTGCTCTGGCTATAATGTATAGTTATAGCTGATTATCCTTAGCTGTGAGGGCACTGCTACTGAATGAAGTGTAATCCCTGGCACAAGTTACTGATCACGGCTGCCTCTGGGTCCTAGGGACCCCTTTGTCAATCCCCCACCATATGACCTCATGATAAGTTGCTTGGCCAAACAAGTCACTGTGTCGTTAAGCCTTTTCATATGTTATGTTCAGCACTTGTACAACGAGTGTACAGTGTACACAGGTAATGATTTTTAAAGAGGCACAGCCATTCACGAGTTATGCTGAATGCAAATACAGAAGTACACTTCCTATCTGTACTATGCATTTGAAGGGCTTGTATCCAGGGTCACTTTTAAAATGGACACGGGTACAGTCATTCACACAAACACATGTATGAGCGTACTGACATCTGTACACTCGTACAGCATCATGTCTGAATCGGGCTATTTGTCACTTCCACGTGCCTCCCACATTTATGAATGGATTCTGTCCAAAGATTCCAAGCCCTGGTGGCAGATAACTTAGGTGGCAACTTGGTAAAATGCCAGCAGCGAGCACTTCTTGATGGAAGCTGCCATCTTTCTCAAACAGGAGTGCAACATGCCTATCAATGAGCCTGCATGATTGTGACCCAGGCACAGAGACAGGCACACTGAGTTGTTTTTAAAAAGGTCGTGGCTACTGGACAGTGGCTTCCCCACTGTCTAGGGGGACACTGTAAGGGTTGGGATGAGCCTTCCCTGGGTGGTAGGGCAGCAGCATCCCAGAATGTTTACTAGCAGCTGAGCTACCAGCTTAAAAAAACAACACTACAAATAGAATGACAACTTATATACCACTTTTCAACAAAAGTTCCCAAATCAGTTTACATATGAATGATTGAATGATTGAATGAATGAATGAATGAATGAATATTAGGTATAGAGACTCCCTATACCTAAAGGGCTCACAGTCTTAAAAAGAAACATGAAGCTGATACATTGCAACACAGAGCTCATTTGAGGAGCTATGCTCTGGCACTGCAGACAGCAAAGAAGTGGTTTTTCTCTGCCCGCATTGCTTCTGCAAATTCACATCCAGCTGAGTTGTCTAGAGTTGTGAGGGGGCTAGTTCATGTCCCCTCTGCCTTGAATTTGAATCTGGAACCATCTGTCACTCGCTGTGATATGTTTAACAACTTTTTTGCAGATAAAATATCTTGTATTCTCACTGAACTAGACTCCACGGTTACTGCAGAGTCTATCGTAGAGGTGCCCAGCAACTCCTCTTGTAGGATTGAACTGGATCATTTTCAGTTTGTTACTTCTGATGATGTGGACAGACTACTTCAGACTGTATGCCCTACCACCTGCTCTCTTGACCCCTGCCCAACTTGGCTTATTTCATCTGATAGTCATATTATCATAGAGGGTCTGGTAAATATCATAAATGCTTCTCTGAGGGAGGGCAGGATGCCTCCTTGTCTCAAGGAGGCTATTATTAGACCTTGTTTGAAGAAACCTGTATTGGATTCCTCGAAGTTAGCTAATTACAGACCTGTCTCTAATCTTCCTTGGTTGGGTAAGGTGATTGAGCAAGTGGTTGCTTCTCAGCTCCAGGCAGTTTGGGATGACACAGATTATTTAGATCCTTCCCAGACTGGCTTTTGGGTGGGCTATGGAGTTGAGACTGCCTTGGATGGCCTGATGGATGATCTCCAATTGGGGATTGACAGAGGGAGTGTGACTCTCCTGATCCTTTTGGATCTCTCGGCGGCTTTCGATATCATTGATCATGGTATCCTGCTGGGTCACTTGAGAGAGGTGGGATTGGGTGGAATTGTTTTACAGTGGTTCCGCTCCTACCTCTCTGGCAGATTCCAGATGGTGTCGCTTGGAGACTATCGCTCTGAAAAGCGAGAGCTGAAGTGTGGGGTTCCACAAGGCTCCATACTGTCTCCAATGCTTTTTAACGTCTACATGAAACCGCTGGGAGAGATCATCAGGAAGTCTGGTCTGGGATGCTGTCAATATGCTGATGACACCCAGATCTATTTCTCCATACCAACTTCATCAGGAAATGGCATGACCCCCCTAAGTGCCTGCCTGGAGGTGGTATTGGGCTGGATGAGGGATAACAGACTGAAGTCAAATCCAAGCAAGATGGAGGTACTGTATGTAGGGGGTCGGGATCCAAGAGATGGCTTAGATTTGCCTGTTCTGGATGGGGTTACACTCCCCCTAAAAGATCAGGTTCATAGTCTGGGAGTGCTCCTGGATCCCAAACTCTCCCTGATCTCTCAGGTTGAGGCTGTGGCCAGGAGTGCTTTTTATCAGCTTTGGCTGATATGCCAGATATGTCCATTCTTGGAGATTAGTGACCTTAAAACGGTAGTACATATGCTGGTAACCTCTAGGCTTGACTATTGTAATGCACTCTATGTGGGGCTGCCATTGTACGTAGATCGGAAACTTTAATTGGTACAGATTCAGCAGCCAGACTGGTCTCTGGGTTTACCCAAAGGGACCATATAACACTGATTCTAAAAGGACTGCACTGGCTGCCAATAGGTTTCCGAATGAAATACAAAGTGCTAGTTATTACCTATAAGGCCCTTAATGTTTTAGGTCCAGGGTATTTAAGAGAGCACCTTCTCTGTAGTGAATCCTGCTGCCTATTAAGATAATCTGGAGAGGTCCAACTATGGGTGCCGCAAACTAGTTTGGTGGCAACTCGGGACCGGGCCTTTTCTGTGGTTGCCCCAGGGCTTTTGAACACACTCCCTGCTGAAATAAGAGCATCTCCTTCTCTGTTTGCTTTTAGGAGGACCCTGAAGAAGCACTTGTTTTCACAGGCTAACTTCAACGGAGATTGTAAAGTGTTTTTAATGTGTTTTTATCTATATATTTTATCTTTTTATGAATTTTAAATGTGTTATATTGTACGTTTTAATTCTGTAAACCACCTAGAGATTTTTATACTAGGTGGTATATAAACTCAATTATATATATATATATATATATATATATATATATATATATATATATATATATCTTGGCCAGCCATGTGTGCTGGCATTTGACGGGAGGACGTTGGAGGATGACGGCCAGACCTGGCCACGGTGGGGAGGTGGCAGCGGTGGGCCTGGCCACAGTAATGGGGGGGGCAGGCCAGCCACAGTGAGGAGGCAGTGGCGGGCCTGGGTGTGGTGGTGAGGAGGAGGAGGCCCCACCACCAGGAAGGGCCACCAGGAAGAAGAAGAGGGCGGTCGAGATGAGCCCGGCTGGTCAGGTAGCGGAGTCATGCCAGGAGACTTCCGGCCCCAAAGAGCGCACAGATGCTCTGTGCAGGGTCAGTTAGTTAGAAATAATGTGCTAACCATAAGAAGAATTCAGCACTAGAACAATTCTCTCTAGGAAACGTGTGGCATCTTCTTCCTTGGAAGTTTTCAAGTAAAAGTTGGAAAGGCATCTGGTGCAGTTGCTTTAGGTCAGGGCTGCACAACTTCGGACCCTCTAGCTGTTGTTGGACTACAACTCCCTTCATCCCTAGTCTCAGTGACAAATAGTTGGGGATGATAGGAGTTGTAGTCCAACTTCTGCAGGAGGGCCCAAGTCGTGCAGCCCGACTTTAGGTATAAGGTGTCCAGACAGGAGTATGTTGATATTTTTAGTTGAGTCCTACCCAGTTCTACTTCACACACACACACACACACGTCTATGGTTGCATTCTGGGAACTCAGCATGGAGAACTGGCTGCCACCCCTCTCTGGTTCTTTCCAAGGATTATGCTCTTTGGAGGAGCTGCTCCCCATAATAGAGAATGCTGAGCATTGCATAGGAACAAGCTGTCTTGTACCAAGTCAGATCCTTGGTCCATCTAGCTCAGTATTGTCTACAGAGATGGCAGAGGCTCTCCAAGGTTTCAGGCAGGAGTCTCTCCCAGTCCTACTGGAGATGACAGGGGGGTATAACCTGAGACCTTCTGCATGCAAACATGCAGATGCTCTTCCACTGAGCTATTGCCCCATCCTATAAGGGGAATAGCATACATCACTCACATGTAGTCATACGAACAGCCCTGCTGGATCAGGCTCAAGGCCCATCTAGTTCAGCATCCTGTTTCACACAGTGGCCCACCAGATGCTTTCAAGAAGCTCACAGGCAGGGCATGAGGGCTTGCTCCCTCTCCTGCAGTTGCTCTCCTGCAACTGGTATTTAGCAGCATCTTGTCTCTGAAACTGGAGGTGGCCTATATCCACCAGACTAGTAGCCATTGATGGACCTGTCCTCCATGACTTTGTCTAAGCCCCTTTTAAAGCCACCCAAGCTGGTGGCCATCACCACATCCTGTGGCAGAGAGTTCTATTGTACTTATGCATGGTGTGAAGTGCTTCCTTTTGTCGTTCCTAAATTTCCTGACCTTCAGTTTCATGGGATGACCCCTGGTTCTAGTGTTGTGAGAGAGGGAGAAAAAATTCTCTCTGTCCACTCTTTCTACTCCATGCATAATTGTATACCCCTCTATCACATCTCCCCACAGTTAACTCTTTTTCAAACTAAGGAGCCCCAAAAGCTGTAGCCTTGCCTCATAAGGAAGGTGCTATAGCCCCCTGATCATCTTGGTTGCCGTCTTCTGCACCTTTTCCAGTTCTACAGTGTCATTCTTAAGATATGGTGACCAGAACTGAACGCAGTACTCCAAATGTCGCTGCATTCCTAGCATGGAATTTGCCTTTTTCACTGCAAGCTGTCCACCACGACCCCAGGATTTCTCTCCTGGTCAGTCACTGACAGCTCAGATCCCATCAGTGTATATGTGAAGTTGGGGTTTTTTTGCCCCAATATGCATCACTTTACACTTGCTTACATTGAACTGCATTTGCCATTTTAGTCACCCATTGATATGCAAACCAGGGCAGACCCTGCTTAGCAAAGTGAAGCATTTATGCTCACTACTGCAAGACCAGCTAACCCCCCTTAAAGGTGCATTCTGGGAGGGAGAGTTCAGCACTATACTGAATATGGAGAAAGCAGGTGCATAACTAACTAGCCCCTTACAACTTTGATCTCCCCAAAGAACAGAGAGAGAGAGAGAGAGAGAGAGAGAGAGAGAGAGAGAGAGAGAGAGAGAGAGAGAGAGATTCACTTGAAACTAGTGGTGTGCTATTGTAGATACGTGTGTGTAGGATGAAGGCATTTGATAAGTGTTCTTATTGTTCCCATCTCTGGTCTTCTCATTGTTGTGGTTTTGTTCTTAAATATAGTTCAAGATATGGAGTTGTGGGAGACTTCTAAGTATTAGAAAATGGGGGAAATGCATGCTTCATTTCTGCTTTCTGTTCCCATTCAAAAGAGATTTTAGGCATAGCATTCTTATTCCATCCATGAGGAGCTGTTATGTGTTAATAAGGATGACGAAAAAGGGACAATTGTAAGAAAAATGCAATTAATTCTAAAAGAACCTCATTTCTCAGTGGGGATTCTCTTATCAATTAACACTTCTTTTTCTTTGTAAAAAGACATTTACTTAGGAATTTATAAAGCTCAACACACATCTGCTGAATGAATTTCAGCATGACCAAAGTAACCACAAATTGGCACAATGTCCACTATCTGTCAGTTCTTCCTCTAGCATCAGCCACGCAAACCTGGTTTAGATGGAACGAGAGGGCCGAGATGCTTATCTTTTGTTTCTCCTAAAAGGTACCTGCACTTCCCATGAAGCCATTTCACTGAAATGATGGTGTGGAAAGGCCTTAAAAATTAAGAAATCTGTAACTTATATAAAAACTCAAGAAAGCAACAGATGAGAGTGTGGACTTTCTCATTTCCCCCCATAAATAGAAATGGTCTGATGATATTGTCTGTTGTTCCTTAGCACAGAGGTTCCCAAGATAAGGTAGTAATGTGAGGAACTACAAGGGAAAAACACAGAGGCCCCAGTCCATGTTGATTTCCATATGACTAGACAGACATGATCACTGTGAATGGAGATGCATGTCCCAGTTTGGATCAAAAGACACTTCCAGCCAAGTTAAAGGGGCCAAATTAACACTTTGTTGCAGATGGAAATGCACCTCTAGATGTGCTCCTACATCAGCATTAGCTACACATGCAGAAAGATGCTTCTGTGGATTGATCTCCCTTGCTGAATTGAGGTGAGATGTCATAAGGCCCACCTGGATTCATAACGAAGGTTGAAAATTTGGGGAGAGTTTACATTTTTGCATGAAACGTTAGTTTGGATAGTTGTGATTTGATTTTTTTAAAAAAAGAGGCTTCCTTTTGCTAAATGTTTAACCCAATGGCTAACTAAGGTTCAAATGAGATGGTATTTTAGGGGTCCTCAGCTATGGGTCCCCAGATGTTGTTGTATGACAACTCCTATCATATCCAGACACAAAGGCAAAGACCATAGTGGCAGGAAATTATGGTAATGATGGGCATTGTTGCCGACACCTAGGAACCCAAAGTTGAGAAGCCCTGAATTGAATGCTTGGTGAACCACATGCTTCGGATTTTTGATGACTTTTTTTGGTACGCAGCAGGTAGGGGCTGATCTGAATCAGGATCATAGCATGGGGAGGAAGACAGTTTAATCCTTTCATCACATGCCATTTTCCCCGCTAAAAATGCCTCCAAATTGTTATAACTTCTGAGGAAAAAAGCCATTTTCAGCAGGAAATTGACATAGGGGAAAGTATTTTTCAAAAATCTTGATCCAAATTGTGCCCCTCCACAGCAACTAGAAATCTGAAGCATATAAAGTTGATCAGAATTAGGAAGGCTATGGTCAGTCAGCCCCTTTATACAGTCAGTCACTACAAGTAGAACATCCTAAGTAGGAAAGGCAGGTTCACTGATTGACTATCTGCTGTCTAAGAAGGCAACCCTGCAATCTGATTGTGATGTGAAGAACAAAGTTCCTTAGCAACTTGCCACACCATGTTGGGAAGACATACCTAAGGCACATAATGTACATCGCTCACAGGAATGTTCATAAGAATTATGCGTGCACATCAAAGAGAATAACAGAGCCATTAAACCCATAATATTGTGTCAATACAGTAAATCACCGTAATTACTGCAATTAAAGTAGTCCGTTTAATTTAGTCTTAAAGAATGCACAGCAGAATGCCTATCATCTGAATCTCAGTTTTCTGAAGGAATGTGCAATTTGTATTTATTTATTATTTATTCCTCAAAACAGTTGTATTTCTTGCTGGGGCTATTCACACACGCAGGCAAAACTGGGCTAATGAGGCCCAGCCCAGTTTTGCTGGCATGTGTGAATCGTTGGGAGCCACATGGCTCCTGGCGGTGGTGCACCAGCAAACCTGCTTAGGTAGCCCACCACTTAGCCTGGGTTTGGGGTGCGAGGGCATCCAGAAACCAAGCTAATTGATCGTGTGTTGGTGCTGTGTGACTCCACGTGGCACCTACATGCAAGTAGCCTCCAGGCCAGCATTGAGAGGCTCCCCCATAATGCACTGCACACTTGCACAGTGCATTATGGAAGTTCTGGGGGCCTCCTGGCCCCAGAAACTCCTTGCTGCTGGTAGGAGCCACCCATCGTCTGGGTGAGTGATCCGTTCACCCTGCAAGGGAGAGAGGATCAACTGCAGAAGAGGCAATCATTTTGACACTTCGTCTCCTCGCCCCATTTGAGCCCTTTTTCTGATCGTGAGCAAGGGCTCATTGACTGATGTAGATTTCCCAGTTGCCCTTTTCCTTCAGCTCAGAATGATAACTTGTGTGTGTGTGTGTGTGTGTGTGTGTGTGTGTGTGAACTTGTCTAATAAGAACAATGGGTGCATGCTAACATTCACCAAGTTTCAGACATATCTCCAGTGTTGCCTTGTACAGCTTGTCAGCCACTGGCAATTAACATCCTGGAGGTGAACCAAGCAGATGCAGCATATGGTAACGTTCCATCATGAGGTTGAAGCCACATTTTTTTACTGATAGGAGCCATTGTTTTACCACTATCCATTTGCATACATTTATCATGTATGTGTATGTGAATGTTTGCATATTTCAGTGAATGCTTGCATATTCATGTGAATCCAAGACATGCCCACCCCAAGTTCTTTGATGTTAGAAATTGTGGGGGGTCATCTTAAATACAGAGTGCTGTTCCTTTTGGGTAAATCTCCATTTTTAAAGGGGATTGTCTTTAATTCATGGTCATCTTCTATTCAGGTAAATACAGTACTAGTTATGATGGCTCTGGGCTACCTCCATGTTTAGCCAAACCTTTCAAAAAAACAAAAACAAAAACACCTTTAAAAGAAGCCCAGCAGTCATATGTCCAAAAAATGACTTCATCTTTCCTGGGGAGGTCTCTAGGCCTCATGAAATGTTAACGAGTCACGTTAGAGATAATGTGCTTTGAATCACCCCTTTCCTTTCTATCCTGACAGCAGATGGAACAGATAAAGGCAGGGGAAAGCTAACAGTGCCATTCTAACCTGGACACACTGAAAAGGGAATTAAGGCTCAGAACCTGAAGAGACCAATAGTCATTACCTAGTTAAGCTCCAAGAGAAAGAAACTGGCGTGTGTGCGTCAACAATTGTATTTGAAAGGCCAGACCTCTTCGCAGACTCAGACGTATTTATTACAGCAAGGCAGAACTCTTCCTTAACAACAAGGAGGTTACAGCACAAGCCAAGCCAAAAGTAGGTCCTGCAAGCAGACACAGAAGAAATGTGTAGGATGGTGTCCGTCAGTCTTAAATGACCCAGAACCTGCTCTTAACCCTGGTGTGATACATATCACCTGCATTTACTTTTTGTTTCTTACATAGTATGCTTTTATCTAGATCTGTCCTTCTCTACAACAAGTATCATCATTTTTGTTTTTGCCAGTTATAACCAACGGGGGTGGGGGGGAGAGGGAGAGACAACGACTTGCAGTAACGACAAATTTCTATTCCACAGCCATGAAACACACAGGACAAAATAGCAATGGTTATTGGGCTTACTTACAAGTGTGTGTGTGTGTGTGTGTGTGTGTGTGTGTGTGTGTGAGAGAGAGAGAGAGAGAGAGAGAGAGAGAGAGAGAGAGAGAGGTATCTTCTGCCATTTGAAAGGTTCATCAGATAAAAGATAAATCAACTTAAGAGCAGAAGACTTTTCATGGAAGACATTCTATTTTATCAGTTGCTACTAGTCTTGATGGCTATAGGCTACTTCCAGGCTCAGGGGCAGGATGCCTCTGAATGCCAGTTGCAGGAGAACAACAGCAGGAGAGGGGGCATGCCTTCCTATATCTCCTGTTTGTGGTCTTACCAGAGGCATCTCGTGGACCATTTTGTGAGAAAGCGGGTGCTGGACTCGATAGGCCTGGGGCCTGATCCAGCAAAGCTTCTTATTTTCTTATGTTATATTCTAGGGGAGAAATGACAAAGTTATTAATACAATCAACAGCATGATTTTCTCTTAATATAACAGGAACTGACTAAAGTTTATAAGTTTGTTGTTTTGGTACCATGATCTAAGACATGAACAATATGATGCAATAATCTGTGAGAATAATGTGTGGGAGGTAAGCAACAACTGGTAAACTATCCACAAGAAGTGATGGGACATCTGCTTTTCTTCCAAATCTTTATATTCAATATTAATAGACTTCTGACGAATCTATCATCATCTAGGGCTGCAGCAAATATTAGATTTTATTGTTGAAAGTATTGCTGTGGGAGGAAAAAACTATTTCCCTTAATTGTATGGATATTTACCAGTCCTGTTTGTTGTGATCATCTCAGCTGCCTACCACAATTTTAATGCCTCCCCCCCCCCGGCCAATTACTATAGCTTCTTCTTCCTGGACTATTCACACTGATGACCCTAGCCAATCAGGGATCATGAATTTACTGAGATGGTGCCACAACACCACACAAACAAGAAGATTTGTCTATCAGTAAATAAATGAAGTCAGTTGAGGGTGAAGGTAATCTTTCCTTGATCATCCTTGTGGGTGAACCAGCCAATCAGGAGTCACTGTATGAATAGGATGACATCATACCTCAGCATTAACTAATCTGATCTGACAACATGTCAATATTGTTGAAAATAAAGTCAATTCGGAGTGAAGGCAATGCTTCCTGTACAGACATACACTTTCAAGCTGAAAGGTTGCCTTAAAAAGGGTGGGTGATGCTTTGTGACAATGTCAAAATTGAGGATTTTCAATGTAACCTCAATATATTTATTTATTTATTTATTTATTTATTTATTTATTTATTTATTTGTTCAACATATTTTTATAACACCCAAAACTTGCATTTCTGGGCGGACAGAATATTGGCATTTCTATGCATTTTAAACTGTAAGTTCCTGATGATGATGATGATGATGATGATGATGATGATGATAGCAGTAATGATGATGATGATGATGATGATGATGATGATAACAACAACAATTAATCAATTATTACAGGTATGGCCCCTAGTACTCCTCCTCCACTGCACGTGCACAGCCCTTGGTCTCTATGGCATTTGGGTAGGTAGAGGGCAGGTTTTATATTTTAAAATATATTTTGGCATGCCTGGGGAATCTTCCCAGTATGCATGTCCTTCCTACCCCCTCCCTGGGCCATATTACCTTCACCCTTTATTGACACAGAGCCATCTTGCTTATGCTGTCACATGCCATGTACATTGATGAAAACAGGCCGGTTCAGATGAACATGACCCTCACAGCCCCCCTATACGTCATGAAGGTGGGGGATGTGTAGAGAATGCACCTGCTCCATTGTCACTAAAGGATATGCCAACACGTTCTTGACACGTCGTTTGATCAGCTGTGACTGGAATCATACATGCTCCCAAAATGTATAAATAAGCCAACAAACAAACATAGTCCCCATTTTATGTGCCTATACCCAGAATCAAAATACTCTGCTCAGAATACCATGTATCAGAATTAATCTCCTTCTTCCTTAGAACCCTTCCAAGGGGTTTGTGGAGGATCATGGTAGCCTTCAAAAGGATTTCCCGCTTCAAAAGTAAAACAAGGGAGAAGAATGACGCAGCAATTGTTGAATGCCTTGTGCAAGGATGAGACTTATTTGGAATTCTGCAAACATCTACAGTGCATCTGAAGTGCACTTTTGATCTAGTCGTTCTACTACAATGCACAGCCAGCATCTTTGATCTCTGAGTTAGTGATCTAATCTGCTGTATAACTTTGCTTTTATTGATCTGTTCTCATGCTAAGCAAATCAAGTCTCACTTTTATGGGACAGATTGAAAAAAGATAGTAAAACTGCCTCTGAGACTGCAGTTTAAATCTGTGCAATAACAGGGGAAGCCAGAGATAAGACTTTTATTACACTGCCAAACTTCACATGAACCCCAAGTGTCATTAAAAGGCATGTGTCATTTGCCACATTTATTTATTTTACTAGATAACTTGGTTACCACCCATTTAGAAGCAAAATAGTGTATTCTTCTTTGTTATGAAATCTATCCATGACATGAAATATATACTGGAAATGACATTCCTCTGGTGTATAATACAAACTATGTATTGTCTACCTAATCATACCATTTAATTTATTAACAAGATTTTTAAAAATACTATTAGGTCTAGGGGGGAATAGATGTGGGATTTATTGTTGTTATCTAATCAACTTATGAACTGATCCCAGATCCAGATGTTATTAAATAGTTTAAACCAAGGAGTCAAACTGAACCTGAGCCCAGATCCCGATCTTATTACATAGTTTAAACCAAGGAGTCAAACTGAACCTGAGCCTAAAACTGTAAATGGGTCCCAAGTGGGTTATTTTTCAGTGAGCTGGAACTGAATCTGAGTTGAAAATATCTTGGTAAGAAGTGGTACCTTGTTCAAATAATCAGGCACTCTGCTTGCAGTTGTTCAGCATTTATTTTCCTGTTGTATATAACTTGTTTGCAAAATCAATAAAAATGAAAAGAGACAGTTTAAAAATAATTCAAAGTAGTTTTCTCAAGTTTTAATTTGTGATCACTGTGTTCATTTTAAGGAGTTCCATAGTAAGCAGAACAGTTGAAAATGATTCAGTTCAATACTGGTTCAAAGTATTGGAAGCCATTATCAAACCATATTTCAAAGTTATTGTCTGAACTGGAAAAGAACCAGAGACCGATGATGAAATCTTGGTTAACCTGAACCAGAATGGAACCCACAATGTTCATGGTTCATCTCCCTAGCTTAAACTGCTGCATTGCAAGCTAAAGAGGCAAAGTTGCAACCCAGTGTTGGCAAATGTTCTGCTCTGCTTCATGGATATTTGACATCTGGTTAATATTGGGGAAAATTAGTACAGGTCTCCTGGGGTCAATGAACTTCAATGGGGTGTTCTTCTAAGCACATCCTGATGTTCTATCACACCTTCCTTACCTGATCTCCAAAAAGGGACTTAAACCCCACAGGTACAGGACAAAAGCACAACTGTAAAAGCAAAGCCAACACCTGCAACAGTCAATTTCCCTTTCATCATTGCTAGAACCTGTATATGTGTAGATATAATCAGATATCCATCTGAGATATCCTGTAGGGTAAGTGTTGACAAATTTCCTTTGACTCTAAGAGCCAGACCAAAAATTTAGGAGCCGGGCATTGGATGCTTTACAAAATTACCAGACTTGGTAAAGGACATTGTGGAAGGAGAAGGGGCTTCTCTTTATCCTTTTCACAAGTAATATCATCATCATCATCATCATCATCATCATCATCAATAATAATTCAGTTTCTATACCACCCTTCCAAAAATGGCTCAGGGCGGTTTACACAGAGAAATAATAAATAAGATGGATCTTAGAAACTCATACATACTTAGAAAAGAAACAGGGCTACCTGGGGCAAATAATGATTTTATTTAAAAAAAAAACACCTCTGTCTCTGAATATCCTAGTCTAGGCCCCATGGTTAAATTTCTAGGTGCCAGGGCTCCCTGGTGCCTGGGATTTGTCAAGCCCTGCTGTAGGGAGGATGGTCAGCACTGGTATAACATTGCTACAACTGAGTGAGCAACCACTTGAGCAAAAAACCTGTAGACTTCCTTGTTCCAGTTGGCTTTTCACCTTCTGAATTCTTTGTTTCTATTATTTGTTCTTCACTGTTGTATTAACTGATTACTTAGGAACATAGGAAGCTGCCATATACTGAGTCAGACCATTGGTCCATCTAGCTCAGTATTGTCTATCCAGACTGGCAGCAGCTTCTCCAAGGTTGCCGGCAGGAATCTCTCTCAGTCCTATCGTGGAGATGCTGCCAGGGAGGGAACTTGAAACCTTCTGCTCTTCCCAGAGCGGCTTCATCCCCTAAGGGGAATATCTTGCAGTGCTCACACTGCTAGTCTCCCATTCAGATGCAACCAGGGTGGGCACTGCTTAGCTAAGGGGACAAGTCATGCTTGCTACCACAAGACCTGCTCACTTTGTTCTTATTTGTGATGATTGTGTCACCAGGAGAACCTGAGGCAGCACCTCCATCATGACCCGAAGACACAACCCTGCCTTTGTCCTCCAGCTCTGCAGAGTCCCCTCAGAACCCACTCCACCCCCATGTTGCTGGAGCCAGTGATTAAGAAATCAGGCAAGGCCCCTTTAAGAAATAACACCTTTTCTAGGGAAGGGGCAGGTCCAATTGACTCTGCCTGGACAGCAGCTATAAAAACTGCCAGTCTACTGCAAGAAGCCACTGGAGAAACATTCCTCTGTTGAAGTGCCCGGCTCTTGTTTCCCCGCTCACTGCTGGCTGAGGTTCTGATTCTTGCTCTCAGAGCTATCTAAGATCTGATGAGCCTCTGGCTGTCTACCTTGGTGGAGAATCAGTTCAGCTGGGGCAGAATATTATTTGTGTTATCAACTTGATCTCTGTGATCTTATGTTTTTATTTTTTATTTTTGGCAGAAGGGATGGGAAGGAGGTGTGTACGCGATGTGCCTCCTTTATGCTTCCTGTCAGGCCAACAAAATATTAAGAACATAGGAAGCTGCCATATACTGAGTCAGAACATAGGTCCATGTAGCTCAGTATTGTCTTCACAGACTAGCAGCGGCTTCTCCAAGGTTGCAGGCAGGAATTTCTCTCAGCCTTATCTTGGAGATGCTGGGGAGGGAACTTGGAACCTTCTGCTCTTCCCAGAGCGGCTCCATTCCCTAAGGGGAATATCTTACAGTGCTTACACATCAAGTCTGTGCTCTGAAACCCAACGGTAAGGGAGGGGTCCTTCTTAACCATTTTGCAGGATGCAGAGCCCTGTGCTGTGCTCGGTGAATCAGGGAACAAAATGCATGATAGATTTCCTTACACGTTAAATATACTGGCCAATCTAGGTAAAGTAAATATGGATGTGCACTCTGATCCTCAGCATGGAAGTTCTTCCCACTGAGCTTCCCTTCCTTCATTGGTGCATGTACAGGATTTCAACCTGTCCATTTGTCCCCCAGTGGCTTTTGTGAACTTCTTTGTTTGCCCTAAACTTCCTTCCATCCTGCTACTATTATTACTTATATACCACTTTTCAACATAGGAAAAGAAGAATAAGAACAAGGTGGCTCCCTGTTTTCCCCCAAAGCCTCAAACTTCAGAAGCCTCAGTTTAAGGGGGTCCTTTGGCACCCTTTCTCCTCCTCTACTACCTAGGCAGCTTCCTCTCAGAACTGGCTTGCTGTCTCCAAGCCAATCCCTCCAGCTTTCTGCCACTCTCCTCCTCAGCCTCCCTACCCTGTGCCTGAAACCGATAGTGACAAGATCAGCTCTACCCAGGCTAGCACAGCCCTAACTGGGTAGAGCTGGTTATGAGAACCACTGGGGTCGGTTCTGATCCTGGAGCTCTTCAACTGGGTAGCCTGGCCTTTCTGTCTGGGCTAAAAGTGAGGTAGAAGGGCGTGTGCATGTCCTCCTACCTTACTGCCCAATCATGTGGATGCTCAGGCTACTGACACAAGGCGGAAGGAACAGCCTGGCAAAAGAAAGTTACTCAGTGCACCACACTGTTTGTGTGGTGCATTTTTTGGGCTTCCTGAAGGCTGGGTGTCCTTCCCTTGCCTCTCCCTCACTGTGCCGCTCGCTGCTTCGGTGCTTGTGTGGGTGCAAGAGTGACTGAGCCCTTGTCAGACTCAGGATTGTTGGGGCAGGGGAAGGCAGTTGTTGTTGTTAATAATAATTCAATTTCTATACCGCCCTTCCAAAAATGGCTTAGGGCGGTTTACACAGAGAAACAACAAACAAATAAGATGGATCCCTGTCCCCAAAGGGCTCACAATCTAAAAAGAAACATTAGACACCAGCAACTGTCACTGGAGGTCCTGTGCTGGGGGTGGATAGGGCCGGTTACTCTCCCCCTGCTCAATAAAGAGAATCACCACATTAGAAGGTGCCTCTTTGCCAAGTTAGCAGTTAGGCTCCTGCCTTTCCCCAAGCCAACCCCAGGACAGGTAATTTTGGTTGTGTGAACCAACTTATTGTCAGCAATTTTGCATCTGTGCTCTAGTGCTGTGGGAAAATCTTCTGAGTGCTCAT
Organism: Hemicordylus capensis; assembly: GCF_027244095.1. Classification (NCBI taxonomy): domain Eukaryota; kingdom Metazoa; phylum Chordata; class Lepidosauria; order Squamata; family Cordylidae; genus Hemicordylus; species Hemicordylus capensis. The sequence continues at coordinate 33,236,648 of NC_069658.1, forward strand.
GAGAGAGCTCAGAAGCCAAACTGACAGGCCACTTCCAGTTTGCCAGCCAATAAACAGCCCGTGTTGCAGATTGTGCCTCTCCTCCTGCACCCTATGCTGGATCGCTGTCTCTACTCTGTCCTTTACCCCAGTACCCCATGATCCCTTTGTAGCCGCTGGCTGAGGCAGTTCAATGGCCCACATCCAAACACAGCCTGAGGCTAATTGAAACCCATGGAACAAGTTAGATGTAACTGATGTCACATTGTTTTCAGGTACAAACATACAGCCACATTAAACCATTTGGAAGAATTCACTGACTTAGATTTTGAGATGTGTGTAGATTTCCATTGATGTGTTGAGTCTTTTAGAAAATATTCTGATGCTTGTGGTTCAGAATGCTGCACTTCTCACCTCTGGTGAGTGGGCGACAAAGTGGCAAATGCAGTTCAATACTGGCAAGTGTAAGGTGATGCACATTGGGACGAAAACCCCCAAATTCAAGTATACCCTGATGGGATCTGAGCTGTCAGTGACTGACCAGGAGAGGGATCTTTGGGTCGTGGCGGACAGCTCGTTGAAAGTGTCGACTGAATGTGCAGCAGCTGTGAAAAAGGCCAATTCCATGCTAGGGATCATTAGGAAGGGGACTGGAAAATAAAACTGCTAATATTATAATGCCCTTCTACAAAACTATGGTGTAGCCACACTTTGAGTACTGTGTACAATTCTGGTCACCATACCTAGAAGGACATTGCAGAACTGGAAATGGTGCAGAAGAGGGCCACCAAGATGATCAGGGGCCTTGAGCACCTTTCTTATGAGGCAAGACTACAACACCTTTTTAGTTTAGAAAAGAGACAACTGTGGGGAGATATGATAGAGGTCTATAAAATCATGCATGGTGTGGAGAAAGTGGATAGAGATAAATTCTTCTCCCTCTCACATAACACTAAAACCAGAGGTCATCCCATGAAATTGATTGCCGGAAAATCTATGACCAACAAACGGAAGTACTTTTTCACCCAATGTATAATCAACTTGTGGAATTCTCTGCCACAAGATGTGGTGATAGCCAACAACCTGGATGATTTAAGAGAGGTTTGGATAACTTCATGGAGGAGAGCTTTATCAACGGCTACTAGTCGAAGGGCTATAGGCCACCTCCAGCCTCAAAGGCAGGATGCATCTGAGTACCAGTTGCAGGGGAGTAACAGCAGGAGAGAGGGCATGCCCTCAAGTCCTGCCTGTGGCTTCCAGCAGCATCTGGTGGGCCACTGTGCAAAACAGGATGCTGGACTAGATGGGCCTTGGGCCTGATCCAGCAGGGCTGTTCTTATGTTCTTATGTTCTCTCAAAGCCAGCATCCGAGACTTTCGGAGGAGGGCTGGTCTTGTAGTAGAAGAAAGCTTGAACTGTCCCATTCACTAAGCAGGTCCACCTTGGTTTGTATTTGGATGGGTGACTACATGTATCTATATATTTATTTCTCTTAGACGTGCCCGTCGCTAATCCCATGCAAGGCAGCTCTCATGAGAGTTTGGAGACCTGCCGGATAGTGATGGGGATGATAGCAATGGGGATGGGCAGCCAGCTAGCTGGCGGGCCAGGAGTTAACAGCGGCTGCAGGTGGGCAAACAATGGCGCCAGACGGTGGGAGAGTGAGGAGGCAACGGTGGTGGAGGTGGGTGGGGAGGAAGCGGTGGAGGTGGGCGGGGACTGGGAGGAAACAGTGGTGGGGCGGGCGGGGAGGAAACTGTGGAGGAGGCAGGTGGGCGTGGAGGAGGAAGGAAATGGCATAGGGAGCAGGTGCGAGTGGGGAGACAGGGAGCAGGTGGGAGTGGGGAGACAGGGTGGGCAGGAGAAAGCTGCTACGGCGATGGGCTGAGGGGAAGAAGGAAATGGCCAGGCGGGAAGAGCTAGAGGCACAGAGGCTCTGAGCCTGGCCCAGCTAGTTGTAGGATATTTCCCTTGAGGGCCATAGCTCAGTGGAATAGCATCTGCATGCTTGCATGCAGAAGGTCCCAGATTCAAACTCTGGCATCTCCAGGTAGGGCTGGGAAAGACTTTTTCCTGAAACTTTGGAGAGCTCCTGCCAGTTAGTGTGAACAGTGAGCTAGATGGACCAGTGGTCTTACTGGTGTAAGGCAGTTTCTTTTGTTCCTATGTTGACTGGCATTCCCATTTGGGCCTTCAGGAACACCCACTGCAAATTGTTGCCTTCCTGCCTCTGGGCCCATAGCCTCTAGGGTGGCAGCAACAGACTGACTCACTTGTCTGAGGGAGTCTTTCCATTATTGCCTCCTCATTCCCATTCAGTCCACAAATGGAAGCCTAGTCTATCTAGTCCAGCACTTTGTTTCACAGTGGCCCACCAGATGTCTTGAGAAGTCACACATCCAGGAGATGAAGGCATGCCCTTTATCCTACTGCTGCTGCTCTTCTTCATCTGGTATTCAGACTGAGGCATCCTACTTCCAAACACGGAGGTAGCCGGTGGCCATCAGAACGATATCCATTGATAGAATTGATCTCCATGAAATTGGCTAAGCCCTGTTAAAAGCCATCCAAGCCGGTGGCCATCACCACATCCCATGGGAGAGAATCCATAGATTAATTATGCACGATGTGAAAAAGTACTTCCTTTTGCCAGCCCTAAATTTCCTGGCAATTATAATGACCCCTGGTTCTAGTGGTGTGAGAAGGGAAAATAACTTCTTCCTGTCCACTTTCTCCAACCATGCATAATTTTATAAACCTCTATCATGCCTCCCATTGCTTGCTTTTTTTCTAAACTAAAAAGCCCCAAATGTTGTAGCCTTAACTTGTAAGGACGGTGCTCTAGATCCCTGATTATCTTGGTTTCCCTCTTCTGTACCTTTTTGAGTTCTGCATACCTGAAGTAGTTGTGTTATTTGCATCCTCAATCATGACTAATTTTAGCTGGATTGAGGCCACTGTCTAGTCATCAGATTTTCATAAGATCACCTGCTTTTAATAATCAAAATCTGATTACTCTTCTACCAAAAATCCAGGAAATCTGTTAGACATTGGGCCCTTTCTCACGATCAGTGAGAAGCACTACCGGGCGTGCAGGGAGGAATGCTGGGCCCATAACCCAACAGAGTTAATGAAACTTACCTCCCCTGCAGATGATGGTTGGTTCCATGCTGTGCACGTCGACCATGCACCAGATGGACATGGGCTGCCTCTGGCAGTGTGAAGGGTCAGGGGCCTGGGTGATGTGTCCTTGCCCCCAGAAAACCTGTAATGTACTGCACAAGTGTGCACTGCATTTGGGGGATCTTCCTGGTGCTGCCTGGGAGCCCCACAATGTATCAGCTCCAGCTGGAAGTAACAAGTGCTAACACACAAGCAGTTAGATGGTGGTTAAGGGTGTTAGTGCACCCTTAACCTTACTAACTGGTGGGCTTCTTTGGTGGGTTTGCAGCTGAGGTGCCACTGGGCTCAGAGCCAATCACAGTGGTTCTTATGTGCAGCATAACCCAGGTTGAGTGTCCCTAGCCCTGGTTAGGCTGTGCATGAGAATATCCTCATTTTCTCACTTCATTCCACTTAATGTTGAGGCAAATTTCTCCATCCATATATGCATATATAGACTGGCATTTTTAATTTTTTAATTTCATTTTTTGCTGCACAGGGCTGTCAGAAGGAATACGAGGAGATTAATCCGTATTCACCCAGTGCTATTCCATCATGCTTCTGAGCACGTGGATCTGTCATACCGAAAGCTATTACATTACTAAGCAAGAAGGAAAATAACTGTGGCCAAAGTATTGTGTCTCAGCTTGATGTTATTAAGAGTAGTTTTGCTTCAGAGGGTGTCCTATTGTGGCATTTTTCCTATTGTGCTGTAGCAAGAAAGACCTGATGACTACACCGAGTGCGTATGATACATTCAGTAGGCGATGCTTTTAGTTCCCATGCTCAGAACAATAGTAACTGAGAAAATGCCTGTAAATTGATTGCCTACAATTTTGGGGGGACTTTCATATCTCAGAGCCAAACAAAGACGGTAGATGACACCTGACAATTTACATGTCTATCCAGTTAGATTATTATGAGGGGGGGGGACCCAACCCGTATGTTTTTGTTACTCAAGTGAGTAGAGCAATTGGATTCAAAATGTCTTCTTACAAGAAAGTTTAGTATTATTTGGTATATTAAGGCCTGATCCTGAAATATACTGTGCACCTCCTACACTTACAAAGTTCCACTGCTTTTCTTAAAGAAGTGACAACAGAAAAGTGCCCTTCTTTATGTTGACTCCTTTGTGTTGCATCTGCAGAAGTGCTCCTTTGACTTTGAACAGTGGCCATAATCCACTAGGATCCAATGTGAGCCTTATTTCAATTCAGGGTGAATTGCGACATACATTCTAAATGTGTTGGAAGTGGTTTGAAACACATGCTCTACCCTGAAGACAAAAGCCTTGCAAGGCAGTGAGGTGATCATGTTTCCATGGGATGGAGAGCTGGTCTTGTGGTAAAGGTAAAGTGTGCTGTCGTGTCGATGTCGACTCCTAGAGTCTACAGAGCCCTGTGGTTGTCTTTGGTATAATACAGGTGGGGTTTACCATTGCCAGCTCCCGCGCAGTACAAGATGCTGCCTTTCAGCATCTTCCTATATCGCTGCTGCCCGATATAGGTGTTTCCCATAGTCTGGGAAATATACCAGTGGGGATTCAAACTGGCAACCTCTGGCTTGCTAGTCAAGTCATTTCTCTGCTTTGCTAAGCAGGGTTTGCTTTGGTTTGCATTTGGATTGGTGTATAGCAATAGCAATAGCACTTACATTTATATACTGCTCTATAGCCAGAGCTCTCTAAGCGGTTTACAATGATTTAGCATATTGCCCCCCAACATTCTGGGTACTCATTTTACCGACCTCGGAAGGATGGAAGGCTGAGTCAACCTTGAGCCCCTGGTCAGGATCGAACTTGTAACCTTCTGGTTACAGGGCGGCAGTTTTACCACTGCACCACCAGGGGCTCATATACATGTGAGTGCTCTAAGACATTCCCTTTAGGAGATGGGGCCGTAGCTGCTTGGTAGAGCATCTGCTTGCAGAAGGTCCCAAGTTCAATCCCTGGCATCTCCAGGTAGGGCTCTTACCTGGAACCTTGGAGAGCTGCCGTCAGTCTCTGTAGGTGATACTGAGCTAGATGGACCAAGGATCTTACTTGACTCTTAACATGAGAGAAAGAAATGGAGCACTTTCTTCTTTTGTTGTTGTATGTAAGCCCCATTGCCAATTGAGATCATCTGGAGAGATCTGTCAGCAGTTGCCACTGGCTTGTCTGGGACCTATGCAGGGATGGGCTTTCTCTGTTGCCACCCCAAGACTCTGGAATTCACTCCCTGCTGAAATAAGATCCTCCCCATCTCTGACAACTTTTTAAAAACACATTTATTCACCCAAGCTTTTAACTAGACTTGTGATTTTAATTTATTTTATTTTTGCTTTAGACTGTCCAGAGACAGAAGCATGGTGCAGTGGGGAAGTAACTTGCCTAGGGAGCAAGAGATTGCCAGTTCGAATCCCTGCTGGTATGTTTTCCAGACTATGGGAAACACCTATATCGGGCAGCAGTGATATAGGAAGATGCTGAAAGGCATCATCTCGTACTGTGCAGGAGATGGCAATGGTAAACCTCTCCTGTATTCTACCAAGGACAACCACAGGGCTCAGTGGTCGCCTGGAGTCGACACCAACTCAACAGCACAACTTTAGCTTTACAAAAATAGATGATGATGATGATGATGTTGTTGTTGATGATGATAGTAATGTTCAGGATCATCATGATGATCCCAGTGATATTCAGGGATGGGTCTAGGTACATGGAGGCCCTCAGCAAAGTACCCCACATAGACCCTCATTCATGAGTCATGCTGCACAGTCCACTGTGGGGCTTACTTGACCAAGTAATTTGGCACATTGTGGGGAGAGGCTTCCATTTTCAGATGAGGAGGAGGCAACATCATCTTTTCAAGCACCTCTGGGGACAAGCTCCATTTGCAGATGAAATGGCCTGGAGAAAGTGGTGACAGAACATCACTCTCAGCTGAGCGCTGTTTATTCAGATGTTTATTCTTCCTCTACATTTCTCTCTCTCGGCCATAGTAAACCTTTCTGTAGCACACAGGACTATATGGTGGTAGGGCAGAATAAATAGCTGCTAATGAAGAGTGGAAAGCAAAGAAGCTCTTTTGTTCCTTCTGTGCACTCATGTCATGAGTGGATCCAAGCACTCCTTTTACATCTCTGAGCCAATCTTTCGCCCATGGATAGATATTAAGTCTATTCACATTGGCATATGTGAATAGCAGAGAGGGTGGGGTGGAAGGCACGATCCAGCTTACCTTCTCCCCAGTCGATCCTCACTGATGTTTTTGGCCACCCTGTGCCCACATGATCCATGCTGCATGGTGCAATATGGATCACTATACATGCTGCTCCCGGCAACATGGATCAACAGAGGCCGGGACTCATTTTCCTGGCCTCTGGATATCCCACAAGGCACCATGAGATGAGTGGGTGCCCATCAAGGATTCCCCCACCAGGGAATCGGGGGATTCCCTTGTGTGTTTGCAACTAGCAGCCCAAGCAAACACATAATCCCGGCGCTGGGGTTAAGCACGCACTCATGTCGGGGCAAAAAGCAGGGTTAGACTGGGTAGGAGTGCCAGGATCGGGAGTAATCCTGGCACTGCACATAAGCAGCCTAACCCAGGCTGGGTTGTCCTAGCCTGGGTTAGGCTGCTTGTGAGAACAGTCTTATTGCATTGTGTACATCCAATCAGCCATGATACTAGCTGGGTGACTTTGGGCCAGTCACTTTTCTTTCAGCCTAACCTACTTCACAGGGTTGTTGTGAAAGAGAAACTCAAGTATGTAGTACACCGCTCTGGGCTCCTTGGAGGAAGAGCAGGATATAAATGTAAAAGAATAAAAAAATAAAAATGTGTCAGTTAAACATAATGGAAGATTCAAATGACCAGGCTATCATATGAAGAGAATGAATCCAACCATTTTTTGAAATGCATTCTGGACCCTTCAGTCACACCAGTTCTACTTCTAACTTGTCACGGGGAAATTGGCAAAACAATCACCCTGTGTTGAGAAAGAGAAGGTCACATGAATTCATTGTCTGGTGAGACATCTCGCATTAAGTGGCATTGTATGCAGTCTAAAGAAATGTAGGCAAAACATAAGCTGTAAAGAGTCCCTGGTGTGGCGTGCAGTATTACAATTTTGTAATGAGTCAGCTGCAGACTCATAAGCAGCTCTGATGCTGTTCAGAACCGATGCTGTTTTTCACTGCACTGGGGAAGACAGCAGTAGCACTGCTTGTGCATTTGCTGAACAGCTTTGGAGTTCAGAAGTACCCGTTCTTTAATCACATGGGATGGGCCAGTAAGGTGAAGTACTGCCCAAACGAGACCATTATAACAAAACATGTATGGGGCAGGGACGCTGCCATCATGGGAAAAACAACACCAGTTTCGATTCACCATAGGAGGGCAAATGCTCAGACTTTCTCATCATCTAGACTCAATTTCTGGACCATTGTGACTAACCCTACATTTTGCCCCAGCCTTTTGTCAAGGTTAAGGGGTCGAGCATGCCCTTAACCCCTGCATAGCATGTAAAGTGTGTATATTTTTCTAACACAACAAAAAATTAAAACATCCACAAAGGCCTTGGAAATAACCAGAAAAACCACTCCATTTTTAGTTTTTTATTAATGACATGTAATTTGCAACTTTTTTTAAAAAATGTAATTTTAAACGTGGTTTTAGCCTGATCTTGCAACTTATTTGACTTCATTTGTCTTTCGTTTTACATTGTATCTATTTTATTAATGTTGTGAGCCACTCCAAGCAGTAGTATCCTGGAGAGTCAGGGCATAAATATGTTAAATAAACAAGTAAGTTAGTAAGTAAATAAATAATTTTAAAAAATCTGTGGGTAGCACAAAGGCAGCAGACCTTTTTAATTTTTTTAAATTTTTTTAAAGCAGACAGTGCATGTCCTCCTGGGTGAGAATATGTTGCTAAATGAACAAAGACAGGGCATCATTCTTTCAAAGACATGCTTGAGAATGTGTCTGTGCATAGAGACACCTTTCGGGGTTAACTTGTTCAAGCTTCTGAATGGAGGAAGCCAAGATTTTCAGTGGACCGTGACCATTGCTACCTTACAGGCCATTCTTCTCCCGCCCAGAGGTGTCAATGAGGTTAGTAAGACAGACATCTAGACTATGCAGGGCCAGAAGGGATGGACATTGGATATCTTCCCTATCAGTACTGCTCAACCTTGAGGTCATGACCTCTGGGTGGGCAGGGAAGCTGTTTTCAGGGAGTTGCAAACATTACCTAGTCAAACTAAGCCTTTCTTTTAGTTTTATAAAGGTTTATAGGTAGTTGAGAAGATTACTTTGAGAATGTAAATGGCTGCAGTTACAGGATTTAATGAGCTGATGGAACCAGAGGCTGTGCTGGGCAATTGAAGAAGCAAAATTAGAGTGTGTGATCTCAGGGCTAGTCTAGACGTGACTTTAAACACATCTTTGCATCCTGTATTTGGGGTTTCCAACACATTTAATTCCACCAAAGGCAGCTGCAGGATAGGAGACCAGATCTAGAAAGTGACCGAGGTGCAGGAGAGGGGGCTTAAACTCCCCCCCCCCCGTCAATGCCATTTTTCACTGAATCCCTGGTAACAAAGGCCAGATCAGACAATATGTGTCACTGATCTGGCCCATAGGTACAGAGGCAAACAACAGTGCAGCAACACCCAGCATATCTGCCCAAACATCATCCCCTTGGTTGCCTTTTAAATATAGTTTATTTGCACCATAGGAAGCTTATACCGTGTGAGGTCCACCTAGCTGAGTAGTGCCCACTCTGACTGGCAGTGGCTCTCCAAGGTTTCATGCAAGAGTCTTTCCTAGCCCCCTACCAGGGTTGATGTGGTTAGGATTGATGAACTGGTCTGAGGAGAGCTGGTCTTGTGGTAGCAAGCATGGCTTGTCCCCTCTGCTAAGCAGGTCCACCCTGGTTGCTTAGAATGGGAGACTACATGGGTGAGCACTGTAAGAGATTCCCCTTAGGGGATGGGGCCATAGGGATGTGCGAACCAGTTCAAGGGTTTGGTGATCTTTAAATTCTTTTTTTTTAAATTAACCTTTTACTCCCCTCGGGGGAGTTCCTGGAGGCAGCGGAGGGGTCAGGGGAGGATCTCACTCCCTCCACTGGCCTTCTAAATCACCCCCCTGCCCAGTTTGGGCACACTTCAGCCAGTTTTTGGCCTTCACCCGGCAGCCCGGTGGCCATGTTTAGGGCTGGGTGCCTGCACAGGCAACCAGCCACCAACATGGCCACCAGGCTGCCAGGTGGAGGCTGAAAACCAGCCAAAGAGACTCCAAAAGAGGTGAGGGAGTGAATTAGAAGGGCGGCAGTGGGAAGGGGAACCTCCACACACACACACCGCTGCGTGCGCGCGCGCGCACACACACACACACACACACACACACACACACTGCTGCCTCCAGGAACTCCCTCAAGGAATATAAAAGGTTTAAAAAAAAACTTAAAAAAATTAAAGATCGCGAACCCCCCCCAACTGAACTGAACCGGAGGGGGGGCATTCAAGAGGGTGCCAGACTGAACTTGCACGGTTGGGTTCGAGGCCAGTCCCGCCTCAAATCGAACCGGGCCAGCCTCTGTGCACATCCCTCTGGGGCCATTCTGGAAAGAGAATCTGCATGCCACTTTGGCAACTTTGGTTGACGAGAGATATATACATAATAAGATATATACATAATATAGTAGCAGTAGCAGCAGTAGTAGTAGTGGAAGGTTTCCGAGTTCCCTCCCTGGCATCTGCAAGATAGGGCTGAGAGATAATCCTGCCTGTAACCTTTGGAAAAACCGCAGCCAGACTGTGTAGACAGTACTGAGATAGATGGACCAACAATCTGACTCAGTATATGGCAGCTTCCTATGTTTGTTTAAAATATTTCTATGCTGCCCAAATCTTGCATCTTTTGGTGGTTTACAATTAAAATCATTTAAAACTATGTGCCTATGTAAAGCACTGCCCTGCGTCATGAGCAGTGTTTCCTGTAACTGGGCTTCCTAGATGTGGTGGACTACAACTCCCATAATCCCCAGCCAATGGCCATTGCAGCTGAGGATGCTGGGAATTGCAGTCAATCACATCTGGGAATCCCTGTTACAGGGAACACTGATTATGAGCACTGCAAAACCCTTAGTGTTAAAAAGCAATTCATACATTAAAAAGTAATTTTGTTCATTAGTTATATTTTTTCCTCTTAAGTATTTGGAAATGGTACCCTTTTACTTTGTGCTGTTATGCTATCATCGAAATGTCACACACACACACAAAAGTTGGTCCAGATCCTGAGTCTGTCTTGGAGTTTTAAATAAACAGTGAGCTCAGTAAATGCTCACACCACAAAATCACAGCACTTTGTTTTGCATGATTGATTGTCAGTGTACAGCTCTGACTCAGGGTTGAACCAGCCCTAGGACTTTATTACCTCTTGTTCTAGTAAGGGTGGTCCAGTCAGTTCAAACATGGAAATTAGCAGTCAGGCAGTGAAGGCACTAATTTTGCCTTCAGTGAAACTCTTCATTGTTAACTCTTCATGACCTGCTACCAAAAAGCAGACTGGATGGGAGTGACTTAGGTCATAAATGGAAGCATTTCTAGATCCATTTCAAACTGGCTTTCGGGCAGGCTATGGAGTGGAGATTGCCTTGGTCGGCCTGATGGATGATCTCCAGATAGGAACTGGAAAAGGGAGTGTGACTCTGTTGGTTCTTTTGGATTTCTTGGTGGCTTTCGATACTATTAACCATAGTATCCCTCTGGAGCGGGGGTGGGAGGCATTGCTTTGCAGTGGTCCTGCAGCTCCTACTTTTCATGCAGATTCCACATGGTGTCCCTTGGAGACCATTACTCTTCCAAATATGAACTTCTATATGGCGTCCCTTAGGGCTCCATACTGTCTCCAAAGCATTTTAACACCTACATGAAACCACTGGGATTGATCATCAGGCGATTTGGTGCAGGGTGTTATCAGCATGCTGTTGACACTCAGATCTATTTCTCCATCATCAGGTGAAGGTATATCTCCCCAGAAGGAACAGGAACAGCCCTCTGGGAGTGCTTCTGGATCCAAACCTCTCCTTTGCTTTTCTCTCAGCTTCGGCTGATACACCAGCTGGGTCTGTTTCTAAACAACCTCAGAACAGTAGTACATATTTGTTTGTTTGTTTTACATATTTTTATACCGCCCCAAGCTTACGTCTCTGGGTGGTTTACAACAAGATAAAAACAACATTAAAACATTAGTTAAAGGCAAAAACAAGAAATTTAAAACACAACAATTGAAATTTTTTAAAACAATATTCTAAAACAACATTAAAAACAATCAAAACAAAAGCCTGGGTGAACAGATGCATCTTTAAAGACTTTTTAAAAATTGTCAACAATGGGAAGGCTCTTATTTCACTAGGGAGCACATTCCAAAGCCTCGGGGCAGCAACGGAGAAGGCCCGTCCCTGAGTAGCCACCAGACAAGCTGGTGGCAAATGCAGATGGAATCTCTCTGATGATCTCAATGGGCGGTGGGGTTCATAATGAAGAAGACATTCTCTTAAATACCCAGGGCCCAAGCTGTTTAAGGCTTTATAGGTTATAATTAACACCTTGTATTTTGCCCGGAAACATATCGGTGGCCAGTGTAACTCCTTCAGTACAGGAGTAATATGGTCTGGTAACTTCCAGACTTGGCTACTGCAACATGCTCTATGTGGGGCTGCCTTTGTACATAATCTGGAAACTGCAGTTGGTACAGAATGCAGCAGCCAGGTTGGTCTCTGTGTCATTTCAGAGAGACCATATTACTCCTATACTAAAAGAGCTACGTTGGCTCCAAATAGGTTTCTGGGCAAAATACAAGGTGCAGGTTATAACCTATAAAGCCCTATACAGCTTAAAGTAAAGTGTGCCGTTGAGTCGATGTCGGCTCCTGGCACCCACAGAGCCCTGTTGTTGTCTTTGGTAGAATACAGGAGGGGTTTACCATTGCCTCCTCCCGTGCAGTATGAGATGATGACTTTCAGCATCTTCCTATAGCACTGCTGCCTGATATAGGTGTTTCCCACAGTCTGGGAAACATAGTCTGAGAAACATACCAGCAGGGATTTGAACCGCCAACCTCTGCCTTGCTAATCAAGTCTTTTTCCTGCTGCACAATTAGGCCCTGGTTATTTAAGAGAACATATTCTTTGCCATGAGCCCCACTGCCCATTGAGATAATCTGGATAGGTTCATCTACAGTTGCCACCAGCTCGTTTGGTGGCTATGCAGGGAAGGGCCTTCTCTGTTGCTGCTCTGAGACTCTGGAATGCACTCCCTGCTGAAATGAGAGCCTTTCCATCTCTGAGAACCTCTAAAAAAAGTCCTTAAAGACTTTTTTCCCCCACCCAAGCTTTTTAACTTGATTGTGGTTTTAAATTGTTTTAAGGTTTTTCTTTCTGTCTTAATTTGTTTTATGTTGTTGCAAACCACTCAGAGACAGAAGTTTGGGGCAGTCTACAAATTTGATAGATAATACATTTTAATTAAGGGGTTATTGATCAGTTCAGGTCAGAACTAAAATTAAAAATCAGTTCTCCACCTGATTCTCTTTGTGGTGAATGCTTTATTGGTTGAAATGGAACAAAGCTTGATGTCACTTCCTCCTTTGTCAAGTAGAGGACATTGCACCCAAATCAATGAAGACTCAAGGCAAGAAATTGAGTCAAAGGCCCACAACTATATTGCTTATCAGGCTGCAATCAAAGAGAGGATTGGCTCTCCACCCTCTACAATGCAGTAATTAGAGACCCACTACCGATGGTGTGAGTCCCACCTAAAGTGGCAATACAGCTTTGCTCCAGATAGCAACTGCCTTATGGCTGATGCTGCCCATCTTAACCAACATAATGTCAAGGCACCTGCTTCAGGGATCCCCACCCCCTAGCACAAAGCCATTGGTGACTGCCAAGGACTCCTCCTCCTCATGCCAAATATTTGCCTTAAGGTGTTCATCAGCCCTACAAAACCATTTTATTCCCCACTGTACCTGCTGTTGTGACCAGGATACTTAGCTGATGAAGGCACAAGAGTGTGAGGTAGGCAAAAAAGACCTTCCAACCAGGGCCAATGTGGTGGGATCAAAAAAATTCCCTGGTGCTCAATCCCACTTGGTGCTCAATCCCACCCTGGTTGCCTCACTCTGCCTTCATTAACTTTTGGTGTGCAGGCTGGTTATTTACCCATCTCCCCAATCAGGTGAATAACCATCCTGAGTGCTTGGGGTTAACATGGTGGCTGGCAAGAGAAGGCACAGCAAGGCAGCCAGGGTGGGGAGAGGAGTGAGGGAATGAGCTGCATCTGTGGCTGGTTTACTGCCCCTGCCCAGCCCACCTGTTCAGGCCACTACTGTATTATGAGCTGTATGAAGAAATACTTGCTTTTCTCTATCCTAAGTCTTCTGCCAATCACATTCATGCAATGACCCCTAGTTCTTGTGATGTGTGCGAGAAAACTTCTCTCTATTCATTCTGCACATCATGAATAATTTTATGAACTTCTATCATGTCTCCCCTAAGTTGCCTTTTTTCTAAACTAAAAAGCCTCAGGCGCTGAAGCCTTTCTTCATAAAGAAGGTCCTCTAGCTCCCTGATCATTTTGATCATCTTCTGCATCTTTTCCACTTCTAAAATATGCTTTTTTGAGATGCATTGACCAGAACTGTACACAGTATTCCAAAAGTGACTGCACCATACGTTTGCATAATAGCATTATATTATTATTTTCTTCCCACAGTTTTATTTCAATCCCCTCCCTAATGATTCCTAGTATGGAATGTGCCTTCTTTACCGCTGTTGCACACTAAGTCAACATTTTCACTGAGCTATGCACCACAACTCCAAGATCCCTGTCCTGGTTAGTCAATAACACTTCCACCCCCTTCAGTGTATATGTGAAGTTGGATTCCCTCCCCCCCCCCGCCAAATGTAGATCATTGTACATTTATTCACATTCGCCATTTTGTTGCCCATTCACCCAGTGTAGAGATTGCCTTTTGGACCTCCTCACTATCCATTTTGGATTTCACCACTCTGAATAGCTTAGTGTCATCTGCAAATTTGGCCACTTCACTTACCCTGATTCCTAAATAATTTATCAACAAATTAAAAAGCACTGGTCCCAGTACAGATCACTAGAGGACCCAATTCTTACTTGTCTCCATTTTGAAAATTATCAGTCCATTCCTATCCTCTGCTTCCTGTCCTTGAATCAGTTACTAATCCAAAATGAACCCATCCACTTCTCCCATTACTGGCAAGTTTGACAAATGCCTTAAGCTCAACTTGAGCAATTTTGAAATGTTGTAACCTCCTGAAATGTGAATGTCATAAGTATTAAATAGCCAAATCTCACAATGTAGTTCAAAAATTAGACCCCAGTCCAGCACATAATTGGGGTTGTGCTTTAGGTTATTCATTTCAATGGCCCTAATTCCATCCTTATAGCCACCGTAAATGGCGCAGCGGGGAAATGCTTGACTAACAAGCAGAAGGTTGCCGGTTCGAATGCCCGCTGCTACTATATTGGGCAGCAGCAATAGGAAAATGCTGAAAAGCATCATCTCATACTGCATGGGAGGAGGCAATGGTATACCCCTCCTGTATTCTACCAAAGAAAACCACAGGGCTCTGTGGGTGCCAGGAGTCGAAATCAACTTGACAACACACTTTACCTTTACCTAATTCCATCCTTAACTGTCTGTGTCTTTAGTGTTTTCTCTGAATTAGTCTAGCTGCACAGCATGCATCTCTCTGCCAGTTTCCATGATACAACCTCCAAACAGAAAGGTCCACATCATTCCAGTCTCAGCATTCAAATTTGCAATTGCAAACAGACAGCTGTGAACAGGATTAACCATGGTCTAAAATAATATTCTTGTAAATGGAAGATTTTTTTAGTGAAAGTGGTTGCTCTATAAAATGGAATCCTCTTATCAGATGTCCTTTAATCTCAAGATCATTGTTACAGGATATATGTACATGTGAACATTTATTACGTATATTGTATTTATGACCAAGCATACTTGGAAAATACGAAAATACTGATTACTCAGTCACTAAAGAGTCCATCCATAAGATGGATAATAATCCTAAGTGAATGCCTATTCATTTTTTTCCTTTGGATTTATACTAGGAAATAAAAGGACTTTTCAAATGAACAGATACTGTATTAGTATCTATTATCCAAGAAAGGAAGCAAAAAGTCTGGGTCCCAAGTTTCTTGGAGCCAATAAATAACTTTACAAAGGTGGCTGAATGTCTTGATTTACATGTGCATATGTTAGCCCAAGAAAAAAAATCCCCTAAGTAAAAAAGAAATGTAGATTTTAGTGAAAGCCAGATGCTGTGTTCCCAGAGGAATAAATTAAAACAAATGATTTTTGAAATTTGAAGGAAAACTACCCTCTGAATATGTGCATTTAACATGGCCAAAAGAATCACAGCATTAGTCCAAATAATTGCTGTAGGTTCTCTTTGCTCCTGTAAAAACACAATCTTTGCATTACTTAAGTTCCTGCTGGAAGATTTGAATTAGTGCTGATGAGAAAAGATCAAGAAGACAATATAGAATGACCCTTCTTTGTGAAAGTAAGGAGTGTATCTGAAGACCTTTGGAAACAAAGCATAAGCTGCTATGAATTAGAACCATATGGAGCAAAAAACAAGTCGCTGGAGTAAACATTGGTTGATGTTCATAGTGAAGATCAAAAGCGCTCATAAAACCATCTTCTACAAAAGAATCTGGGGTTAAGATCAAATCAGAAAGTTAACTTCTACTCCACAATGCCTTTTGGTTTTTTTTACAACTATTCTATTGGGCAGAAGCTAAGTATAGAGCTATAGGGCTGGTTCTCACTGGTAAAATTGTTGCAGTCATGTGGCAAAGACTTAGTGTTAAGTGAGTATACACAATGCTGGACTGGCAGCTATTTGTGATGTTTTGTTGCATGCAGTTCTTGATGTACCAGTCCACCATAGGCTGGTTGACATGTTATGTTCAACCCTTATACAAGTGTACAGAGGTACAGATCTGTACACAGGTACAGTCATTCACATGTTATGCTGAACACAGATACAGAATGCTATCTCTACCATGCATTTGAAGGGCCTGTATCCAGTTCACTTTAAAAATGAACATAGGTACAGTCATTCACACAAACATGTGTACAAACATCTCTCTACACTCACACAGCATAATGTCTGAATGGGGCTCATTTTATTCTCACAACAACCTTGTGAGGTAGGTTTAGTGGAGAGAAGGAGGAGGAAGCGAGCTGGTCTTCGTTAGAGCTAGGACCCTGGCAGCATCAACTCTCAGTTGCAATGTCTCATAGTGACCTGTGTGTGTGTGTGTGTGTGTGTGTGTGTGTGTGTGTGTGTGATGGATGAAAGTGTTGGACTCCTCCCCGCTTTGTTCTTCCAGTGTTAGTCTCCATTTTGTCTCTCCAGAGATGGCTGTTTGTTTTGGTCTCTCTCTTCAGCCATGAGCCACAGCTGAAATAAAGCTGCAGGCCTTTTCCGTTTGTTTGTAAACTTTTCTTTAAATAAAGAAAAGGTTTTTCTTTAACCTTTTCTTTAGTAGTTCTTCAATACTAAAGAACTGTCTCAAGACCTCTTGCTTTGCTGCTTTCTCACTAAACTTGTTTTGCTTTGCTACTTGGGGACTGAACTGCCTTTCTTCCCCTACAGTCTTGGGGTAGCAAGCATGAATTGTCCCCTTTGCTAAGCAGGGTCCATCCTGGTTTTCATTTGAATGGGAGACTACCTGGAAGCATGTAAGATATTCCCCTTAGGGGATGGGGCCACTCTGGGAAGAGCATCTGCATGCTTGTATGCAGACGGTTCCAAGTTCCCTCCCTCGCATCTCCAAGGTAGGGCTGAGAGAGACTCCTGTCTGTAACCTTGGAGAAGCCGCTGCCAGTCTGTGAAGACAATACTGAGCTGCATGGAACAATGGTCTGACTCAGTATATGGCAGCTTCCTGTGTTCCTATCTTCCTAAAGACTCACCACCACCACCACCTCTGTATGTCTGGCCCCATGCTATCCAGCAAATGTCATAACTGACCAGGGACTTGAGCCTGGCCAAGGACTTCAACCATGGTCTGTGTCACAGTCCAGTACTATAACCATTACACCACACTGCTCACTTTCAGGATTGCATATTCTGGAAAAAGTACAGCTACGATAATGTGGATGGGTTCAGATGCACAGCCTGGTGGTTACACGAACTCTTTTTGCTTTTCCTTGTTTGAAGGGTTTTATCTCTGTGAGTGGACCTTCAGATCAGCAACACCTATGATGCTGATGTTGTTGATGATCAACCTGCCTGAAACACATCACAGCTGGGGATCATGGGAGTTGTAGTCCAGCAACAGCTGGAGATCCTTTCTGAGAAAAGAGGCACCTTTTAAAAGTGGCGATTCTCTTTATTTAGCAGGGGGAGAACAACTGGCCCTATCCAACCTCAGCACAGCATCCCTCCAGTGGTGGTGGTTGGTGTCTTTCTTATGTTTCTTAGACTGTGAGCCCTTTGGGGACAGGCAGCCATTCATTTAATTCATTAATTTCTGTATGTAAACCGCTTTGGGAACTTTGGTTGAAAAGCAGTATATAAATACTCTTCGTATTTGCATTCGTATCCTCAGTTTGGCCATTCTTGACTTAAGCTATTCAGCAGTGACTTTAGGTGTTTCTGTATGAATATGCAGCCTGAAGACACCTGGCTCTCCCATGTGCTTGCCACACTCACAGTCCACACTGTGTGTGCTTTCAGCCAGTGCTGGCCCCAGGCTCATCTGCAGTACAGATGGGAGTGATCACAGGGAACGCTCGAGGATTGCCATCTGCAGAGAAATCTTGGAGTGGCTTTCTTTCACACCGTATCCTTCCTCCTTCCAGCAATCCAGTTTCTTGCCATTAGGTTTCCAGGCAAGTAGTACTGGGACTATTTATCCAGTGCCATCAATGTGCACCTAATGCATGACAGTGTTTCGTGAACCAAAACAGACAGAGCCATGGCCCACAAGGCAACAAGCATGAATGGTCCCCTTTGTGAAGAGTCCACTTTGGTTTGCATTTGGGAGGGTGCCATAAAAAGTGGGAGGGTGACTAGATGTGACTAGATGTGAGGGTTGTAAGATGTACACCACTCTGAGATCCTTGGAGGAAAAGCAGGACAGAAATGTTAAAGAAACAAACAAACAATATCAACTAAGTAATAAAATAAATATCTACATTATTCTGACCGGGAGCCAATTCTCACAAATGTTTTACCTAGAAGATTCAGGCTGTCAGACTGTCAGACTTGCACACATACTGTGCACACATACTGTCAGACTTGCACACATACTGATTCAGGCTGTCAGACTTGCACACATACTGTCAGACTTGCACACATACAGGAAGTCCCAGGATCGGTCCCTGGTAGGAAAGCTGCTGCCAGTCAGTCAGGGGTGTAGGGAGCATACCAGCAGCCAGGAGCGGAGCCAGGTTGGTGGCGGTCTGTGTGCGGCCACGGCCCCCTGGCCCCACCCCTTGCACCTGACGTCAAACAGGCCCCGCTAGCCATGGAAAAAGGAAAGGAGATTGGCCTGTACAGCACCCCACACAAGCACTCCTGCCTTTTTCCTGCTGACACTTCCCCATAAAAAGTGGGGCAGCGGTGGGGGCGAAGCCGAATGCAGCTACGTGCAGTCTTTTGTGCAGTCCTCCGTGCCGATGCTGCAGATTATATCCATGCATGTGTGTGTGTGCATGTGTGCCTGCTTCAATACAGCAGAGAAAAACTTGCCACCCTGCAAAATGCAAGCCCCGTCTGGCTCCACTCCCGCGTGCCGTGCATTGCGCAAGAGCGTCGCTCAGCCCGGGCCCACAGGGACGCCCTGCTTCCCCTTCAAGTCCCTCCAAATGCACTTTACAGACACCGCTGCCGGGTGACCTCTGGCCACTCCTAGGTGCCGTGGGCTTCTGGTGGCCCGGACAGCAGCTGCTTATTGCTGCCAGGTGGGTTTGGACGGGAAGAGCCTGTCCCCCGAAGGTTTGGGAAAGCTGCTTGTGTCGATTTGAAATGACTCCTCCTAGATTCATCCCTCCCCTCTGCAGTCCAAGAATCCTCCCAGTGTGTTCTTTGGCTGACCCGAATATCCTTGCCCCATGCCTCCCCCGCGCCCCATAGGCCAGTAACGGGGATTCCACACCATAAAAGTCCTGAGACTCTGCTTCTGCTCTGTGCTTTCCATTGCATGAAGCTCAGCAGGCAGGTTTCTGCATAGAGCCCTGCCTCTGCCTTAAAGGTGGGGAGAGCCATTCTGAGCGGCTCTCCTTGCCTTTAAGGCAGAGAGAGTCACTCTGGCCATGCTGCCAATGCAGCGTGGACTGATTTCCACTCCAAATGGGGCCATGCGGCCCTGTTTGGGACCGAAATAATGCCTTTGTTTCTCACGTCAGACACGGGGTGTGTGTCTGTGGCCACACTCGTGGCCCCTGATTGGAAGTGGCCCGGGTTCTTTGAACCCATTCACCCAATGGTTGCTCCGCCTCTACCAGCAGCCAGGGGGAAAGGTCCTGTCAGCAGCTACCCTCCCCTTTAAGTGCTGCTCATGTATGCAAGCCTAGGCCATGCCCCCTGGGTCTGATGTCATGTGTACGTGGGGGGAGATGTAAGAAAGGCACTCCCAGTCAGTGATGCAATGAATCACTGATTGGGGGAAATCTGCACGGGCTGTCTGGCCCCATCCCCATTACTGGCCATGCCCCTGCCTCTGATGTTGACACGGTGGGTGTGGCATTTCACTGAAATGCTGACTGGACTCTTCCCCTCTCTGCCTTGCTAGAATGAAGGCAGGGAATGAAGCCCCAGTCACATTAATGAAACACGGGCTGGGGAGCAGAGGGGCGTACTAGTCTGGGTTTGCCGACTGCATGCAGGAGAGGGTAAGGGGGAGCTCTGGGTGAGGGCAAGGGCGAAGGAGTGCCTTGGCAGCACCCCTAGACCCTGGCAGCCTAAGGAATATCTGTCTGATACTGCCTGATGGCCTTTTCTGGGCGCAGATGAGAAGGAGGCTGGTGGTGCGTACTGAGAACCTCCTGAGAGAGGCCAGTATAAGGAACAGACAGCCAGGGACGGAGGAGGAACCAGGTGAAACTAAACCCCCTCCCCGTCTCCATCCTGAGGCCAGGTCTACAAGTGCTCCGTCAGACTGGGTCAGGCTGAAAAAGAGGCGCAGAGCTGAACAATATCTTACCCCTTGCTCTGTTGTCCCCATATACCTGCAGTCTGTGCAGACGTTACTGAGCTAGATGGACCAATGATCTGACTTGGTAAAAGGCAGCTTCCTCTGCTCCTATGTTCCTGTGACCTTACAGGCTAAAACATTGGCAGACTCAAGTGACTATGCAGACGCATCCTCTGAGATCAGTTCTCGTGACTGTTTTGTCCATGATGGTGTGCTTAGCTTTTCCATTTTGGACTGCCTTTTCACCTCAGTGCATTCTTCCTATAATGCTTGCAGGGGCAACCATTTCATGAGGCGAATTGAGGTAGTCATCTCAGGCAGCAGATTATTGGGGCATTAGCAGGGCAGCAAGACACCTCCTACTGAGACCACTCAATCAGCTCTTTGTTATCAATTTGAACCATGCAAACTTCACCTTACACTCCTTGCAAAGCTTGTAAGAAGCCCGAGGGGAGAAGCGACAATCTTCCCTCCTACTGCCCTCAGCACCACTTGCATAGGTTTTGAAAGGGAGGTGGCCACCACCTGGGTTGTGGGGGAAGGCAGCATTTGGCATCTCATCTCAGGCCCACAAGACTTGGGCCACCCTTAGATGCTTACAGCAACATTCCACCATTATAAGCCGTGAACATTCTATTGCTTACAAAATCAAAACCATTTGTCTGATCCGCCGGATGGCTTAGAGCGAGTCTGCCAGTCTGTGTAGACAATATGAAGATAGATGGACCAATGGTCTGACTCAGTATAAGACAGCTCTGTGTGTGTGTGTGTGTGTGTGTGTGTGTGTGTGTGTGTGTGTGTGTGAGAGAGAGAGAGAGAGAGAGAGAGAGAGAGAGAGAGAGAGAGAGAGAGAGAGAGAGAGAATGAGAATGGTGGCAGTGTGTTCGTCTGTGTGTGTCTGTGTGTGTATGAATGGCTACAGAGGGTGTGTGGTTATGTGCGCATCTGTGTGAATGGCTACATCACTTGTGTACAACTTTTACACTATTTTGCTGATAACACCATCCTGGATGAAATTAAACCATGCCAGAGAACTCTGAGTTTTATGGGAAATTTCTGGGAAGATAATCTGTAGTTTTGGACTTCTTATAAGAATAAGAAGCAAGTGATTTATGTTCACTTTAAATCTGTACTTTATTTTTTTATTTTCTTTAAAAACACACAAACATCAGTGATAATTAAAATAACAAATGCTTTGTTATTTTTAATTATCACTGTTTGTGTGTGTGTTTAAAGAAAAATACAAAAATGGAGTACAGATTTAAAGTGAACACAAATCACCTGTTTCTTATTCATATTCACTGCTGAATATTCATGAGGTGGGAGCACATTATCAGTATCAGAATCCACTAATTTCATTTAATTGTATTTTTTCAGGCTGGGGAGGGAAGTGTGACTTTATCTTAGTTGAAGGCTTTACAAAGTTTTTGATGTTCAGCATCAGGAAATTCTACCTTGTGGTTTGGGTAAGCTCTTCTATATAGTGTCTAATCAGATTTTCCCTTTTATGATGCCTGGAAATTCAGTAATCCAAAAACCTGCGGTTTAAGATGAGAGTTAATATGCTTTACATTTTCACTCGTGCTCTAAAAAGAATAGAAATTGCAAGTTAAGGTTCTCCTCTTAACTTCTGTGCCATATAAGCTGTAAAGACTTTGTACAGTCTGGTATATGATGATGGCTTTAGAAATGAGGCTCCATACACCCACACATTGCCTTGGACTTTCAGTCGGACATTGGGCTGGGGAGAGACGCATCTAGGCAGACATTTAACAGGTGCTGTTTCCCTTCCTAGAGATGACCCTGATGAATTTCTGCCTGTTGCATCTCTGATCATACAGAACTATGCAGGGTTCACTGTGGTTTTCAATTGACTGGATAGCCACATGTGAGAACTGTCTGCTGTAAGATATTCCCCTTAGGGGATGGGGCTATAGCTCAGTGGAAGGGCATCTGGCTGCTGGCATGCAGGTTCATTCCCTGATATCTTCAATTAGGATTGGGAAAGACTCCTGCCTGAAGCCTTGGAGAATCGCTGCTAGTCAGTGTAGACAGTACTGAACTAGATGGACCTATATTCTTACTCAGTGGCTGCATTTGCACATGACACAGAACCACAGTTGAAGGGACCAGAGGTTCTGCAAGTGTTTCCTCCGAATGCATCCAAATGAGGTCCTGCATGGTGATATACTGAGGTTACACTTTTCTGCCTCTGACTGGAACCCTTGGGTTGTAGTAAGCTTCATCATCGCAACCCTAGGTTTGACACAGTCTGCATTTCATCCAAATTGGGAACTGCAGGCTGCATCTCCTAGAACCGGAGTTGAGGAAGGAAACTCCTCCCCCAGCTCCGCCCATGATTGGCTTTGTGGGTTGTCCTTCATGGAAGAAAGAAGCCCATACAGCCAGTTCCCCCTCCTCTCTGACACATCCAAATTTGGACAGGAGAACGGGAGTGGGGAAGTGGAACTGCAGGTCCATTGCTGTGAATGCAGAACCGCAGGTCCATTGGACCTGTGGTTTTGCATTACATGCAAATGTGCCCATTATAAAGCAGCTTCTTATGTCCCTATATCATATCAGCCACTTGGTTGCAAGTCCTGCAGTGTGATGCAGACAGTCGGACCTGCCCACACTGCTGCAGGGTTCTAAATCACCTGGCAACACTGCTGCACAAGAGGCCAGTACTGTTGCCTCCTGCATTATGATTGCGTGTCTCACACTGCTTCCATTATTCCCAGTAGAAGTAGTGCACAATGTACGATCATGCAAGAATCAGCAGTGCTGATCCCCTTGCACTATGGCATTGCCAGGTGATTTACAGCCCCGCAGCAGTACTGGCAGGTCTGCACAGGACACATTATGCTGCAGGACATGTAAAGCAGTGTACACATCTGCATGCATGCACATACACACATATCATTTCGAGAGGTATATGCTTTGCAAGTAGCAGCAGACTAAATATATATTATGCAGCGGATTTTTAAGTAGCCTTTAGGGTTGCACTGACAGATCATATCACTTGAGAAAGGCAGGAGCAGAGCTGCATAGGAGACACAGGAAAGCACAGTGAGAAATATGCAGAACCCAGTGAAGTGCTGTTCTCCACTGGGAGTTCTCACCACATGGTACATATCTAAAGTTTCTCCCACCATATGGATTCACTGATGTCTACAAAGACTCAAATACATGAAGCCTGCATGCCACGCTTGTAATCACAAATGCCAAGGGCAATCATCCCCTACAGACATTGCTTAATTGTGCCTTCTGACTCCCAGCGAGAGGACTTGTACGACTTCACCACAAGAGATCCCAATGCAGAAGTCGATGTCTTCTTAGCACACCGCTTCTAGCAGCCTTTTGGGCAATTTCAGGGAGCTGAAGAATGCTGATTACTACCCTAGAGGGTGATACAAGAGAAAACAAGGAAGAAATCTAAGCTACAGATCCACACACACACACACACACACACACACACCTTGAAATTCACCCTTTGTCACAGAAACAACAGACAAACCCAACACTGCCTGGAAGGGGAAATTTGAGTCTGCAATCTGTTAGACTTTTACACACTGATAAGCAGAGGGATCCTGCCTCGCACTTTGGAAAGGAGCACCAGTAAACACCATTCCAGTCTGAGCAGGTCACTGAGAGTCTTTCCTGCCTCAGGCTTAAAATGACACTTAAGTGCGACAGAAGAAAAGCAAAGGCAATTCTGCCCACAATACAAACTGTCTCTTCCCTGTCTTTTGGATTTAAACAGCACAGATAGCGTGGAAAATGTCATCTGCCATGATGATTTCTGTATTTTCAGCTCTCTTCTTTTGTGCAAGCATAGGAAATTGCTTGGAGTCTAAATAATCTGATGTGCAGCTACTCAATGCACAACAAAGAATGGTCGGCTTTCAGACTCTGTTCCAGGCCAAAGTACCTTCCCAATACAACGGGATGAATGAAAACCATAAAGGGGCAAATGAAGCATTTAAAGTGGAGACAAGCTATTTAGATTCAGGACTTGTCTGTGTTGAGGCCCCACTCAAACTTTCCTGCTGTTGATTCCTAGGCCTGACATCTTTCCCATGTAGTACTATGACTACATACCTATGCAAATGTTGGGATTTACCTAAGGCCCATTGCAGTACTGTGGTGTACATCCAAGTAAACATGTCAGGATCAAGTCATAAGGCTGAAATTCCTGGTATTCCTATGTTGGACTTATGCATAAGCTCAGGCTGTATGAATGCCCTTTTGCCATTAATAATGCAAAACCTGGGAAACAAAAGTGGCTGGCGACTTGATTTGCCCGGTGTTCATATTCATGTTAGCATGAAGAAGACACAATCTTTTAAACAGATGTACTCTTAGGATGGCTTCACACAACCACTGGCAAGTCTGTAAGTAGGAGAAATGCTGGGGAGATGTTGAGAACTTTGTGTGTGCAGTCCTGGTGGGTGTGATGTCCGAACCCACCCAAGTCTGGTTCCCGTGTTCTCCACCCAACATTCTTCTGAAATTTTACCTGACTTCAAATCATGGTTATGGAAGTTGGGCAGAAGCTGGGAGAGTGTCATGTGGATGATCGGGGTAACTGGAATGGATGGGTTTGGACTTCACACATGCTGGAGCATGCACCCTTGGTCCACCATTACTAGGGATGTGCCTGAACTAGCTTGGGCAGTCGCAGGTGGGGTGGGGATCAGTTCCTTTAAAAGCAGGTAAGAAGGTGCTTAACTACTCCTCTGTTGCCCCATCACTTTTCCGGGTGCAGTACTTGTTTTCCAAGAGTGTGTTTGTGGCTGCAGCACTGCTCCCAATCTCGTAGTAGGCAATCCAGTGCTACAAGGATTGTGTCTGGGTTTTATTAGTATTGACCTCCACACCACCTTTGTTGGGAGATGGGATGTGCCATTTGTGTTGTAGGGATTTTGCTTGTCTGCAGCCCTCATAAATATAGAAAAGTTGGCCATGTAGAAAATTAGCACCAATAGATTAAACACAACAAAGAAACGGGGGGGGGGATCTCATGAGTCAATATCTATTAGAGAGCCCAGTATCTGTTAGAGAATTCCATTGGTTTGGGGTACTAGATTCTTCTTCAGTGTTTTTTTCCCCCCTCCTCAGCACTGATGTGCACACCAGCCACTCCACTAGGTGGGTGTGTGCCCAGTGTTCATCTGTTCAGTGAGTTCCTTCCTGCAATCTGGAACCCTTTTCAGATGTTGTTCTGTGCCCACAAGTCTCATATGCATCATCGGAGGGCACTGGGAATATGCTTGCAAGCATGTTCCTGGTTCGTCCTCCCATGGTTGTAAACCTGGGGGAGGGAAGTCAGTAAAGAATTTTGATTTTGAATTTGCTTTCCAAGAACCTTGGCTTTTATTAGGGCTGTTTCTAGCAATTATGGTTATGAATGCAATATTTTAACAATATCTAGAAGGACTTCATCTTCAAAATCAAGCAATAAGCAAAAGCTTCAGCATCAACCAATGAACAGAAGAGATGGAGGAAAAACAAAAAATCCTGAAAGAACCTCATATGCTCTTTAACATAAGGGACATTGGGAACTGCCTGGATTTGCTACATTTAGCTTAGTATTGTTTACACTGACTGGCAGCAGCTCTCCAAGTTTTCAGGCATCCTTTCCAGCCCTACCTGGAGATGCCGGGATTGTACTGAGACCTTCTGTGTGCAAAGCAGATGCTCTACCACTGAGCTACGCACCCATCCCCTTTGGCTTTTTCATCCAGTTTTTATTGCCTCCCTGCTTCCTCTCATGATATGACCTACATAGGGTCACAATACAGTCTCCTCTCCTCTTGTAACTGCACCATTCATTGCTTTTAAAAAACCCTTTTATAATCAATCTATTACTAATAGGACTGGTGAAAGGACTGATAGCCCAGCTGAAAAGTGGGAAAGCTCATGGTTATGACCATATCCTAGAACATAAGAACAGCCCTGCTGGATCAGTCCCAAGGCCCATCTAGTCCAGCATTCTTTTTCACACAGTGGCCCACCAGATGCCATTGGGAGCCCACAGGCAGGAGTTGAGGGCATGCCCTCTCTCCTGCTGTCACTCTCCTGCAACTGGTACTCAGACATCCTGCCTCTGAGGCTGGAGGTGGCCTATAGCCCTCCAACTAGTAGTTGTTGATAGACCTCTCCTCCATGACATTATCCAAACCCTTCTTAAAGTCATCCAGGTTGATAAGATCCTCTGCAGAACTGATTAAAAAAACAGTGCTGATTGGTGGGCTCCAGGTCTAGTGGCACCTTCTACAACCATTGACTATTCCAGAGGAATGGAACTCTGGAATGGAACGTGGCACTTATTGTTCCTCTCTATAAAAAGGGGATGAAATCAAATCCCACAAATTCTATGCCACCAGGAGACTTTATACACATGGCTTTTAGTTCAGATCCACTCTGGATCGGAGAGTGCCCCCCCCCCCAAAAAAATAAATCCCACAAATTACCACCCAATAAGTCTTCTAAGTGTGGTTGGAAAACTCTATGCCAGACGTTTATGTGGTAATCTTAGAGAGTGGATGGACAATGAGGGGATAATTACTGAAGAACAGGCAGGGTTCAGAGAAGGATGCTCTACAGTAGATCAGTGCTTGATTCTGCATCATCTTATCAACAAATACTGTGCTGGGCCAAAGGGCAACTTTGTAGCATGCTGTTTGTAGCATGGAGGAAAATGGAGGTCTCTTCCATTAGAACATCGCCTCTTGGCCCTTATACATAAGCTACATGACAGCAACTGGCTTATGGTGAGATACAGTACTCAGGGCCATTTAATGTAGAGGATACCCATTCAGTGGGGAGTGAGACAGGGTTGCATTTTGGCCCCTCTCCTCTTAGCTTTTTATATAAACTCACTGACACACTCTCTATTAGAGTCAGATTTCCATCCTCTGAAATTAGGCCAGCAGCTAGTTCCAGCACTGCTGTATGCAGACGACACAGCAACTCTCTCCTTTACAGAGGTAGGCTTGCACAGAACCCTTTGAAAATTTGCTACATACTGCCAAGAGGAAGAACTCAAAATTAACTATCTGAAGACCAAAATTATGGTGTTCCAGGAGAAATTTCACCACAAATCGATGGCCAAGATATAGAACAAGTCAAGCTCTATAAGTATTTAGGTGTGTTTTTCCAAATTAATGGTTATTGGAGAGCACATCTACTCCATGTTACACAAGAGGCACAAAAGAGTACAATGGTGCTCATTAGATTCGTTTTCGGGAAGGGAGGTGGTTACGTCCTCGCTGCAATTCAAGTCTTCAAAGGGAAAATTTTGGCCCAACTACTATATGAAGCCCAGCTGAGCAGTTATAAGGATTTCCACCCCCTAGAGTTGGTACAAACCAAATTTATTAGAACAATCCTTGGGGTGCCAAGAGGGACACCCAACACAGCGTTAAGGCTGGAACTGAGTTAGTACCAATTGAAGCACATGTCTGAGTTGCAAAGATCTCTTATTATTTGAAATTAAATCTTGGTCAAGCAGGCCTCGCACCTCTGGTCCTGATGGACAACTTTGCATCTACATGGGAAAAGGTAGTTTGGAACATAGGAAGTTGCTATATATCGAGCCAGACCATTGCTCCATCTAGCTCAGTATTGTCTACACAGACTGGCAGTGGCTTCTCCAACAGTTGAGTGGACATTAGAAAGTTATGGGCTAAGTATCCCCATTTTGGTCTCCTTAGGGATCTTAAAAGCCAAGGAGATAATTAGGCAGTGGATTTGGGACATAGTGATTCAGGGAGACAGGGCCTGAGTCCGACATTTACCTTTCTTAGGTAATTGCAACTCACTCTCATAGACAAGCTAAATAGCTTGTTCTTGGCAAATTGAGAAGGGCATTTGCCTTGGCACGCTTGAATGCGCTGCCCTCAGCTCTCTTAGAGGGTCGCTATTTCTTTTGCTCAAAGGTTATGCTTGTGTCAGACAGGAGCAGTTGAGACAATTGATCATATGTTGCTTCACTGTTAATTTTATAGAGATATTGGGCTAGTACTTTTGTCACCTATTTTGTCTAGATTCCCAGGTAGGTCATTGGCCTTTTATGTGATATTAACAGTGATATTAATGTTTCCACCAAGGTGGCAAAATTTTGCCACATTGCAAGCTGTGTAAGGAAGCAATTGGTAAAATCATGAGTATTGACTGTATTATATATTGTTGTACTGTAATTGGTGTTTTGTAAGAAAGTACTGGCAGAATCATGATTGCTGGAGGTTATTACTTATCTATTGTGTTGTTTTTTTGTCTGGTCAATGACCAAAATAAAGATTCCATTCCATTCCAAAAGGACTGTCACCTAATTAAAGAAACCTCAGCTGATTGAGTTAGTTTCAGTGGCTTACTGGGTAAACAACCCTATCTCACAGAGGAGGGTAGGAAACCCCGACACATACATTATCTAAAATTCCTTCCTTCATTTAGAAACATAGGAAGCTGCATATAATGAGTCAGACCATTGGCCTATCTAGCTCAGTATTGTCTTCACAGAGTGGCAGTGGCTTCTCCAAGGTTGCAGGCAGGAATCTCTCTCAGCCCTATCAACGTACTGTATGCTTTGGTAGTTTGTTGGTTCAATAAAAAAATCTTGTCCTATTAAAAATAAATAAATCTTGTCCTATCTTGGAGAAGCCAGGGAGGGAACTTGGAACCTTCTGCTCTTCCCAGAGCGGCTCCATCCCCTGAGAGGAATATCTTACAGTGCTCAGACATCTAGTCTCCCATTCATATGCTTAATTTTGCATACATTTTCATATGCCCCAAACAAGAATTTTGAAGGAAAAAAACATTGTTTTTTTGATGGTGCATGGAGATATTGCCACAGGCACCAATTAGAAAAATATTACTTCCTGTGTGAGAGCACAGACAGGAATATGCCTTCTGAGATGGTGCCTGCCAACTGTAGTTTTTGAAGTATTTTAAATTAAAAAATTAACTTTTAAAACATGTTGCCCAATTAATTGAGGATACCTTTTTAGTCACTTAAAAATGTTTTCATCAATTCATCTAATTGATTAATCTTGAAGGATGGTGCTGTAATGATCAGGAGCACAAGAAAGCTACCACATTGTGTATTCATGTAATATGCATATATTTGCATCATGTTTCATGGTGAAGATAATTTATTGGAAGACCTGAATTTGCATTTTGTAGGCATAGAATTGGGGTTTCATTATTTTCATTTTTCTTGGAAAGGCGGGCAGATATGGACAGCCCTTAATGAAAGCCAAGTTTTTACATGGAGAACAGAAGGTGTCAAGGATTTTGACATGATGTCTATTGATACAGTTGAATATTTTATCTTTCCCAGAACTGCTACAGTCTATTATGTAATAACACACATACTATATAATAATATACATTTGTACTGCATATAGAAGAAGTGTGCTATTTACCTTATAGACCAAATAAGTACTTCAAAGCTGTTACAGTCGTTAGGGTAAACATGTATTTTGGCATGCATACTAATTTTGACAACATATACTGTTTACCCCATATGCTGTAATTACACAGTCTATTGTGCAAAATCATACAAAGGCACACTTTCTTAAATGGGGTTTTTTGTCATGATGGCTCCTAATGGTTCCGTTGGAGTTGTTACATCTGTCATGGAAAGCAAAGGCCGAGATCATGTTTCAGTCATATTCTGCCACTTTCACTTTTCCCCCTTTTGCCAAATAGCAAATAAGAGATTAGACCACAATGAATGACATTTCAAAGCAATGGAGGGGAAAGAAGGGCATGGAATAAAACATGTGTGGAAAAACACCTCCATGTTATCTCAGGCACAGTTGAGCCAGCTTTTCGTTCAATGGCATACCTAGTATGGAAGATCAAGGGCTTTCTTTCAGTGATCCACCATTGGCAAGTCAAGTCAACTCAGACAACCCTGTGTCCATCTTTATATCACTGCTATCTCCACAACAATCTGTGTCCCCTTATTTCTTGGGGTTGGTTGCATAATCAAGGCAGAACTTGATTTTTCTACACTGATTTCTCTATTCACAACTTCTGTACATTATATGCTACAACAGCAAACACTGAGTTGTATGCATGAATTGACCTTGAACCACAGTCCACCTCATCTCACTTTAAATACAATGCTTTTGCATGGTGGAGTTTACACATTAAGGTGCTAGATATCAAGTGTAGCAGTCATCAAGAAGAAGACTGGGTTCAAAGTGGTGTAAGATGTTCTGAAAGTTCTGTCTGTTGAGTTATATTTGTTAATGCCCTTCACACATACAAGTCATCATTTAGGCCACCTTCACACATAGTATGTTCCTTGAAACCTAGGACCCTGGACCGGGCTACTTCTCTTCCAGGGCAGAGGAGAACCACCCTCTTCATGGTTCACCAAGGCCACATCCCATCAAGCTCTGTAGCGCTCATGTCACCAGACTACGGGCAAGACACCAGTATGTCAGCATGGTGGCAGTCACTGGCCACAGACTTAAATGAGGCATGCTTGGCATGGTCATGGCATTTCGGCAAGGACTGTCTGCCCTTGGCAGGGAAAGGGCATTTAAACCCTTTCCCTCTCACCACTTGCACCACTGCCCTCGTAAGAGCCCCACAGCAAAACTGTATAGTATGCACAAGCACAATTTGCACAAGCACAGTTACTGGCAACAGGGGGATGGAGAGGGGCACTATTTTTCTCTTACTCCAAGAAGGAATCATTACGGCTTTCTAGGAGGGAATATGCATATAAGAGCAGGCAAAGGATCCTAGGGTCTGGCCCACTGTGACCAAGGATGCTCTTGTGATGGCAGACCCAGCTGAAGCAATCCAGGAACCCCCAACACACTCCTGCACCCAGAGGCATAACTAGGGAGAACGGCGCCCAGGGCAAGCACTGAAATTGCGCCCCCCCCCCCCGCCGCCCCCCCAAACATACATCTGACTGACACACGTTTCAGAAAACTTATTTTAAAAATTACAAAAATTACCAAAATTACCAAAATTTTCAAAATGCAATAAATAACCAAAAATGCAATAAGTATCCAAAAATGCAAAGTAAGGTGGAAAGAAAAGATAACCTCAGTTCAACCCCCATCCCTTTCTTTAAATCCCTGTTCCTCTCACTGCAAACACAACACAAACCGGGACTCCATGTTTTCTGCCTGTTACATCGCCACAATCTCCTCCTCTGAATCCTTTCCATGGGGTGGTCAAAGGCAAGGCTTTAGCTGACCCCCACCCCAAGAAAAAAGGGGTCCCCCAGCACCCATGAATAGAAAGCAATCGGAAGCGGAGAGGGGCACACAGAAAGTTTCTCTCTGTCTCTTTCCCTGAGTGACAGATGCCTAGACAGAGTTCTCTTTGTTCCAAAAGAAACAGGAACTTGCACCCCCCCGTACGCGTTACCCCGGTTTTGCTCCAAACACATCGCCGCCGCCCCCCACGCTGCCCTCAAGCTGTCATTTTAAAAGCTCTGCAAAAATCAGCAAAAGGGAAAAAGTCTCTGAACAGTCGTCGAATGCAAAACCTTGAGTTTAGGGGGGTCGAGACACAGATGGGGAGGGGGAGGAGTTTGCAAAAGAGAAATTTGGGAAAGTTTCCATTTTGGGATCAAGGGAGACGAAAAACATGCAAAAGTAGACGGGAAAGGAAGGCGGAGGAAGAAAAAGGGAGACCTTGGGAGTTTTGTTGCTTTGCAATTTGTGGGTTGGGTGGGAAAGAGGATCTACCATTCAGAAAAGCAGGCAAGAAGTTGGAGCTGCTTTGCTTTTCCTCCTGCAGTGTTGCAATAAATGCGCCCGAACAAAAGATACTCTGCCCTGCTCGCTCGCTCGCTCTCCCTCCCTTGCACTCTCTCCCTCAACATAGCTGAGTGTTTGGAAGGCAAACCCCCCCCCCCCCGCCCCAAGCCTCCCTCGTGCTTTTGCTTTTTCGGGACTTTTGCAGAGAGTCCCGGAGTTTTGCAAGCCCCAAGCAGACACACTCACACACGAGACCAAACACGGAGACAGACCCGGTCTCCACGCGGGTGCTCCATTCTCTACGAAACTCTTCCCCTTTGCAATCCAAGCTCCTACAAGTGCTGGCCATCTCCAAGCCCTCCTCCATGGCCAGCACTTGTAGGAGCTTGGATTGCAAAGGGGAAGAGTTTCGTAGAGAATGGAGCACCCGCAAATTGCAAAGTTTGTGGAGGAGGGCTTGGAGACGGCCAGCACTTGTAGGAGCTTGGATTGTAAAGGGTAAGAAGGGAAGAGAAAAGAGAATTTTCTCTTTTGCAAACTCCTCCCCCTCCCCATCTGTGTCTCGGCCCCCCTAAACTCAAGGTTTTTCATTCAACGAATGTCAAAGGAACAAAAACAGAAGTTTTCTTGAGCAAGCGGGGCAGGCGCTCGGTCAGGAACCCGAGCAACTTTCGAGACTTACTTTTCCTCATCGGTTTCATTTGCTTCCTTGTGGTGTCTCCCACCCCCTTCCACCTTCCTCCGCTCGCTCCTCCTTGTCCTTGTGCTCAGCCTCACACAGCAGCCCCAGGCAGCAGCAGCAACAGAAACACTGAGAGTAGAGAGTAGACGAGGTCCGTTGTTGACGACGCGACGCCAAAGCAGCAAGCAGGCAGGCACTGCTTTAGGCGCCCACACCGTGCGCCGGAGCTGAGCAATGGGGGGGCAGGGGGTGGCGCCGGGACTGGGGGAGGGGGCGCCACCGTAGACTGTGTGGAGCGGACTGCTCTTTGCGGACTCGACTCGACTGCTGCTGCGCTAAAAAAAAAAACCGGGAAAGGCAGGGGATCGGCGAGGGCACTTTTTGGCACCCCCTACCAAAGTGGCGCCAGGGGCACGTGCCCCCCCACCCCCCTATCGTTACGCCCCTGCCTGCACCTGTGCCAGCTTGCCAGCTGGGGATTAGCCCTTTCATGGCCAGTCCACTGGGGAGAACCAGAGGCTCTATGAGCTTCAGGTCTCCATAGGACTGCAACCTCATGGGTTTGGCCATGCAAACCCCCACTGATGTGGGTCCTCCAGTAAACATGTTTAAAATAGAACTCATACTCCTCACCATCTCCTCTACACTCAATGTTGTACCTGGGCAGGACAGGTGTAGCAGGAAGCACTCTATGGGAGAAGGCAAGGCAAAGTCAAACAAGCAGGAGGTCAAGAGCCAAAGATCAGCCCAATAGGAACCAGGAAGTCAGAGTCAAAACAGACAAAGGCTCAGAAGACAAAGATCAGTCCATTAGGAGTAGGCAGGGTTGAAGCCCAAAATCAAGCAAAAGGTCAGAAGCCAGGGAAGCCGAGAGCAAGAGCAGGAGCAGGAGCACACATCCACAACAAAGTTGCTTCAGCAAATGTTGGGGGCATACTGAGGCCTTAAATACAGAGCCAGCACTGCAGCCCCACCTGAGCCTGCAATTAGGGGTGTGGAATTCGGTATTTTCAGTGTTTCGGTTTGGACCCAAACGGAAACACCCCTGTTCTATTCTGTGCCCGAATTTTGCTCACCCAAATCACCCCCGATTTGGTTCGGATTCACCCGAATCTGAATCTGAATTGATTTGGGTAAGAAAAATGGGTCCTGGAGCCAAAAGAGTGGGGTGGGGTGGTAGTGCCCAATGGGTGGAGGCTACCACCCAAATTTCAGGGGGATTGGGCAAAGGGCTGATTTTTGGTGATTTTTTGAAGTTTTGGTGTCTTTGGGGCAGATCAGGGGCAGAAAGTGGGATCTGGGCCAAAAGAGTGGGGTGGGGTGGTAGTGCCTAATGGGTGGAGGCTACCACCCCAATTGCAGCGTGATTGGGCAGAGGGCTTATTTTTGGTGAATTTCTGAAGTTTACGCGTTTTTAAGGTTTCCCCCCATTAGGTAGAATGGGAGGTGTATCGCTTCACGTCGGGGGGGAAAAGGGTGGCCTAGAGTGGTGTGGGGTTGGTGGTAGTGCTGGGTAGGAGCAAGGAAGCTACATGAATTTTTTCAAAGGATTTGGGCAGAGGGCTGATTTTTGGTTAATTGTTGAAGTTCATGTCTTTAAGGTTTAGATTCTATGATAGCAAATTAGAGTGGATTCATGGTGTGTCATTGAAAATTTCATTTGCTATCATAGAATCCACACTCAGAATACCTCAGAAACAACGGAACCCTGTACGCCATGGGTTAGAAACCCATGGGGGTGGTTGGCACCCTATGTGCACTACACCACCACTCGCTCTGGGCCACCCCAGAACCCCCCAAGTGCACTTATGGGGCTGCTGAAAGCTCCATTCTATTATAACTTATGATGAAAAACCTTAAAGATGCGTAAACTTCAACAATTCACCAAAAATCAGCCCTCTGCCCAAATCCTTTGAAAAAATTCAGGTAGCTTCCTTGCCCCTACCCGGCACTACCACCAACCCCACACCACTCTAGGTCACCCCTTTCCCCCTGATGTGAAGTGATACACCCTCCATTATACTTAATGGGGGGAAACCTTAAAGACGCGTAAACTTCAGAAATGCACCAACAATCAGCCCTCTGCCCAATCACTCTGCAAGTGGGTTGGTAGCCTCCACCCATTAGGCACTACCACCCCACCCCACTCTTTTGCCCCAGATCCCACTTTATAGCAATAGCAATAGCACTTACATTTATATACCGCTCTATAGCCGGAGCTCTCTAAGCAGTTTACAATGATTTTAGCATATTGCCCCCAACATTCTGGGTACTTTATGCCCCCTATCTGCCCCAAAGACACTAAAACTTCAGAAATTCACCAAAAATCAGCCCTTTGCCCAATCCCTCTGCAATTGGGGTGGTAACCTCCACCCATTAGGCACTACCACCCCACCCCACTCTTTTGGCCCCAGGACCTTTTCAATGAAAGTAAAAGGAAAGCAATTTCTGCATTTAAATCAATGGAGGCAAAAAGGTGGGAAATTCAAAGAGACGTCAAACTGAAAACGGAGGAGGAAGAAGAAGACAAGTCTGGCACTTTTCTAGGGCACAAAAAGGAGACCCGAAACACCCCAAAAAATTGGACCTGAAACAGGGGTGATTCATTTCGGGTCCGAAAATTATCGGGTCTCATCATGGGTGATTCAATTCGGCTCCAAATCACCCGAAATTGGTCATTTCGGGCACAGATCATTCTGTGCCCAAAACATTTTGCACATCCCTACCTGCAATGTCTTAAAGAGGCTGAGCCCTATTTCTTAAGCGCTGGCTGCAAACATAGCTGGGTGTGTGCTGGTGGGAATTGGGGTGCTTCAAGTTCATCCTCCAACACAGAGGACACAGGCAGGAATGTGCTGAGGGGGTCAGCAGGTTCTAGCATTTCCATTGGTGGGGGTGAGGGCCCCTCAAAGCTTGCCATCCTGCGAGTCCTCTCGGTCAGTCAGGCTCAGGGGTCACAACCAGTTCACCTTGAGAGTCCCTGGTGTTCAGCTCAGGGGTCATGAGCCCTTCCACCTGGGACTCTTCCATGTCAGATGCGGGGTTCATGACACGCAACCCCTACAGACTCCCAGGGATTCCAGGCTGTTCCAAGTGTCCAGCCATTTCCCTGTGGGCTCAGCCTGACAAGCTATGGGATGGCTCCAAGTGCACATGCAAAATTCCTGGGCTGAGCCTGGCATTACAACATATGCAGATCAGGGAACTGCAGGTGAGAGGGGCAACTTTTTTCAGTGATTTCTGACAAACAGGGTGGCTGTTCTGGGGGAAAAGGAACATGCATATATGCCAAGGGATGACTGAACTGCCAGAGTGAGCACTGTCGCTCCTGCTATCCACCAGTCACCACAATCTGTGGCTTGTGTGGATCTAGCAATGGGGCTGGGCAGTAAAAGCCCTCCAGCCCTCATGCATGTCTATATCACCTGCCACTCTTATGAGAGAGTGGTTCTTGGGAGAAGGGGCATCACCACACATTATTAGGAAACCAGCTCAGCTTTCCCCGAAACAGTTCGTATCATGAGTAATGCCATAAAATTGGGAACTGACAGAAGAAGCGTGACTCTGTTGGTCCTTTTGGACCTCTCGGCGATACTATCGACCATAGTATCCTTCTGGAGTGTCTAAGGGGGGTGGGAGTGAGAGGCACTGCTCTGCAGTGGTTCTGCTCCTACCTCTCGGGAAGGTTCCAGATGGTGTCCCTTGAAGACTGTTGTTCTTCAAAATCTGAACTTTTGTATGGTATCTCTCAGGGCTCCGTATTGTCTCCAATGCTGTTTAACATCTAAATGAAACCGTTGGGAGAGATCATCAAGAGATTTGGTGCAGGATGTTATCAGTATGCTGATGACACCCAAATCTATTTCTCCATGTAAGCATCATTGGGAGAGGGCATTACCTACCTAAATGCCTGTCTGGAGTCGGTAATGGGCTGGATGAGGGATAACAAACTGAGACTGAATACAGATAAGATGAAGGTACACATTGTGCGGGGTCGAAACTTGGGAGACTATTTTGATCTGTCTGTTCTGGATGGGGTCACACTTCCTCAGAAGGAACAGGTATGCAGTCTTGGGGAAGAGAGCTGGTCTTGTGCTAGCAAGCATGACTTGTCCCCTTAAGATAAGCGGGATCAGCCCTGGCTGCATACGAAAGGGAGACTAGAAGTGTGAGGCTGTAAGATATTCCCCTCAGGGACTGGAGTCGCTCTGGGGAGAGCATCTAGGCTCCAAGTTCCTTCCCTGGCATCTCCAAGGTAGGGCTGAGAGGGCTTCTGCCTGCAACCTTGGAGAAGCCGCTGCCAGTCTTTGAAGACAATACTGAGCAAGATGGACGTATGGTCTGACTCAGTATATGGCAGCTTCCTATGTTCCTATGCTTCTGTATCTAAGTCTCTCCCTGGTGTCCCAGGTTGAGGCAGTGGCCAGAGGTCCCTTCTATCAGCTTTGGCTGATACGCCAGCTGCGTCTGTTTCTTGAGATAGATGACCGCAGAACAGTGGTACATTGGGTGGTAACCTCCAGACTGGATTACTGTAATGTGCTCTATGTGGGGCTGCCCTTGTACGTAGTCTGGAAACTACAGTTGGTTCAGAATGCGGCAGCCAGGTTGGTCTCTGGGTCATCTAGGAGAGACCATATTACTACTGTATTGAAGGAGTTATACTGGCTGCCGATATGTTTCTGGCAAAATACAAGGTGTTAGTTAAAACCTATAAAGCCCTAAACAGCTTGGGCCCTGGGTATTAAGAGAACGTCTTCTTTGTTATGAACCCCACCACCCATTGAGATTATCAGGAGAGGTTCATCTGCATTTGCCACCGGCTCGTCTAGTGGCTACTCAGGGACGGGCCTTCTCTGTTGCTGCCCCGAGGCTTTGGAATGCGCTCCCTAGTGAAATAGGGGCCTCCCCATCTCTGACAATTTAAAAAAAGTCTTTAAAGATGCATCTGTTCACCCAGGCTTTTAACTGATACTGTTTTGATTGTTTTTAATGTTGTTTTTGAATATTGTTTTAAAAAAATTAAATTGTTGTGTTTTAAATTTCTTGTTTTTGTTTTTAACTAATGTTTTAATGTTGTTTTTTATCTTGTAAACCGCCCAGAGACGTAAGTTTTGGGTGGTATTAAAATATGTCAAATAAATAAATAAATAAATAAATAAATAAATAAATAAAGTGCATGCTTGCACGCAAGGGAAAAGGTATGGGCCCCCTTTCCCCTCCTAATCGGTACCAAAAACAGAGCAGAACCACTCAAGAATTCCAGGCTCTCCCTTTCAACCCAGACCCCGTCATGACACTCCCACATGTGTTTTCTTTGTTGGGAAACAACCAGGTTGGCTGCTTTATGGTGCCACCAGGACTCCATATGCTTGTGCAAAGATGTATTCATCACTTGACGTGTGGAGACATCTCCTCAAAGTGCCCATCTTGTCATATCATCCCCGTTTCCTGAAGATTGCCAGCTTAGAGGTGGGGGGATATGACACAGTGAAAAGCAGGCATCCCCCAATGTGGCTTTCCTATTTAACATGCTATCAAGCTTGGGATGCAGCAATATAGCATGGAAGAATGTGGAGACAGCAGGGGGCGGGGCAAGTGCTCCAAGAGGTGACCAGTGAGAAGCACAGCAGGCATAGAGTTGGAACTGTTCTGGGCTAGTGTGAGCCAACCTCTCTATGGTTTTGGCAGCAGCCACAGCACAAAACCCAGGTTATGGCAGTGGCAGAATTCAGACACCACGCTGCTGTCATCAAACCTCAAGTTGGAGCAGTAAAACTCACTACAAACTGAAGGTAAAGATTACGATTTCAGCTCAAAAACCTCAGGTCACTTTTGTGACAAAATTGCAGTTTCATGCATTTGGATGGTCATAAAATTGAACATCTCTCTCTCCCTCCCCCCTCTCTCTTTATGTGTGTGTGGATGTGTGTGCATATGTGCAGGCATAGTTTTTCATCTAACCCACCCTCGCAAGCAGCTAAATAGCAAAAATGAACATGGCTTTAAAAATTGTCTCTGTCATGTTATACTACTATAACTACTACTACTACGACTACTACTACTACTATTTATATACCGCTCTTCAACAAAATTCTATAAGTTGTTTACATAGAAAAATAAATAATACATAAATAAGATGGTCCCCTGTCCCCAAAGGGCTCACAATCTAAAAAGAAACATAAGGTAGACACCAGCAACAGCCACAAGAGGGATGCTGTGCTGGGGTTGGATAGGGCCAGTTGCTCTCCCCCTGCTAAATATAAGAGAAGCACCACTTTAAAAGGTGTCTCTTTGTTCAGTTATCAGGGAATGTTATACATTGTGTGCAGAATCTGGGTGCAAGGTCCTTCTTCTTCTTCTTCTTCTTCTTCTTCTTCTTCTTCTTCTTCTTCTTCTTCTTCTTCTTCTATAATGACGATGATGACTGATGATAATAATAATATGCTAATTTTCAATAAAAGTTCTCAAAGTGGTTTGCAAAGAAAAATAAATAATATGGCCCCATGTCCCAAAAGAGTTCACAATTCAAAAAGAAATGTAGGGCAGACAGTAGCAACAACCACTGAAAGCTATCCTTCAGTCTGATAGCAGGCCCTGTGCTGGTGTTGGATAAGGAAAAAACATTGCAATTACTCCCAAAAAGGTTTTCACTGCAACCAGCAACCTTTAGTCAGACTGGACACTTATAACACTGTAAAGGTAAAGTGTGCCATCAAGTCAGTGTCAACTCCTGGCGACCACAGAGCCCTGTGGTTGTCTTTGGTAGACTACAGAAGGGGTTTACCATTGCCTCCTCCCATGCAGTATGAGATGATGCCTTTCAGCATTTTCCTATCGCTGCTGCCCGATATAGTAGCAGTGGGGATTCAAACCGGCAACCTTCTGCTTGTTAGCATTTCCCCGCTGCGCCATTTACAGTGGCTATAAGGCCGGAATTAGGGCCATTGAAATGAATAGCCTAAAGCACAACCTCATTTTTGTGCGGGACTGGGGTCTAATTCTGCCTGGAAACATACCAGCAGGGTTTCGAACTGGCAACCTCTGGCTTGATAATCAAATCATTTCCCCACTGCGCCATTAGGTGGCTGTTATAACACTGTAAATCCCCCAAAAGGGTTCAAGGGAGCGTTCAGTCATGCCAGTATGGGTCTTCCCTGAAGCCTAAGGGAAAC
The DNA here is from genome assembly GCF_027244095.1 of Hemicordylus capensis. Lineage (NCBI taxonomy): Eukaryota > Metazoa > Chordata > Lepidosauria > Squamata > Cordylidae > Hemicordylus > Hemicordylus capensis. Next base: position 33,276,652 of record NC_069658.1, read on the forward strand.
TCCTTGAATCCCAGAATATTGTTGTTGTTAGCTAGGCTTGCTGGCTGTTTCGTGTGTTTGTGTGTGTGTGTGTGTGTGTGTGTGTGTGTGTGTGTGTGTTTAACTTAAGTGGACATTATTGTTATATCATCATCATCATCATCATCTTACATGATGTGCAGCATTATGGAGATGTAGTGCTCCACACCAGAGTTGCTATGTGGACTTGAAAGTGAGCCCCAACGCTGCTCAGACCCAGCGGTTGGTTGCGCAGTGGCTGCCCTGTGCAGTAAATCGGAGAAACTGTGATCACGTTGCTTGTGCAATTCTTGGTTCTGAACAGCATCAAGGCTGCCTTACGAGTCCACAGCAACCTTGGGGAAGACTCTGTGCACATCATATAAGTTGTTGTTGTTTGTTATTACTAGCATTAACATTACTTTTTTTTTTTTTTAACCAGAAAACCCTTAAAGTAGCCCGGAAGTTGAGTTCCTTCCCAGTTATTCATATTCTCTTGCCTCTCTTCCTGCTCTTCCCCACATTCTAGCTTTTATTGTCCTCACCCATTAGCCTTTTATGGTCCTCACCCAGTTTTAAAAGTCCCATTGACCCCTTCATCACTGCTGTGGTCAATTACAAACAAAACAAAAATGGAAAGAAGCAAAGAAAACTCAACTAATTGCCTCAGTTAAGTTATCTTTACTGGCTTGTCACACATCAGAGTCATACTATTATATGGCCTATTTATCAGAGTTGGTTCTGGTGAGTTCTCAGCCTAGGATAACACATGTTAGTTGGGCTCTCTGATACTGTATTCGAGTTCTATCAGAGAGCCCAACCAATGTGTGTTATCCTAGGCTGAGAACTCCTTAGCACCAATCATAGCATAATCGTATGAATCTGATGTGTGAAAATACATAAAAGGAATTAGAACTATAATTCCTTTCGTGTATTATCCAATGTAATGCTGTATCCACAATACCACTGGAAATGATTTTGTGTGATGCCCTTTATGATGCAGTCAGCATGTTGTGAGTATTAAGAAATGCAAGGATTTAAAATATCCAGTTGTACTTAATACATAAATAGCGCAAAAACCAAGTGTCATTCAAACAGCATTTTATTTTTGCAAAGGTTTTTGTGATGTGTTGCATAAGGGAAAGAAGGGGAAACAGTTTAGAGAATACACACAATACAAGACATCTCTCTCTCTCTCTGATCACACACCACATTTACTATACATGTTGATCTAAACAATGCAATTTCCTGTTCAATGGAAGAAAAAATTGGCAATATTTATATATGTGAATATTGCCAATCTAGTGAGTGATTTTTGTAGCCTGTGCATCCTTTTATCATCTCATCCCTCAGTTGTATAAAGATGCCATAAAACCCCAAACCAGCCGAAAGACTATTGTTTGCATGTTGCCTTCTGTCCTTTAGAATTTCACACATTTTGGTAGCCACTTTGGTTTCGTTTTAAAATCCCTTTTTAGAACTTATGAAACTTTTATGCCAGAGCCTTAGTAATGACTAGAACAGTTAGGCTTTTTAAAAATAAAACAGAGATGATTGCAGAACTGGATGGGGACAGAGTCAGAACATTACGAAAGCTACTCATCAGCATGAGCTGTTGCTTTCTGCCGCCTAAGGGGTGAGCTAAAGAGAAATAAAAGAGAGAATTAAAGGAAAGGGAATAAAGGACGGACACACTATCATGCCTTTGTGTATGAGTGGCTGCAAGGAAGGAATTGGTTTAAAGCAAAAGCCTACAGCCTATATAACTCAAGCATAAGTAACCCAGCTATTTATTCCATATGCAAAAAAACCCTGCAGTTTTTTTAAAAAATTCCTTCTACAAATTCAATAGGGATGTGCTCGAAATACAATCTGGCATTCAAATAGTTGGCACATTCCTTTAAAAATGAGGTCTTACCCAGCCCCTTTAAAGTGGAGGAGAGCAGGTCCATATCTGTTCCTCCTCCGATCGCCACCATTGCCATAATCCCAGCGCCCCCTCCGCCCAGAGATGCACCAGCAACTGGGAGACATGTGGGCATATTTGGGGTGATTTCTGGGGTTACAGCAATGGCAGTGATCAGAGGAGGAGCAGGTACAGACCTGCTCTCCTCTGCTTTAAAGGGGCTGTGTAAGCCCTCATTTTTAAAGCGATATGCCTGTGATTTGAACACCAAATCACATTTTGGGCACATCCCTAAAATTCAATAAAGACAGACATATAGTTTGTTTGCTTTTAGACCTCACAACACAGTAACCATACCTGCTAATACTTTGATGATCATTGCAAATGAAAAAAAGAAAACTCATATGCATCACGAAACAAAATGCACTGTTCATTTCAGCAGAAATGTGTGTGTGCAGGGTACATGAGTTCTAGTGTGGGAGAAGTTGGAGGCACTGGAGTGTCATATGCACACAGTACACACACACACACACACACACACACACACACACACACACACACACACACACTCATTTCAGGCAAAAGGTGAGGTCTAAAGGTTTAGCGGGACTGCCAAAAAAGTAGCGGGGGCAGTTTTTAACACCTTAGTTAGGCACATAGGAACATGGGAAGCTGCCATATACTGAGTCAGACCATAGGTCTATCTAGCTCAGTACTGTCTGCACAAACTAGCAGTGGCTTCTCCAAGGGTGCAGTCCGGAATATCTCTCAGCCTATCTTGGAGAAGCCAGGGAGGGAACCTGGAACCTTCTGCTCTTCCCAGAGTGGCTCTATTCCAGAATATCTTACATTGCTCACACATCAAGTCTCTCATTCATATGCAACCAGGGTGGACCCTGCTTAGCTAAGGGGACAAGTCATGCTTGCTACCACAAGACCAGTTGCTCCCTATTACATTGCAATATAGCAATTTTTAAAAATGTTTGTAAAAACTTGGGGTGGGGAAAAGAAAAAATTAAGGTGGGTGGGCCCCCTGCCTCTGGGTCTGAATGTGATAGATAGATAGATAGATAGATAGATAGATAGATAGATAGATAGATATTGCTCAAAGTAGACTTTCCTATTGTCAATGTTAGAAAGCAAAGGGATTCCTTGAAAACATGGTGCTTCATCTGCAAATAATAGGAGTCTCATGCATTCAGGAAAACTCTGGATTACAGCCAGTATGTGAAAGTTGAACATATATATGTCAATGGGATTTACATCTATAAAATGTGTTTGGAAGCAAAGGTCACAGATCTATTTTTGATCAAATTGCCACTCAGTGAGACTGTCAGCCTCCTGAACTCTGCATTTGGGCAATTATATTCATAACCTTGTTTGTTCAAATTGACTAGGGAACACCCAAAATACCAATCTGTTTCAATAAATGTACATGCCATGTATACAGGCTAATAATAATAATATAATAATATAGGCTGCAAAGAAATGAAAGAAAATAAATCTGAAGTAGGAGTTGCATTTGCCTAGGATAACAAAGAGATTATATAATATATGGCTTCTCATATTTGTATCATCCTTATGAACAAAACATGTGCAAAAATAACTAAAATCTATTTCTAACTTTGACCATGGCAGTGCAAAAATAATGCAAATAATTAAAAGGAGAAACATCCTTCACTTCCTTTGTTTAAGCTTAGCAGACTAAACAAAATCTCAGGAAGATGGGTAGAAATGATGGGTATATCAAAGAGTTTGTAGAGCAGAAAAATCGCTCTCTAGACTTGGAAGAGCTCTAATATGCTTCTGAATACACGAGCCAGCCCTTGTGATGTCTCCCAATTACTGCTACCAAATGTAGGATAACAGATGAGTGAAGAAAACAAGCTCCCAAAGGCAAAATTATCTCCCCCCTCCCCGCCCCCGGGAGGGCTAGTTTTAGCTGTCTGGAAAGAGCAAATCACAAAGCAGATTTCTAGCAATGCAGCAGAAAATGCCAGGGGTATTCTGCAATGCTAACAAGAATACAAAAGTAGATGAATACACAGTACAATCTGACTGGGACTCTCTAGTCTTTTGTAAGTTGTATCTGAATAGGGAAGGGAGGGGGTGGGGTGTGCTTAAACAAGGCCTATTAGCAGTAAATAGTTCTGCCACTATCCATCACAGTGGGAGAACTCCTCCAGCAATTTTTGCGATTAATTACCAGTAGCAAGCGCATTCATAATCTGGTGCTAATTTTGCAGAGTCTGAATGAACTCTGCTCTGGCACACTTGGATATTGTTCTCGGGCTACCAGTAGCATGAACTACATGTTCAGGTCATGCTGTGTCAAAAGAGTGTTAATGTGTTTATATCAACACAAGGTGCACCTGCTTTTACCACACTTTTTGTTCCTTGCCAGCTCCCTCAACCCTTCCGAACACCATTTGGAATATATACAATGGTTTGGTTCAGAAACGTGAAAGGGTTGCTAAAATACACCAAGCTGTTTGTGTCTGAGGAAATATTTTTGAATTGTAAGGGTCCAGTGGTTCATAAAATTAGCGTCAGGAATCACCAGTGGCGATGGCACAATTTCAGGTGCTCCTGGGGTAACAATAAAAACAGAGGGAAATATTAAGAGTAGTTGAGGTATCCTTTGTTGAGTTGCCCTTTGTTGAGCTTTGTTGAGGTGTCCTCCACAGACGGAAGAGCATTGACATGTGGAACTACCTTGAGAAATTATTTATTTATTTATTTATTTATTTATTTAATGAATTTGTATACCGCCCATTACTGATGTCTCTTGGTGGTTTACAACATAAAACAAAACCAAAAATAAAACAAACCAAGAATAAAACAAACCAACAATGTAACAGTTAAAGCATATAAAAATGAGATTAAAATATCCATAAAAACACACCAATGAATTAAAAAGCTTGGCTGAAGAGACGTGTCTTTAGTTGTTTCCTAAAAGCCAACAGTGATGGAGCAGATCTAATCTCAGCATTCCACAGTCCTGGGGCAACTACGGAGAAGGCAACTACAGAGAAGAAAAGTCAACAGAATTCAGCAGCAAATTAAGAAAACATTAACTCATTATCACTCTGATAATTTGTTCTGGTCGTATAGAATTTGTCAGGACTCAGATGTAGTTGGAGGAATCTGGCCAGCTAGCACAAGGGTGATTTGTTTTGTCCACAAATCACCCAAAACAGGTAGATTTGGGTATAAATCATTTTGTACCCAAATCAATTAGCACAGCTCTACTTATTACTCCTAGGACATCAGGGCAGCAGCAGTCTATGTCACCATCAGGGACATATTTTGGGGTGGCACAGAGTGCTTCTGGGGGAAGGGGAGGTTGTCAAAATCCTAACCCTTGCAAAAGTGTGGGTTGCTGAGTTAATTGTGTCCACAGCACGTCACAAAGCACCAGGGCTTTATTTCTCAGGATATCAGCCATATGAATATGGATACAAATATGACAAATATTTATATATACTGCTTTTCAACAAAAGCTCCCGAAGTGGTTTACATAGTTACAAATAAATAAATGAAATGGCTCCCTGTCCCCAAAGGGCTCAAAATCTAAAAAAGAAACATAAGGCAGACACCAGCAACAGCCACTGGAGGGATGCTGTGCTGGGGGTGGATAGGGCCAGTTGCTCTCCCCATGCATCACTGTTGTTCTTGTTGTTGTCATATTAAATTCTCTTCTCCTAAGACTCTTATCACTAAAATAATATAAAATTCAGAGTAAAAATATCACAATAACAATAAAACTACAGTAACATACAAACAAAAAAGCAAGAGAAGCATAGATGCACTAAATTTGATTAAACCTTTAATGGGAGTTATAATCTAATGCTTAAAACTGTCATTAATCAATTAGAGTTATTAACTCCAATCAATTATTAAAAGCCTTGGGGAATAAAGATAGATAGATAGATAGATAGATAGATAGATAGATAGATAGATAGATAGATAGATAGATATAAAGGCCCACTGAAAGACTGAAAGGCAGGAACCGTGGGGGCTTGATGAATCTCTCTGGGGAAGGGATTCCATAGTTACAGTGCTACCATCAAAAAGTTTCTGTCTCTAGTACCTGCCAATCTAGCTTGATTTAATAGCAAGCCAGAGAGCAGAGTCTCAGATGCTGATTTTAGGGTTTGGGAAGGTACAGATAAGCACGGAGAGTCTTTAAGGTAATTTGGTTCCAGGTCATCTACAATTGTAAAGGTTAGCCCAGCATTTTAAACTGAGCTTGGCAATGAATTCGTAACCAATGCAGCTAATACTATGTTGGTGTATCATCTGGATCTTCTAGCCACCACCACCAAACAGTCTTTCAGCCACATATTGAACCAATGTTTCCAACTTCTCTTTATAGGCAGCCCATGAAAAGCACATCACAGTCATCCAGTATGGATGGGACCAGTAAATAGGAAACCAAAATGAAGCCAGTAAAAAGCATCCCTGGCAACAGATTTTTCCTGAGCATCCAAAGATAATATCAAGTTCAGGTATACTCCCAGACTGTGGATCTGACAGTCTGTTTGAATCTGTTTGAAACAGTCTCCACTCCTCTACCCAGATCAGCAGAATTCCCAAGCAATAGTACTTCTGACTTGTCTGGATTAGGTTTCAGTGTATTTGTTAGTTAGCCATATGCTAATTTTCCCAAAGGCGACGATAGGCAAGGATGAACAAATCCACATAACCACTTCATCACCCAATAATTAAGGGAGGAAATAATCTCATGATGGATTTTCTGCATCAAAGATTGCAATGTGAATCAGCCTCAAGATAAAGCGTGGGATGCATTACACCCTTGTTTCCCAGCATTATTTCATCCTTGTGTATACTTACTGTTAGGCAAACAAACATTCTGGTGTTGAAGGGATATATTTGAATACAATTTTCAATGTTAGCTGAACTGTTTGAAGAGGTTGTGCAGAAATGATTAGCTCCATTAAATTTGGAGGGATTGGCACAAAGCAATGCTGATTGGTTAATGAGGATTCTCAAAGATGTAATTATGAGACTACACCTGCCCAGGTTGGGATCCATTAACTAAGAACTATGATTTTATACAAAGAATGATGCACTCCAGGGTGTATATTGTTTGCCTCCTAACACCCCCACCCCCAGCACCATAACTGAGGCTTACATCAATGGCACCATAACTACATACCGGCTCTGCATCCACTGAAAAGACTCATGCATACAAATTAACACAACTTAGAACAAATGTGACTCACATTCACTTCTGTAAAGGGGGTAAAAAGGCCAATTTGAAGGCCAGAAGGATCATGCATTTTATGGATGTGAAACTTTTAATCTTTAATTGGCTTCCCCTGGAGTAAGTTCGCTGAATACTATGGCAGTACTCAAGAACACACTGCTCTGGAATGAGTGTTTTGCTTCTGAAGGTGGGAATACATGTTTAGTGGAGACCTGGATCTGGAGTGCATATGTACACAGGATGTTCCTTATACAAAGTCAGACCATTGGTCCATGTGGCTCAGTACTGTCGATACTGCTTGGCAGTGACTCTCCAGGGTTTCAGGCAGGGATCTTTCCAAGCCTACCCTACCTGGACATGCCAGGAATAGAAACCTGGGATTTTCTACATGCAAAAGAGATGTACACTGAGCTATGGCCACATCCCTAACATTGGATTCTATTGAACAGCTGTAAATCAGTGGGCAGCAGCAGTCTGATCCATGGTGAAGAAGTGGAAGGAGGATGGTAGTATCTTCTGCGATGGATGAAGCATTTCTCTTGCCAGATTATCACTGTTTTCTTAGCATGCACTTTTATTGATTAAAGATGATCACTTTTTTCTCAGCACTTTTTTCAAAAGCAAAATAGGGAAACACTTTTTTCCAGTAGACACCGCAACCATGTCTTAACATATGTTATAGAGATTCTGGCAGAATGAATGGCATGGTTCCCACAAAATGTGAATATTCACAAAATTTTGGTATTAACTGACATTTACATTTACATTTTACATTTACATTTTATATCCTGCTCTTCCTCCAAGGAGCCCAGAGCAGTGTACTACATACTTAAGTTTCTCCTCACAGATACCTTGTGAAGTAGGTTAGGCTGAGAGAGAAGTGACTGGCCCAGAGTCACCCAGAAAGTATCATGGCTGAATGGGGATTTGAACTTGGGTCTCCCCAGTCCTAGTCCAGCACTCTAACCACTACACTACGCTGGCTCTCTTTTTGCTTCACCTCCTGCTTTACCTCATGATACACACCTCAGTGTGATTTAGTGGTTAGAGTGCTGGACTAGGACCAGGGAGACACAAGTTCAAATCCCCATTCATTTGTGAAACTCACTGGGTGACCCTGGGCCAATCACATATCTCGCAACCTTATCTACTAGAGATGTGCACGAATTGGATTTTGTGATCCGATTTGAGCTCAAATTGAATCACAAAATCCTCAAATTGATTCATTGAAACAGCTATCCCAGGTACCTTAAGTTTAAAGGTAGACTACCTCACCCCCTCCGCAATTTACTGTAGGAAATGCCCAATTTACTGTAGGAAATGCCCACCAGATTCCCCTTTACAAGTACCCCCGAGGTGGCTCAAGCTGGTTCTTTGAACTGGGGGTCGATCTGGTTTGAACTCTGACTGGCACCTCCCCTTTGTACCCCAGGCCAGTTTGAACTCAGACCACCAACACTGGGCCGGCTCAGTGGTGAGCCTGGCTTGAAGTGAGCCGGCTCTCACATCCCTGTTATTGTGCGACATTCACATTGGGAGACGCTGGATGAATGATCTATGTCTATGTCTATGTCTATAGAGATATAGAGATATATACCGTATCTCACACCTCATGATTGAACTTGGAGGATAACACATAACATCCATATGCAATATCTGACCATCATTCTTTTTGTGTATCCTGCCCAGGAACTCTGCTAACACAGCATTCTTAACTTCTACTTTGTGAGCTGTATGTTATTGTTTTAAATTCATCTTTTGCTGATGAAGGTGTATGCCAAAATATTCAGCTAAAATTTGGCTTCCTCTAACCCTCTGTTTTAAGTCATCTTTTTGTACTATGTAGAAATAGATAGATATATATTTTGGGGTTAAAATACAATCCAAGGATCAAGAGGTTTTTTTTTAGTATTTAAGGTTATTACACTGACACAGGATGCAATGATTGACATACTGTTACACATGTGGTGGAATGTAACATTTGCACAGTTGTGCAATAGGAGTGTGCACGGAACCGTCTGGCCCCCATCAACCGCCCCCCCCCCGGGCCAGTCCAGTCCGTGAAAATTATTTAAAAAAAAATAAATCAAAAGTAACTACCTGTAGCCCCTTCGGGGGGCTTGCTGTAGCTGGGGGGGGGGGGGTCTGCGAGGGTTCCCTTTCCCCCACCAGCCTCCCTCATCACGGCCGCGGCCGGGTAAATGTAGTCTTTTTGGCCCTTTTGAGCATCCGTAAAAGCGAGCGGCGGCCATTTTCGTAGCCTCACAGAGGGCATTTGCGCATGTGTGGCGGGGGCCAAAATGGCCACCACTCACCTTTACAGAGACCCAAAAGGGCCAAAAAGACTAAGTTTACCTGGCCGCGGCAGTGATGAGGGAGGCTGGCGGGGGGAAAGGGAACCTTCGCAGACACACACACACCCCATGGCTACAGCAAGCCCCCCGAAGGGTCTACAGGTAGTTACTTTTGATTTATTTATTTTTTTAAGTCCGGACTTGCCGGACCGGAGGTTCAGTTCTGGTCTGGACGGAACCGGGTGGGGGGTTGGTTGGATCACGAACCCACGAACCCCCAGACTGAACCGTTGGACCACAGACCGCAGACCACCGGACCGGTTCTGCACATCCCTATTGTGCAAGAGTGCTAATGTGTAAGTGCAAAAATTGTGCAAATGGAGTTATGTGACAGTATAGCCATTATATATGCATACATATACATACAATGGCCACATTGTTGCACAACTCTGTGCACATTTTGCACTTTTGCAATAGCACTCTTCTGCAACTGCACAAATGTTATGTTCCACTGTGTGTGTAGCATTGCCCAGTAACACTGTGAGCCAGAGGACTCAAATGAACATTCTGCCCCGAGACTCTCAGAGTTTTAAAAAGGCTCAGGCACAAGCACTTAAGGAATGGATCCAAGACCTACTGCTTTCTAGAAGGTTCCGGACCTACTCCAAGAAAGAGAATGGAAAGTGTTCTGCATTGCAGTGATGCATTCTCCCTGCTCACAGTTTTTGGAGTGAAACAAACAGGGTCAGTGAATCCCTAATTTGATCCACACAATCCATGTGGCAACAGTTTCCCCATGCTGATCTGCACTAGTCTACACATGGCTAAGCAGGGAAATCATGGGGAAAGTGCGTCTGACACTGTTACCACATAGCACAAAACCCAGTGCCACATTTCTGATTTAATGCTAAACTGCCAAATAACAATCCAAGATACTCCCGTATGGCACGTGCCTTGCTGTAGTGCAAGCGAAGGGGAGGACCATCTCTGATTGCATTTCCAAATGACCAGTGGCTATGGGGTTGCTGTGAAAATAATGCATTCATTCTGTGAGCAGATGGAAGGAAGAGAGGGAGAGAGAGGTTAAAAGGGCCAGCATATGGAGCCTCGGCTAGTTCAGAGGGCAGTTTCGGTACTTTATGCTACCATGGGGCCCATACGAACCTTGCCTGTCAGGAAGGAGCCACCAGCTGGATTAAGACTTGTAACCCCATTAAAAGCAAGCTTCCAGGTCCTGGTGCTCCAGGCAAGAGCTTGCAAGCAGCTGGCTCTCTTGAGAAAAGAAAGCGGCTCCGATGAATCCCTGGAGCCACGCTTATGACCTCTGATAGGCAGAAGGTGCTATGATAGCAGTACACGCACACAGTGTGTGGAGGAGGAACCTCAGAATTAAGGACAGTTCTCTAGACGTAAAAGGATGAAAGCAACCCACCCAAGGTATCATGCAGGATTATGAGTATTCCATTTGTACTTAATTTAGGCAAAAAAGGCATGCTTGGCAAAAATGCTGTGTGATATGAGCCCTATCCATATCTTACACTCTATGTGTGTGCAGGCAAACAGGTACATGTTTTTCAATGAATGACTTGTACCTGCGTTCGTTTTAAAAGTGAACCTGGGTATGGGTCGCTCAAATGCATGGCATAGGGAGTGTCCTGATGTACGTGTGTTCAACATAGTGTGTGAATAATTTTATGTACATGCAGATCTATAAACGTGTACACTGTACACCGATTCTACATGCATTGAACATAACCTGGGATTATGGTTATGTTCTGAGCTATGCTCAGACGATGAGAAGAAGGGTGAATTGTTTGATGATAATTTTATAGATATTCCTTCAGAAACAGATGCCAACATGGAGAGGACTTTTGTCACGGACTCTAATAATACCACAGACATTAGCTAATCAGTGTCTCTCATACTTGCACAACTACATTCTTCATGGCAATTGCGTTAATAATCCATGCTCTTTCCCAGTGGCGTAATATTGCAGTGTGAAAATAAGGAATGCAGTCTTGGGGACTGCATCAAAGAAACCCACATGCTCTTCTTAAAGAGGAAACATGCCTAAAAACAAGATGTTCCTTGACATCTTGCCATACCCACAGACAGAATAGAAATAAATCCTGGGATAAAACAACAGAATGTATGATACCCTAGTCTCTACCATCCACAACAAAGAGTGGAGATGGCATTTCCATTCAGGTTTTTAATACGTCAAAAGCTGTGAATGGCCAATGAGACAGATATAGTTCCCTGGTTTTTTAAGGCCAGCTCTGGTCCAATGCAAAGTAGGCAGACAGCCTGAGGCATCTTCCATCATTGCCAGGTGGCTGTTCTGAGGGTCTCCTAGAGACCATTCACCAGCTGTGGATTACTTGAGGGCAGTTTGTTCCCTCTCACCATGTAACATATAAGACAGCTCTGCTGCTCCTTTATGTCATGGAGTTTCCCCTATGGAAAAAGGGAATCCTTCAGCACAGGATTTTCTGGCAGCCCAGGATGAAGCAGTCTGGCAGAACCAAACCAGCATTTGCCTCTGGAAATCCCACTGCTCCAGGGGGGAAGCATGAACTTGGATGATGTGCATGCATTGGTTAATTTATCTCAGTCATTTGAGTCATTTTTACATTCATTGCACCTTGAAGGAGAAGTGCTTTGACAACTCAAAAATAAGGTTCTGGAAGCAGTCTCTCTCTTCCTTCTCCTCTTACAATTGACCACCATCCACTAAACGATGCTTGCTCATTCTACATTAAATGCTGGATTCACTACCACACTAATATCCTTGTGAGGCTTGTGTTGCAATAAAACCTTTGCTAAGCATGCCTTGCTTGATACAGCCCTACATGGAAGGATCTATTTGCTTGGCTCTGCGTTGAGGACGAAGACCGGCTTCTGGCTTTATTGCTGCAAGTTGTAAATGAAGTGTGAAATGAAACATTTCTTCTTGCTATTAGGAGATAATACAATGTGATCAATGAACTGTACTGTCTGGTTTGCCATGACAGTTAGCTTGTGCACTGTTGCCTACAAGCCTCATGAAACTAAGGCCACTTAAAAAGAATCATTCTTAAGAGCCGGATTGGTGGTGTTTTTCTTTCTGCTCTATATTTTTCTTTCTGCTCTATATTTTCTTTCTGCTCCCCCTGCTAACTTGGCAAAGAGGCACCTTTTAACATGGTGATTCTCTTTATTTAGCAGGGGGAGCATAACTGGTCCTATCCACCCCCAGCACAGTACCTCCAGTGACTGTTGCTGGTGTCTATCTTGTGTTTCTTTTTAGATTGTGAGCCATTTGGGGACAGGGATCCATCTTATTTATTTATTATTTCTCTGTGTAAACTGCCCAGAGCAATTTTTGGAAGGGCGGTATAGAAATCAATCAATCAATCAATCAATCAATCAATCAATCAATCAAATAAATAAATAAATAAATAAATAAATAAATAAATAAATAAATGCCTTATTGTCTGTTCTTCATTTTATTAGGTTTATTAGCCAATGTTCTGGACTAGGAAAAGGAACCACTGTTATGCAGAGATGTGGGCTGGTACACAACTCAGGGCATAAATTGCTAGGGCTGTGCACAGATTAAATTATCGAATCTGATCTGCTATCAATATGATGCAACTGATTATTGAATTGTGCAACCAATAATTGTACCAACCAGTATAGACCCGTTTGATAGCTATCAGTCAGCTGAGGGGTTGATCCATCAGCCATAGGAAATAATGGCTCACAGGAAATACTGGGAAATCATTGAAATGTTTGTAAAATTAATATTGTAAGACAGAATGGGATGAAACTTTCAGGTATGGTAGAGCTTTCTTAGAGTTGATGGTGGGCCCTTCTTAGGGCTTGATACAACCCCCATGCAGAAGTGCCAGGGCTTCTGAGAAGCAGGTAATGCCTGAAGAGGCATTGATTTGAAGCAGTGATGTCAATCATATAACTGTTGTCTTCTCCACCCCACCCCCAGTGTTTTCCATATAAGGCACATCACCAGATTCAATGACAAGTAAGTTTTGTGACATCCGCAACAGGTAAAATCAGCATTAAACCAGCTGATCCAATCACTGGATGAAGTTGATGCAGCCTGATATGATACAGACAATATTGTATGGGGTGGTGCTGATATTAGCAAGTTTGCATTGAAACTGATAAAATAAAAAATCTTTGATAGAGACTGTATCTGATTATTGTTCCATTTTGATCCACAGTCCTTCTAGTTGGCATAAGTGGTGAATATCCCAAGAAGAAGATGAATGTAAGCTTGGTAGACTCCATTTATGCTGTTTGGGTAATGCTCCTTTGTGTTCCCTGTCTCCTGCAACCATTCAAAGCCAGTAGAGCAAGATGGAGTAACTCTGAATTCCCCTCAGTGCTTCATCTGGCCTTGGCTTTTGATGCCAGTACAGATGACGTGCATCAGGATTACATGTGCATGTAGAAGAAAAGTCTATCAATGGCTATTAGCTGGACCATTTTAGAGAAAGCCTACTTTGAACATTAATGCTGGCGACAAACAAAGCAGGGATGTTGCCCTTATGCCTTGCTTATGGACTTTTTGGAGGCATCTGGCTCGCCTGTGTCAGAAACAAGATGCTGGACTCAGTAGACCTTTATGTTCTTATGTAGTGTTTTTTTGTGTGTGTGTGTGTGTAACTGCCCTGTTCTGTACCACTGTTTGTTTGCTTTTAAGAGAATAAGAGGACTCCTGATAAATCAGACCAAAAGCCTGCTAACTTGGAAAAGAAGCACCTTTTAATGTGGTGATTCTCTTTATTTAGCAGGGGGAGAGCAACCGGCCCTATCCACCCCCAGCACAATACCTCCAGTGACTGTGGCTGGTGTTTCTTTTTAGATTGTGAGCCCTTTGGGGACAGGGATCCAACTTATTTATTTATTATTCTCTGTGTAAACCACCCTGAGCCATTTTTGGAAGAGTGGTATAGAAATTGAATGATGATGATGATGATGATGATGATGATGATGATGATGATGATGATGCAAATATTGACCATGCAGTGGCTTATTTTTCCATTTTTCTGCTCAGTTCTTGACTTTGTCCCCTTTGGGGACAGGGATCCAACTTATTTATTTATTATTCTCTGTGTAAACCACCCTGAGCCATTTTTGGAAGAGTGGTATAGAAATTGGATGATGATGATGATGATGATGATGATGATGATGATGATGATGCAAATATTGACCATGCAGTGGCTTATTTTTCCATTTTTCTGCTCAGTTCTTGACTTGTTCTTTCTTGTAGGCCTGCTTTGTTTCATTGGTGTAGAATAGTTTCTCGTTATTGACCATTTTAAGTGCATCTTCTTCACTGTCCTTTATATATTCTTCAAGGCCTCTTTTCTCCTCCTCTATTGTTTGATGGACTTGTAGCATTCTTCTTCCACAATATTTGCACAATATAACTGGAAAATCAAACATCACCAAGACCTGGGAATGGCTTAAGAATGGCAATTTGAAGAAAGAAACTGAGGGTTTAATACTGGCTGCACAAGAACAAGCACTAAGAACAAATGCAATAAGAGCAAAAGTAGAAAAATAAACAAACAAACAACAAACAGCAAGTGCCGCCTTTGTAAAGAAGCAGATGAAACAGTGGACCACCTAATCAGCTGTTGTCAAAAGATCGCACAGACTGACTACAAACAAAGGCATGACAAGGTAGCAGCAATTATACATTGGAATATCTGCAAAAAATACAAACTACCTGTAGCCAAAAATTGGTGGGACCATAAAATTGAAAAAGTTGTAGAAAATGAAGATGCAAACTACATCTTCGACTACAAACAGACAAATATCTGCCACATAATACACCAGATAGAACTGTAGTCGAGAAGGAAAAAAACACAAATTAAAATATTCGACATAGCAATACCAGGGGATAGCAGAATAGAAGAAAAAGAAAAAGAAATACAAAGATGTACAACTTGAAATTGAAAAGCTGTGGCAGAAGAAGACCAAAATAATCCCTGTGGTAATTGGCGCCCTAGGTGCAATTCCAAAACACCTTGAAGGGCACCTCAACACCACAGGGGCCACAGAAATCACCATCAGCCAATTATAAAAAGCAACATTACTGGGAACAGCCTATATTCTGTGATGATATCTATAATAATAATAACAGCAACAAGACTGATAATAAAATTCAGCCACCCCAGGTCCATGGGAAGGGCTCGATGTCTGGATAAAACAAGCCAGTCAATAACACCTGTCTGACTGTGTAAACAACAACAACAACAATTATTATTATTATACCAGTATTCTGTTTCCAGTAGCAGATAGTCAGGTATCTCTAGGAAGTTTATGAGCAGTGCATGAAAGTATAACAACCTTTTCCTGCTTTTTTTATCCTCAGCATCTGGTATTATGTGGTTTATTGCTTCTGAAATTGTATGTTCCATTTAGATATAATGCAGGGGCATAGGGACAACAATGGAGCAAAGATGGATGTCCTTGGGCCGTGGGGCCTGGGGAGGGCACCAAGGTGCCCCCTTAACCCCAGGGTGTCCCTTGCCACCCAGTTCCATTGCCCTCATTTCTCGCCCCCCCCACCACACTCCTCTCCCCCACATCTTCATGGTCAGCACTTGGAAAGGAAAATGTGGTGCCCCCCCCCCCACACGGAGTACTTGCTTCATGCCAAAAAAGAAGCATCCAGCTGTAGCAAAACAAGTGCTTTGTGGACTGGAGAAGGTGGGGGGGGTGCCACAAATTCCTTCCCAGCCTGTGCCTGCACATCTGGCCTCTGCAGCAGAGACGGCCAAGTGCAGCGGCACAGAAAGTGGGAGAAATGCTGCTGCTCTTGTGGTGGGCGAAGAAATGCTGGCCATGCAGGGGAGAGAGAGAAACGTGACAGTGGTGGCCTGTCCCTAAACTGCCACCCACCTTGCTATAGCCCTGATATAATGGTCAATTTCTATAGAAATACTTATCCCCTGGGCTGGTTCACATGATCGCTTAAATGTCTGCTTACCAGATTGTACACATCCCCCACAATTGGTGCGATGACCAATTGACATTTAGTGCCATGACCAGTTGACATTTAACTGGGATCGGCCAACAGAGAGCAGACCTCAGATTAAGAATCCTGGTTGCTGGTTGGTTGTGGCACCAACTGGGACTGGGAGGGTTTTGTTTTTTGTTTTGCTTCGTACACGAAATGCTCCGCAGAAGCATGCACAACTCATCAATCTGAGATTCAATGGTAATCAAACATTTACATGATTGTATGAACCGACTCTGTGTGAATTTGTCTCATCCTTTTGTTTGCTGAATAGGAGGGAGGAATCGATATCCCCAAATTACTGGTGGTTTTCAAGCTACAAAACAGAACAAAACAGCAACTCTCAAAATGTTCGACGTATTCCAAAAGACACAAGAGATTTTCACAGTGATTAATGTTTTTCCGCCTTATTCTGTATGTATGAGGATTGTGCCATATTTTCTCTCTCTCTCTCTCTCTCTCTCTCTCTCTCTCTCTCTCTCTCTCTCTCTCTCGTTTTACAACTGGATACAAGCTGAGATATAGCCACTGCAGCAAGAGCTCATATGACACTAATAATGGCTTCTGGTGGAGTGCAGGAGAGTTTATAAAGACTTCCTTTGTACTATGGCAAGGCTTATTCACACTGAAAATGCAAATTACATGATCTGTCAGCAATGGTAGTGGTGGTGATAAGCAGATCAGTGAACTGTGGCTACTTTCAGCCTAGGAACTACCTTAGCTTGTTGCACTTCCTTCCACTTGACTTAGAGAAGGAATGGGGGTGAGGAGGATGGGGAAATCCTGCAAGAGAATTATCACTGTAATCAGTGATTGAGTCTCATTCAATGCAAGAAAAGGGGGAGCAGGGGGGAAATGAGCAATTGGTATGATCAACTTTCTGTATAGTGACATGTGCAAGAAACTATGGTATATCATTCACTAAAAATGAACAATATAGGCCTTTGGAAGTATACACATCATGATACACTATGGTATATCATTCACACAAAGATAATATAGGCCAATATAGGCCTTTGGAAGGAGGCACTTCATAATTGTCATGTGACAAGTATACATGTATATTTTGGAATACATCAGAAACACCTCATTTTTGTTACTGTTCACATGTTTATGAACACGTTCCCTAAAATAAGTGGATAGAGATACATCCTCCCCTTTGTCTTTTCTATAGACTGGGATGGTATCACCCTTACTCAGCAACTATACCATTGCTGTTTCACAAGGCCTGTTTATTATTATTACTAATTATACTATGGTATATAAACCACTTTCCAGCACAAAAGGTCTCAAATGGGACAATAATAAGGGACAATAATTATGGGACAATAATAAGGAAGAAGGTAATTCCCTGTTCCCAAAGAGCTCACAGTCTAAAAAGAAACACAAGATAGACACCAGCAACATCCGCTAGAGGGATGCTGTTCTGGTGCTGGATAGGATAGATGCTCTCCTCTGCTTAACGTAAAGAGAATCACTAATTTGAATGGTGCTTCTTTGTCCACTTAGCATTTTCATGCTTTGAAGTCAAGACATATGCTTAAAATTGCCACCAAATTATGGATTATTGTTGCAAAGAATGGTTCCAACCTCCTCGTGCTTCAAGCATATTAAGTTCAACCTTTTCCATCTAGACAATTTCAGACAAAACCATGTGTTCCATGTCTGACCAATTCTGAATAGGTTCAAGGTTCTTTATTTGCGACCCAAGGTCAGCATAACATAACTTAAACAAAACATCTCACAGCATAGAAAGATACAATTGGAAAAAAGAAATATGTAAATATAGATAAATATCCATGAATAAATAATCAGTAAATTTTTAAAATTAATCAAAGACAAGCTCGCTGCTGTAACAATGCTGCAATAGAACAGAATCTGGCCACCTTACAGGTGACATCTAAAGTTCTATCTGCAAGAAGTTAGGAAACATAAAAATCTCCTGAGCAACCTGGGAAGGGTGTCAGAAGAGGAGTTAATAAGGAACATCTTAAATCTCTATATAATGGACAGCGCAACAAAACATGTTGGATGGATTCAAATTCCCTCATACCACACGGGCATAATCTATCCTCCCTAGGAATCCCCAGAAACCTCCCCAAGAGCACCGATGAAGGTAACATATCATGTCTTGCTCTGAAAAAGGCCCTCTGGTAACACATCATGCTCAAGGCATTCAAATAAGCAGCTATGGACCAGGTAGTCCATAGACAGACCCAAGGACACAATTTTGTCCGGAATAGCCTGGGCCCAAGTGGGCTGGATACATCAGCCAAGATAAGAGAAATCCATCTCCGCGGGGAATATCTGACTTTGAGCCAATAGGTCAAAATAGACTAGGGATGGGCCCAGACCGGTCCAGAGGCCATTGAAAAAGCCTCCGGAGCGGTCCGGACAGGTCCGGACCTGGGCGGTTCGGTTCGCGTGGGGGGGTAGCTTTAAGAATGGCGGGAGGGTTTACTTACCCCTCCCACCGCTTTCCCACTCTGGCGCCATAATTCTAGGAGTAATTGGGGTGGCAGGATACCTCCCTGCCTCCCCTTCCCCGCTGTTGATGGAAAAAACTCCCTGGAGTCCTTTGCGCCCGTGCATGTCACAGAGACGTGAAGCGCGTGCACAATGTCTCTGTGACATGCGCGTGCGCAAAGGACTCCTGGGAGTTTTTTCTAGCAACAGCGGGGAAGGGGCGGCAGGGAGGTATCCTGCCGCCCTAATTACTCCTAGAATTACGGCGCCAGAGCGGGAAAGCGGCGGGAGGGGTAAGTAAACCCTCCCTCCGCTCTTAGCTACCCCCCACCCCAGTGCCGGACCGCAGTTGGCGGTTCTGTGCACACCCCTAAAATAGACAACCAGGCCCAGACCTCGATCTGAAGAACACCCAACTCAAACCTTAATAATACATTGGTGATGCATCTAGGTACTCTAAGTAGAGCCCTAAGGAAGTCATTTTGAACCACATCCATAAACTTGTATGAAGGAAAAGGACCAAGTTGCGATCCATATAATAGCTGGCTCCTAACTTTGGCTGCAAATAATTTCAAGGCGGCCGAAATGATTTCACCTCCTTTAGAATAGAAAAATCTCCGGATAGCCAGAGAACTTCTCCGTGCCGTAATAATAACATCTATATGTGCCTTCCATGAATCCTTTGCTTGCAGGGTCACACTTAGATATCTATATGAATAGACCTGTTCTAACTGTTGATCCTCAGTCAACCATCTTAACTGCCTAGGTCTTGCAAAAATCATTACTTTGGATTTCGAGTAATTGATCAGAAGATAATTGGCTCTACAGTAGAGGGCCAATCTATTCAATGCTTGCCTCAGGCCCACCGGAGTCCTAGCTAAAATAGCAGCATTGTCTGCATAAAGAAGAAAAGGAATGCACACAACTGCTGCAGATGGAGAATGTAGGCTGGAATTGGTTAAACAAGGGGCCAGGTCATTGAGATATAAATTAAAAAGCAATGGGGCAAGGATACATCCCTGCCTCACTCCTTTATAGGTAGGTATAGGTTGTGAATTCTGCATATTTAACTTCTTTCTTTTAACTGAGAAGTATTGATAAATTGACCAAGCAAAGTGGTTTAACTAGTCAAATTGGTCTTCTGTTTAAGAACATGATCCCTGCCAGATCAGGCCCAAGGCCCATCTAGTCCAGCATCTTGTTTCACACAGTGGCCCACCGGAAGCTGCTGGGAATCCCACAGGTAGGAGCTGAGGGTATGCCCTCTCTCCCGCTGTTATTCCCATGCAACTGGTATTCAGAAGCATCCTACCTCTGAGACAAGGAGTGGCCTGTTTGTTTCCTTCTTATAACATAACTCTCTTCAACATTATGATATTGAAATTGAGTTGGGTACGCATATTTCGGAGACCATTCTGTGCTTTATGTTTGAAGACCAGTGTGAACCTCATAGCCATTTTCAGAGAGGCCAAGAATGATGTAATGCACACTGGAAGGAGACATTTGCAATGAAAAGGTGCTGGCATAAAAGTGGTGTTCATGTTCAGGAAAGCATTCTGCATTTCAAGTTTGAACCGCAGTTTGACTCCAGACATTAACCCTATTCAAAAGTTAAGAAAAAGAGATGCTGTACTCACATATAGCCTCTCAAACAGGAACGGAGTCTCCCAACCATGGAAGTGCCTGCCAATATGCTTACAGTCTTTGCTGCTTCAGACAAAGGCTGTAAGCCTCTATAAGGATGAACTGTGTGGGAAAGGGAGTGGGGGGGGGGGAATGACTGACAGAGGTTTCAGGTGGGACTTCCATTCCCATTTGTGACCCTGTATGTGAATACAGAGTTTCTTTTTCTTAAGGGCTTAATAGGGCTATAGAATTTAGACTTGGGATGAATATGCCACAAAATATTATTGAAAGATTCCCATGGTGAATATATGAGGTGGAAAATTTCAAGAATATCCTGCGGGACTTCCACTTATTCTCAGAATGTTCTCCAAATAATTCTCACACCATGGCTTCATTTGCAATTGAAAAGTTAATCTTCACCTTTTTGCATCTCAGTTGCTGAACTATTACCAGCTTAGCACCAAGAATTAGTGTCTCTCAGTCAGGGAGGTAAAGTCATGCCTTCTCTGAAAAAGGCAGATTGTGGTATGGAAGTAAGATTTTTTTTTTTTAAATCAATTTGTGTTTTGATTCATCTGAGCATTAGATTGGCACAAGGTTGCCTGGTTAGCTTAGTGGTTGGGAAGGAGAGTCTTAGGAGAGTGCACAACTGCTGTGAAGGCAGATTCATCTGACCCAGAATGGATTGCTCACTCATGAGAGTGCCAGGTCATGGGGACATGCCCTTACAACTCATGAGAAGGACCATCAGAGGGAATTGCCAAGCAAAAATTCTACTGTTGCCTGATGGAAAAACATCCCCCTTTCCCATGGACCACTCTCTCATAAGAGTTACAGGTCATTGGAGGTATATATCGATCTATTTATTTATTAAACATTTCTTGTATACCGCCTCCTCCAAAGACTCTAGGCGATGAACAACAACAATACCTATAACAATTTAAAAAATATTAAAGGGCAAAAGCCTGGCAAAATAGGTCGGTCTTAAGAAGGGCCTTAAAAGCAACTAAGGAGATAAGACAGGTTATCTATTTATATTTATATTTATTTCATTTATTTTACATTTTATATCTGGCTTTTCCTCCAAGGAGCCCTGAGTGGTGTACTACATACTTAAGTCTCTCCTCACAACAACCCCGTGAAGTAGGTTAGGCTGAGAGAGAAGTGACTGGCCCAGAGTCACCCAGCAAGTCTCATGGCTGAATGGGGATTTGAACTCGGGTCTCCTCGGTCCTAGTCCAGCACTCTAACCAGGTTGCTGTCTGGCAAGTTCCTGTCAAAGCCCCTCCTCCCATGTGGACATGCACACCCTTGCCCCGAAAGAGCAACTCCGCTGTCCCAGGGTTACTGGAAAATGGGGGCTCCCCTCTCCTATGATTCCCCATGCCAGTAGATCTGAAGACAACTTGACACCAGATTGGGCCCTGGAATTCTGAAAGGGTTTAAAGGTCTGTCCCAGTGTCTTCCCCTTCCACGGCCAGGCTATGGCACATGGAGCATCTAAATCTCCTTTGCGGGTGTTCAAGTCTTCACAGGGAATTGTGTGCGCGTGTGTGTGTGTGAGGGGGTATTGTGGAGATTCCGTTCTATCTTTTACCATGGAGAGTTGGAGGCCCCACACAAGTTTCCGTTTGTGACTCCTGAGGATTTGGACAAGTTGCTTGGAATGGTGTGGCCTACCACCTGCCCTCTTGATCCTTGCCCAACATGGCTTATATGACCTGTCAGGGAGGCTATTGCAGAGGGCCTGGTAGAGATTATAATGCTTCTCTGAGGGCAGGATGCCTCCTTGTTTTAAGGAGGCAATCATTAGACTGCTTCTGAAGAAGCCTGCCTTGGATCCCTCAGAGTTAAATAATTACAGGCCTGTCTCCAACCTTCTATGGTTGGGCAAGGTGATTGAGAAAGCGGTGGCCTCCCAGTTCCAGACAGTCTTGGAGGAAACTGCTTATCTAGACCCATTTCAAACTGGCTTTCGGGCAGGCTATGGGCTTGAGTCTGCCTTGGTCGACCTGATGGATGATCTCCAATTCGGAATTGACAGAGGGAGTGTGACTCTGTTGGTCCTTTTGGATCTCTCAGTGGCTTTCGATACTATTGACTATAGTATCCTTCTGGAACGTCTGAGGGGATTGGGGGTGGGAGGCACTGCTTTGCAGTGGTTCCACTGCTACCTTACGGGCAGATTCCAGATGGTGTCTCTTGGAGACTCTTGTTCTTCCAAATCTGAACTTTCTGTATGGTGTCCCTCAGGGCTCAGTCTTGTCTCTGATGTTGTTTAATATCTACATGAAACCACTGGGAGAGATCATCAGGGGATTTAGTGTAGGCTGTTATCAATATGCTGATGACACCCAAATCTATTTCTCCCTGTCAACATCATCAGGAGAAGGCATAACCTCCCTAAACACCTGCCTGGAGGCAGTAATGGGCTGGATGAGGGATAACAAACTAAGCCTGAATCCAGATAAGATGGAGGTACTTATTGTGTGTGGTAGAAACTCGGAAGACGATTTTGATCTGCCGGTTCTGGATGGGGTCATGCTCCCCCAGAAGGAACAGGTACACAATCTGGGGGTGCTTCTGGATCCGAACCACTCTCTGGTGTCCCAGGTTGAGGTGGTGACCAGAGGTGCTTTTTATCAGCTCTGGCTGATACTCTAGCTGTGTCTGTTTCTTGAGATGAACGACCTCAAAACAGTGGTACATCTGCTGGTAACCTCTAGGCTGGATTACTGCAGTGAGCTCTATATGGGGCTGCCTTTGTATGTAGTCTGGAAACTGCAGTTGTTTCAGAACGCGGCAGCCAGGTTGGTCTTTGGGTAATCTAGGAGAGACCATATTACACCTTTGTTGAAGGAATTGCACAGGCTACTGATACGTTTCTGGGCAAAATACAAGGTGCTGGTCATTACCTATAAAGTCTTAAACAGCTTAGGCCCACGGTACTTAAGAGAACGTCTTCTTCGCCATGAGCCCAACCACCTGCTAAGATCATCTGGAGAGGATTGCCTGTGGCTGCCGCCAACACATCTGGCAGCTACTCGGGAACAGGCCTTCTCTGCTGCAGCCTCTGGACTTTGGAATGCGCTCTCTGTTGAAAAAAGAGCCTCCCCATCTCTGGCAACTTTTAAAAAGGCACTGAAGACACACTTATTCACCAAGGCCTTTAATTAGATTTATAGTTTAAAATAATTGTAATACTTGTTTTTAAATGTTTTTAATCTTTTAAATGATTTTAATTGTAAACTGCCCCGAGATGAATGTTTTGGGCGGTATAGAAATATTTTAAAATAACAGTCCAGTGACTGTTGCTGGTGTCTATCGTATGTTTCTTTTTAGATTGTGAACCCTCTGATGACAGGGATCCATCTTATTTATTTATTATTTCTCTGTGTAAACCACCCTGAGACATTTTTGGAAGGGCAGTATAGAAATCGAACAAACAAACAAACAAACAAACAAATAGGGCCTTTTTGCATGGGCTGACTCAGCTTGTGAGGTTGCAGTCCATGGGTTTACCAGCACCCTCACAGCCACATGGTCTACAGAGAAGATTGGCCTTCCCATGAAAGGGTGAGCCCTCCAGCAGCAAGTTGCCAGTGGAGCAGGATGCTTGGTGGGTCTGCAAGGACTGCTTGGCTGGGATGAACTCTCACAACATCATCTAAGTTCAGGTGGGACAGACCCTCCCAGCATTCTTTGCTTTCCCTCATGTACATATACCTTCCTAGGAGGTCTCCATGCTCCCCTCCCCTCCCCGAGTAACAGGGAAATATCCCCCACAGACCCCCAACCCCCAAATGTGTGTTTGTGTGGGACTATCAGGGTGCAGGATTAAGTGCTGCCATGCCATGGCATGGTAGGGCATTTAAAAGGATTTAAATGCCCTTAACTTGCCAGGGTTAGGCGGAGTGCTCCAAAAATACATGATCACTCTTGGCACACCCCCTTCAACATCGTGGCCAATCATGGCTACTCCACTGACATGCTGACACTTTGCCCACAGTTCGGCCATGTAGCTTGCTGGGATTGGCCTCAATGACTAAGCAGCAGGAAGGGGCTACTCTCTCCTGGAACTGGAGTTTGGTGGGCCATGATTTGGAGTTTCAAATTGAAACCGCAGACTCGACAACTTCCAGTTTTGTGTTATGTATGAACTGGGCCATTCCCTTTAGGGGATGAGGCCTTAGCACAATGGTAGAGCATCTGCTTCATCCAGAAGGTCCCAGTTCAATCCCTGGCATCTCCAGGTAGGGCTGGGGGAAACGTCTCTTTGAAACCTTGGAGAGCTGCTGCCAGTCATTGTAGACAATACTGAGCTAGATGGTCCAATGATCTGGTCTTGTATAAGGCAGCTTCAGTTGTTCCTATAAACATTCTGCCCTAACTAACCAATTTACTGTGACTGAACTGAAGAAGCAGTTTTTAAATGGCCTGGAATGGGTGGAATCAGGGATTGAGATTGTGGATTTCAATAAGATCAAAGGGTGAATGAATTCCTACCTTCCCTTCCATAATTGGAGCACTGTGAAGAGGGAGCAGCCCCAGCCTCTTGCCTTACCAGAAACACCATGCTCCTTCTTCTCCCAACACTTCTCTGTGACTTTCAAACAGTTTTATGGCTTTTCACAAAGATGTGTGAAAAACAGCCTCCAAATGAGAAACCTTTCTTGGATGAGAGGAGGTGAATATACCAGTCCCTTGCAGATAGAGATCTCCTTCCTTCCTGCTTCCTTCCTTCTTTCCTTCCTAGAAAAGGTGAATGCATGCATGGCAAGCTTCTTTCCTTCCTGGCACCTGTAAAAAGGTGCATGCATGCAGATTTCCCACTCTCCATCTCTGTGATCATAGCTAGCAGGTTGTGTTTTTTTAGTGATGTGACTACCCTACCAACACCAAGAAGATTTTTAGATTAATTTTCCACAGTATTGTCACAACTGCCCCCTTTGTCCCGTTCTCATAATTTCTTGTGATGCTCAGTTCAGAGGCTGACTCAGGAGATAAGAAATGAATGACCCTCTCCACCCCACTAAGAGGAAATAGATGGATACCTAATAGGATGAGACGTGGTGGCTGCCGCAGCTCCTGCTGCTCCTGCCAGCTCTGCCCCAGTTCTCTCTGCTCTCCATTTATAAAAGACTGATCTGCTGTACTTGGAATGGTGTTTGGATTCTCCTAACTCCCCATCCTTTGTCTGTTTTAAATGGATTCTTTCCCCTTCCTTTCCTAATCTCTTCTCCAGGCTTTCAGACTGGCATCCTTTGGATACACACCAGTGGTGGAGCCACTATTGAGCAGATGGGTTCAAAGAACCCAGCCACGAGCCACAGCAGGGCTGCATCAGCCCTCCGGAGTTCATTCCCAGAGAGTGTTTGCTAGCTGGATGTATTTATTTCCCTTTCTTGCCCTCCAGCGAGCCCTCCAGAAATTGCATGGGCCCTCCAGAAATTGCATAGACTCTTCAGAAATTAGACCACACCCACACCCACATTATTTCCCTTTCTTGCCCTCCAGCGAGCCCTCCAGAAATTGCATGGGCCCTCCAGAAATTGCATAGACTCTCCAGAAATTGGACCACACCCACATTCACATGATGCCACACGCAAAGGGCATCACTGATGCATGTGGCATGCATATGGAGGGGCCACCCAGAACCCAGGCCTCCACTGAGCTCACAGTTTGTGAGCTCTTTCACAAGGGACATGTAAATCATGTTCTGAATGTCCAGGGACACCTTGATGACATCTCATTGACCTGTCCTATACATGTTTCCATGCACTGAGAAATGCCACCCACACCATTTTCTAGTGTGGAAGAGGCTAAGCCCTCAGAGGGGACTTCATGCAGTTGTAAAGGTGGCAATCAGATACAAGTCAGTCACATCTTGAAAGCCTTCTCTATTCACACCACTAGGAAAATTGTGCCATTGTTAGAAAACTCTCACCAGAAATTTGGAAATGGCTACATTTCCCTTGTCAAAAAGGCTATGTGCAGTAGACACGGGATTCAATTTGAAGCCCACCTTTCAGCTTTTAGGATCCCCCAATTTGAACTGGCACTTCAGAGGACCAGGCGGATTCAGCAGTGGAGGTTTGTGCTGGGCAGACAGACACCTCATACGCACGTAATGCAGAATCGAGGGTCCAGTGGACCTGCAGTCTCCCCCCGCCACCCCCCCCCCATGCTTACCAGTTTGCATTCGGACAAAATAGACAGGAGCTGAACTGCAGTCAGGGAGACTGCAGAGAGGAGGGGGAACTGGCTGTGTGTGCTTCCTTCTTGCATGAAGGACAGCCCCGGCAGCCAATCATACCTGGAGAGAGGGAGGAGCTTCCTCCCTCAATTCTGGTTTCAGCTAGCACAGCCTGTAGTTCTGCATTCAGATGTACAGCTGACAGCTGGAAACCTCAGGTACAAATGGTTTCAAATGGGAACTTGGCAAAGAAAACACAGGAAAGGGGTTTTATGCATTTGGACATACTTGTCGGGCTCCTTCAACTCTGGTTTCCCATTATGTGTGAATGCAGCCAGAGTGTTGTGTGCTAGGGGAGCCGCTATTGACATGAGAACCTGAGATCAATTGCATGATTCCCCACCCCCCCAAGTGAGCTTCATAAATTTCTGTATCCCAAATATTATAGTTCCCTTCTGGGAAGCTTATTGTGAGTCTGTATTTGTCTGTCTCCAAATGAAACCAACATCTACGTAGCAGCTAGAATGCAATCAGCCCACTTATTTATTCAAAACATTCATATGCCACTTCCCAGCTGTAATTTTCCAGGGCAGCTAATTAAAACAAGCAACACATAAATCTAACCAAACAAAATATAAATCCATTTAATCAAAGGAGGGGAGGCAGAGGAGAACAAGCAAATAAAACAGCATCAGAGAGATGTTCAGTGGGTACAAAATTCCATTAAATACCTGTGTAGACAGCAATGTCTTCATCCTGCATCTAAATAAACACTGTAAATGGTGTTGGGAGAATTATAAAAACAAGGTGCCACAGCTGAGAAGGCCCTGCCTCTTGTTAGATAATCTGACTATTGCCAGAGGGAGAGAATTGTTTCTCAGAGAGAATGACAACAGGGAGGATTAAATTCAGTTCTCCCTTTTGTACGCCAAAGATGACCCCAAGCATATGTAGCCCAGGCTACTGAATAAGGGCAATGGCATCCACTACATGAATCAAGATAGATATACACACATGGTAATGCATGACCCCTAGGTGAATTGCAGCATTATTCATATTTTACAGGAAATGGGCAGGCAGAGCCAGATTTAGGGACAGGTGACTCAGGCAACCACCTGGAACACAGAGCTTGTGGGAGGGACTGTCATTTCAGTTACCCTTCAAATTAAGAGGAGAGTTGGTCTTGTGGTAGCAAGCATGATTTGTCCCCTTAGCTAAGTAGGGTCCACCGTGGCTGCATATGAATGGGAGACTTGATGTGTGAGGACTGTAAGATATTCCCCTCCTCAGGGGATGGAGCCGCTCAGGGAAGAGCAGAAGGTTCTAAGTTCTCTCCCTGGCATCTCCAAGATAGGGCTGAGAGAAATTCCTACCTGCAACCTTGGAGAAGCTGCTGCCAGTCTGAGTAGACAATACTGAACTAGAGGGACCAATGGTCTGACTCAGTATATGGCAGCTTCCTATGTTCCTAAAATGCT
Source organism: Hemicordylus capensis (assembly GCF_027244095.1). NCBI lineage: Eukaryota > Metazoa > Chordata > Lepidosauria > Squamata > Cordylidae > Hemicordylus > Hemicordylus capensis. The sequence continues at coordinate 33,304,884 of NC_069658.1, forward strand.
TCTATAATATCAGAGTAAACCAAGTTGTTTTGATTTCCTTGTATATGAAATGAACTGGAATGAATGAATAAATAAATTCAGAATTACAGTTTCATGCATGCACATTTATCATATGACCCAACTTATCTTATGATTAAGTTGTGCATGCAGATTGTGGCATTGCAAAACTGGCTACATGGGGGCGAGATTCGAACAACTGGAGGTGGGCCATAAAATTGTTCCTAGTTGGGGTACCATTTGGTCAGCTGTGGCCAGTAAGGGCAGTACCTGCAAGCTACCTCAAGCAGTGGTACTCTGCCCACCATCCCATGCGGGGTGGTAGTGGTCCATCCAGCATCTGTCAGGGCAGCTTCCCAGCTCTCTGCACATGCGCAGAGGCTCCACACATGCGCAGAGGCTAAGGCCATGCCACTGCCTTGCTGGATGCCAGATGGAGCGTGGGCTTGTGGGCAGAGCGCAACCACTTGAGGCAGATTGCAGGTGCTGTCTAAACGCTGGTAAGCATCTGCTGATTAATTTTTAAATGTGCCCCCTCCTGGTGCTGCCCTTACCAGCGGCTACTGGCACAAAGCAAAAAAACAACAACAGATAAATATTGTTGTGCTGGTTTAGGCTGGCATGAGTGTATGCCAGCTTCCATATGAATACACTGAGTGCATTTGGTTCAGCAGCTGATATTATTTCATCTTCTTTTTATCTCTGGTCCTGTGGAAACATCACCATCTACTGTATAGTCCTCCATTATGTTTGGCAGCTACTGTCTATGGAGCATGTAAACATTATTGAATGGAAACGTATTGAAAGGATTTCAGATTTTGCCTAAAAACATGTCCCTTAAAATCAAATTAATATTTTTTTTGGGGGGGGGGGACATGCAACATCTGAAATTTTGGATTTGAACTGTGACATGTCGCCCGACATTCACATTGGTGGGGCATTTTGTTTTGGTTCTAGGCACTACTCTTCAAAGAACTCCCCCCAAATGTTTTACCCCAATAAAACTGGGTTTTCAACATTATATTTATTTACTTTGTTCCTCTCTCTTCAAGGACTGGGAGGTTTTTCAGTTCATCCATTTTGTGCCTTTTACTGTTGTGCACTCCCTTGTGAGCCAATGAGGTCAAGCACTTGACCTAGCAACTCGTCCAAATACAAGCACAGAATCTAACACAGGCAGAAGCAGACGTTTTGCTGCCTGAGGTGAAAGGCAATATGATGCCGCCACACCCCTCCCCTCCAACACACACCTGCTGCCAGCTCCTAAGCATCATTAGACTGCACTGTTGAGGCGGCAGCAGTGACCTCAGAGCATCCTCAGCTTATGCCATCAAGCCAGGCAGTGGTGGCAAAAGTATTTCTAGCCCATGCTGGGGTGGCAGGCCGGTGGGGGGGAGAGGCATGTCCCAGTGGGGTGAGGAGGGAATCTTGGCTCACATACAGCACAACATTTTCTGCAGGTTGCAATGGAACATGCATGCAGCTGACAGCACTCTTTGCTCAAAAGCAAAAATTGCCCTTATGCAAATGTGCAATGGACAGCTATCATCATCATCATCATCATCATCATCATCATCATCATCATCATTTCCAATGGCTGTCTAGCACACTACTGCAATTTGTGCAATTTGTGAATTTTTGCAGAGAGCACTATTGTGCAACTGCAAGCATATTCTATCACAGCACATATCGAACAGTGTGCTGTATGAGAGTCCCTATGTTTAGGATAGTGTCCTATTTTCAACCAAATGCAGCTGGAGAGGCAGCAATTTGGATCAGGGCCATGGTGCAGGGGGATTCCTTCCCCATGCCATTTTCCTGATGAGAATTCCCCCCAAGCTGCTGTCTGCACTAACTATGTAGCTATATGAAACATACGAACTATATGAAATGCTGGTTTACTGTTCATGAGCTGCATTCATCTAGGTCAAGTTATGTCTCTGTCTTGGGCATGAAAATGAGACTGGAACAGTCGAAAGAACAAATTAGTCTTAATAAGCAATTATTTGAAAATAATTCTCCTCTATTTTATTTTTCTCTAAATGTCTGAATTTATAAAGGAATATTAAGAATAATATTGTACAGTGTGTGTGTGTGTGTGTGTGTGTGTGTGTGTGTGTGTGCACCCACACATACACACTAGTAAAATATCATTAAAATATTGTATTGGTTATATACATTTATAAATATATTTGTTGTTTATTAGTCACATTTGTATCCTGCCCTGATATAGATATAGATATATATACAGATATAGATAAGAACCTATCGCATAGGATATGAGAGCTATATCTCATAGAGAGATAGAGTCTCTGGGGATTGGAGATATAAAAGTCTTTCTATCCTTTCCAATTTAACTGATGTCATACTGCCTGTAAGGAAAGCTAAGTTCGGTCGTTTCAACTCCAGTTTCCTATAGGAACTGGGGGCAAATCTTTGACTCTTGCTTGCTTCAAGAGACTGAACACTTTGCCAGATGAAAAATTATTTCCTTTATAACTACATTAAAAAAGACACCCAAACTTGTTTGGTCAAAGCTAGAAGAATGGAAATCTCAGGTAAGATACTGATGGAATTATGAGCAGTAGCAATTGAAATAAATGACAAAACCATACAGAACCCCACAGATTATATAGGGAATCTCAAAACAATCATTTTTCTGGTGTGTGTGTTGGGTATTGTGGGGGTTAAAAAATTGTTAGCCATTTCGGTAGCAGTTTCAGGTTACAAAGTGCTGTTCTCCTGGCAGTCTTTTGAGATGGGTTCTTATCATCCCCATTTTACAGACAGACAACAGGGACTACAAGACAGCCATTCTGACCCAGAGTGGTTATCTGTAAGTGGAACTGAACTTCTGTATGTGGTTCTTCATGCACACTTCTCCTGGCATTCCTCAACAAGAGCTTTGTGTGTGGTTCCTGACCAAGGACGGTTCCTGACCATTCTTTTGGACAAGTGGCTTAGGGGAGTCCCTTTCTCTTTCAGAAATCTAATATATGGGACACAGCTCTCCCACCCATAAATGCATTATGCCCCTGTTGTGCCCCCCTCATTTTTGTGTGTGTGTGGTGCCACCACTATTCCCAACACTAAATCAGTGCCTAGCACAGGTGCAGAAGAAGCAGGATTCAAAGATACATATCCACTCCAGATATAGATGTGCATGTAGTCATACTTTCCTTTTCTGCCTTCTGATATGAATGGGAATGCCGAACATTCTCTTTCAGCCACGGCCTGAGATTTTTAGCCATACATACCAATTTGTGCATGAAACCTGTATGTATGTCATTTTCAATGGATCAGGCCCACTCTAAGACTACATAGAAGATGACAGAGCTTGGATGTTACCCCAGGTTTTCTAAATGTCACAAACTACCTAGCAGCCATCTAAACTTCATTCAGAATTTGAATATAGAACATCAGAAGAATGAAAATAAAGGTGGGCTTAAGATACATTCCATCAATATGCCATGCTAATTACAAGAATTCTTTAAACACCTGTCTATAATTCATCTTTGGAATGTATAATGTAATTATTTTGGGACCGACAACACAACTCATCTTTGAACTTTATGACAAGGTATAATTGTTGTGTGACAGACTACAAGAACAGTTGGGAAAATAAATCACAGAAGCCTAGTGTTATTTATTCTCTTCTTTGTACATATAGATATTTCTCCCACACAACGGTGCCATTCCGGTAGAAACTTTAAGATTCTTTAAAAGTACGTCGCGAATTAGGTGGAGGGTAAAATTATGAATTTCCCACTTGGAAGAAAGTGGCTTAAATTCTATCCAATTATTTGCCATGACAACCAGCTAAACATAAAAGGGCTGGAATGGATGTGGAGTACTGCCTCTATAATCATCCCTGTATGTCCTTCAAATCATGGATATGCAGTACCACTATCCCCGTCTACTTCAGGGCCATAAGCCTACACAGTAATTACATGCTTTGGAACACTCCACTTAAGTGCATCAATAATATAGTGAGTGAACGTGTTCTTTAATTCTGCACCTGTAAATGGAGAGAGAGTGTGAGAGAGAGGGAGGGGGAAATCAGGAAAATATCTATTGGAATATTGAAAAGAAATTAGACAATGACATTATTTTTTAGAACAACCCTCCAAGATACCAGGCTAAAGTCCAGTCGATTGTTAATCTGAAACTGTCCGTGAATAATCAGAGGAACAGAAAACTAGCTCAAAACTGGGATGTGCTTGGATAATGAAAGAACAGAAGAGGAATCCGACACTGAAGGTCTAGTTGCTTCTGCAGTCATGGCTGAGCCGTCCACTAGGCAGATCTCGGTGGTTGCCTAGAGCACCAGTTCTTGGGGGTGCATAAGCAGTACTCTGCTGGTTGTTCTTTCTCTCCCTTTTGTATTGCACCTCGAAGTACTGCACAGTGGTGTAAGAATGTAATGTATAATACTTCACTCTGTTCCCCAAAGGGCCCGCACATTCTTCACCCCAAAATACACAAAGTCCATTCTCACAACTATTGCTGCTCATGAAAACACATGGTACTCCCACCTACACAGCCCATTCAAACCTGAGTAGCCTGACTTTTTAACCTTACTTTTTACCAAAGTAGGATGAAAATAGCAGCTGCCCTACCTCAATCTGCCAACTCTGTGTTGAAATCCTCATATAAGCAGTCCCTAGCAGCCAGTGTCGTTTTTGTTAGAGAGTTCCACAGCTAGAGGGGCCAGTCAGAGGAGAACTGTTGGTGTACTGAGGGCTGCCTCTCTATTGGGAGTGCAATGCATTCTGGGATGCCTCCCTCGAGCCGTGGAGGACCCAGCTCCCTAAGGCAATAATGGGGCCTGCAGTTGCCATGACCTCATTTTCTTCTTTGCTCATTGCACCTCAGCCCCCAATAAACAGCTAGTCTCATAAGCTGCTCTCTTGAATATGAATTGCCTGCCTCAGCATTCATTTCCAAAGATAAATGGTCTCAGACTGGATTTCCAGATTAACAGCAGCATATTCTCATCTCTGCAGTGTTTTGTCCCCATAATAAAAATGGGAACACTCTCTCACTGTATCCATCCACAAACCAATGCAGGCTTAATTATTTGCTGGCCATCCATGCAGCTGGTCGTTTGACCTCACAAATGAGCAGCCTGTGCAGCTCAAGTCAGAGCGAGGATTCTCTGCACTTCTTGGCTGGGGGCATTGTGCCAAAATCAAACTCCACCGAGGGTGCCAAAAAGCCTAAGGGCAGCCCTTTCTGCAGCTGGATGCCTTCTTCTCCAGGTTTCTGCCTATTCTTCGATGCATTTCATCATGGAATCTTATTTATTTCAATAAAGATGAGCCAAAATATTGCCAAGAAGACACTTCACCTCAGCTTTGGAGTCTAAGGCACAATTTGCCCTCGAAAGCCTCCCCCAAATTTCCTTTTTTTTTTTTTTGCTTTCTCTCTGTCTATTTTCAGCCACAGAAGTAGCAAGGCAACAGAAGCAAGCGGCCTCTTTGCCACGGCTTCCAAGACTTCCTCGACGGTGCTTAAAACTGCACATTTGCACTGCTGAGGTATTGCAAGGATGGTCTTTCTTCCCCTTCTCTGCTGCACTATGGGGGAACTTCACCCATTTTGTAAGTTCCCCCCTCCAAAATATTGGCAACTTTGCAGTTCTCAAACAGGGGTTGAAAAGTTATGGTTTATGTTTCAGTTTTTCTCTACCCTCTATGAGTTACATCTAGAAGGGACCATGAGAGACAGTTCTGTGCGCCTTAACAGATTTATTGTGGCATAAGGATATATGGAGCAGGTACATAAAGCGTATCCTGAGTGTGTGTCTCTGTCCACACACACACAACACACACAACACACACACACCCCATTTGAAGAGCCGCCCTCATTTTACTGAACTCTCCTATGCACCATCTAATAATGCATATCTTCAGTCCCAAAAACACATTGTTCTCCCCCTAAATAAATTTATTTTTCTTTTATCTAAACAATTTTGATTATTTATCGAACAAACAAATAAATAAAAGTATATTTTCTCTCACCTCAAAAAAGGCTGAAGCAAGGAGTTGCTCCTCAAGCCCTCCGAGCCCTTCCTCATGAGCTATAAAAAGGGCTTGAAGGGGCGAGGAGAGGAAGTCTCAGAACGCTTACCTCCTCTGTAGATAATCCTTTCCTTATTCTTGGGCAGGTGGCTTGCCCGTCCAGATGATTGCCAGATTCTGCCAGCAGCAGGGGTTTGGGGGTCAGGAGACTCCCCCGGAACTCCGATACTGCACTGTGGGAGTGTGCAATGCATTATGGAGAATTTTTTGATGCTGACTGGGAGGCTGCAGATGTGTGGGTGCTGTGCAGAGCTGCATGGCACTGTCACACAATCAGTTAGTCCAGCTGAATGGCGCATTTGTGGCCTTAACCTGGGCTAACAGCCCTTGCGGATTTGCCACCATGCTGTCAGGGGCTGCACGGGTCCCAGCAGTTCTCACACACAGGCAAAACCACGATGGGCTAACACGAACCCTCTGTCAGCACCCCTGCATCTATCTATCTATCTATCTATCTATCTATCTATCTATCTATCTATCTATCTATCTATCTGTCTGTCTGTCTGTCTGTCTGTCTGTCTATCTATCACACTTGTATACCACCCCAAACTCACATCTCTGGGCAGTTCACAATGATATAAAACAGTTAGAAACACATATAAAAACACATAAAAACAAATAAAAACTAAAAATTAAAAAATCAGTCACAAAATTAAAGCCTATAAATTATCCAGAAGCTGGAAAAGCCTGAGTAAAAAGAAGATGGGTTTTAAAATATTTTTTAAAAATTGTCACACAATACCCCACAATGCATACATGTGGGTAGAGAGGGGAAATGGTAAACAGAGGGCCCATCAGAACTTGCAATGCAAGAAGGACACTCTGAGACATCGAGGTCATTCCTCTATTTAAAAAACTGTGTTCTACCTGGGTTTGGGAGCGGTGTGTGTGTCCCCAATTTTCAGTGTGGAAACAAGGTAAAAGGAAAACCTGGGTAGAAGTGATTGTGTGGAAGCAAGGTAGGAAAAAAGCTACCCTGATTTTCCTCTGACCTTGTTTCCACACTGAAAATTGGGAACACACACACCGCTCCCAAACCCAGGTAGAACATCTTCTATGTCATTGTCTGTGTAGTCTTGGAGTGGGCCTGATCCACAACTGGAAATTGGGAGCACACTCAGTTCCCAAACCTGGGAAGAACAACATTTTTGATTGTGTGAATGACCTCATTTTCTATACAGAACTAAAATATATGCAGGATAAATATGGTGACCATTCAGAACAGCAGTAATTGGCCATCAAACAATTGTCCAGGCCTTGTTATGCCCATTTAGAACATGGTAAAAATGAAGGAGGAAAACCTGTTCTTGACTGAGCCCTAATTTAATAGTATCAAACTTACTGATAAAATGTAGTTTAGCAATGACATGCTAGGATCCTGCAGTTCTTTTCTTGAACAATGCTGACTTTCAGGTCTGCAGCAGAATGTGGATTTCCCATTGGAGGAGGAAGTTTGTGAAGCAGAGACTAATTTCTTGTTATTTTCAGGTTGCAATGTCTTACCCTGGGCAACAGACATTAAGCCTTTAGTGGAAGAAGAACAGGCTGCTGGGACTCTTGCCCATTCCTTTTGCAGCTCTGTCATCCACCTCTTCTTTACCTGCTGTCTCCAGATGTTATACATGTGTACCATACATTATGCATTAGGCTCTTGATGCTGGTGGAGGCCTTTATTTTCTTCAATACATGTGAGAAGGTAGTTGCATTTCATACACAACATGGAAGCCATGACAGCTCTACTTCTTCCTGCATGGCCGGGCAGCGAGGGAAGAGCTGGACCACATGGGATGAGCACATGCTTTAGTTCCCGACAATGTCAGCATCGGCCCTCACAAAAGTGGGTTAATACTCATGTGGGGAGGAACTATAGCACTCCAACTATGTGGCTGGAAGCTGCTTGTATTACCTGTGTATATATGAAGGGGCAATGCTGCTCCGATTCCTGTAATACTGTGGTGATGGTGACATATGAAACAGGCCACAGAGTCACAATTAATGACTTTCAGCCATTGTGGTTAGGAATTATTGGAGTTGAAGCAAGCAACATCCAGGAGCCCAGGGTTGGGAACCCTTGATTTATAAGGACAGCTACCACATTTAATTAATTTATTTTTTATTTATTGTTTGATTTATACACCACTTTTCATTACAATCATCTCAAAGTGCTTTACAACATGCTTAGAAACAATACACAATTAAAATACAAAAAGTAGAACTATTAATATGAATATAAAAATAATCTCTATTTAAAAATTTAAAAACAACAATACATAAAACACAGAACAGCAGCAGTAAAAACTAATCTCATTTAAAAGCCTGGGTGAAGAGCCACATCTTTACTTGTTTTCTAGAATTTGTGGCAGAAGGTAAGGAGCGAATGCCAGCCGGGAGAGCATTCCAAAGCCACATTACATTGGATGGATCCAGTTGGGGAAAAGCAAGAAGAGATGGATTTGCCCTCTCTCATATTAAGCTCCCTAATATTCGTAGTCGGTGGATCAGACCTTGCTCCAGATCCCTTCTTTGTATGAAGTAAAACCTTGTGTGTTTGGAGCAGGGTATTCTCTTTACAGGCACTGGAATGATCTTCCTGCAGACACCAGGCCACCTCATTAATGGACATTGTGTATTTCTGATCTGTTGCACTCTGAGTTTTCTCCTTACCTAGCGTGCTAGTTTGCTATAGATCAGAATATTTGTGATGGGCAAGCATCATGGCTTGCCCATGAGTCTGACAGAGGAGGTTGTCTCAAGCAGCTGATGGGCAGGGGTGTGATGGACAGAGGCAAAAAGCTGCCCTGGCTTGTCTTCCACCTGGTACACTCCTCCCTTGCCCTCTGGAGCACTGACATGGGGAGGTCCAGTTACAGCTGCCGTCAGCTTGTTTGGTGGCATTTTGGGACTGGGCCTTCTCTGCGGCTGCCCTGGGGCTTTCGAATGTGCTCCTTGTCAACATAAGAGCTTCTCCATCTCTGGCTTCCTTAAAAAAAAAATCACTTTGAAGGACACACCTGTTTTCGCAGACCTTTTGCTACAACTGTTTTTGAAAATGTTTCCTGTTAAAACTATGTTTAAAATGTTACGATCTTAATATTGTTTTAATTGTTTCTATTTAGTCTCTTCTATTGTTTTAAGTTCCGTACGCCACCTTGAGATTTAGGCGGTTTATAACTAAATAAGTAAGTAAGTAAATACAGACAGACAGACAGACAGACGTACGTACATACGTACATACGTACCCCAGGCACCACTAGCAGGTCACCAATTCCTACCACTCCTGTGATTTTTAAAATAGGAGAAAAATAGGGGAAGCAGCAGTGCTGTTGGCACTGATCTACCACCAGTAAGAGGGGGTGTGCCCCCTGTGGGTGGCCACATTTGGCTTGGCAAGGCATTGTGCAATTCAGGGGTGGGAGGAGGCAGTGCCCTGGCCAGCATTCAACATGCTTCCAGGCTACAAAGAAACATTAGAAAAATGCAGCAGACCACCACTGGAGAGGATCTTCTCAACAGGGTTTTTGCACTTCTTTAATGTCAGGTTTTTTATGTTGAAAATTAAGCCTCATACATATTTGACACAGTGCTAGTTTTACCATACGTGGATCTTTCCTTCCATCCTTCCTTCCTGCCTGCCGACCAGGCAGCCAGCCTGAATGTCTACATCATTTCTTGCCCAAAGCCCTTGATTCTATTGCCATAGTATAATGTATGAAAAAGCGCTAGCAAGCAGCGAAAAGGAATGTTTGAAGTCTGCTGTCCAAATGCTCATAAATTCCAGCCACTTTTGCACTCTAGGACAGTAATTGGTAATATCCAACTAAGGCAACTATTAATACTTGCCACATTACTTAATTTGCATACCTCTGTAATCTTAATTACAGTCTCAGCAAGAATTTCACCTTTTAGACCAGACAGCTGAATAAAGAATATGAGATCAGGCCTATAGGAACTATCTCTTGGTGTCATCTAGTGGCTGTATTCCCATACTGCATAAAATAAAATCTATGCGTATGTGTGTGTGTGTGTGTGTGTGATTTATCTAATTTATCTCTATGTTAAAAAGTGGTTTCTGACAAAACTAGAGTAAAGGAAGCAGCAGGACAAGGCAAGGTTAGCACCAGACAAGCCTTTCTCGGCTCTTCATTGGGGCCCTTTCACTGTGCATTCTTATTAGGTCAAGACTCATCAATGGAGAGCTCAGCTAACATACACTGGTGTGAAGGTGATGCCAGCTGCCATTTCAGCTGTATGACTGAGTGACTAGGTCTTGTTAAGGGGCAGCCACAAGGTAGTTCCTCACAACTGACTGAGCAGCAGTCAAGGGAACCTGGGAGATTGAACTGACATGCAAACAATCTGATTGCAGATGGCACTGAAGAAAGACTCAGAGTGTCCCCTGACCCTCCTGTCAGCTCTCGCTCTCTCCCAAGAAGGGAACACTGAGTGAAAGAGGGAAAGATGACACAGAGAAGATGACTAAACCACAAATGTAGCTATTGCCCCCTGTAAATACTGCAAAAAACTATATATAGCATAAGCGTATGTATGTATGTATGTATGTATGTATGTATGTATGTATGTATGTATGTATGATAGATAGATAGATAGATAGATAGATAGATAGATAGATAGATAGATAGATAGATAGATAGATAGATATAAACTGCCTTTATGTATTAGACCATGGCCTATCTATGCCACTATTTTGCTTCAAACAAACAGTTAGGTGGAATATGATGGTGATCCTTAGTGCTTAGGAACAACGCAGGAACACAGGAAACTGCCTTACACAGAGGCAGACTATTGGTCCATCTGCTCACTATTGTCTACATTGACTGGCAGTGACCTCTCCAAGGTTTAGGAACATAGGAATCTGCCATATACTGAGTCAGACCATAGGTCCATCTAGCTCAGTATTGCCTATCCAGATTGGTAGCGGCTTCTCCAAGGTTGAAGGCAGGAGTCTCTCTCCGCCCTATCTTGGAGAAGCCTGGGAGGGAACTTGGAACCTTCTGTTCCTCTCAGAGTGCCTCCATCCCCTAAGGGGAATATCTTACAGTGCCCACACTTCTAGTCTCCCATTCATATGCAACCAGGGTGGATCCTGCTTAGCCAAGGGGACTAGTCATGCTTGCTACCACAAGAACAGTTCTTTTCCAGCCCTACCTGGAGATCTCAAGGACTGAACCTGAGCTCTTTTGCATGCATAGCAGATGCTTTGCAACTGAGTCATGGCCCCATCCCCCACGAGTGTGCAGAAGTGTGTTACCTTATAAGGAGATTCCTTTTCTCTAGCATGGGGTCAGTTCGGCTGAGCCAGCTTCTGGCACTATGGGTGTGCACAAAACTGGTTTGCCCAGTTCAGTTGGAGTCCGAACTGGACTCAAACAGAATCGGGTGTGTTCTGATTTGCCCTCGCAAACAGACCCCCTGGCTCGGCTCGAATTTGAGCTGATTCGGAGGTTCTAACATCAATTTTTAAAAAATACTCACTGATTCTGAAGGGTGCTGTCGTGGCCACGTGGGAATCTAGCCTGCCTCCAGTCTCAAAATGGTGCCTTGGGCCATTTTTGGCCTGTTCTAGGCTTCTCTGTGCTGGCAGTGGCCATTTTGGAGGCAGCCACACATGCGCATTGTCCATCTGCATGTATGAAGTCATGCAGATGGTCAGTGCACATGCACGGCTGCCTCCAAAATGGCCACTGCCAGCGCAGAGAGACCCAGAATGGGCTGAAAATGGGCAGGAATAGGCCAAATATGTCCCCAACTGAGCCATTTTGAGAATGCGGGGAGGATAACTGCCAGAGACTTCACTGCGGCTGTTCCCTCTGGAGGCAGTTAATGTTTTAATTTAATTTAATTTTTTTTTAAAAAAAAAAATTAACATTAGCACCTTCTAACCGGCCCTGAACTGGACGGGGATGGGGTTCAGCTCAACCTCAAGCTGAACCAGGCCCATTCTGGCTTGAAGGTGAGCCCTCGAGTTAGACCAGTTCAATGGCAAGCTGCCTCGAGACTGAGCCAGTTCACACTTCCCTAGCCGGCACATGTGATAGGCAAGGGGCTACACTGAGAATACCTCTGCCATGTTGTCGTGGAGGACATGCCATTGCACAATTAAGGCATTCTTATCACATGGGGGCGGTTAATCTGAATCATCCCACTCCATGTGCACCAAATACCTGTTGAAACAGTGCAACCCCTTGCTTATTCCATGTGCTGGCAACTGCCTCATTCATGGTTAAATGCCATTGGAAAAAATCACCCCAAACTTCACCAGAAGCGAGAGTTAGAAACACTGTTTTGAATGCATCGGTACCCATTTCTAGGTCTATGCATTCAAGGGCAAGTGTTTTGAAGCATCTCTGAATGGGAAGGCAGTCTTTGTTATCAATGTAGGTAGTCTTGCAGGAAACAAAGGTTTGCAGAACTTTTTTCTTCTCAGGAGGTAACACTCTAGGAACGACTCAAAATAAAGTTAATTTGTTCATATTGAATGTGTGTACTTGAGTTTGGGGACCAGGGATAGATTGAGACTTCTGTTGGTGTACCAATCACCCTGCTGCCCAGCGGACTCCCTTACTGAGCTCACAGACTTGGTCTCAGAACTTGCGTTGGAGTCTCCCAGACTTTTGGTGCTGGGGGACTTCAATGTTCATTTTGGGACTAATCTGTCCAGGGCAGCTCAGGAGTTCATAGAAGCCATGATAACTATGGGCCTATCCCAAGTGGTCTCTGGACCGATGCATACTGCAGGTCACACACTTGATTTGGTCTTTTACTCAGATCAGGGTGGTGTTCTGTGGGTGGGGACTCCTGTGATTTCCCAATTGTCATGGACGGACCACCATCGGGTTAAGGTTGGACTGACAACCACTTCCCACCTCCACAGAGGCAAGGGGCCTATTAGAATGGTCCTCCCGAAGAGGTTATTGGATCCAGTAAGATTCCAAGAAGCCTTGAAGGGACTCAGTGTTGATTTTGCTGGTGATTCTGTTGATGCCCTGGTTGAGATTTGGAACAACCTGCTCACCAGGGCAGTAGACATGATTGCTCCCAAGCGTCCCCTCCAACTCACTTCAAAATTGGCCCCTTGGTATACGGAAGATCTACAGGGGCTCAAGTGACAAGGTAGGCGACTGGAGCGCAAGTGGAGAAAGACTCAACTTGAATCCGACAGATTGTGACATAGAGCACATCTAAAGATCTATGCTCAGGCAATACGTGTGGCAAAGAGGCGGTTCTTTTCTGCCTGTATTGCCTCTGAGAGTTCATGTCCAGCAGAGTTGTGAGAGGACTAGTATCTGCTCCCCCTCCCTTGACCCAGAATTTGGAATTATCAGTTACCTGCTGCTATGTGTTTAAAGAGTTTTTTGCAGATAAAATCTCTCAGATTCGGGCCAGCCTAGATGGAGACTTCGCAATTAATTTGATGTCTGAATTTGAGGTGCCCAACAACTCCTCTTATGTGATTCAACTGGATCAGTTTCAGTTTGTAACTCCTATGGATGTCGACAAGCTGCTTAGAGTGGTGAGGCCTATCACTGTTCTCTTGACCCTTGTCCAACATGGTTTGTTCTATATAGCAAAGAGGCTGTTGTAGACGGCCTGGTGGAAATAATAAATGCTTCTCTGAGGGAGGGCAGGATGCCCCCTTGTTTTAAGGAGGCAATCATTAGACCTCTTTTATAGAAGCCTGCATTAGATTCCTCAGAGTTGAGCAATTATAGGCCTGTTTACAACCTCCCATGGCTGGGCAAGGTAATTGAGAGGGTGGTGGCCTCCCAGCTCCAGGCGGTCTTGGAGGAAACTGATTATCTAGACCCATTTCAAACTGGTTTTCGGGTGGGCTATGGGGTGGAGACTGCCTTGGTCGGCCTAATGGATGATCTCCAATTGGGGATCGACAGAGGAAGTGTGACTCTGTTGGTCCTTTTGGATCTCTTGGTGACTTTCGATACTATCGACCATAGTATCCTTCTGGAGTATGAGGGTGTTGTGAGTGTGAAGCACTGTTTTACAGTGGTTCTGCTCCTACCTCTCGGATAGATTCCAAATGGTGTCGATTGAGATTGTTGCTCTTTGAAATCTTAGCTTAAGTATGGTGTCCCTCAAGGCTCCGTACTTTCTCCAATGCTTTTTAACATCTTCATGAAACCACTGGGAGAGATCATCATGGGATTTGGAGCTGGGTGTTATCAGTATGCTGGGTGTTACCAGAAATACTTCTCCATGTCAACTTCTTCAGGAGCTGGCATATCCTCCCTAAATGCCTGTCTGGAAGCAGTAATGGGCCGGATGAGGGAGAATAAACTGAAGCTGAATCCAGATAAGACAGAGGTACTTATTGTGCGGGTCAGAACTCTAGAGACGATTTTGATCTACCTGTTCTAGATGGGCTCACACTTCCTCAAAAGGAACAGGTTCTCAGTCTGGGAGTACTTCTGGATTCACACCTCTCCCTGGTTTCTCAGGTTGAGGTGGTGGCCAGGGGTGTTTTCTATCAGCTTCGGCTGATATGCCAGCTGTGCCCATTTCTCAAGATCAATGACCTCAAAACAGTGGTACATCTGTTGGTAACCTCCAGACTTGACTTCTGTAATGCGGTCTATGTGTGGCTGCCTTTGTACAAAGTCCAGAAACTTCAGTTGGTTCAGAATGCGGCAGCCAGGTTGCTCTCTGGGTCATCTCGGAGACACCATGTTACTCCTTTACTGATGGAGCTACAGTGGTTGCCAATAGGTTTCTGGGCAAAATACAAAGTGCTAATTATAACTTATAAAGCACTAAATGACTTAGACCCTGGGTATCTAAGAGAGCATCTTCTTCACTATGAGCCCCAGAGCCCATTGAGGTCACTTGAGGAGGTCCGTCTCCAGTTACCACCAACTCGTTTGGTGGCTACACAGAGATGGGCCTTCTTGGTCGCTGCCTTGAGATTGTGGAATGTGCTCCCTGCTGAGATACGATCCTCC
Source organism: Hemicordylus capensis (assembly GCF_027244095.1). NCBI lineage: Eukaryota > Metazoa > Chordata > Lepidosauria > Squamata > Cordylidae > Hemicordylus > Hemicordylus capensis. The sequence goes on from NC_069658.1 coordinate 33,319,939, forward strand.
CCATCTCTGGCAATTTAAAAAAAAAAAAAACACACCTAAAAACCCATCTTTCCACCCAAGCTTCCTCAGTTTCCTCCTTTTTTTTAGGTTTTAATCTCTGGTTTATTTTTAAATTGTTAAATTGTTTTAAGATTTTTGTATATGTTTTTAACTTGTTTTATGCTGCTGTTAACTGCCCAGAGATGAACGTTTGGGGTGGTGTACAAATTTGATTGATAAACAAATAAATAAATAAATTTAGCTTTTGACTCATTCCAAATACTTGCACGGCAGGGATCCAATGGTTATGTCCATGTTTAGGGAGGAGGAATTCTCTAGATAACTTTCCACCCTCTCGCCCTTAAATTATAGGCATGGGCATTTGCCTCAGAGTTGGGAGAGGAAGGACATATATTCAGTCCACTCCTTCCTCTATCAGCAGGAGCAAAAAGCTTGAGCTCCTCTCCAGGAGTCCATCAGACCGACAAACCTCATCCCTGCTGATCTTCACATCTTTGGCAACCCCTGGCTTAAATAAAGGTAGTTATTTAACATTTAGGACACTCGTCCCCCCTCCCCACTTGCTCCTTCTTCCTTGGCCAGGCACGTGAATTGGGCACCCAATCCCTGGTTTCCAATGGGGAGTTGTTCTCCAATTCCACCCCCTTCATGAGCCTTTCTGTACCCATTTTCAGCTGTGGAGTTGATAGCCTTGCTATTTCCTCTCCACCATTCAGCTGCCTCTTGGGCTACACCCCACCCACCCGCCAGCAGCTGTTGCACATCCCTCTGAGCCCTTCCTGACTCCTAGAACATAATTACTGGGGTTATCCTGATGTCTGGAACCCCCTGTTTCTCCTGGCATCCTGCTGTTTGACTGGGTAAACAGCCCTGTCTCATGGAGGAGGGTAGGAAATCCCAACAGGTTAAAACAAAAACAGGCAAGAGAAAATGAATAAACTGGTGTGTAAAACAAACAAACAGACAGACAGACAGACAGACAAACAAACAAACAAACCACCATGTATAATTAGAAAAAAACCAGCATCCATCCATCCATCCATTTTATAATTTTCTCAGATGGAAAAAGAATATTAATTAAAACTTTACTTGGAAATAAATGTACAGAATGAAAACAAATCTAAGACTGGAAATTTCACTCACATTCACAAGAAATATATAAATCCTGGGCAGATCCAGTCTAAGTTAATTATGACTAAGCACCATTTAAATGAATGAGACAAGTTAGCCATGATGTAATCTCGATGGGACTGAATCATGACTAATTCTGTTTGGATCCTGTCCCTTTAAAATACAAACTATTTTTCATCACATTTTTTAAAATGTCCAAGCAAAGCATGTTTATTGCTCGTATGACTCTTTATTAGTTGTGCTACAACAAACATTGTAGTGAAAACTATAGATACATTCTGCTCTTTATCAATGTGGAGAAAAATAAGTACTTAAGAATCAAGGCTATAATTTCACAACACTTTCAGTAATCCATTTCGGTGATTCAAAAAGGACAAAAAGTTGGACTGCAGTTATCAACACATTGAGATAGGATGGCAAATTTCAGTCCTTAGAGCCTGTAGTTGGAGTTATACTGGTGTGAGTTCCCAACACAAATTTAGCGCTAAAAACAAATTGTATTTCCTCTTAGGAACATAGGAAGCTGCCTTAAACTGAGTCAGACTATTGGTCCATCTAGCTCAGTATTATCTACCTTAACTGGCAGAAGCTCTACAATGTTTCAAGCAGAAATCTCTCCTAGCCATACCTGGAGTAGGGGTGTGCGAACCGGCTCGGCTCAAAAGATTTGGGGTCAAACCAGGCCTTGTTTGAACCAAGCCTGCTCGGAACTATACTGGTAAAACAGAATCTGGTGAGGATTCCCTTTTGAATATATATATATATAAATATATGAATTTATATCCATTCATAATACCACTTTTCAGCAAAAGTTCCCAAAGTGGTTTACGTGTAAGCACATAAGTAAGTAAGTAAGTAAAATGGTTCCCTGTCCCCAAAGGGCTCACAATCTAAGAAAGAAACACAAGGTAGACACGAGCAACAGCCATTGGAGGGATGCTGTGCTGGGGATGGATAGGACCAGTTATAACAATCTGAGTTCCCCACACAAATTTTACCAGTACAGACAAGGGCAGGGGAGCTTTCCTAAGTATCAAAGGGGTGGGAGTGGAGTAAAAAATTACTTACAAGTATGAGCCAGAGTAGTGGCCATGGGGGGGAGCGGGGGGCTCCCCACACACCCTCGGCCTCTCCCTGAGTAGCCCGGGCTGGTTCGGGCCCAGTTTGGACCTCTGCACAGGCACGAAGGTTACTGTCCTCCATGCCTCCTGCCCCTGTACTGGTAAAGGGGAATCCTCACCAGATTGCCCTATGCCAGTATAGCTTCGAGCAGGTCAAGCCAGCTTGGTTGGAACTCGAACCAGGTCCGGCTCAACCAGACCAAAAACAAGCTGGGCCAGGTCATCTTGAATCTGGTCCAGAGTCCAGCTGAACTATCAAATCTGGTTTTGTGCACACTTGTAACCTGGAGGTGCCAGGAGTTGGACCTGGGATTTTCAGCATACAGATAGATGCTCTTCCACTGAGCTAAAGCCCCACATCCTAAGGGAAATATCTCACAGCAGACAGTACTCAGACAGTACCCTAACCATAACCCTATCCATCCAAATGCAAAACAGGGACCAGTGTAGACCCTGCTTAGCAAAGGAGACAATTCATACTCGCTACCACAAGACCAGCAATCTTTCCCAAAGAGCTCTCCTCTTCTTGTACCAACATTGCAGTTCCAGACTGGATCCATGTACGATCAAGTACAACTTCTGAATGACATTCTGTGGAATGATCAATGTCATGCCCTCACCCATGGAGAGTGAACAGGAGGGGAAAGTTGATGATCCTTCAGCAGAAGAAGAGGCACCCGAAGGGGAGAGCTCGATGGTCAGGCTGCAGGAGGCAGCTGAGAAAGGCCAAGGTGAAGCTTCAGCTCCAGAGGGGCTGTCAGAAGCAGAAGAGAGGGGAAATGAAACGTCAGACCCTGAGCTGGAAGAAGGACAACCAATTACCCCTCAAGAGCGAAGATGTGCCAGATGCTAGCAGCAGCTGTAACCAGTGAGCCGAAGTCAGCGTCTTTTTAACAGATGAGATAAACGCTGAAATGTCCAACAGCTGGCTGTGGGAGGAGAGCCATTTATTATTATTATTATTAATATTAATATTATTATTATTATTATTATTATTATTATTTAGATTTCTATACCGCCCTTCCAAAAATGGCTCAGGGTGGTTTACACAGAGAAATAAATAAATAAATAAATAAATAAATAAGATGGCTTCCTGTCCCCAAAGGGCTCATATTCTTAAAAAAACCTCAAGATAGACACCAGCAACAGTCACTTGAGGTACTGTTCTGGGGGTGGATAGGGCCAGTTACTCTCTCCCTGCTAAATAAAGAGAATCACCATATTAAAAAGGTGCCTCTTTGCCCAAGAGGGGAACCAAGAATTAACCAATCAACTAGCAGGCTAGGAGCAAACTGCTGGAAAGCAACGCGCTGTCTCGGCTTGTTGTAGACCAGCCTTCAGCTGTTTGGATTTCCCAGCTCCTTTGGCTGGACCCTTGAGACCTTGACTCCTCCTGCTTAGACCTTGTTCCTGAGCCAGACCTCAGGCGGCTTCACCTCTCCTTGAGACCTCACTTGGTGACATTATGGACCTTGGGCTCAGGACTCTTGGAATCTGGTGAGTGACCTAGGTGCAGGGGAGACTGGTTGGATCCCAGAGCTACCAGCTTCATCGACAGTGACCTTGGACCAACCCTTGGATGGATGAGCTCATGACAATCTAATGGATCCTGTAAAGAGAAGCATCTGCAACAGCAATCCCAAATGACAATGACTAGTGTCACCTTGCAGACATTCAGACATAATGGCTTGACAACCTCTGGCCCCTTAAACTCCAGTTCTGCATTATGTGCAAATACAGTCACTGTTGGGGCCACAATGAGAGCTACAGACCTTTCTCCCAGCTGCCCTTTTCTTTCACTAAAACATGATTGGAAAAATCAGTAAGGGCTTGCAATGGAGAGGCCTTACTGCAGGACTCTGTTAGCCCTTCACTGCTTTTGGCATCATCCTGCGATAAAGAATACATGGGGCATCTTCCAGCCATGTGGAGGAGTGCTCCAGGAACAAGAATCAATGGAAAACGTCATTGCTGGGTATTCTGATGACCCTACTAAGAGGTTAGGATCTATGGAAAGAGTGGCGCACCTAGGTGATTTTCACGCCTGGACCAGCCAATCTGTGAGCCCCCCCCCACGGTGAGGCCCCCAAAACCTGGGGGAGCCTCCTGTGGTGAACCTATGGTTTTTTTAAAATCAAGCCACTGCACGACCGAGGGGTGGCTGTCGGGGGGTGGGGGTGGTTGCCAAGCAGTCAACCTCCTTCTCTTCTCCTCCTGTGACATCACAGGCTTGTGACAATCTTCATCTGAACTGCACAGATGCACCTTGCAGTTCACTACAGCCACTGGGCCAAGAGGACATGCCCAGCGGTTGCTCTCCCCGCCACCACCACTGCCGGGGGGGGGGGAGAGGAGGAGGTTGACTGCTTGGCTAACACACACACACACACACACACACACACACACACACACACACACACTCCGGTAGCCATTCCTCGGCCGTGCGGCAGCTTTGATTTAAAAAACATACATAGAAATCATACATACTTTGATTTAAAAAACATACTTATTTTTAAATATAAAAAACATACATAGGTTTGCCATGGCAGGCACATGCGGGGTGGCTGAAGGAGACACACACACACACACACGGACACCAGGAGGCTAACCTGGACCTTGGAGGCCACGGACCAGGGCCCCAAGGTCTGGGGGTTAGAGCAATGATATTTCCATGGATCCCTGCAAGTGAAACACTGCTGTGGCAGCATCAAGGGTCTTAATTAATTAGAGGTACTACAATGAGGTGTACACACCATAGCTGAAACCACCAGGTAAGTTTGGATGTGAAATAATGTCTATGGCAGGGAGCACTGAAGTTGGAACTTCCTATTATGAGCTGGCAAAAGCTTCAGATGGGAGTTGGGTTCAGCTGGAAATTAACTTGCGGTTTCCAAACTTGGGAAGTTCATTTCTAAATCCCCCCACAAGTACAAAACATGTTGCCATTATTAATAATAATGTTTCTTCATATGAAAAGCTTGTAAAGTTATTTGCTACAAGCAGTTTAGATTTCAGCATGGCGCCAGGAAGTTCAGAGCATGATTGGGTAGGTATAAAACCACAACATTCATCCAAAATTCCAGTTTTTGTAAATTTCAGTAGAAGTCTACTAATGTCTTTATGATGAGCCAGCTACCAGCTTCTTCACACAGTCATGCTGGGCCCACAGTGAGAATGCACCCACCTCAATGTCACCAGCAGACATGCCAACATACTCTGAGTTTATCCTTTAATCGCATGCGAGGGGTGTTCTTCCAAATTACCTCTCCACATGTGCTATAAAACCCTGTTTAAACAGGGGATATGCCTGACGAGAGTGCATCAGCATGCCTTGTTGGTGACATCAGGGTGGGAGCATTGGCATAGCACCCCTGACATGATCATGGGAAGAAGCTGATGTCCACCAGAACCAGTTCAAAGTTTATATAGTATTTATATTTCAGGAACCTTAACCATATTAAACATAGTACTTACTATGGATAGAATTTGTTCATATGTTCATGAAATACTCTTCCCAATAGAAAAGGATAAATATCACATGGATATCTGGGCTATTAGTTTGTGTCCAAGTCGACCTCGGGTTGCTGAATTTGACCTCTGAAGCCCTAAAAGGTCTGACTCTTAGTTATCCCAGGGTGCAGCTTTGCCCGGATGAACATCACTGAAATTTAAGATCAACCAAAAAATTCCTCTTCCAAGTTTCAGTTTTTATGTGTAGAGATCCATGAGAAGCTGGCCTTTTTTGCCCTGAATGCTGAAATAGTCTTTCAGATAGTTAGGCAGGTCTCACGATCTGTGAGACCCGCTTTTAAAAAAACTGCGGGGAGAGTGGGCAGGGAGCCCTGGGTGGCCAGATCGGCTGCCCACACGATGGTTGGCTACGTGACGGAGCTGGTGTGGGGAGTGGGGGCCGCGCGCCCCCCGAAAGCCCCAGTGTGCCCTGCATGAGCACGCAGGGCATACTGGGGAGAACCCCGGTGGGGGTCTACTCATGAGTAGGCACGGTGCGAATGCACGCCACGGCTACTCACAATCATAAAAAGCAGGTTTGCTGGAGCACTCGCTCCGCAAACCTGCTTTTTTTTTTTTTACCAGGGGTTCTCAAGCGGGTTACCCGCTCAAGAACCACCAGGCTCGGCTGCGAGCCTGGTGGTTCTTATGGTCAACAAAAATCGGGCTAGCCTCTGCTAGCCCAATTTTTGTTGATCGTGAGAATCGCCTCATTATCTTTTTATCTCCTTAGCCCTATTAACACGTTATGTTTGACATATGTATAATCTGTACAGTGTGCAAAATGCAAAATGTCTCTAAATGCACATACAGTTATTCAGACAGATATTGTCTAAGGCTTGATGGAGGAAGACTTTCTTGGGTTGCAGAACACTGAGAGAAAGGAGCCCTATTCAGACATTGTGTATGTACAGCTGTACATGTTTTTGAGTGAAGTCATTTTTAATTTAAAAAAACAAACAAACACCCGTAGGTTTGCTGCAGGAGGCCCTCAAAGGTTTCAGGGGCCTCACAGTGTGTGTGTGTGCCTCACAGGGGTGGGGCCCCACGGCAGGGGCGGCCTCACGGATGGGCTGGTCCGGGTGTGAAAATCACCTTGGTATGCCCCTGTTTCCAAGGATCCTAACCCTTTAGCAGAGTCATCAGAATACCCAGGAATGACCTTTTCCATTGATTCTTGTTCCTGGAGCACTCCTCCACATGACTGGAAGATGCCCCATGTATTCCTCTACTCCTGCAGAGTAATACACTTTCTATCCATACCCGGCATTTTAAGGGGCTTATACCCAATTTCGCTTTGAAAATGAATCCACTCAAAAACATGTACATCTGTACATACACCTAGATGGACATACAACACCATGTCTGAAGAGGGCTGCTTTCTCTGAGTGTTCTTCAACCCAAGAAAGTCTCGTTCCATCAAGCCTTAGGGAATCTGTATTTTGCCATACTGCCTTTTCCTGCAGTTGCTGTTGTTTTAAACTGAGCAATATAAACATAAAAACACATATGTTTTTATATGTCCCCTGCTACCTGAACAAAGAGGCAACCTTTTGGAGTGATGATTATCTTAATTTAGCAGGGGGAGAGCAATTGGCCCTATCCATCCCCAGCACAGCATCCCTCCAGTGACTGTTGCTGATGTCTATCTTATTTTTATTTTTATCTTTTGGTTGTGAGGGCTTTGGGGACAGGAAGCTATTTTATTTATTTATTTAGATCTATGTAAACCGTTTTGGGAATTTTTGTTGAAAAGCAGTGTATAAATATTAGTTGTATTTGTCTCTGTATATGCTGATTGTTTTATTGCATTATTTTAAATGCTTTGTACATTTTGAGAACAAGAAGTGGAAAAACTATATTTCATTCATCATTTATAAACAGATGCATTTAGGTATTTAATGGTTTTCACCCGTCTCATCAATAAAATATTTCCAGTGCACTATCTATCTATCTAGGGGGGGAAATCCACATTTTGAGGAAATTTGACTCATTTCCCAATGAGCTTTTGTGCATTGCATGAAGAGAGCATACAGGATCCACAAACACCTTGATGTTCTACATTTCTTGTCCCATCCACTGCTTATTCTGTGGCCTAATCTGTTATGCCTACTATCCACCCATATGCAAGTGTACAATGAAATAAAATTGCCCACTGTGAGTCTCTCATATGCGGTGGTTGTTATGACCACATATGTAGATATTACGGGCTTTAACTTCTCACAGCTGTTGACTGTTTTTCATAAACGGGGGAGAATTCCTATGTTCTCCTTTTAGTGCTTTTCTGTACTGCATTGTGACAGATCATTCTTCCTGGTAAACTTGACGAGGGCTTGCTGGAACAGCCCCACAAAGGCTACTGGAATTTGTTCAAAATAAGGAGAATATGTTTTATTAGAGTGAACATTACATTCTATGTAGTTTTACAAATAACCACATTTTGGTATGTTTATGTCTCAGACCATCTGGTAACCTCAAGTATTGTTGCCATGCAGGCCCCACATTAGGGCTATCTTGGAAAACACTCAAGCACTACAATATGGTTGTAGATTTGGGGGAATTAATTTTTATAGGTTATACTAAGAAGCCAAAAGACTGAGAGTCTGACAAAAATCAACATCTGAGAAGCATCTGCAGCAAACTGCATTGCTGGTGAAAGAGCATGAATGAACTACTTCCTTTATGGAAAGAAAGAAAGAAAGAAAGAAAGAAAGAAAGAAAGAAAGAAAGAAAGAAAGAAAGAAAGAAAGAAAGAAACCTCAGTCAGACAATAAAGGATAAATTCCAGGTCTTTCATATGCAACATTTCGTAAGTAGCAGAACTAGTTATCTATAGAATGCCAGGGCCTGTTTACTCAGAGTTTCAACTGTGCTCTGAAGTCCTGAAACTCCTCTTAAGTTAACGTGTTGAATACCGGCACTGCTAACTGGGAAAGAAGACACCCCTTCTTTTGAAGGAAAAGCTAGGATCCAAAAGGCGCTCTCTTAAATACCCTGGACCCAAGCAGTCTTAAATACCCTAGACCCAAGATTGCTCCACCAAATCCGTTGAGAAGGCTTCGGCACTTGATTAGGCTTTTCTAGACTCGGTGGTCTATCACCCTTACTGTATCTAGCATAATGTGCCTCTGATGGAGATACCCCTTGAGGGTAATCTGGAGGCTGGTGCAGAAGAATGTAGTGGCCCAACTGCTGAAATCTACAAATTGATAGAAGCATATGTGGAAGGCAGCATAGCATAGTGGTAGAGGGGGGCTGGTTCACATGAACACTGGGGGCTGGTTCACATGAACACTGCTCCTTACATGCGATTAAGGAGTGGACTAACCAATAACGTGCCTGCCCCAAAGTCACGGAAGCATGAGCTGATGCGTTCTTGGCACATCCTTCAATGATGTGTGAGGTGTGATAATTAGAACTACTCCTCTGCGTGCTCCACTTAAGGTGGAGAATGCTTGACTGACAAGCAGAAGGTTGCGGATTTGGATCCCTGCTGGTACTATATTGGGCAGCAGCGATATAGGAAGATGTTGAAAGGAATCATTGTATACTGTGCAGGAGGAGGCAACGGTGAACCCCTCCTGTATTCTACCAAATAAAACCACAGGCTCTTTGGGTGCCAGGAGTCGAAATTGACTTGACGACACACTTTACCTATGTGGGAGAAAGCCCTGTTTAAACAGGGTTTTGTGGTGTGTGTAGGGAGGAGGCTTTCAGATGATCACCACTCATACAGGGTTAAAGGATGTGCCAACAACGCCTTGGTATAATATGCCCCTGGTGGGCACCTCTGCCACCCAGTTGTGTATAAATTTATGCTTCAATTGACTTTCACAGTCACACAGTTCTTCCTTCACCACATATCCACCCTTTCCTTAGAAGCCAGAGAATTTTGATCCCAACAAACAGAACACAGGAAAAAGTTCTATTTCTTATCACTGAACACCTGCAAACACCCCCCCCACACACACACACACGCCACCCTCAGGTCCACTCACTTATTTAGTTTCCATTTCAAAATAAATGAGGTCTCTCTTTTATTTTGGTTTTTAATTTTGGGACATGGGTGAATTCATTATACCAGCTGCACAAGTATTAATGCTGCAATACCTTTCAGGCAGATTTTTGCCAAATAACAGAGACAGGCAGTGATTCTTTCAAGAGCAGTTGCTGGAAACATGCCCAGGAGCTGACGAAGTGCCCCTAATATGTTGTCCTCCTGCCAACTATTATTAGCGGCACGTTAAAAGTTTGCCTGCTGTCACTGTGACCTTAGGCGACCTCTTAATTTCTTCAGTTCAAGTCCAATTAACCTTTGGGAAGAATCACAACTGCTCTAAGCAGGCCAGTCAATAGAATCCAATAGTAATCATTTCATTTTCTGGTTTGTCAAAGCGGGCTGTGGTCCCACCTCAACCATTTCACACAAAGGTGGCCATTTATCACTGCTCAGGGGAGCGGGCCGCACACACGGCACTAGCTGAAGTGCGCTAATCAATTAACACGGCAGTATCTCAGTCATGCCACCCTATGGGCTGCCACCAAAGAAGGCGCCAGTTGAAAAATTACTCGCCTCTTGCGATATTTGCCGGCTAGGTTTCTGTAATGAAAATATTGATATACACTTAAAATGCTTGATGCCGCTAGACAGAGCTATGAAACATTGGGTGGGGGAGGGGAAGCCTGTCTGAACAAGATTCTCTGCTTAGCATGTTTTGGATCCTAGCTTTCCTTCCTCAAAAAGGATGTGAGTAATGTGCATAACACTACTAGTCTATCAGCGCATGATATGCATGTCCTTCTTGAGAAAACAATAGGGTGAAGAGTGCCCACAAAGGCTAGCAAAAGTCAGGAAAGAGCATGGGAGGAGCTTATTCAAGCTGCAAGGGAATTAAAAATGGGCACAAAAGGAGGTGTGGAAGGACGTGTGGTGAAGATTCAACTATTATATATTTTTAAATGCTGCTGCAGATTTTCTGCTTTCCTTTTGTTTCTCCTTCTGTTAACTCATCCCAGATGAAACAACCAAGACATGAGCTGCTTTACAGACAGATATGTGGCATCATTATTGCACATAGCAAAAGTCTGGGGTTTTCCCCCCAACAGCTTGCCAACCATCAGAATCCTGATGGTTATGATTTTGTGTATGGAGACAGGGGCTGCAGGCAGAAACCAAGTGGAGAAGGGAGAAAAAGTTGTATAATGGCTGGTATTAATAAAGCTACTAATAGAGCTATCACCACAACACACCCTGGCTGACTTCCTAACTAATGCAAAATGGACATGCCAGGAAGATGCATCCAGGATGTGGGGAGCTTTTCCACTGCTATTGCTCTTTGAAAAGTGAGCTTTTCAGTATGGTGTCCCCCAGGGCCCCATCTCAGACAACCTTTTTCAGTGTGGCATAACCCAGGGCTCCATACTGTCTCCAGTGCTTTTTAACCTCTTCATGAAACCGCTAGGAGAGATAATCCAGAGATTTGGTGCAGGGTTTTCTCCATTTTAAGTTCATCAGGAGAAGGCATAACCTTCCTAAATGCTTGTCTGGAGGCGGTAATGGGCTGGATGGGGGATAATAAACTGAAACTGAATCCAGGTAAGATAGAGGTACTTATTGTGTGTGGTTGGAACTCCAGAGATTATTTTGACCCCACAGTTCTGGATGGGGTCACACTTCCCCAAACGGAAAAGATACACAGTCTGGGAGTGCTTCTGGGTCCACACCTCTCCCTGGTATCTCAGGTTGAGGCAGGGGCCAGAGGTGCTTTCTATCAGCTTCAGCCAATATGCCAGCTGCATCTGTTTCTCGAAATGAATAACCTCAGAACAGTGGTACATATGCTGGTAACCTCCAGACTTGACTACTGCAATGCACTCTATGTGGGGCTGCCTTTGTACACTGTCTGGAAACTGCAGTTAGTACAGAATGTGGCAGCCAGGTTGGTCTCTGGGTCATCTTGAAGAGACCGTATCACTCATATACTAAAAGAGCTACACTGGCTGCCGATAAGTTTCTGGGCAAAATACAAAGTGCTGATTATAACCTATAAAGCCCTAAACAGCTTAGGAATTTAAGATAACATCTTCTTCACTATGAGCCCCACTGCTTGTTGAGATCATCCAGAGAGGTTCATCCGCAATTGCCACCAGTGTTTCTTGTGGCCACACAGGGACAGTCCTGAGAATCTGGAATGCGTTCCCTGCCAAAATAAGAGTCTCCTCATCTCAGACAACTATTAAAAAGTAGTTAAAGACTTATCTCTTCACCCAAGCTTTTTAATTTATCCATGATTTTTGATTTTTCTTGTTTTATTGTGTTGTAAACCACCCAGAGATGAAAGCTTGTGGTGGTATATGAATTTGATAAATAAATGAAATGAAATTATTGTGGTCCCCATGCATTGAAGGGTGGGGAAAGCAAATTTTAATGATCTGCTCTGCCTCTGGAAGAGGCCTCTGGTTTAGGCCTCTGCCTCTGGCTTAGCCCGCTCTCCCTGCTGACGGCAGGAGGGAATCCCTGGGCAACTGGACACCCACACGACTGCCAGCTCCGTCATGGAGCCGGTGGGGGCTTGGGAGTTTGGGGGCCATGCGGCCCCCAGAAGTTCCAGTATGCTCTTCATGAGTGCGCAGAGAATGCTGGAGAGACCCCCGCGCCAGGAGGCTGCTTTTTCGCCTCCCGGTCGGGGGTCTCCTAGTAAGTTGCCACAGTGTGGAGCCACAGCATGGCAACACACAATCCGGAAACCCTGGTTAGCGGAGCATTTGCTCCGCTAACCTGGGCTAAGGTTGTGAGCCCGGTGGTTCTCAAGTCCTGCTAAAATTGAGTCAGCCCCGAACTGGGCTTGATACAAGCTGGCTCACACATCTCTACCCACCATAACAGTTATCTGATTTGCCTCTTCAGACAAACACCAATGTAACTGTGAGCAGCGCAGTGTAGAGGGTGAGTGACGTGCTGCCAGAGGAGAATTTCTGGACTCATTTTCAGTGCTGTAATCATGTATAGATAGACACCTAATTGTGCAGTGGGGAAGTAACTTACCCAGGGAGCAAGAGGCTGCTGGCTTGAATCCCCACTGGCCCGCTGGTATGTTTCCCAGACTATGGGAAACATCTATATCAGGCAGCAGCGATATAGGAAGATGCTGAAAGGCATCTTCTCATACTGCACAGGAGATGGCAATGGTAAACCCCTCTGGTATTCTACCAACGAAAACCACATGGCTCTGTGGAAAACAACTCTGTGGAGACTACTCTGTGAAGAGGAGACACATCTTGGGGAGGTGAGCAAGCTTTTCTAAGCATCTAGCCCTTCCCCCCTTCAAACCAACTAACAGGAGGAGGGGAGATATTCAGGGGCTGGTTTCTCTTTAAGGGATAGGTCCTAGTCTCTCTGTGTGTGTTTATAATTGCAAGGGTTAGAATTTGCAAGGGTTAGCTAACGCCAATGTTTGTTGTTTGTCCCTTCAAGGGTTAGAATTTGCAAGGGTTAGCTAACTCTGGTGTTTGTTGTTTGTCCCTGCAAGGGTTAGAATTTGCAAGGGTTAGCTAACTCCAGTGTTTGTCCCTGCAAGGGTTAGAATTTGCAAGGGTTAGCTAACTCCAGTGTTTGTTGATTGTCCCTGCCTGGAGGGGGTGGAGTCAGCTAGGGCTGGGGGAGGCCCCACATTCCTTTGACTCACATCCTGTGTCAGTTGGAAGACAACTTTCTACATAAGAGGTTTACGGCTGAGAACATAGCGAACAGGAATAGCAAATAGGACATAGGAGTTTTGCAGGAGTTTAGCGGGAAACGTGTGGGGGAGCCTGGAACAAGCCCCAGTGATCACAAGGAGACTGGTGGAGAAGAGAACGTAAGTACAAATCCCTTCCTCATATTCTTGGGAAAGGCTGCTTGGATAGTAAATACCTGACCATTACAGCTGAGACCTATCCTTCTAATAAGCTATCTCTAAATACTGTAAACAGCCAACAAAAACAGTATCTAGATAGAAGGCCAGCAGGGGAGGGGGCACTTCCCAGTGTGTTGCACAGAGTGCCACATGTATGACTATTTGCCCCATGGGCAGAAGTCATGGTTGTGTGCTCGGTGCAAGGAGCTCCTGGCTCCCAGGGAGCAAGTTCGTTCCCTTGAGACCAAGGTGGCAGATCTGGAGAAGCTCAGAGAAACAGAGAGGCATGTGGACCAGACCTTCAGGGACGTGATAGAGACATCCCACTCCAGGGCTGGTAGCTCCTCTGCTGTCAGGGAGAATTAAGGTCTTGGGCAAGGAGGACATCGGTCTGAGGAAGAGGGAAATCTCCTTTAGAAGGGACCCCTTCCATGGATGATGAGCCCATATCCTCTCGCACAGGGGATATTCCTCTGGGGGTGGGGGCCTCCTTGTAGTGGGTGATTTGATCATTAGAGGTATAGAGAGATGGGTTTGTGACCCACGTGTTGACCGCACGGTGACTTGCCTGCCTGGTGCGAAGGTTGTGGACATCATGCAGCATCTAGATAGGCTCTTAGGCAGTGCTGGGGAGGAGACAGCTGTCGTGGTGCACGTCGGCACCAATGATGTGGGGAAATGTAGTCAGGAGGTCCTGGAAGCCAAATTTAGGCTGATAGGTAGCATATTGAAGTCCAGGGCCCACAAGGTAGCATTCTCGGAAATGCTACCTGCTCCACGCGCAGGTACAGTGAGACAGGCAGAGCTGAGGGGTTTCAATGCGTGGATGCGACATTGGTGCCAGGAGGAGGGGTTTAGATTTGTTAGGCACTGGGATACATTTTGGGGTAAGCAAGGCCTGTACAGAACGGACGGGTTGCACTTGAACCAAGATGGAACCAGACTGCTGGTGCTTAAAATCAAAAAGGTTGCAGAACAGCTTTTAAACTGACACCTGGGGAACAGCCAATGGGAGCTGGGCAGTATCCCATTCGGCAAAAGCCATCCTTTAAAGTGCGAGGGTGCAAAGGATTCAGATAAAACAGAAAGGGACCACATAAGGAGCAGACAGAAGCCTGTGCCAGCTGGTCAAAGAGTCAAAATATAGCGTACATCGGGTGAGAGATTCAGCATATAGGTGCTTATATGCCAATGCCAGAAGCCTCCGAGCCAAAATGGGTGAGCTGTAGTGCTTGGTGGCTAACGCAGAAATAGATATAGTGGGCATAACAGAAATATGGTGGAACTGTGAGAACCAGTGGGACACTGTTATCCTTGGAGAAAGGACTCTATAGAAAGGACAGGGAGGGACGCCTTGGAGGTGGAGTAGCACTGTATGTTAAAGAAGGCATAGAATCTAACAAGCTAGAAAACCTGGGTGGACTGGTGTCCTTCACAGAAACCCTGTGGGTGACAATACAAGGCTGAAAGGGAATGTGCTACTGGGGACGTGCTATCTCCCTCCTGATCAAAACGCTGACAATGACTGGGAGTTGCAGCAGGAAATCAGGGAGGCGTCAAGGAAAGGCAGGGCTGTAATCATGGGTGACTTCAATTACCCACACATAGACTGGGTAAATTCACAGTCAGGTCATGACAAAGAGGTCAGATTTCTAGATACGCTAAATGACTGTGCCCTAGAACAGTTGGTCTTGGAACCAATCAGAGAGAAGGCAACCTTGGACTTAATTCTGAGTGGCACCCACGATCTGGTGTGGGATGTCAGTGTCATCGACCCTTTAGGGAACAGTGACCATAGTGCCATCAAATTCAGCATACATGTGGGGAGAGAATCACCAAGGAAGTCTAACACAGACATTTTGAATTTCAGAAGAGGAAACTTCTCTAAAATGAGGAGTATGGTGAAAAGGAAGCTGAAAGGGAAAACCAGGAGAGTCATTTTGCTCCAGAGTGCATGGAGTTTACTCAAAACCACAGTACTAGAAGCCCAGTTAGATTGTATTCCCCAAAAGTGGAAAGGTACCACTAAGTCCAGGAAGATGCCAGCATGGCTAACGGGTACTGTCAAGGAAGCCATAAAAGGGAAGTAGACTTCCTTCCCAAATTGGAAGGTCTGTCCAAATGAAGAGAACAGAAAGGAACACAAACTCTGGCAAAAGAAATGCAAGGAAACAATATGGGAGGCGAAAGGAGATTTTGAGGAACATTTAGCTAAAAGCATCAAGGGGAATAACAAAAATTTCTTTAAATACATCAGAAGCAGGAAACCTGCCAGGGAGGCGGTTGGACCATTAGACAATGAGGGAGTGAAAGGGATTATTTAGGAGGATATGGAGGTGGCAGAGAAGCTAAATGAGTTCTTTGCGTCTGTCTTCATGGCAGAGGATACTGAGCATATACCTGTTCCTGAACC
This sequence comes from Hemicordylus capensis, assembly GCF_027244095.1. Lineage (NCBI taxonomy): Eukaryota > Metazoa > Chordata > Lepidosauria > Squamata > Cordylidae > Hemicordylus > Hemicordylus capensis. Next base: position 33,336,009 of record NC_069658.1, read on the forward strand.
AGGCTTTTTGGGGATGGAGGCTAAGGAACTGAGCCAGATAGAAGTGACGAGAGATGATGTTCTAAACTGTCTGGAAAAACTGAAAACTAACAAATCACCAGGGTCGGATGGCATCCATCCATGAGTCCTTAAATAACTCAAATGTGAAATTGCTGACCTCCTTGCGAAAATATATAACTTATCCCTGCAATCAGGTTCTGTACCAGAGGACTGGAGAGGAGCAAACGTAACACCGATTTTCAAGAAGGGATCCAAGGGTGATCCGGGAAATTACAGGATGGTTAGCTTAACATCCATTCCAGGCAAATTGATGGAAAGCATCCTCAAGGATAAAATTGTAAAGCACATAGAAGAACATGCCCTGCTGGGAGTGAACCAGCATGGGTTCTGCAAAGGTAAATCTTGCCTGACCAACCTTTTGGAGTTCTTTGAGAGTGTCAACAAGTGTGTGGATCAAGGTGATCCAGTTGACATAGTATACCTGGACTTCCAAAAAGCTTTTGACAAAGTTCCTCTTCAACGACTCCTGAGGAAAGTTACCAGTCATGGGATAAAGGGACAAGTACATGTGTGGATTGCTAACTGGTTGAAAGACAGGAAACAGAGGGTAGGTATAAATGGAGTGTTTTTGCAATGGAAGTAAGTAAGAAGTGGGGTCCCCCAGGGATCTGTACTGGGTCCGGTGCTTTTTAATTTATTCATAAATGATCTAGAAGCAGGGGTAAGCAGCGATGTGGCCAAATTTGCAGATGATACCAAACTCTTTCGGTGTCACACCCTCGATCTCAGACAACGAGGAGGAAGGGGAAGCTGTCAACTTTCCAGGCGATGCAGGAGTGTCTGAGGGGTAGAGCCCGTCTGTCAGTGTTCATGAAACAGCTGTGGCTAATGATTCAGAGCAGGCACAACAACCTGAGGCAGCAGAAATTGTGAAAGACCAATCCGAAGAGGAGCTATGCAACCAACCCCCGCTGACTTCACAACAGCAGCGTGTCATGAGACGCAGGGCTCAATTGGAGACTATTAGGAGAAGCAAACGCCTCTTGCAGAGGGCTGATAAATCTTGAATTCCTGCCAGCTGGGAACTCCCGGCTTGCACTATAAATCACATCACCAGCCTTCTACTCACTGCTGAAAAGCAACATTCGTCAACCTCTGTGTCGACAGCGTGCAGCCAAGTCCGGTCAAGATGAACTTCCCGAGCCGTATCCAGTTTCAGCTGCTCCGTTTTGTCTCGTGATCTTCCCTGGCAGTTGGCCAGACCCTGACATTCAGGTAGTGAAATCCATAACTGACTGTGAAGAGCTCCAAAAGGATCTTTTCAAACTAGGGGAGTGGGTGACAAAGTGGCAAATGCGGTTCAATGTTGGCAAGTGTAAAGTGATGCACATTTGGACGAAGACCCCCAACTTTAGTGGTGTGCACCGGACCGCGGAGCTGCGGTTCGGAGCTGGGGTGGGGGGTTCCATTAAGGGTGGGGGGGCTTTACTTACCCCTCCCGCCCTTTCCAGCGTTGGCGCCGTAAATATTGCAAAAAATCTGGGCGGCAGGATCCCTCGCCGCCCGCTTCTATTATGTACTATGCCTCTGCTCCTCATTTTAAAAATTGGGGGGCGGCAGGGTGCTTCCCTGCCGCCCCCTCGAAGCCCCCTGCTGCCGCTGAAGCCCCCTTAAATCTCGCCCGGACCGGAGAAACCGTGCTCGGGCGGGCGGCAGCGAGACGTCCGCCCGCCCGCCCGCTCCCTTCCTTGCCGAGTGCGAAGTGCAGGGAGCCTTCTGCGCACGCGCGAAGAAGGAACTAGGAAGCCTTCTTCGCGCGTGCGCAGAAGGCTCCCTGCACTTCGCACTCGGCAAGGAAGGGAGCGGGCGGGCGGACGGACGTCTCGCTGCCGCCCGCCCGAGCGCGGTTTCTCCGGTCCGGGCGAGATTTAAGGGGGCTTCAGCAGCAGCAGGGGGCTTCGAGGGGGCGGCAGGGAAGCACCCTGCCGCCCCCCGATTTTTAAAATAAGGAGGAGCAGAGCCATAGTACATAATAGAAGCGGGCGGCGAGGGATCCTGCCGCCCAGATTTTTTGCAATATTTACAGCGCCAATGCGGGAAAGGGTGGGAGGGGTAAGTAAACCCCCCCGCCCTTAATGGAACCCCCACCCTAACCCTCCCGAACCAAAACCACCCCTTCTCCAGACCGGTTCGGAGGCCAGTAGAATGGCCTCCGAACCGGTCCGTGCACACCCCTACCCAACTTCAAGTATATGCTGATGGGATCTGAGCTGTTGGTGACTGACCAGGAGAGAGATCTTGGGGTCCTGGTGGACAGCTCGTTGAAAGTGTCAACTCAATGTGCGGCAGCTGTGAAAAAGGCAAATTCAATGCTAGGGATCATTAGAAAGGGGATTGAAAATAAAACGGCTAACATTATAATGCCCTTATACAAAACTATGGACTATGCTTTTTCTTGGAGAAGATTGCTGAATTGTTGTAGTAGTTGTTATGCTTGAATTTTTTAAAGGGATTCTGTGATGTGACAAATATGTGGATAGGACCCACCAGGACTCGTTATGTATGTAACTCTTCTGTGGCCACAAGTATTCTAATAAAGTTTGTCTTCTTTTTTATTTTTATGTGTTCATAGGATCCCTTAAATCATCCTTGCAGAATCAAACATTGGTTCAGAAGTGAATTTTACATCCATTTTGCTCGTGATGCAGAACTGGGTGCCTCTTGAAGCATATGCACATGTTACCTGTACTTGTACAAATCTGTACACAGGTACAGTCATTTGCATATTATGCTCAGCGCAGGGTACAGAAGTACACCTCCTATCTGTACCTTGCATTTGAAGGGCATATATCCAGGTTCACTTTTAAAATGAACACAGGTACATTCATTCACACAAACATGTGTACAAGTATACAGACATCTGTACACTCGTACAGCATAATGTCTGACTGCACATAGGTCTCAGCCTAACTGACTGCACAGGGTTGTTGTGCTTTCAGGGCTCCTTGGAAGAAAGCGGGATTTAAATGTGAACATGAATAAATAAATAAAATAAGTATCCCTATAGAGGGATGTTATGAGCCCACTCATATTTATATCCTAAATATTCAGTATGGAATATAATCCAGAAAGGTGACGTTGAAGTTGCTATGTAGCTTGTTGTCAGAATTCTTCTAGCTCTGGATCAGCTGTCACACACAAATAAATTAAACCAAAGTGTTCAGATTTGAACTGATTTAGTTCCATTGTATTCTTGGGGCTCATTTGGTTTAGTTGGCTTGTAAATCAAGCTGTAAAATGCATATACTGATTCAATGTGCATTTAAACTAAATTCTCTCTGTAGCACTATTATATTTGCTCTTCTTATTGCTGGACTGGGAAGCCCAGTTCACAAACTTGTTAACCCAGATTGCTCAAATAGAAACAGATTTAATACCACTGCACTTTTTCATGGCATCTTTATGTTAATTTCTATCAACCTGTCTCAAGATCTTTTTGAGTGTAAATGTCCATAGTAAAGATAAAATGACAATCAGAGTTGCAGTTATCTCTAAAGTAGAATATTGGTCTTGACCTTTAAAGCCCCACATAGCTTCAAAGACATTTAAAGCCATTCATGGCCCGACAGGGCCAGCATACCTGTCAGACCATAGGGATGTGCAGAACCGGTTCTATTCAAAATGTTTGATCTATTCAAATTTTATCAATGAATTTATTCAATCTATTGAATAGAACCGGGCAGGTTTGAATAGAACCAGTCCGTTGGGTTTGAACTCGGACTGGCACCCCTATTTTGTCCGGTACCCAAGCCTGATTATTGACCGGTTTGAACTGGTCAAATCAGGCAGGTTTGACCAGTTCAAACTTGAACCCAATTGGCCCACAAAATAGGGGTGCCAGTCTGAGTTCAAACCAAACTGACTCCAGTTCAAATAGAACTAGTTCAGAACTGGTGAAGTGGTTTGAGGGCTATGCTTGTAAAGGGCAATCCAGTGAGGATTCGCCTTTATAAGCAAAGGGGAAGGGAACTGTGCCTTTAAAATACTTCTTCTGGTAGCTCCGGGGATGGCGAGAGGGCACCTTACCACCAGTGGTGCTGGTGGCTGCCCTAAACTCCGGACCTGGTCTGGTGTTCCAGTGCAGCCCAGTTCTGGAGTCTATGCATGCACTGAGGTAATGCAAATGGCCTCTGTGCATGCGTGGATGCCAGAATTGGGCCGCATTGATCAGCTGGATTGTCAGACCTCATCCAGAGTTTAGAAGAGCCACCATCGCAGTTGGTGATAAGCCCTCTCACCGCCCACCCAGCACCTACCATTAGAAGTATTTTAAAGGAATCCCCCCCCCCTTACTTGTAAAGGGGAATCCTTACTGGATTCTTACGTGCTTGTAAATTCTTATTTTACAAGCAATCCCCTCAAATGGAATTGAACTGGTTCCAAACCAGTTCAGCCTGGGTTGACCCTCAAACTGAACCAGGGGCCAGTTTGACTCAAACCAGCTCATTTACCAGCAATCTGGTTTGAATTTGATTCAAATTCGAACTGAACCACTGGAATTGGTTTCATGCACATCCTTTTTGGACCGCATCCACCCATATGACCTTGCCAGGGCTGTCTGCTTGGCATCTTAGACCCTGGTCACGGCCCTGCCACTAAGAGAGCTCCAGTCTGCGGCCACTAGAAACAGGGCCTTTTGGGCTGTGACCCCTCAGTTTTGGAATTTCCTCCTTGAAGAGCTTTGCCATGCTCCCTCCTCCAGTGTTTTTTTTTTTTAAACAAACAAACAAACGACAATTTTTCAAAGAGGCTTTTTAATGTTTTATTTGTGACTTATACCTGGTAGGGTTTTCAGTTTCTTAGTTTGTGGTTTTTCACTTTTTATTAATAACTTTTAATTTGAAACTTTTAAAACTTGTAATTTAAAATGTGGTTTAAACCTGGTCCAAAACAGAAGTCCAAAACAGAAGTCTCAATTCATTGGGTTCCCCCCGCTCCCAAGTATTCTATTAAGGTATTCTGGAGGTCTGATTGCCTCCAAGGAGCCTTCTATAAATGTGTGAATTATTCCATTTGTGAGATGATAATCTGTGAATTGTAGAATAATTTTCTTAAGCATCCCACCCCCACCCCGCAGGTGAAGTATATTTGGAAAAATATTAGGAGAGTATTCTTGTCCATGTCTAAGTCCAAAGCATCTTAAAACTGCTGCTCTTCGGATAAGTACACATGATGTGAAACAGCAGCATGGAAAGAGATTGTGCATAGTAAGGCCACCAAAATTCATATTGGCTGGCTTGGATAATCATAAGACAATGAACATTAGGAACCATCAGACAATCAACAAAGTGCATTTGGAGATTCCTAATATATGCTTTCTGGTTCTTGAGAATCTGGTACATGTTCCAGCCAACATTTTTAGGTTATGCCTGCAACAGACCATGAGGGACATACACTAGGGTTGTCCATGAACTGTTCATGCTGAACTGGTTTGCCTCAAACCCGGGCCATTTTGTCCGTTTGATCACGGACCGAACTGGGGTGCTTCGGTCTGTGATCTAACTGAACCAGGCCTGGTTCGGGTGAACTGGTTCAGCTCAATAAAGGAGGGTGGGTGGGAGCAGTGAGTGAGTACGTGAATTGCTTATCTGGCAGGCATGGCTGTAGGTACTGCCACTGGCCGCTGCTCAGCTCCTCTCACCATCGCAGCTGCCCCAAGCTGCGCTCACCTCCCTCTTTTACTGAGCCTCTGGTATGCAGAGAGGCCAGAACTGAGCTTCTGCCAAGTCAGCGGCTTGGTAAAAATGGGGGGAACACATTGCTTGGGGCCACCAGGAGGGCAAGCGGTAGCACTAGCAGCTGAGCTGCCCAGGAAGATAGGAACATAGGAAGCTGCTATATACTGAGTCAGACCTTTGGTCTATCTAGCTCAGTATTGTCTTCACAGACTGGCAGCAGCTTCTCCAAGGTTGCAGGCAGGAATCTCTCTCAGCCCTATCTTGGAGAAGCCAGGGAGGGAACTTGAAACCTTCTGCTCTTCTCAGAGCAGCTTCATCCCCTGAGGGGAATGTCTTGCAGTGCTCACACACCAAGTCTCCCATTCAGATCCAACCAAGGCAGACCCTGCTTAGCTATGGAGACAAGTCATGCTTGCTATCACAAGACCAGCTCTCCTCTATCCCCTGCCTGACTGCCCCTTACCTCTGAAAGGGGAATCCTCACCAGATTCACCTCACCTTTACAAGTATATCCCCCAAACTGGTTCAGCCTGGTTTGATGGTCAAACTGGACTGGACTGGGTTTGGGCGGACATGGAAACAGACCGAGCCGGGTCAGTTTGAACCCAGTTTGGATTTGAACCAAACCAGCCCAACTGGTTCCGTGCACATCCCTACCAAACATTTACTTTCATGATTAAATGATGAAATTTTATGATGAAATTAAAAGATGCTTAGGATTACTGAAAAAAGAAAAACCCTCAAGGACTGCAGAAATCTTCCTAGGAAGCTGCATGTGACTTGTGAGCTATATATTTTTCACACTCTTAGTTATAATGGGCTGAAATTTATCACTGAACCCTACAATGGCAAGAGTAAAAATCCATTCTTGCTTTGTGAATAAGCCAATATTTAACCTCTAAATAGTACAGAAATTGGCAGTTCTCGCACAATGCGATAGATTAGAGACAACCAAAGAAAAGCTAATGGAGAATTAGTATCTTTGAACTATTTTCCTAAGCAATACTGAGCCACATGCAGCTTGTGGGAAATGGTTGATGTGAAAGGAAATCTGTCATAATTGCATCATGCTATGTTTTAATTTTATTGCTTACAATTAGGAATTCCGTAGCCTTAAAAATGTACAATTAAAGCCATGGACAATTTCTGTACTGTTCAGTCCTCAAAACTCAATTAGGATTTCCTCTTCATTCTTCTCTTCTGAACAACAGCGCAATACTGTATTAATGAGAACCAGGGACTCTTTTATTTGCTTTGGCCTTGGGGGGCCAGTTATCAATTTAAAATATTGTGTCCTCAGATTTAAAATAAAAGACTCTGTGCAGTGTAATGGTTGTACAAAAAACAATTGACATTGAGTAGATTCTGCAACTATGGACTTAAAATCAATAAAGAGAGAGAGAGAGAGAGAGAAAGAGAGAGAGAGATGCCGCTGCCTTAAGGGAGTTGACTTCTATATATTCGGTTAGGCTGCCTTTCATACAGGATAGTGGGAAACCTGCAAAATTAAACTAAAGGTTTTATTTGTGCTACTGTCTTTTGTCTCTATGAGAGCAACTCTGCTATACTATACTCACAAGAGGAGAGTGATGTTTTGGATTGCTTGCTACTTAACATCCAGCCCAATAGAATTATAAATCCCGATCTTTGGGTTCCTCAGATGAGAAAGTCCATGGCCCCAGCCTAGCACAGAATAGACAATGGCATGCTTAAACTAGTGTTAGCATCGAGAAGGTCCCAGGTCCAGTCCCTGGTAGGGGTGTGCATGGAACCGGCTGGTCCGGTTTGGATGGGGCCAGTTCAGTCCAGCACCCCCTCGAACCTCCCCAGTTCAGTTCAGACCAGGGGGTTCACAAACATTTTTTATTTTTTTAAAATAATAAAAAACTTTTTTTTTACTTACTCCCATTGGGGGAGTTGTTGGAGGTGGCGGGGGAGGGGGCAGGGTCCATGGAGGTTCCCCGTCCCCCCCACCAGCCTTCCTTCATGCCCATACCAGCTAGCCGGTTCTTCGGCCCATTCTGTCCTTCCCCCCTCTGGCACGGCCATTTTGGAGGCCGCCGCGCCTGTGCAATTGGCCTCTGTGTGACCTCGAATAGTTGAACCGAACCGGTTCAAAGTCAAACACGTTTGATGTCAAACCTGTTTGCACATCCCTAGTCCCTGGCATCTCCAGCAGGTATGGCTAGAAGAGAGACCAGTCCCTGAAAAGCTGCCGCCAGTCACCATACTGAGCTATGGCCAAGTAATATGATATCCTGGCTGAAAACATGAACAGGCATGGGGTGCACTGAGAGTGCACCCAGCAGAAATCTTCCTTGGACATCCCAACACCCTTCCAGCACATCCTTGATCATGTGTGTGGGCTCTTCATCCAAATGACCCTCAAAACGGTGGTACATATGCTGGCAACCTCTAGGCTGGATTACTGCAATGCACTCTATGTGGGGCTGCCTTTGTATGTAGTCCGGAAACTGCAGTTGGTTCAGAATGCGGCCCCCAGGTTGATCTCTGGGTTATCTAGGAGAGACCATATTACTCCTGTGTTGAAAGAACTACACTGGCTACCGATACATTTCCGGGCAAAATACAAAGTGCTGGTTATTACCTATAAAGCCGAAACAGCTTAGGTCCTGGGTATATGAGGGAACGTCTTCTTCACCATGAGCCCCAGCACCTGTTAAGATGATCCGGAGAGGTTCATCTGCAGTTACCGCCAACTCATGTGGTGGCTACTCGGGGACAGGCTTTCTCCGTTGCTGCCCTTGGACTTTGGAAGGTGCTCCCTGTTGAAATAAGAGCCTCTTCATCTCTGGCAATGTTTAAAAAGGCATGGAAGACACATTTATTCACCCTGGCTTTTAATTAGATTCATGGTTTTAAATTTTTAATGTTGGTCTTAAATGATTTTAATGTTAATGATTTTAATGAGTAAATGATGTTAATTGTTTAACATCATCAGGAGAGGAGAGCTGGTCTTGTGGTAGCAAGCATGACTTGTCCTCATAGCTAAGCAGGGTCTGCCCTGGTTGCATATGAATGGGAGACTTGATGTGTGAGCACTGCAAGATATTCCCCTCAGGGGATGAAGCCGCTCTGGGAAGAGCACAAGGTTCCAAGTTCCCTCCCTGGCTTCTCCAAGATAGGGCTGAGAGAGATTCCTGCCTGCAACCTTAGAGAAGCCACTGCCAGTCTGTGAAGACAATACTGAGCTAGATAGACCAATGGTCTGACTCAGTATATGGCAGCTTCCTATGTTCCTATGTTTAATTTAGTTTTGATTTTAAATGTTAATTGATTTTAATTGTTTTTGTTTTGATGTAAACCGCCTGAGCTGTTTTTGGAAGAGTGGTATTTAAATCAAATAAAAATAAAATAAAATAAATAAACACTTGTTTAAACAAGTATTTGGAGCAAGTGTTTAGGGCCCATTCAGATGAAGAGCCCCCACATGTGATCAAGGACATGCCGGGAAGGCAGCAGGACATCTATGGATGATGTCCCAATTTCCTGGAGCATGCCCTTTCTGTTCACTAGAGCACCTACTAGGGTATCATTTGAAACAGCCCCTAGAGTAGACAATACTGACCAAGAGTCTGACTCACTAAGTACTTATACGGCAACAAATAAGACAAATATTTATATACAATGAAGATTTATATACCGCTTTTCAACAAAAAGTTCCAAAGCTATAATATAAAAGGAGCCTTGCCCTCGAGCCTGGTGGTTCTCACCAGCATCCAAAACTGGGCTGGGGTCCCATTGCCTTGTGTTGCACACTCTTGAGCATAGCCTTATTGTGTTGTATGTCCGTATAGCTTTAAGTACAGATGTACATGTTTTTGAGTGAATTCATTTTCAAAATGGAATTGTGTACAGGTCCCTTAAAACGCAAGGCATGGATAGAAAATGCATGGCTATGCTTAATGCCTCTAAATACCTCTAAATACCCATTGCAGGGGAGCAACAGAAAGGGAGAGGGTATGCCCTCACCTCTTGCCCATGGGCTTTTCAGAGGTATCTGGTGGGCCACTGTATGAAACAGGGTGCTGGACTGGATGGGCCTTGGGTCTGATCCAGTAGGGCTGTTCTTATGTTCTTGCTGTTAAGTGTGCTGCTGCGGCAGCTGTTGCAAAGCTAGGACATAAGGAGTCATAATTGTGTGTGCGAGAGCAACTTGTGCCAATGATAACACTGCAATGCAGGCACTGTGGCTGGCAGTGGAGTCTGGGTAAGTGGATTCAGGGTCTTTTTTGGGGTCATTTTTGGACCATGTTTGAAATGTGTGAGAGGGATAGATTCTGTGTTGAGAGGGACAGATTCCCTTTTACTATATGCTTCAGCAGTCTTTTCAAGGCAGGGTTGCACATGCATTGCACATGCACATTGCAATGCAAAATGTGTGCATGCACTCTGTGAGTGCAGCTTGTTCTGGCCATAGGGAGCAATGGGGAAACTAAAAAACCCCTATTGGTCCCCATAGGTAGCTCCTAGGAACACCCAGTGTGGTATGGCATGATGGGTGATACCTACCACACAACCCACAAAATAAATGGGCAAGTGATGATTTTGAACAAAATTTTAACCTTTCCTATGTGGGTTTTGGGGGAAGGCTAAACATTTGTTAAAAATCACCCAATTGCCTATCTCTAGTGTGGGTTGGGTGGTAGGTAGCACCCATCATGCCCTACCACCCAACCCACTTTGGTGTCCAAAGTGAGGGACAATGGGGGGTTTCAAGTTACCCCATTGTTCCACATGCCCCAAACACTCGGAATATTTTGAGTTTTGTTCCGTCCAAACAACCGGTTTTACTACTGTTTTGATGAAATGTTTCAGCCATCTGCATTCTGTATCAAGCTAGAAACAAAGCACAAAATCCATTTCATGCACATCCCTACAAATGGAAGCTCCACTGTGACAGAGCACACATTTCTGACAACTGCACTTTTGTTCAACTCCACCACCAGGGCTAGATGTCATGTGCTCAGCAGCCCCAGTAGAAGTGGCCTACTTGCCGTAACTAATCATGGCAGTAGGCTGCATATAATGTTGGCCACTAGTGAACAGTGTTAGAAAACAGCTCTGGATTTTACTCAGAAAATCTGGTCCTCTGAGTATATTTCAGGCCTGCACAACTTGTGACCTCCTACGTGGCACATATTCCACAAACCGTACAAGGTGGTCTATCAAAGACTGATATTTCTCCTGCCCGTCAGGCACGTCAAAAGCAGGTGAGTGTCATGGCAGGCCATAATAGGTATCTGATGGGCTTGGTAGGACCCATTCTATACAGGCCTGATCTAGTTAATATAATTCATCAAAACATCCCCCTCCCCTCAAATATTGGGTGGGTGACTATTTGTAGAGTTAACAAAACCATACTTTTGATAATTTGAGATTTGTCCAAAGATGCTTTTCAAACTTTGCTTAGCAGAGCTTCAAACCATTTTGAAGTGTATTATAATTTGTAAATAACTGTGCCAGCTAATAAATATGTATGAGATGGTACGGACGACTCCTAAAAGGTTCTTTGAAGCAGTTCTCTTTGTACTGTATACTTCAAATGGAAAAGATCCAAGAATATAAGTGAAACAAAACATCAAAAATCTTAAGTCATCATGAATACTGTGGAGAAAAGAAAAGAACGCATCCGCACCAGGTCCTGTCTTTTGCAACCCAAGTTCATGCTATTTGATCCACAAGGAAAGTGATAGACAACACTAATTCATTTGCACATACTGGTTTTATCAAGGAGTTCTCTTCAAGAGATCTACCTCTACGTTTAATAGTAAAAAATGTAGCTTTCTTTCCTTGCCTTTGACTAATCTGTTGTCACTGTAATAAGTGTGAAATCGGCAAATATACGCACATTTACTACAAGCAAACAAGCTGTCCGGAACCTAATTAGGCACAAAACTGCCCATCTGTTATACATTATCATGGGGCTTGCTCACATAGATGTCGCTTCATTACTAAAAGGCAGGGAGGCAAATTGAATTGAGGCTGCCCTCCCTTGTAGAGAGGGATCAAGGGCATAAAGTCAGATCCTTGCTGTGAACCAACAAAGGACCACTGGGAGAAAGTGGGATGAGATGAGGGCTTCTTTTAAGGGCCACATGTCCAGTGTTTCTTATGGGCCATAAGGGAGTCTAAATGCCATTGTTTTGCTCAACATGACACAAGTCGGGACCATATAAGTCTTGTTGCCTGGTGTCATTGTTGATTTTTGTTCATATTCCCCTGTGGCAGCTGTCCTTTTATCATTAGTTAAGTACAAATGTATGTCGAGTTTGCAGGTTCATTGGTTCGAAAGGGAAGAGCAATTCATTTAAATAAGTTTTTGAATTCTTAAAAAAGGTCTGGTTTCACTATGTGAAAATCAGGGCTCACTTGCTGTAACTAATTCTACACTATACTGAACAGGAATGCTTGGGTAACTGTAAACACAATTCAGCTACACACTTTGTTTTCATTCTGATAACTAGTGATTATTATTACTAATCCAAGTCTGAAATGCTTTGTTCCTCTGGGACTTTGATATTTTAATCATTTGCTGAGGAATTTGAATTCCCCCCCCCAACCTTCAGTAGGTCTGTTTTCCGCAACATTTAATGCTGAGGTTTAAAAATGTGACAATGCCTCCTAGGAATGGGAAATATCTGTTCACCCTGAACTAACCAACAATTATTTTTAAAACAATCACTGATAATAATTCAATAGCTGGCAATTAAAATGTGTTTTACAAAAGTGATCTTCACCGATTACCTACATAATGGCATAAGATTTTCAATGTTTCTTTTTTTAAATGTTTGTTAGTTTCTCTCTCTTTTTTCGTATTTTCAATTCACTGTTTTCATTATTTTTATGTTATTTTTTCCCATCTGACAAAATCTAACCAAGCAAAGACAGGGAAAATACTCTGGTAAGTATATCCTACTAGATCAAGTATTTGATCTGGCAACCTTAGTTTGGGATGCATTTGAACTGGCAACCCCATTTTGTATCCTTATATACATAGCTGCCATTTTGCATAGTGCAATGCAGGTGGTTCTGAACCACCTGCGCTGCTGCAGGTTTCTAAAGCAAATGCCATAGTGTTGTTCAGTATAACTCTTGCACTATTACTTAAATTGTACAATCAGACTTGCACTATGATACTTCCGTCACTATCAACGGAAGCATCATTGCACAAATGTGATCGTACAATTTCAAGAGATGTGAGTCCAAACTGCATATATACAAGTATATGCAGTTTGGACTCACAAGGAGTACTGGCTCCAGTGAGTCCAAACTGCATTCCATAATGGGAGGCTTGTTGTTGTAGTGATGATGCAATCATTAGTAGTGATGGATCCTTTGCAAACTCGGTAGAAGTGAGTGAGGGTGCAGTTTGGACTCACATGGAGCCAGTGGGTGCCCTGCTTTTCCATAGGTGGAGCATTGCACTATATGTAAGCCAGTGTGTATTGTCCTCTCTTCAAAGTGCCAAACAACTTCTTTTTGTGCTTCTGCTTAGCATTCTTCACTATCTAAGCATTGATCAGTTTGCTCTTACTTAAAGTTATAAAGTGTTACTTACTTAAAGGTATTAAAATGTTTGTTTAAATAAATAAATAAATAAATAAAATACGTTGTGAAATTCTAACTGTCTTGATTTTGGGATGTTGCTGCTGAAGGGCTCTTTTCTCCCTACACACTGAAATAATCTTGACCAGGTACAGCTAGGCCTGTTGGGACCTCATGGAACATTGAGAAACTGTTACTTTAGCTGCTGGAAATAAGCTGTGATATTCACCTTAGGGAATGGAGCCACTCTGGGAAGAGCATCTAGGTTCCAAGTTCCCTCCCTGACATCTCCAAGATAGGGCTGAGAGAGATTCCTGCCTGAAACCTTGGAGAAGCCGGTCTGTGTAGACAATACTGAGCTAGATGGACCAATGGTCTGACTCAGTTTATGGTAGCTTCCTGTTTCTAAATGAAGTAAGGAATTTTAGATAATGTATGTGTCGGGGTTTCCTACGCTCCTCTGTGAGACAGTGTTTTTTACCCAGTCAAACGGTGGTGTGCCGAGAGAAGCAGAGGGCGAAGCAGAGGGCTCCAGTCACCAGAACAACCCCAGTAATTACCTTTCAGCAGTCAGGAAGGGCTTAGAGAGGTGGGCAACAGCTGCTGGGGGCTGGGCAGGGGCAGCCCAAGAGGCCGCAGAATGGTGGAGAGGGAATAGCGATGATATCAGCTCCACAGCTGCAGCCTTGTGTGGAAATGGTAGTGAAGGGGGGTGGAGTTGGAGAAAAAGACCCCTTGGGAGGCCAGGGATTGGGTGGCCAATCCACTTGCCTGGCCGTGGAAGAAGGAGCAAGCTGGAAGCAGGGAGGAGCGTCCTAAATGTAGGGCTTTATTTAAGGCAGGGGCTGCCAAAGATGAGAGGATCAGCAGGTTTGTTGGTCTGGTGGACTCCCGGAGAGCAGCTCAGACCTTTGCTCCCATTGATAGGCAAAGGAGTAGAGTGACTATGCTTCCCTCTTCCCCGACTCTTGAGGCAATGCCTGTGCCTATAATTTAGTGCAAGAGGGTGAGGAGGTTAATTAGAGTATTCCTCCTTCCTAAACACGGACAGTATGGTTGAAACTGAAATTTTTCCACAGTAAACTTTGAAAGAGAAATTCAGGATTTTTCTAAAGAGAAACTGAAATTTGAAGAGGATCATAGGGTTCTTCCCTAGGACAAACCTTAGAGAATTTTCTCAAATGGTCTCTACATCTACATCCATGGATAACAGTGCACTAATCTCACCATTCCCTCAACTGCTGGTGGCTGCTGCCTTGTGGGCTCAATAGTGCCCCTGCCTGAAGATTAGGGCTTCCCTCCTGGAAGTGTGCCTCTGAGCAACACTGATGAGGGATTCAATAGAGCCTGGAGGAATTCTCAAAAGCTAGTGCTGTCAGTTACTGGAAATCAGTTGCTTCCTTGCCTGGTGGGGAAGTGTCACAGATATCAAGAGAGCTTACTCAGCCCTACTGACCAGCTGCTGTCAGCTGTTCGCTCCTGGGTTCAATTTCTGCATCGTTTCCTCCCCATTGCAAGTGCTTTCTGAAAATGCACTCCAACAAAGTCATCAACACAGTAAATCAGTAAATCAGGCAGTTTTAGGTTCTGGTGAGGATGAATACGGTTCCCTTTCTATATCAGAAAACAGGCTGCAGCATGACCACCCAGTCATTTGGGAGGCTGGCAGGGAGGTGAAAGGAGCCCTCACCACCACCTCCTTCGGCCCTGCTGCCAAAGCCACTGTGGGGCACCATCACCCACTTGGAGTAACAAAAGTAACTGTGCTTTTGGTGATGGATCCTTCCTGCTCCAGGGATGGCCCAGTCAGCTTCCCCTCAATGTTTACCTTTAGAATCTCTTCTCTCCTGCACATTTTGCTATTCTTGAGCAGAAAGTGATTCTCCTGAGTTTGAAAGTGGAGTAGCTCCAAGGCATGAAGCTGCCTTCTACTGAATCAAATCACTGGTCCATCTCTTTCTAGCTCTCAATTATTTGCTCGATGTGGCAGCGGTGTTCTGCCTGACAGGGATTCCCCATCTGAAATTGTTGACTACAACTCCCAGAATCCCCAGTTGCAATGGCGTTTGCTTGGGGATTATGGGAGTTGTAGTCACCAACACCTGGGAATCCCTGTTAGAGGGAACACTGTTCCCCAGGGCCACTGTTCCCCAGAAGTCTTTCCCAGTCCCAAAACCCTTTTCACCTGGAGAGTGAACTTCAGATCTTCTCCTTGCAAAGGCTGCGCTAAGCCACAGCCAGTGCTAGGAATATGCATGCACAGAAGCGGATGGGGGAAGTTTGAAGGTGGGGAGAGGATACCCTTAAGGGTGGGGGGAAATGCACTTACCCCTCCCTCCACTTTCCCCCCACCAGCACTCTGTTAGTAAAGACTCTGTCGGGGTAGCAGCATATCTCTCTGCCGCCCTGTTCCCTCTTGGGCCAAAGTGGCCAGAAGTGCCAAGTGTGAGTGTGCATGCCGGGCATGTTTGCGTGTATGCCATGCTTGTGCGCATGCACGTTGGGTGTGCGCACATGTGCTCAGCATGCACACTCACACCCAGCACTTCCAGCCACTTCCAGCCAAAGAGGAAACGGGGCAGGAAGGAGATGTGCTGCCACCCTGACGGAGCCTTTACTAACGGATCACCAGCAGGGGGAAACTGGAGGGAGAGGTAAGTGCACCCTCCTGCGTCCTTAAAGTTATCCCCCCTGCTTTCAAGCCTCTGAACCGCCCAATGTTTGAACCTGTTCAGATGCCCATAAAAAGGCCTCCAAACAGTTTTGTGGACATCCCTCACCAGCACATCATTCTGGGAAGCAGTTGAGAAGCTGGAGGGGAGGTGAAAGGAGCACCAGCCACCTCCACTGCTTTCCTCTATCCCTGCCATTGCACATGCTGCTGCGGCTTGATTTAAAGGTATATCAAAAAGAACAGTAGCTCCCCTGCCCCATGCATTTAACCCTTTACTTGTAAAAGTTTGGGCCCTGGATACTTGAAGGACTGCCTGCTCTTATTCATTTATTATTTCTCTGTGTAAACTTCTTTGGAAACTTTTGTTGAAAAGCAGTGTATAAATATTTGTTGTTGTTGTTGCTCCCAAGGGTTTCTGCCCACCCAACAGGATCGTCAGAGGGCCTTTGCTCAATGTGCCGATGTTGAGAGAGGCTAAATTGCTGTGCACACAGGACAGGGCCTTCTCTGTGGTTGCCCCCGGGCTCTGGAATGCTCTCTCAGCAAATGTCCACTCCGTGACATCTGTAGCTGTTTTAAAAAAAATGACTAAAGACCTTTTATTTGTTCAGGCTTTTACCCCTTAGGGACTGCGGGTCTCTCAGCTTTCCTGTTTCTGTTTGTCTTTTTAATAGTGGTTTGGTGTTTTGTTTTGTTTTTTTAAATGGTTTTTATTGTTTCACTGATTTTAAGGTTTTAGATGAAAACTTTTTTGGAATTTCATTGTATTTTAACTTTTGTAAACTACCTTGAGACGCCTTATGAAAGGCAATACAGAAACTGAACAAACAAACAAATGTGAATCCTTGCCAGATTCCCCTTTACAAGTATCCCTACAAGGCTTGCGAGGTAGGGGGTGGCTCGACTCCCCCGGTCCAGTTCAAGGGTGACCCTTGAGCGTGAGCTGGCTCGATTTTGAGCTGGCTTGCACATTTCTATCACATAACAAAGGCATCTCAAAAATGGCCTGCCTAGGGCAACTACCTTGCAGGCAAAATTCAAGTGCCCAAGCAACACCTGCAAAGGGTAAAGCGTAACCTTCTTTGGAGCCAAGCATTTCTGAATCTGGGGTGTTTACCCCTGCAAAACCCATAGTCGTGCCAGAATTTGCATGGCAGTCATGTGCAATAGTCTCCATTGCTGCAGTCCCAACACACCAGTTAGGGTTGAACCAACTGTGTAGAGTCACCAACAGAGGAAATCGCCGCTGACATTTTGTAGATCATGTGCCCACTATCTGTACACTCCCCTTGCATGGGGTGGGGGGGGGTTATGATCTGGAGCCACAATTCCTGGTATTGCTTGTCCCATGGGTGGTGGGGTTCCAACAAGGCCCTCGTGTAGAAAAACTGGTTGTATCTCTGCCAAGGGTTTTCAGCAAAATTCATGTAACCACTGAAAATTATATCAAAATACTTACCAGGGCTGGGCGCCGAGCAGGCTGCACCTGCGTAACCACTCCCATGTAGATGGTGAACACAGACTTCCAGTTGGCCCAATTGCATCCATTTAGTTTATGCTTATCCTGGTCCCTTGCCTGTTCACCTCTTTGAGAACTAGCTCAAAGGTTCCCTAAAAAGGAGCTGTAAAACATCAACATACTCACCTCTACAAATACACTCTTTAGTGGCAGGGAGAAGGTGACCACCCAGGGGCAAGGAAACCCCACCATATGGATAATTATCAGGTGCTGGCACCAGAGAAAGCACCACTGGACCGCTGGACATAGCATTAGGCCAAGCAGCCTGGCCAGGCAAGCCAAATCCTTGCCACACCTGGTTGCATACCCCACAAGGAGCAAATTGTTGTCCTGAGACCACAGATGGCTAGCAGAGTGGCCAGGCAAAGGCCCTTTGTCACCCCATGGACACGCCTGAAAAGGACTGCGGGTAGAACCCACACTGGCACATAGGCCAAGGTAAAGCCCCAACTGGCATCTCACCTGCTCCTGAATCCGAAGGCATTCCTCCCTCAAGGGCTGGGGTGCCGGGGCTGGAGGGACTGCTATTCTGTGTGAAATCCACAGGGGCTTGTATGGGGGCAATACTATCATCTTTCAACCTTCCCAAGCTGTCAGAGACTGAATTACCTTGGCCTGCTTTGCAGCCTTAGTCTCCCTGAGTGGCCAAGCAGGAGCATCCGAAGGAACACCCGGGTCAGGGCCAGCCAGTGGAGTTTTCTTGGCCCTTTCCAATGCCTCCAAGCATGTAATCAGAGCGTGCACAGGGTCCAAATCCTCCTCCTCATCAGAGAAGGACTATGGTGAGGGGAGGGGAGGCCTAGTGGATTGAACAGGCTTACACCCCTTTTTACCTGTATCCTTCTTGGGTGACATATTACCTAAAAAATACACCAAATGCAAGGACATATTGAAGAAAATTGCGATCAGCCCCCCCCCCCCCACACACACATACACACATAAGGCACAAAAAAGGGGATAAAACTACAGAATACACCAAAAGGAACTGCAATGGGGGGGGAGTCACATTGAAGAGTGAAACCAAACCCCCTCCCCTACAAAGCTGCCCTCCCATGGGATGTGGCAATATTAGAAATAAGGAAGATTATGCATGTGGGCTCATTGGATCCATGCAGCATTCAGTACTTGATGATATGGTTATCACATGCTGATTGTTAGCAGAGTCCAGGGGTGTAACTATAATAGGGCAAGGGGAGACAGTTGTCTGGGGGCCCACTGCCTAGGGGCCCCCCTCAGAGGCAAGTCAGATGACTGACTCTCTCAGCCGCGCACCCGCCTGGGCTTCCTTCAGTTGTATTCATCCTCTGAAACTGATGTGAGTGTTAAGACCTGGAGCTAGCAGAAGAGCATGTCTTTCTCTAGTACCATTAAATGACTTGCATCGCCCACAATTTACAAAACCTTTAAAAAAATAATTTAGGATGATGTTCTATTGTGGCACATAGGTTATATAGAATATATAAATTTTACTCTGCTTTTTGTTACCACTATTCAACCTCATTTAAGATTACTTGACTTCATGAGCTGAGCTTCAGTGAGGGGTCAGGCTTTCCGTAAGTGTATGACAAACCCTTAGAATGAGTCTCGTGTAATTTTGCTTTGGACTTCAGCACATACCTCGTGTTGTTAAGGTGGCATTTTTATCTTATTGACTGCAATATAATCAATGGGGATGAGAGCTGGTCTTGCAGTAGTGAGCATGAATTGTCCCCTTTGCTATGCAGAGTTAGCATAGCAAACCCTGGTTTGCATTGGAAGGGTGACTACATATGGACACTCTCCGTTATAAGATAGTCCCCTTAGGGGATGGGGCTCAGTATAAGAGCATCTGCTTGTATGCAGAAAACCATAAGTTCACTCCCTGGTATCTCCAGGTAGGGCTCAGGACTCCTGCCCGCAACCTTAGAGAGCTGCTGCCAGTCAGTGTGTAGACAATACGGAGCTAGATGGACCAATGGTCTGACTTGCTAAGAGACAGTATCCTTTGTTCCTATGAACACAAATGACAATGAGGTGGTATTTCACAAATGTTGGACATAAGCATGTTCAATATTAGCTTGAAAACTTCAAGAGGAGAGGTCTATAATCGGCTGCTAGTTGGAGGGCTATAGGCCACCTCCAGTCTCAAAGGCAGGATGCCTATGAGTACCAGTTGCAGGGGAGTAACAGCAGGAGAGAGGGCATGCCCTCAGCTCCTGCCTGTAAGCTTCCAACGGCATCTGGTGGGCCACTGTGCGAAACAGGATGCTGGACTAGATGGGCCTTGGGCCTGATCCAGCAGGGCTGTTCTTATGTTCTTAATTTCTAATGTCTGCATTCCTGGCAGTGCACTCTAGGCATCAAGTATGCACAGTGAGAAGTGGAAGTAGGAAATATAGTATGGCCATTTAAAATGGGCATTATGATTATGCTGGCCTATCCATTCACCTCTGCAGGATTTTTTTCCCCTAAAGTAAATATATTCTGTAGTAGTGAATAAGATTTCTGGCATCTTTTCTGCATGTATTTTAATTTTTATGATGTTGGCAGCTGAACAGCCTGATTGCATTTGTTTCTGCTGAAATGATTGCATAAGTATTGCTCCTAAAATGAGCACTAATATTCTTACATATCGAGCACCAATATTGCAAATTTGCAAGGAATGCTCCATCTGCTTGCAGTTCCAAGCACCAGATTGTTCTTCCACTGTAAAGTCATCTGATTACAATTTTAATTCTGTTTCCTTTCTTATTTTATTTTATGATGGTGGTGGTGAATTATAATAACTGTCTTTCATTTAAAAGAATGACATTTAAAAAACAACTTAAATGCCAGTATAAGCATTTGTCATTTATCCAAAGCAAAAATGAAAATCAAATTATTTAATTTTTCAATACTTAAAAAAAAAGACTGGTTTAATTATTCTGTTGGAAATATTTTGGTAGCAAACCATTATTTTATTTAAAAAAATCAAGATGTTATATTTTACATCATTTTAAAATGAGAAATATTGGCAGGCACTCACTTTTGCTGACATGTTTTATACCTCTTCATTCAAAATTAAAGCAAGGCAATATCCTGAACTGCTGAGAGCAGGGATCTTCTAGACTTTCCCTATTGTCTCCATGGATATTTCTGCCTTACCAAAAAATAGATATTGTAGCCCTGTTGTAACCACTGAATAGTGCGTAATGGGGACAAACAAATAGGAGCGCAGGAAAGCCATGTTCCTGTACTGATGTGCTCCTTGACCATAGCCCTGGTTCCTTATTCAGCGCTTATGTGCAGAGGGCAAGCACTGGCGGTGGGGAGAACTTCTCCCTAAGAACAAAGCTGGCTTGAGTGCTTGTACCACTTGAGACAATGCCAAGATGACCCTGACATCACCACTAGCATCCGGGGTGGTCACATGCCTACATGGCCCTTCCGCATCCTGTGGCTACGCCGAAGGTAAAGCAGCCTGGGTTTTTCACTACAAGCTGGTAGAGGCAGCAGCAAGAGAGGTGAGAAGGAGCTTCTAGCACAGACCAGCTGATGCTTTGCTAGCTGACTGGCTTTCTCTGGCCACCTTCAGACATAATGCCAAACTGGAGGCAACCATGCCAGAGGTTCAAGATTGTGGTCAACTAGATGTGTAGACCCGCAGCTTTGTCACCAAACCACAGATCGGTTTTCAACCCCAAACCTGAATTTGAACTTTCGGTTAGCATTGAGTTTCATCACCCAAACCTCCAGTTCAAAAGCAGTATTGTGTCGTCCAAATTCTTCTGCCATGTCCTCTGGTTAGTGCAAGCTGCACAAACCAGAGTTTGTTTGTTTGTTTGTTTATCTATTTAATACATTTTTATACTGCCCAAAACACAAGTTCTCTGGGTGGTTTACAAAACAATAAAAACAACCAATAAAAGATTAAAACATTTCAACAATTAAAATTAAGTTAAAGTTAAAGTTAAAACTATTAAAACACAATTAAAACACAATTAAAACAGTATCTAATTAAAAGCCTGGGTGAACAAATGCATCTTGACTGCCCTTTTAAAAGTTTTAAGAGATGGGGAGGCTCTTATTTCAGCAGGAAGTGTGTTCCAAAGCCTTGGGGCAGCAATGGAGAAGGCCTTTCCCTGAGTAGCCACCAGATGAGCTGGTGGCAACTGCAGACGAACCTCTCCAGATGATCTCAATGGGCGGTGTGGTTCATAGCAAATAAGACATTCTCTTAAATACCCAGGGCCCAAGCTGTTTAGGGCTTTATAGGTTATAACCGAAACCTTGTACTCTGCCCGGAAACATACCGGCAGCAAGTGTAGATGTTTTAAGATAAGAGTGATATGGCCTCTCTGAGATGACCTAGAGACCAATCTGGCCGCCGCATTCTGGACTAACTACAGTTTCCGGACTATGTACAAAGGCAGCCCAACATAGAGCGCATTGCAGTAGTCAAGTCTGGAGGTGATCAGCAGATGTACTACTGTTTTGAGGTCATTTATCTCAAGAAATGGATGCAGCTGGCATATCATCCGAAGCTGATAAAAGGCACCTCTGGCCGCTGCCTCAACATGGGACTCCAGGGAGAGTTTTGTATCCAGAAGCACCCCCAGACTGCGTACATGTTCCTTCTGGGGAAGTGTGACCCCATCCAGAACAGGCAGATCAATATCGTCTCCCAGGTTCCAACCCTGCACAATAAGTACCTCTGTCTTATCTGGATTCAGTCTCAGTTTGTTACCTCTCATCCAGCTGATCACTGCCTCCAGGCAGGCATTTAGAGAGGTTATGCCTTCTCCTGATGATGTTGACATGGAGAAATAGATTTGGGTATCATCAGCATACTGATAACACCAGGGCAAGGGGAAACAGTTGTCTGGGGGCCCACTGCCTTGGGGGGCCCCCAGAGACGAGTCACATGACTGACTCCCCCAGCTGCGCACCCACCCAGGCTTCCTTCAGTTGTATTCATCCTCCAAAATTGATGTGAATGTTAAGACCTGGACCTACCAGAACAGCAGGTCTTTCTCTAGTATCATTAAATGACTTGCATCGTCCAGAATTTACAAAACCGTTTAAAAAATAATTTAGGATGATGTTCTATTGCGTGCTTTTTGTTACCACTATTCAGCATCATTTAAGATTTCTTTACTGCATGAGCTGAGCTTCAGTGGGGGGGGGCATTTTAAAATCTTGTCTCTGGGCCCACTCCAACCTTGCTATGCCCCTGGATAACACCCTGCACCAAATCTCCTGGTGATCTCTCCCAGTGGTTTCATGTAGATGTTAAAAAGCATCTGAGACAATAAGGAGCCCCGAGGGATACCATACTGAAGTTCAGTTTTTGAAGAACAACAGTCCCCGAGAGACACCATCTTGAATCTGCCTGAAAGATAGGAGTGGAACCACCGCAAAGCAGTGCCTCCCACCCCCAACCCCCTCAGACGCTCCAGAAGGACACTATGGTTGATAGTATCGAAAGCCACCAAGAGGTCCAAAAGGACCAACAGAGTCACACATCCTCTGTCAATTCGCAATTGGAGATCATCCATCAAGCCGACTAAGGCAGTCTCCACCCCATAGCCCACCCAAAAGCCAGTCTGAAATGGGTCTACATAATAAGTTTCATCCAAGAGTATCTGGAGTTGGGAGGCCACCACCTTCTCAATTACCTTGCCCAGCCATGGGAGGTTGGAGACAGGCCTATAGTTGCTCAACTCTGAGGAATCCAGGGCAGGCTTCTTCAGAAGCCTCCTTAAGACAAGGAGGCATCCTGCCCTCCCTCAGAAAAGCATTTATGATCTCTATCAGGCCGTATAAAATACCTCCCTGCCAGATAGTATTAGCCACGTTGGGCAAGGGTCAAGAGAACAGGTGGTAGGCCGCATCGCTCTAAGCAGCTTGTCCACATCCTCACGAGTCACCAACTGAAACGGATCCAGCCTAACCACATAAGAGGAGTTGCTAGACACCTCCGATTCAGACACTGCAGTAATTGTGGGGTCTACATCCAATAGGATTTAGATTTTAATAAGATAAATTATATCCACAAAGAAATCATTAAACACACCACAACGGGTAATAGATTGTTCCAAATTCTGATTCAAGGGAGGAGGGGCACTCACTAGCCCTCTCACAACCCTGGACAACTCCGCCGGATGTGAACTTGCAGATGCAATACGGGCCAAAAATTTTTGCTTCTTTGCCGTCCGTATTGCCAGAGCATAGATCTTCAAATGTGCTCCAGTCATCTACCTCGCCGCTTCAGTCTCCATAGTTCTTCTGTATACCAAGGGGCCAATTTTGAAGCAGGTCGGAGAGGACGCTTAGGTGTGATCATGTCTACTGCCCTGGTGAGCTTGCTGTTCCAGTTTTCCACCAGGGCATCAACAGGATCACCGGCAGAGCCAACACTAAATCCCTCCAAGGCTTCTTAGAACCCTATTGGATCCAATAACCTGCAAAGGTGGGGTGTGACTGTGAGTCCAACCTTAACCAGATGGTTGGCCATCCATGACAATGGGGAAATCACAGGAGTCCCCACCCATGGAACACTACCCTGATCAGAGTGAAAGACCAGATCAAGCATGTGACCTGCAATGTGCATTGGTCCCGAGACACTTTGGGATAGGCCCATAGTCGTCATGGCTGCTATGAACTCCTGAGCCGCCCCAGACAAATTGGTCCCATAGTGGACATCGAAGTCCCCCAGCACAAGCCTGGGAGACTCCAATGCCTAACCCTAGACCAATCCATCAGCTCAGTTAGGGACTCCACTGGGCAGCAGGGCGATCGGTACACCAAGAGAAGACCCAGTCTATCCCTAGTTCCCAAACTTAGGTTCACACATTCAATATGGTCAGACACTTCCACAGGGATCCTGGTCAGGGAAACGTTATTCTTATAGACCACAGCCACTCCACCTCCCTGCCCATGTCCCCGCACCTGCTCCTCAACAGAATACCCTGGAGGGAGAAGCTGGGACCAGACTGGGCCACCAACCTCCCCCAACCAAGTTTCTGTAATACATACCAGGTCTGCCCCTTCATCCAGAATCAAATCATGGATAGTTTCCGACTTATTCTGGGCAGACCTGGCATTACAGAGGAGCAAGGTGAGAGTCTGTGGGAGGTTGGCACTGCTCCTCAAGGTCAAAGAGCTGGCAGGGCAGCCGGAAGGAGAAACAGCTAATAGATTTCTGACTTCTCTTCCCCTGTAGTCACGCGCTGACCTGCCAACTTTACTTCCTCTGTTCCCCACCACCACTGGAATAGCCATCCCACAGTGACTGGACACACCCTCTGTTTCCCCACCCCCAAACAAACCAAGACACATTTGAAACACCCAGGATCAAAAAACAACAACAGAAGCCAAAAAATATCACCAGGTGCACACCCTCGTTGCCCCCCCCCTGGTGGCTCCCCCGAAGTGGTGACCCCGCTGTGGTGGGCCCACTGCCACAGTGTAGCAGTCCTCTTATAAGCCCAGAAAGATGGCTACTCTGAGCAGCTGATCCTCAGGAACTGCTGACTCACCCCCTCTGGCCCAGGTCCCACACAGACTCACCTGCAGGGCAGCCACAGGTGAGTCTGTGTGGGAGGCACCTGTGTGGGGGGCACCCAGGCTGGCAAGCTGACAACAGCAGACAGTAATCACTCAGGCTCTCACCACTGGGAAGCCACTGTCTCTGGGAAGCAGATGTTAAAGCCTCCTCCCTACAAGGCTTCTGGAGTTAAGGTTAGGATGCTCCTCCTCCTCTTTTTCTTGATTGGCTACTGCAGCTTTCCTTTATGTGGAGGTAGCCCATGCAGCCAGTTTCTCCCCCCTTGCAGTCTCCCAGACTACAGATCAGGATTCTCTGGGAGCGCGGCAGGGGAAATGGAGGCAAACCACCGGTCTGTTGGACTGGCAGTTTGCCATTATGTCCAAGTTTGGCTTCTGTCTCTCTCTTCTCTTCTCTATCTGAACCATCCACAAAGAGCCTTGTGTGCTAAACTTTGCTCTGAGCAAACAAAGGTATCCTTGGTGGAAAGTCTGGGGTGAGGAGGAGAGAGAAAGCAATCAATGGGCTACAGGAAATTGCCATTGCCTTACCTTGCCTCATGTATGAGCCACCCCTGTGTATGAATTAGAATCTTGTCTGCCCAGAGTTCTAATCATAGAGATGAATGCTCCTTATGTTCTATGCCTGCTCTCTACAGACAAGCACTGGCAACACATTGCGGGGATGGCCAGGAAGCATGTTGCCATGGGGTGTGTGCAGATAATAAGTGTGCTCCCATTTTCCCCTTCACATGATTATGAGAGTTGCAATCCAACAACATCTGGGATCTCCAGCTTGAGAACTTCTGATCTCTATGCTGTCACAGAAAAGTATAGTAGAGAGAGGAGTGAGTAAATCCTTCAGTGAAAGGCTCCAGTACCCAAGAAAACAATTAGGAAAATTAGGAAAATGAGCCAGTTGGCTGAGGGATATTTATTTATTTATTTATTTATTTATTTATTTACACAGTCAGACAGGTGTTATTGACTGGTTTGTTTTATCCAGACATCGGGTCCTTCCAAAGGACCTGGAATGGCTGGATTTTATGATCAAGGTTGTTGCTGTTATTATAGATATCGTCGCAGAATATAGGCTGTTCTCAGTAAAGTTGCTTTTTGTAGTTGGCTGATGGTTATTTCTGTGGCCCCTATGGTGTTGAGGTGCTCTTCAAGATGTTTTGTTATTGCAGCTAGGGCGCCAGTTACCACTGGGATTATTTGGGTCTTCTTCTGCCTCAGCCTTTCAATTTCAATTTGTAGATCTTTGTATTTGGTGATTTTTTCTATTTCTTTTTCTTCTATTCTGCTATCCCCTGGTATTGCTATGTCAATTATTTTAATTTGTTTTTCTTTCTTCTCGACTACAGTGATATCTGGTGTATTGTGTGGCAGATGTTTGTCTGTTTGTAGTCAGAAGTCCCATAGTATTTTTACATCTTCATTTTCGACAACTTTTTCAATTGTATGGTCCCACCAATTTTTGGCTACAGGTAGCTTGTATTTTTTGCAGATGTTACAGTGTATCATCCCTGCTACCTTGTCATGCCTTTGTTTGTAGTCAGTCTGTGTGATCTTTTTACAACAGCTGATTAGGTGGTCCACTGTTTCATCTGCTTCTTTGCAAAGAAGGCACTTGCTGTTTGTTGTTGACTTTTCGACTTTTGCTCTGATTGCATTTGTTCTTAGTGCCTGTTCTTGTGCAGCCAGTATTAAACCCTCTGTTTCTTTCTTCAAGTTGCCATTCTTAAGCCATTGCCAGGTCTTGGTGATGTTTGATTTTCCACTTATATCGAGCAAATATTGACCATGCAGTGGCTGCTTTTTCCATTTTCTACTCGGTTCTTGACTTGTTCTTTCTTGTAGGCCTGATTTATTTCATTGGTGTTTAATAGTTTCTCGTTGTTGACCATTTTAAGTGCTTCTTCTTTGCCAAGTGCCTCTTTGCCAAGTTAGCAGGGGTTTATTGGGCAATATTGCTTGTTTATCCGAACTAGCAGTAAATTATCCATTTAATGCAGCAAGCAGCTATTTTAAATTTGAACAATAGTCCTAAGAAGTGTGGCTTTCAAATGTGAATGATCTTTCAGGCACATATTTCCCTTCAGACAAAGTGTGAGGGCCAGTTCAGACATTTGGTTTGGTGGATGACTAATGTGAGGTTCTTGGAGAAGATTACACAAGTTCCATAAATCCACTTCTACAAGGGCTAGAGCTTAGCTTTCAAAAAAATTAAATATGCGGATCCTTGTTAGGATAGGGCAGCTTTGAATTTCCATTACTTCCTATGACGGAAATATACAAAATCAGCAAAAACAAAAACAAAAAATCATTAAAAATCAACTGTGCCGCAATGCCTTGAAATTTGGGTGGTAGGTGGAACCCATGGGTACCTACCCACCACCCAAATATGGTGCCCCTGGGACCTTTATAAGTGGTACTGGCACTCTGGGGATAGGAATATTGGCAATTATTAAAGGACACTGGTTGATAGACCTACTAAAGGTATGACAGTGATCCATGCAAAGCACCTCCACAGTGTTTTATAATCCAGTGTTGCATTGGGCAGAGGGGATTTTTTTTGTTGATCTCTCTATTTAACTCACAAAATTTATCCCTGAGGGTCATTTAGCCCTCAAGGACATAGTTCCACATCTTAAATAGTGCTTCCAGCAGAAGAAAAAATCATTCCCCCCAGACTCTGTCTCCAAAAAGCCCAAAATCTTTCAGTGCTTTGGAGAGATGTAATATATCCATATTTATATAACCTATATACATACCACTAACATTTTGTGATAATTGTGTTCAACCTTTGCATGTATAATTTAGAATGTGTGTGTACGTATGTACATGTGTTGTTTAATTCCATCTATGCACCTGTTATAAAAACACCCTCCCAATAGTTGTGTTTCTACAGAACTGTATATTTTCTTAAAAACCCTTCTCAGCTGCTACCTTTCCATCATTTTACTCTGAGCCAATAAATAATTCAATGTGCTAATTTGACAGATGACTCTCCAGGAGCCCCCTACCATTATCAACATCATTAGGCCATAATCTGCATGACGGGCAAAGACCATTCAGCAAATGTCCTTCACATGTTTACCCCTAAAGAGCTTCACTTTGCACAATTAACTAATGAAGCATTATGGGATCCCCGCCTTTCCCTGCTATTTCAATATATCAATGCAGATAGAAGATTGTGTGTGTGTGTTTGTGTGGATAGATGGATAGATAGATAGATAGATAGATAGATAGATAGATAGATAGATAGATAGATATTCTTTTCACAGATATGTTTTTAGGGGATTTCTACAGTTTTTCTTCCCAGGTAAATGAAAAGAAAATAAGAAGTTGCTTATAATTATGAATTCATGTACTGTCAAGTGCTCAAACTAATGGTGAAGATACATGGCTCACAAGTCCAGAAAAATAATGTGGACTGAAGCCACATTTCCTTAAATATTGAATATAGCATGAAAGATTCAAACTAGAGGTTTCAAACTAGAGGATCACACGTTTTGCTGCAATTTCAACAGCCTTCAAGAGATGCTTCAATTGTTTCTTGCATTTTCTGTTTCTGACCCTACTGATGTGCATTGCACAACATTTTTTTCATTTTTAGAAATAGCACACATAATTTTTGATTGTATAGTGGCTGCTCAGAGGCAGAGATGCTATATTTCTCTATAGCAAAAGCGGTTCTTGGCAAACACTGTGCATCTCTAAGGACATACATAGGCAATCATACCAGCTGTAAGCTCCAACATGTAAGCTCTTCTGCCTCATGAACATCCACAATTGCCACCATGGCAAATGCCATCATGTATGAACTAGGGGTGTGCAAACAGGTTCGAAGCTGAACCTGTTCAATATCAAACCGGTTCAGTTAGAAGGTTCTAGACTGAGCCAAACCACCCCCAGTTTGGCTTGACCCCAGACCGAACACAAACACTCAGTTCAGGGGTTCATCGAACTTATATATATATATATATATATATATATATATAAACTTACCCCATCTAGGGGGCTTCTTCAAGGTGGTGGTGGGGAGGGGGTCGGCAGAGGTTTCCCCTCCTCCCACCAGCCTTCCTTTTTGAAAAAAATCACTCAGTTTGGGCATCTTTTGAGCTTTCTGTGCCTATTCCCAGCATGGCTGACATTTTGGAGGCTGCCACACTTGCGCAGTTGGACCCTGTGTGGCCTGGGTCATAACCCGAATTCAAATCAAAGCAGGCCAGGTAGTTTTGTGCATACCCCAATGTGAACTTACTGTTCATGCATAGGAGTGGATGATTTATGCATTTCTTTTCTCTCCCCCAAAAGTTGGGAGAATCATGCCAGTTCCGCAAATTTATATGCATGAATGCTTTGCTCACTTGATGTGTCCACATTCATGTGGTGGTGGGAGCTTCTGAATTTTTGTTTTACCTGCTGCTATTTCTATATGTTGTAATGTATTACATTAGTGTTATGTGAGAGGGCGAAGAATTTCTCTCTATCCACTTTCTCCACACCATGTATGATTTTAGAGACCTCTATCATGTCTCCCCATAGTCATCTTTTTTCTAAACTAAATAGCCCAAGGTGTTGTATCCTTGCCTCATAAGAAAGGTGATCTAGGCCCCTGAGAATATGAAGGGAATATGAAGGAATCTGAATGTGAAACAAAAAAAGGGAGTGGGAGGGGATCGAGTGAAAGGTATTTACTATTTCAGAAATATATAGAATAAAATGAACTGGGTTTGCACATAATGTGTCCGAAGTATGGTAGTTTGAGCCTGGTCATTTGTGCCTCAAGTGAAGAAAAGAGCAATCTCTCAGAATCCCCAAATTCCAGAACGTTTCCAGTATTGGAGCTGGATACATTTATGGAAAAGGGTCTTCCTTGAGCCAATGTGTGTTTTTTAGGTGAGGCCTGCTTCATCTAAGAGAGTGGGAATGGACCTATGGGCATACCTCTAGTTACTGCATTGTAAGGGCATGGTGAGCCTATCTCCTTCCGCTTTGTTATCTTTAATAGAATTGTGGCCCTTTAATACCCTGCAATGTGTGAAGGAAGAAGATTTCACAATAGCAGAGTAGCCTCCAAGAACACTCCTCTTAATACTCTTGTAATTCAGAAAATATATAGTTTCTGGTCAAGAGGGTGTGCTTAGGTGATCTTAAAGACTGCCATAAGACAAAAGGGAGGAGGATGCTAAGTCATGTAAGCACTTTACAGGTCAAAACAAGCCCCCTGAATTGCGCCCAGAAGACAAAGAGAGAGAGCTGGTGCAGATACGGGAGGACTGGTATAATGGTTTTTTCCCACTGGCCTCTGGAGGCAATCCACTGTACTCTGCACCAGCTGAAGCTTTTAAACAATCATCAAGGAATGATCCTATTATCTTCAAACTGTTGATCTCAGTGTATCTCAATTGTTCCAAATTAAATGCACTTTCGAAATATGCCAGGGAATAGCCATAGGTTTTAGAAATAAGACCTGCATGTGTTTGGTGTTATCTAACCTACTTCTGAACATACAGAGTACAAAAACCATCTTTCAGCATGACTTAGAGGACCACAAGAGTTCCTAAGATGTGCAGTGGTGCAGCTTGTTTGCAGTAGATCCAAGCTTCATTTTTCATGGAAATTAGTATGACAGAGTTAAGGGGGGAAAGTGAGAAAGGTTGCCAATTCTGGTGAACAGCATTTCTTCTCAAAACATATTTTCTCAATACATAATTAATCTATTTAACTGGCAACTTTGAATATGAAATACACGTTCTTTCGGTGTATAATCCCCCTTTCCCCTCTTTTCAAGTGATGATTATTTTTATATATTTTCATTTAAAAAACCAGTAAAGGCTATTTAAAAATGTTAAAAAAAAAAAAACCAACATCAACCAGACATTTCCTCAATACACTCCCACCAGACATGTGTTGCCGACCTTGCCACTTAGCTACAGGCTTACAGGTCATTGAAAATATTTCTGTTTAATTGAATATCTTTTGTTTAAAGTAGTCACATTAGCTTTGATGACCAGACAAAGGGAGGAAAAAGCCATTCAGCTGTATAACTCCGGGTAATTGAATTTCTCCCGTATTTCACAATCACATTGCTTGTCTGTAGGGGATTTTTTTTTTTCATTCATTTGAATAAACTTTATCTAGAATGTTTCTCCATCTAAATATGGAAGAATTAGAATTTAATTTGAAAACCTGAAGGTCAAAAGTTTATTTTTAGTCTTGTGTAAAGAAGCTTGTATTATTCTTATGTCTTATTTGTGAAGATCTCTCTCTCTCTCTCTCAATCTCTCTCTCCCTCTCCCTCCCTCCCTCCTATGACAGAGAAATTACCTGCAGTCTATATGTTTATTGCCTTGTGGGAAAAGCAAGGTAATTAGGCACAGAATTGCCTGCTGGTCTATATGATGAGCAGGCCACCATCCTTGTGGCTATGAGGCCACCTAATGTTTATCTGTTTGAGTCCACCCAAATCTGAAAGAGAAAAGCTGGAACCCCTGAAACAAAGCCAAGCCACAAGACATCATTACTGTTAATTACCCAGCACACAAAAAAGCAACTTGGTTTCAGTGGCAAAACATCAGCTTTGGCGAGCAGCTGATGCTGTCGTAAAGGACAGTTGGTCTTACTTTGATTAGCATCGTAATGTGTGCTGATCAGCCTCCACAAAGAGCTAAAGTAATTGTGCTCTGAAGGGCTGCTCATGTGTGTTCCTGCCAAAAACAACCTGTACATTGTAAACAGCTGACATCTGCTATGGATCACAAAGATGCAGGGACTGCATTCACTACACTGATGACTTGTACACACTCATAAAGAGAAAAGGCTGAATCTCCGCAAAGAATTGACAATACAGAAAGAAACCTCCATGTTTCCATCTTTTAAAAGATCATCTGTAGGATGGGGGCCATTCATATTTTTGTTGCTCTTCAGTATGACATTGAGAAAATGAGTTGCAAATTGTGATTACTGTTTTGCTAGATTAAAATGGTTACATTCAAATTTTTGATGGCTGGATCTTGAATTCGTTGGAATGCTGCAACAGCCTCATTTTCTCAAAAGAGTGAAATTCACAACAAATTGTAAGGGCTTATTTGTCCATTGTGTAGCACAGGAGGTATCAGACCCACCTGTGCCGCTGCAGAGCTCTAAAAGATGCCACAATGCTGCTGTGCAAGACAGCAGTACCAGAACTGCTGTCTCTTGGGCGATTGAACGGTGTGCACAACTTCCATTATTCACAATGGAAGTCATGTGCACCATGCAATCAGGCAAGAGGCAACAGTCTCAGAATTGCCCTCTTGTGCAGTAGTGTTGCTGAATGTTTTAGAAATCGGAGTGGCACAGGTGGGTCTGATACCACCTGTGCTATGCTGCGGGACATGCACGTCCATGTTTCCACAAGGAAAGACATTTGAGAATTTTCAAGGAAAGACAAATGAGTTTCTAAAAGATGTGAAGTTTCTCAGGAGCCATCTGCATATCTCTAGATATGTGTAGAACATGGCAAGTATCTTTGGAAACTGAGGGAATCTTCATAGTCAGTTTATGTGATCATGCACTATATACAATGCACATGCAAGCTTGTATGCATACGGAACTGCACAGATCTGTACAGTACAGCTTATGCATATACAGATCTGTATGCATGCATAGATATTCAGATATCATGTTCAGCACACATACAGTAGGATATCTTCGATCTGAAGCCTGCATTTGGAGAGGCCTGTACTTAGGCTCAATTTTAACATGAACACATGTACAATCATTCACACAGAAATATGTACATGTGTACAACATAATGTCTGAATGGTGTTATGAGCACCTATCATATAAAGGGGATTTTTTTAAAATTAAAAAAAAAACACATCTAAACATATTAAAATAGTTGGGGCCAGATCAGATGACACTCTTAAACATGTGATTAGTACATCTGTGGGTTTTTTAAAATACACATAAGAACAACCCTGCTGGATCAGGCCCAAGGCCTATCTAGTCCAGCATCCTGTTTAACACAGTGGCCCATCAGATGCCTCTGAAGCCTACCACAACCCCAAGATCTCTCTCCTGGCCCATCGCTGACAGCTGAGACCCCATCAGTGTATATGAAAACAAATAAATGGATCATAGAACAAATCAATCCAGAATTTTCACTCGAGGCACAAATGACCAGGCTCAAACTATCATACTTCGGACACATTATGCGAAAACCCAGCTCCCTTGAGAAGTCCATAATGCTGGGAAAAGTTGAAAGAAAGAGAAGAAGAGGATGGCCAGCAGCAAGGTGGATGGTCTTGATTATGACTGCAATGAATGAACCACTGAGAGACCTTAAAGGCCAAGTGGAAGACAACTCACCCTGGAGAGAATCTATCTATGTGGTCACTGACACCAACTTGATGGCACTTAATCAATCAATCAATCAATGGATCACTTTACACTTACTTACAATGAACCACATTTGCTATTTTGTTGCCCACTCACCCAGTTTGGAGAGATATTTTTGGAGCTCCTCACAATCTATTTTGGATTTTACTACCCTAAGTAGTTTACTGACATCTTGGAAAACAGATTCAGAGGAACAAACCAATGTGGGTAGAGTGTATTCTTCACATGTTTAGAATCCTTCTGTACCTTCCTTTCACAGATACAAGCCTCTCTCTCGTCTCTCTCTATGAATCCCAACCCAGGTTTCCTTTGTTGCATTTCCTGCTTCAAATGCAGCACCTTCCCATAGATAAAAGTACATAAAATGATTGAGTCATGCACAGTGATCAGCTGTTGATGCAATTAACAGAGAGCCAGCGTGGTGTAGTGGTTAGAGTGCTGGACTAGGACCAGGGAGACTCGAGTTTAAATCCCCATTCAGCCATGATACTTGCTGGGTGACTCTGGGCCAGCCACTTCTCTCTCAACCTAACCTACTTCACAGGGTTGTTGTAAGGAGAAATCTAAGTATGTAGTACACCACTCTGGGCTCCTTGGAGGAAGAGCGGGATATAAAATGTAAAAATAAATAAATAAAATAAAATAAATTATTTCCCAAGGCAGAACTGAGAGCTTTGGCTCCTTCATCTTCTCTGAAGATGTGCTTACCTGCCTCCTAGCTTGAAGTATACAGATTTAATGGACATGTTTGGAGATCTCAGGGTGCACCCCAGATATATATATTAGTAAAAGTACTTACAGTTTGCAAGCATTCCTCCAAATATCAACCTCTTATCTCTATGTGTGACTCTAGTCTTTTCCTATCACAAAGATCACTCTAATCACCTAACACTCTCATGAGAGAGCGGTCCATGGGAGAAGGGCTCTCATCACACATTATTAGCTATTCTGCCCAATCCCCCGGTCCCCCCACCCGACGATTCTTCTTGTGAATGGGTATCCCCATTGAGTTTTGAATGGGTATCCCCATGGACTTCCACTCTCATGAGAAAGTGGTCTGCTTGGACCATCATCATCACAGAGGAGGAATCTCCCCTGTCACTCAAGGCAATGCCACTCCTTCTTCTCATGAGAACTGTCCAGCAGCAACAGCATTGCCTTAAGGAATTCTTGAATTAGCCCCCCTTCCCCAACTTTATTGTACAAGCAATATTGCTGAGCCATTCAAGAATTCTTGGGTGAGGCTGCCTTTTAAACCCGACCCCAGGTATCGCTGCCCTGCCATATGATCTCTTTCCACTGTTGTAATCGGGTGGCCCAGTTTTTGGTGCCACCATGACCACATGTCCTTGTGAACATGCTTCTTCATTCATTCATTTTTGGAGAGCAAAACACATAGTGCCCGTATTGCCATCCCATCTCCTTTCTCTCCTGATTGGCAGGAGGGGAACACAAGGGGTGGGGAACACAGTTGGAAGAGGGCATATCCCATCTGAATTTCCCATTTGACAGACTTAGAAGCTTAGGATGGGATGTTGTTGGGCAACAGCTTGAGTAGCTCAGAGACAGGGGGTGGGGCAAGTGCTCAGAGAGGCAGCCATAGAGAAGTGTGGCAGGCACAGAGCGGGCAGGTTCTTGGTCGGATCTGGGCTGTCCTCTCTATGATTTCAGTTCCAGAAACAGCACAAAACTATGGTTATGGCAGCATAATGCTGGCGCCCCCAAACCTCAGGTTGGAACAGCTAAACTCACTACAAACTGAAGCTTCAAATTGGAGTTTGATGAGGGAAACCACAGGTCGCTTTTGCCACAAAACTGTGGGTTCACGCATTTTGGCATACAGGAATTCCAATCTCTGCCCCATTTAACTGCGGTTTCACTTTACGTGCAAATGGAGCCTCAGGATCTATTTCCTTGCAGCATCTCTGTTTCAATCCTTCACCCCACAACCTGACTGGGATCTTCCTGGGCAAATGTATGTTTTTCCATTCGGATGATCATTTGTACTGCTAAATGAGCAAAGAGGCACCTTTTAAAGTGGTGATTTTCTTACATTTAGCAGGGGGATAGCAACTGGCCCTATCCAACCCCAGCACAGCATCCCTCCAGTAGTTTTTGCTTTATATTTCTTTTTAGATTGTGAGCCCTTTTGGGACAGAGCGCCATCTTATTTACTTATTGCTTATTTTCTATGTAAACCACTTTGAGAAGTTTGTTGAAAAGCAGTATACAGTACAAATATTTGTAGCAGTAGTAATTTGTACATGCATAGAAGAATCTAATCCCACGTTGAAAGTATCATCTGAACTGGCTCCTTGTGAGCATCTAAAATAGTTTTGGGGGACCTAGTCTATGAATCATTGTGTCATTATATGTGTCATTGTGTCATAAATGTTTGTGGTACATTAAGGAGATGTGACATAATCTAATAGAATCTCAGGGTACATAAGATGTATCTTTATAACAGGATGTAAGATGTATCTTTCCCCCCAGTGAGCTTAGCTTCTCCTAAATTTGCAATGCTTACAGCAGATGAACTGCAAATTGTATTCTGATTGAGTTGACTGTCTTCCACCTCCCGCTAAAATGCAGGCAAGCTATCCAACTTTAAAAACAAACAAACACTGTTATTTGCAAGTATATCTGACTTTAACATTTGATCGGTAAATTATTATCAATATCAAGACTATGATTAAGAAAAGCACTCTTCTGAAAGACAGGTTTTGGGGAGGGGAGGATTTATGATGTCAGAAACCTTCAGCTTATCAATGCAGTGCACAGTCAGCTGCCCTCCAAACAAAAATCATAGAAATTTAGGAAGGGACCTTGGAGGTCTTCTAATTCAGCCCCCTCTTCAGTGCAGGAAACTGCTACAGCATCTCTGTCAGATAGACACCCAGCCTCTGTTTGAAAACCTCCAGTGAAGGACAGCCAGCCACTGCACATGGCAGACTGCCCCACTATTGAACAGCTCTTACAGTTTGGGAAATTCTTCCTAACTGCCTGTCTAAATCTGTTCCCTTGTGATTTCAACCTAATATGCAGAACTGCTAGTCCTGAGTTCTATCTTGAAGAGAAGACTAGCCCTCTCCAGATGTTATCAATCTAACTGTAAGCACTGCTCATGAGGGGGAAAACAGGGAAGAAGTCCCGCCTGCCCTGCTGTCACTCAACCCCTGTGCCTGACGACTATGCTTATGGAAGTATTGGTCTGAATGGGGCAGAAGTGTAAGTGTGATAGCCTGTGATCCTGTGAGCTGCTACCTTGATCTAGGCAAAAGACCTAGCCAACAGCATGGCCATAAATATGAATTTGCAAAAAAACTATAAATCATTTCCTATTGCTTTAATAAGAAGACTGATAGAAACTGCTTCTGGGAAAGTAGAACTGGGTTTTATTTCATAAACTAAGGATTATTTATTAATGGACTTATTAATAATGAAGGCAGTAATCACTGCCCAAACATGACTTTTCAGTTAGATGCA
Source organism: Hemicordylus capensis (assembly GCF_027244095.1). Lineage (NCBI taxonomy): Eukaryota > Metazoa > Chordata > Lepidosauria > Squamata > Cordylidae > Hemicordylus > Hemicordylus capensis. Next base: position 33,372,895 of record NC_069658.1, read on the forward strand.
AAATGCAAGGAGGTGAAGTAAGGAAATAACACTCATGAGGCTAAAAATTACATGTAACCCTTCACCACAATACAAGGACTCAGATTTCTATATTCACTATTAGGGAATTTTAATGGAAATAATAGGAGAATATCCTGACCAAATCTTTTGTATGTAGTAGGAACTGAAGTGAAATTAGAACATTACCAATGCCTTCAAAAATAACATTCACATTTTGGATCAGAGTGTTCACATTTAAATTTTGCGATCATAATTTTAACATTCAAATTTTGAACTGGAACCTTCATACTTAAATTTTGAGATTATAATTTGATTACCTTTTCAGCTTTCTCAGGTATCATTTTGTGGTTTAGGCACATTCTAGAGTCTTTTCACAAAAACCACTTTATTTGAGAAGCCTGTAAAAGTACACCTTTGAAAGTATTTTCCCATTTCCCAAGAAAACTGGATATGTTTTATTTTTTGTTTCTAAAGGGGAAAAAATAGAAAGGTGGCTAGATCTTTTCTGGAGTGCTGAAGTTATTGGTGCTGAGTTTCCCGTCACCAACTTCTGTTTTTCTTACATGCCTGCCTCTGTTTATCTCGGGTAACCTTTGGAGTCTCTAGTCTAAAGCAATAAAGTGAATGCTTCCTGTCCTATTGATTTGGCAGGACCTATTTTCACACTAATAAAATGAAGCCTAGTTTAATAAAATACTCTTTCCAACCAGTGGCTAGGGGTGAGCCCCTGTCTTGACAATTTTGGAAGAGGTCAGCTGAGAGTAAGTGGGTCATATCTGCGGTAAATCAACCTCCAAGAACAAATCACTGGACACTATAAAAACCAAGAGTGGTTCTTTAAGAGACCAGCTTGACCTCTCCTTAACCAGAAAATAGCATCTGACCTGGCAGTGAAATTTATCACAACATTTCAATTAAAACTTGGCAGCCACACAAAGCAACACATTGCTCTGCTAACAGTTGACCTTGTTACAGAAAGCACAGTTGCATGCAAGGAATGGAGAATTAGGTTTTTTTAAGGCCATGAATATGAACTATGGAGTGCAGCAGGGATCTTACTGAAGTCGCATAAGGTCAACCATTTTGACTACCACATACATTATTTGAGTCACCTCAGACTTCTTTTTCCCTATTGCTATTAAACAATGCACATGAGGATCTCTATATATTATCTGAACTTATCTTGTCTATATATTAGCTGAACCAATTGAATGAAAATCTGTCCTGTATGTCAGGCAGAGATGTCATATTCTACTGACAAAGTAAGTATAGACAAGAATTATAGACAAAATAAGCCTGTACACACATAATTCTGGATCAAGAGAATTCATCTTGCAGTGACCAGAAAACACAACATCTTTGATGACTACATGCTATGTAAATTATGCAAACTTTTGCATAAACATCGTCTTTTTCTGTGTTTGTAATCATTGCAATCACTCTCCTGCCTAATGCATGGGAGCAGTTTTGGACTAGAGCACATCAGGCAATGCTGCCTAATACAGCACAGCAAACTGGAGGTAGGCAGTGCTGGAAGACAGGATACATCTTTCCCAAAGTTCCATCCAGTATGACTGACCACTCAAATGTTTTGCCTCCCAACAGGGAGACTCCCCAACTACCTACATATACCAAATTTTTCATGAACAATTTCATGAAATTAGCTGAATGCACTACTTTTTACACCAGGATATGCTTGGTGATTTTTTGTTTTTATTTTTAGAAGAAATTCTGGATATAATCATCATATTTTAACTCTTAACTCATGGACCCTCCCACCTATAAAGAACATCTGGAGAAGTCTGGTTATAGCTACCACTGTCTCATTTTTGGGCTACTAGGGACTGGGTCTACTCTGTGGTTGCCCCAGGGCTCTGGAATGTACTCCCTGTTAAAATCTTTTTTTAAAGGCCCTTAAGATGAACCTTATTTTCTCAGGTTTTTAATTGATTGTAATTGGTTTATGTCAAAATTGTTTTAATCATTTTATTTTTTTATTGTATTTTAACTTATGTACACTGCCTAGGGATGCACATGTCAGGGGGTACAGAAACATGAGAGAGAGAGAAATGAATGAATGAATGAATGAATGAATGAATGAATATCAACCACCATTGTTTCCCAGTGAGGTCATGCACATGACCAACATACTCAGGGTCAGGGAAGCATGCTCCTACCTGCCTCCCCACACATGACCACCAGTTCACGGAGAGCTCTGCTGATCATGCTCCCACACAAGCAGCATGGTGGTGATCAGCAGAGCTGGGAAATGGAGGGAAAAGTCCTCCAACATCCCACAATGCACCACACCTGGTGTGCATTGGGGGATTTCCCTGCCACCAGGCTCTGTGGATGCTCAGGCTGCAGGCAGCCTGAGTGTTCAGATGACTGGGGAATGGGATAGGAGATGCACTTGTGTCCTCCTACCTCACTTTTTACCTGGGTTGAAAAACTGGGCTAACCAGTTGAGGATCACCGGGATTGGGGTCGATCCAGGTGGTTCTCATGACCAGCCCTACCCAGGCTACAGCTCTCCTACTCGGGTAGGGCTGGTGATGAGAACAACCTCATAGACCACTTAAACACCCTACAGGCAAAACTCCTAAACTACAGATAAACTGAAGTTACAGGTACTCTTTTCAAAATAAATAGAGCACCAGAGGCAGGTACAGTGGAGGAGGGGGGGGAAGGAAAGGTATAAGGAGACAATAATGAATAATCTAATTCAATGGGGTAGTGAAGGGAAGCTTACCCAGTGAGGCAAATCCTCATAGTTTATGGTTTCAAGGTAACCTGGGAAAGGGAGCCATCCCTCGGACCTTCAGTAGGGCTGCTTTCAGAACCATTAATTGGTCAGGAGAAGCCTCTTTTCCTCCCACCTGAAAGATTTGGGTATAGCTGCTGGGTAGGAGAGAGCCCTCTGGTTGAGCTGATGCTTAGCAGACAATCTCTGCCAGCAGCATCAACCTTGTTTTAAATTCACATTAACGAAAACTGGAGCATGCACAGCTCCTGAACAAGGTTAGGACGGTTCACTTAACCTGTTCATAATCGTGAGAATGATCCTACTGATTCATTTACTCCAGTGCTTACTGGCTCATTGCTGATACTGTTTAAAAGGCCTCCTCTGCACAAGGACCAGTTGATTTACTGAGGTAGCCCACCCAAAGTGAGTTGTAGGAATTGTAGTATCTAGCCCATATGTTGGTAGCAAGTGGGGTTACACTGAACAGGTGACATGTATGTTTTAAGAAAGCTGTGGCCCATGGTTAAATCCACTTGCCATTTTCTGTGTCTTCGTTTTGGGGTTCTACAGACAATTCTCATTATGACTGCTCTTAAAGATGGCTTGGACAATGCAAAGTTCTGTTGCTCATCTGTCAGGGTGGTAGTCCTAAGGAGTCTAACACTTGCTCATCTGCACAATGAGGTTCTGGGACAAATTGAAGGTGTTGCTCATCATCTATTACATCATCTATTTTGAAGAATTGGTTGGTTGGTTAAGTGGTGCGAAATAAAATCACACTTCCCGAATACCTACAGATAACAAACTTTGTGCAAGCAGTCCTACCACTGAAAATACAGTAGCTGAACAGACCTGACAGTGAAATTAGTTGAATGCACTACTTTTTACACAAGAATATGCTCTTTTGAAAAGAAGAAATTCTGCATATCATACTTTCCAACTACCTACATATACCAAATTTTTCATGAACAATTTCATGAAATTAACTGAATGAACTACTTTTTACACCAGGATATGCTTGGTGATTTTTTGTTTTTATTTTTAGAAGAAATTCTGAATATAATAATCATATTTTAACTCTTATTGTTCTCGGCAGATTTTTGACATTCGATAATCAGATCAATAATTCCAGAATGACATCCTGCCCAAGATAAGAAGTTCTTTCTCAGATTCAAATGTATTATGATATGAGCAGCAGTGTACTGAAAGGGCAAGATATAAATACATACATATTTACATAAATACATATATATTTACCATATATGGCAATTATTTAATAAAACTAATAATATTTGAAGTTGAAATCCTACAAATTTCAAACTGTTCTTTTACTTCCCATTTGCAAGCACATTAATTTTTTAAAAATCTATGGTATATACAGGTGACCCTTGAATAGCAGTTTTGCCCTTCCACAAGCTACCTCCCTGTATACCAATTTAGTTATTACAGGCGGTATTTTTGGTTATTTGTGGTTTTCCATCCCCTAACTAAATTAGTATACAGTTTAAATAGTGACTCTCCCCACTTCTCAGCTGACGTGTGGGCAGATTTTAAAAAGCAATGTGAGAGGCTGTTCCATCCACTCTCGCTTCTTTAAGCTCCCTGCGTGTCAAATGAGAGTAGCTATTTAAATGTTTTTCAGATGATGTACGGGGAGGTTTAAATTTCAAATTTCCACTTTCTCCATTTCTCAGCTGACACATGGAGACTTTTTAAAGTTTAAATAGTGACTCTCCCCATGCTGGCTGCTCCTCCAATCCTGCTTTGAGAGTGGATTGTTTAGCTAAGGAACCCAACTCAGCACTCCAATATCATAGCTCCACAAACATTGCCCCTGCAATATTAGAGGACCTCTTGGAT